>NW_028261382.1:78045788-78743288 GCF_051295495.1 Thamnophis sirtalis
CGTTACTTGTCCCAGCTTCTGCCAACCTAGCAATTCGAAAGCATGTAAAAAATGCAAGTAGAAAAATAGGGACCACCTTTGTTGGGAAGGTAACAGCGTTCCGTGCACCTTCGGCGTTTAGTCATGCTGGCCACATGACCATGGAAATGTCTCTTCGGCTTTGAAACAGAGATGAGTACCGCCCTCTAGAGTCGGGAATGACTAGCACATATGTGTATGGGGAACCATTATCTTTAATCCTAACACAAGGAGAACAGCTTGGGGGGAGATAACCTACTCTAAGACAGAGGAATCTTCTTCAGTTAATGCCAACGCAGTTCGGGTATGGCATGGGACAAGGAGATAAGGATAAGAAAACGGTCATTTAATGAAACTCGGGGGGGGGGGATGAAATTCAACACAAATAAAAACACGGAGGACACTTAAGGGGAGCTGTTGAAGGATGTCAGCGTGGCCTTTTCTTTAAATACTCTAAGAAATCAAACACAGCTGCAGAGTAGCAGCACAGGAAAAAACACCATGAAGTGGAAAATATTCATGTCAAAGTGAAAGTGAGAAGAAAACAAACATATCGATGTATTTCACAACCCGGGTAAGGTGTGTACATCACACACAGTCACACAACAAAAGAGCGACAGCCACAGTGGTGGGTTGCAGGCGGTACACCCCAGTATGGGTGTACCAGAGCCTGCCCGAAGTACCGGGTACCGTTCCGGTACGGTCCTCCAGAGGGCCCACCTGAGCTCCTTACCTGTCCTTTAACCCAGTGTTTCTCAACCTTGGCAACTTGAAGATGTCCGGACTTCAACTCCCAGAATTCCCCAGCCAGCGAATGCTGGCTGGGGAATTCTGGGAGTTGAAGTCCGGACATCTTCAAGTTGCCAAGGTTGAGAAACACTGCTTTAACCCTTTGGCACTTCCGCGCATGGCTCTCATGATGTCGCAAGCAGGTACGATGTGTGTACGTGCGGGCCACACACGTCCATGTGGGCGACACCGGGCCCGTTTCAACCGTACTGGTTGGAACGGGATCCGGAACCCACCACTCGACAGGCATTAGCGCTTTGACAAATAAAAACAAGCCGAACCGTTTTGAAAAAGATTGTCAAGTAAGCAGGAAGCCCTTCATGGCAAACAAGTCAGACGTAAAAAAAAGCACTGTCCCTTTCTCAACGTTTACTAGAGGATTAGGAAGCTATGCAGAGGATCAACTCTGCAATAAGGAATCTCCCCCATTTTTACAAGATGTTAGTTTTTAACTCCGACTCAAGGAAGGAAGGGCCAAAAGCAGCCTACTTCCCTTAAATAGACTTTCTAGAAGAATGTCTATGGAGACTCTCAGTCATCCAAGATCATGGTTGTCCCAAAGGTACTTTTTCCAAAAGTAGCTAGATTTTGGTTTTCCTTGAAGATGTTTCGCTTCTCATCCAAGAACCTTCTTTTAGTTCACCACCATTCAGTCAGAACTGTAGAAGCTTCTTGGATGAGAAGCGAAACATCTTCAAGGAAAAACAAAGTCCAGTTGCCTTTGGAAAAAGCACCTTTGGGACTTTCTGGAATCGCTTTGAACAATTTTGCTCTTTTTTTCTAAGTTGGCCAGACTTAATAAATCAGAATGTGTCAGAGGAGAACAGAATATAGAATGGAATGGACTAGAATAACAGAGTTGGAAGGAACCTTAGAGGTCTTCTAGTCCAACCCCCTGCTTAGGCAGGAAACTTTCCACTACTTCAGAAAAATGGCTATCCAACATCTTCTTAAAAACCTCCAGTGTTGGAGCATTTACAACATCTGGAGGCAAGTTGTTCCACTGATTAACTGATATCTTGTTAATAGAAAATAAGCAACTTGGGAAGAAAAACACGTTCGGGTGTGGGGTTTTGTTTAGCCTGGAGAAGTGATGAGAGGATTTTAGCTGTCTTCAAGTCCAAAACTTATAACAATTCTCTCAGTGACTATTCCAAGTTACAACAGTACTGGAAAAAAGTGTCTTATGACCATTTTTCACATTTACAGCAACAATTGCAGCCTCCTCCTTTGCTACATGATCAAAATTCAGAGGTTTGGCAACTGACTCGTATTTATGATGGTTGCAGTGCCCAGGGATCATGTGATCCTCATTGGGGACCCTCAGACTACAAAGTCCAACCCCCTGCCTAGGCAGGAAACCCTATACCGTTTCTGACAAATGTCTATCCAACATCTTCTTAAAGACTTCCAGTGTTGGGGCATTCACAACTTCTGGAGGCAAGTTGTTCCACTGATTAATTGTTCTGTCAGGAAATTTCTCCTCAGTTCTAAGTTGCTTCTCTCCTTGATTAGTTTCCACCCATTGCTTCTTGTTCTGCCCTCAGGTACTTTGGAGAATAGTTTAACTCCCTCTTCTTTGTGGCAACCCCTGAGATATTGGAAGACTGCTATCATGTCTCCCTTAGTCCTTCTTTTCATTAAACTAGCCATGCCCAGTTCCTGCAACCGTTCTTCATATGTTTTAGCCTCCAGTCCCCTAATCCTCTTGGTTGCTCTTCCCCTGCACTCTTTCTTCTCAAAACTCTCCTCTTAGCTTGATCCCACATCCTCTCAGGCCCTTGTTATATCCCATCTTTGTTTTATCTGCTTACTTTCTAACACCTTATCCAAGTCATTTACAAATATGCTGAAGAATGCATGGTCTGAAACCATGCTCTATAGCAGTGATGGCTAAACTTTTTGTCGTTGCGTGCCAAAAACGTGTGTGCCTGCACCCATAATGCAATGTGCGCGTGACACCTCCTGTGCACCATCCCCTGCGCATGCATGTATGACCTCCCCACACTCTCCCCGCACATGCCCTTGCAACTGCCCACCACCCATTTTGGGCCTAGAAAGCCTCCCTACAGCCCCCTGGGAGCAAAAACAGGATGCAGTGGAGGGGGGGCGTGCCCCTGCACTCCCCCCTTTCCTTCACGCATGGACATGACCCCCCTCCCCCATGCATATCTCCCACATGTGCCCCACACACACATGCGCAGCAGAGACCTAAAAATTAGCTGGCCAGCGGAAGGTGTGCGCACATGCACAGTGGAACTGAGCTGGAGCAATGGCTTGCGTGCCCGCAGAGGCCTCTGCGTGCCACCTGTGGTACGCATGCCATAGGTTTGCCATCATGGCTCTATAGCAATGTTTCTCAACCTTGGCAACTTTAAGGTGTGCGAAGTTTAACTCCCAGTGCTGGTGAGTTTACAGGTCTGTGGACTAAATTGAGAAACTGACAAAAAAAAAAAATCTTAAAAGGAAAGAGTGAATTAGTCACTAGGAGTCAAGTATAATTGCTCACTGATGAAGTATCTGTAAACTTGTAACGTGCGTAATCTTCCCTTATTCCCTGCTTATCTTACTATTTAGATCTTACATCAGTTAAAACCACCCACGCATCTAATGAAATAAACCACTGTTCACAAAAGCTCACACCTTTTAATGAATTGTGTTAATATGAAACCAAACACTTTCCAATTTTAAACTCAAGGGAGACTTTATGTTTGTCAGATAAGTGTGGAGAAAAAAACCCCAATGTATTTCCTTACGTTCTTTACTGACCACCACCGATCTTAGATGACTGATGAGCAAATAAATGAAGCCACTAATTATCTAGCAGGGTCGTGACCCTAACCATGCCAAGCCCTTTGCTGTTGTGCATGTGATGGAATCCTAGCTGCTTCCTGGAGAGCACCTGATTGTGTAAAACAAGGAGGGCATCAAATCACGCTGCTCTACCTTGTTAAATTTTAACAGAAAGTCTGGCTGCAGAAATTCAAGGCTCTTTTAGTAGAGTCCCTTAAAAGGAATCAATCAGCAAGCATTTAGACTGCCTTGGGCCATTCCCATTTGAGCCTTGCCTATTACTTTGAGCCAGCACAACAATGAAATAAATCACTAGCATAGTTGCATCTACTTCCTTCTCCAATTAGATTGTACATAAAACCGTCAAACAATTGTCTATTTCATTTGTATGTTACCAAAAGGTAGTGTAATTCAGTTTCCCAAGACACAAACTACCCGCAACATTCTAAACAAGTATGAGTATGAGCAAATTTACAGGCACACACAATTTAAACTAAACAAACTGCAATTTGAGTCTGGGAATGCTTTGTGAAATCTAGGTGTGGGATCAGAATTTAACTTAGAATAGAATAACAGAGTTGGAAGGGACCTTGGAGGTCTTCTAGTCCAACCCCCTGCTCAGGCAGCAAACCTTGCTCTACCATTTCAGAAAAATGGTTATCCAACATCTTCTTAAAAACTTCCACTGTTGGAGAATTCACAACTTCTGGAGGCAAGTTGTTCCATGGTTAATTGTTCTAACTGTCAGGAAATTTCTTGAGTGAACACAGAGACACCATCCTAAAATCTGTACATCAGTTAAAGCCAAGCAGCTTCACCCACATATTCAATTCTAGATAACTGGGTTAATTCTGCAAACCACAGGAGAGTCATAAATAGCACGTCAGGAAAACAAGAGTACAGTACATAATTCTATAGTTTACCTGGGAATTCAGTTATTTCATGAAACTAGGATTTATTTAGTTGAGCTTTGTTACATGAACCTAGCGAGTCAAAACCAAATTGATAAAATCCACGTTCTAAATTATTCAGAAATTAGTCCTCCAAAAAACTGGCATAAAAGTAATAATCTGAAATCCATCACCAATAAATTTGATTCAGCACCAATTTAATCACTGCTTAGCTTACTGAATGCATTGCTTTTGAATTCAAATATTTTATTAGTTTATTGAAATATAAAATACAGAAGGACAAAGAAAAATGAAAATAAGGGGAAAATAAAAAGGAAAGAGAAAAAAGTGTAAAATAAGGGGGGAATGAAAAAAACACCATTGACTTCCAACTCCTTTTGATGCAGGAGAATAACGTAAAACTTCAACTTTTACACATATAAATATATTATCTATTACTATAACAAACCTACATAATTAGCAAAACCCAACTGAATGCGTTGCTGGGTGATTGAAGCAAATCAACTGATTTCTAAGATTTCCATCTGCTGTTAACCAGAATGATATTTATTAAATCTGCTTGCCCGCCATCTTAAGCCCTAATGTTAAGCAGATCCATATTTCTTTTCAGTGAAGTTTCAATGTAAAAGTGATCCACTGATTTTGTCCCTAAAAACTATCACTTTCAACAGCTAATAATCAATACTGAAATTTTCCCTAGCAATCCAGGTGACCATAAATAATCGATAAACATTCTAACAATCTGGAAAGCAAAATATCCAAGTGCAAACTGAAGGCATCCAAAATTTAAAAAGTTTAGTAGCATCTTTTAAGATTAGCACAAAACACATATTAATATAAGGCACAAACTTTACTAAGCTGTCACTCACTGCATCAGACATCTGGAAGGGTCCTAATTGATTTAGGATTTAAGGATGAGGATGATGAGGCAAGGAAAAGAAAAGAAAATGTAGGTGAAAGTTCCATGGAGAAAATTATAAGTCACGGTTTATAATTGTATATCAATGCTCTCAAAAGCAGCAATTCTAATGGGACTTCACTGCAAACACGACTGAACTGTAATTATTTTTGGTGTAGTTCAGCGGTGGAAGCCGATTCACTGTTACCCAGTACAAATATATACAAGATTGCAGCTTTCAGTTAAAACCTGGCAAGTAAAAAAGGAGAAAAAACGTGCGTTAGCAAATATCGTCTGCACTCAGGAGTGCAGTATTGCTTGCCGTTGCATCATAAAGGAGAGAAAGGGGAGGTTCCCAGCAGCCAGGTCTGGGATGAAGAGAGGCTTCAAGGGAGGATCCAGAATCAGGGGGCTTTCCATCTTGGAGTTTCCAAAATCCCAGGCAGCAAATCTGCTGTCAGCCCTCACGGTTTGCATTGTTTGCCCCTACAATGTGAAGTTCGTTCACACGGCTTCTAACTTAGCCCAGCACCACAAATCAGTTGGGGGGGGGGGTTGTCTCTCCAGTCAGAAGGGGGAGGGGAGCAAATTTTCTTCTGGATTTGGGTATCCAGGAAAAAAAAAAAGCCATCGCGTGGGCGTCTCTCCTTTCACTTTAGTTGAATGTGTTTGCAAACAATGAAAGTGCAGGCCAGGAATTTTTATGCAGGACAGAATTGCATTCTTGAGGCACTGTTAACACTCTCAGACTAACAGGTTCCTGCAAGGCTCTTGCAGCACCTGGATACACCCCCTTTTCCTAAGCCTCTTCAAACACCCTGGATTAGGCCTCTGTTAGCCGGTTCTTATCAACCCAGATGTCCTTCTCCCAAAACATCCTAGGAGTAGGTCTATGGAGATCCTCAATAATCCAGGTCATGGTTGTCCCAAGGGTGCTTCCCCCCCCCCCCAAAAGGCAACTGGACTTTCTTGGGTTTTTTTTCTTTAAAAAAATAACTTTTCACCTTTGGTGCAAGAAGGTTCTTCAGGTCTGAAAGTCTTTAACAACAACAACAACAACAACTACTACTACTACTACTACTACTACTACTACTACTACTACTACTACTACTGCCATGGAAGCGAAGATACAATACTACTACTACTAATAATAATAATGCCATGGAAGTGAAGATACAATACTACTACTACTACTACTACTACTACTACTACTACTACTACTACTACTACTACTAATGCCATGGAAGCAAAGATACAATAATCCACTGACAACCCAAACTGGCGACTTTGCAATAACAAAGATGAAACTATTTCACATTTAATATGTGAATGCAGCAAAATCACACAAACTGATTACAAAGCTAGAGATGACCGAGTTGCTAAATTAATCCACTGGTCATTATGTAAAAAATATGATTTACCTATATCCAGAAAGTCATGGGAACATAAAGTGGAAAAAGTTATCGAAAATGAGAAGGTGAAGATCTTGTGGGATACAAACGTATCGTCATTTGGAGCACAACACACAAGATATCAGGGTTGTGGAGGGCCAAAGTGTACAGTTTATTAATATTGCTATTCCTGGAGATGCCATTCGAAGAAAAAGAACTAGAAAAAATCATGAAATATCATGACCTGGCCATCGAAACTACCGGCTATGGATGAAGCACGTAACAGTGATACCCATTGTCATCAGGACACTTGGCACCATGTCCAAGAATTTTACAAGATACACCCACAAATTGCAGCTTCCTGCAATAACACCAGCGGAACTGCAAAAAACTGCGCTACTCGGAAGGTCTTATATTTTAAGAAGGTCCTTGGTTGATACCTAGGATGCTGTCAGCAAACTGTATCAACCATTAGCACCAGTTACTGGTATTTGTGATGCATTTTTGAATGTTCAGTTGGCTGTGATTCATGTTTAATGAATAAAGTATATAATAACAAGTTGATACCTAGGATGCTGGCAGCAGCCTGTATCAACCATCAATGCCAGTAAATTATATTTGTGATACATTTTTAAATGTTCAGTTGATTTGAGTTTCATGTTTAATGACTCAAAGTATAATCACCATCATCCCAAGTCCAGTTGTCTTTGGGACACCCAGGAGTGGGAAAAGTGCAGGAATGTCGTTCCTGCCTTAACATTGAGTCACTTGAGAACACCGTTCGTTAAGGGAAGGTTGGGAAAAATGCGGGGACGATCCCTTCCTTTGCTTCATAGTCCAGCCGAGGTTTTGCTTCGCCTTGCAGGCTTTCAAAGTCACGTGTGAACACCCGGTCTTTGCTTTGGAGCACCAAAACTTTCCCATCTTGCGGGTCGGACGCCCGTAACTCGCACCATCCCAAATCCACGCGCGCGACAGGAAACAGCCCGGCTACAGTACAATACACGAAGTCCACGGAAACGTCAATCGCGCCGGGTTACAATTGCAATGCCAGCGAAGCAGTCGCGCTTCTGGAAGGAAAAGGTACTTGCCCGGACATGTTCGGCATCGAAGCGAGGGTCTTTCCCCTACAGGGCGATCGACCCGACCACCTCTCCCACCCACCCCCGCCTCTCTCTCTCTCTCTCTCTCTCACACACACACACACACACACACACACACACACAAACAAAAACAAAAACACGGCCGGAGACATCCCCGTACAAGTTTTAGAGCGCCCCTCCCCCGATCCCTCCCTTCAGGGCTGTCTCAATTGCTGGGCCTGATGGGTCCTTCCCGTGGGCTCCACGGGCAAAGGGGCCCTATACTAATCCTTCAATTAACCCTTCAATGCACCTTGTGCTATTTCATAGAAATACAACGACATATTTATGGCATATTATTGCATTTTTTTCCCATCAATACTAACGTGCATTAATAGAAATTAACACTGATAAGCGCACCGGCGTGCTTAACGTCCCTGTCCTACTGTCCCCCATTTATTTGTCCCTATTTCCTTCCTTCTTGTTCATGTTTATCCTTATTCCTGTTATCTTGTACATGAGTGGCAAACTAACTAACTAACTCACTCACTCACTCACTCACTCACTCACTCAAGCAATAAAATAACTATAGTTTCATTTTACCGACTATTTACATTTTTATTCCTGCGACTAGTGATCGTAGCCCCCCCCCCCCAGTTATACCTCTTTGCCCGGGGCCCATAATGCTGTTAAGACGCCCCCCCCCACCCAGTTTTCCTAAGGCCACCGCGTCGCCTCCTTCTCCCGGGGACTCCTCCCGGGGAGGGGAAGGGACGCGCGTGGATCTGGACGCGCACCTTCCAAACGCCGGGAGATCCGTGGAATACAGAAAAAAGTAAGACACTTTTTCGCGAGTGGGCGGAGGGGAAATAGGTAGGCACCTTCCCGCAGGTAGGCAAGCCCGAAGCGCCGGCGCCGCTGGGGGAAGGCTGGCCCTCACTCACCCGCAGGGAAGCAACGATACAGAGCGTCAGAAGGAATTGGGCTCGCATGGCGACGCGGAAAATGGAACGCGGTCCGCGGTGTCTTGGCGGCGGACGGACGGAGGTTGGTGTCTGCGCTCCCGGATGGAGAAACGGCTCTCGGGAAGGGCGAAAGCGGGAAGCGGCTGCTGACTCCGCAAAGTAAAATGGTCCGAGGCTGCCGCACCGCGCACCGCGCTTTAAAATCGAGAGCGGAGAAAGTGGGCTTAAGTAGGCGAAAGTTGGTCGCGAGACGGCTGGTAGCTGCACAGCTGCGCAACGATTAAGCTTTTGAAGTTTCCGGCGCCAGCTTTTAAAGAGGAGCTAGGAGGAGTTAGGCAGGTCCCTCCTCCTGGCGTGTTCGATCCGCGGGAAGAATTTTCTCCCCCCCCCCTCCCATCTGGGGCTTTCCTAGGGTTGAAACCCCGCCAACTCTGGCTACCTGTTGGAAGGATAAGAATGCACGTTTGCTGGAAGCTTCTTTAAACACTGAATCAGTGCGACAAACCAGGTTAATGCGTGGCTGTTTGGTTTGTGCTTCTCCAGGCCTGTTATGACTCGGGTAGAAGGCTTGGAAGACCTTCTCTACTCACTTATCCACTCCTGCCTCGCCACAAGCTATCTTTTAACTCAGTGGTAAAATTCATTTTTATTTTTATTTTTACTACCAGTTCTGTGAGCGTGGCAGGGGAAGGATACTGCAAAATCTCCATTCCCACCCCACTCTGGGGCCAGCCAGAGATGGTATTTGCTGTTTCTCCGAACCGCTACCGGTTCTCCAGAACCTGTCAGAACCTGCTGGATCTCACCCCTGCTTTGAATGTCTATGGAGATTCCCAGTAATCCAGGTCATGATTGTCCCAAAAGTGCTTTTTCAAGAGGCAACTGGACTTTCTGGATTTTTTCTTTGAAGATGTTTCACTTCTCATCCAAGAAGCTTCTTCCACTCTCACTGGATGATGGGGAATGGAAGGCTTTATAGTCCTTGCAGACAGGTGGTCCTTTGCATCCCTTTAGAGGGTCCTTGAAGCACTTGGAGATTTATCTGTGTCCTAGAGTAGTGCTAATGGGTCCCGTAGTCTGCAATTCCCCCCCCCCTCTGGAAATCCATTCCTACTCCCATACCATTCAAAAGCAGTGGTGAAATTCAAATTTGGTGGGTGTGGCAAGGGAAGGATACTGCAAAATCTCCATTCCTACCCCTCTCGGGGGCCAGCCAGTGGTGGCATTTGCCCAGGTTCCCCGCTCCCGCCTTCCAAACCCCCCTTTTTGGCATCTTCGGGCTGTCTTGCCTGGACCTGATGGGCACTTGCCTGTGGGTCCCACGGGCATAGGGGCCCTATACTAATTGGTGTTAACCCATGTTGCCGGTTCTCCAAACTACGCAAAGTTTCTGCTACCGGTTCTCCAAAACTTGTCAGAACGTGCTGAATTTCATGCCCGATTCAAAGGGTGTCAATCCCAAATTGTATAGCTAAGTCTGTAGAGATTCTCCGTCATCCAGGTCATGGTTGTCCCAAAGGGGCTTTTTCAAAAGGCAACTGGACTTTCTTGTTTTTTTTTTCTTTGAAAGCATTTCGCTTCTCATCTGGTCAGAGCTGAGGAAGCTTCTTGGATGAGAAATGAAATGTATTCAAAGAGAAACCAGAAAGTCCAATGGCCTCTTGAAAAAGCACCTTTTGGGAAGTTATCCTTTGGTTGGATTGGATCGTTGTTTATTCAGATAACCTGTTTTGTAAAATATTGGGCTCTAAACAATAAGGGTGGTGAGCGAGCCAAGTTTTCCAGTTTTATCTCTGATGGCCATTCGGTCAATCCAGGTTAGCAAAATAAATTGGGGAGAAGGGAGAGAAAAATGTTCTGGGTAACATAGGAAAACCTGCTTGCTTCAATGGAAAGGAGGGAAATTAGAGCCTATTAAGGGCCCTTGGAGCTCTCTGAGCTTGCTTCTTTTCTTGCAGACATCTCATTACCCAAACTAGGTAACATCATCAGTGCTAGTAATTAATGGAATAGCACTTATGTTACCTACTGTATTTTTTGGAGTATAAGATGCACCTTTTTCCCCCAAAAGAGGGTGAAAATCTGGGTGCGTCTTATATACGGAATACAGCATTTTTGGCCACCCAAAACCCCGCCCCCTTTGCAAAAATGGACATCCAGAGGGTTCGGCAGGCCTGCAAAGTGCTCCTGGGGACTGGGGAGGGCAAAAACTAGCAAAAAATGGGCCTCCCCCCCCAGCCTCCAGGAGCACTCCACAAGCCTCCCAAAGCCTATAAATGCCGTTTTCTTGCAAAAAAAAAAAAAAAAATGGACCCGTTTTTGTGAAAAACATGCCATTTTTTGCTCATTTTTTCCCCTTGCAGCCCCCAGGAGCACTTTGCAAGCCTCTCAAACTCTCACAAAAAAAAACAAGGTGTGCAAAGGGTTTGGGAGGCCTGCAGAGTGCAAAAACTTTTTTTTTAATGTACCTCTTCAAAATCTTGGTGCATCTTATACTCTGAAAAATACAGTAGTTTGGAATAATGAAACGTCTGCAAGAACACAAGCAGAGCACCAAGGACCCCCTCATATCAACCCTGATCTACAAATATTCTCCTTTATTAGAGAATATTGACTGTATGTACAGGGATAACTTTGATTAAATGGAGATTTTTCAAGTTCTTCCGAGACTTTCTAGAACAAGAAGAAAAGCTGACTCCTTCCCAGCAACCTGAAAATACAAGTACTAGAAGCAACAATTCATTACCGTGATGTAATTTCCCCCCTTTCTTGCTTGACTGGCAAAAAAAGATATCTCTGAGATATATTGAATACAGATTTCAGTAACTTCTGGGTTTTGCATTCTCCGAGGGAGTTGACCATTAGTTGTCCCTTTGTTCCACAAACCCAGGATTTGTATTTTATCCATAACAGCTTAATCCAGAGGTGAAATCCAGCAGGTTCTGACAGCTTCTGGAGAACCGGTAGCAAAAATTTTGAGTAGTTTGGAGAATGAGCAAATGTCACCTCTGGTTGGCCCCAGAGTGAGGTGGGAATGATATTTTGCAGTACCATGTCCCTGCCATGCCACGCAAGCAATGCCCACCAAGCCATACCATGCCTACCAAGCCATGCCCAGAGAACTGGTAGTAAAAAAAAATTGAATTTCACCACTGGTGTAATCCAATTAAATCCGCATCTCAAACTTGTGCCCTCAAAACAACGCTATAGAGCAGTGTACACCAAGACAACTAGACATAAGAAAAAGTTTTCCCAAACACCATCACGCTGCTAAACAAATAATTCCCTCACCACTGTCAGACTATTTACTAAGTCTGCATTACTATTACTATTAGTCTTCTCATCATTCCTATCAGCCACCTCCTCCCACCTATGACTGCAGGACTTTAACTTTGTTGCTTGTATCCTTACGATTTATATTGATATTGATTGTTTCCTGATTGCTTATTTGTACCCTATGACTATCATTAAGTGTTGTACCTTATGATTCTTGATGAATGTATCTTTTCTTTTTATTGTACACTGAGAGCATCTGCACCAAAAACAAATTCCTTGTGTGTCCAATCCCACTTGGCCAATACAGAATTCCTTTTCTATCCTATCCTATCCTATCCTATCCTATCCTATCCTATCCTATCCTATCCTATCCTATCCTATCCTATCCTATCCTATCCTATTTTACTCTATTCTTTTCGATCTGCATTCTATGGACGCAAAGTTTGCATCTTCAAAGAATCGTCAGTATGAAACATATTGCCAATTTTTTTCTTTCTCACTCAATTTTTAAATGAAATCAAACCTGATCGAGTTCCGTATTTCTTTTACATCACAAATTTGTAATATTTGGGTTACTGTTCATACCACAGTATCTTGAATGACACACGTACAAAGGGGGGGAAAAAACCTATTTAGCAGTTATTGCAATGTATCAATAAAGCAATTGATTTTTATTTGGCCGCAGACCATCAAACCAAACAAAAGTCACCAGATAAAATAGAGAAGTGCATAAAAATTCTTCATTACTTAAGAAAAGTTGGAGGAGTTACTCTGATGTACTCTACAAGCCATAGAGCAGAACCTGGCTGTGGTCAACAAAATAAAGTGATTTTATTTGGTTGATCACAGCCAAGTACTGTGGTTAGATAGTAACAATTGAGGAGAGAAAGAGGCAGAATGGCAAGAATGTTTACTGAAAAATGAAGATAATTCCTGAGCACCTGCACAGAGGGAACAAAACAATGTGTTCCAGTTTCTCCACCACATTGTTATCTTTAGGTGTCTCCCTTCAGTAACATCTGCTGGAAGGGCTTTCAGTTTAGCCAAGGCTAAAATTAGTTAACTCAGATTAACAGATTTGGAAGAGACCTTTTGTAGGTTATCTAGTCCAACACCAACACTACCCACGCGAGCAGAAGACCCTACACCGTTTCTGACAGATGGCTGTCCGGTTTCTTCTTGAAAGCTTCCAATGATGAAGCTCCCACAACTTCTGAAGGCAACTTCTGTTCCATGGGTTGATTGTTCTCACTGTCAGAAAAATTCTCCTTATTTCCAGGCTGAATCTCTCCTTGATCAGTTTCCAGCCATTATTCCTTATTTGGCCTTCGGGTGCCTTGGAAAATAGCCAGTCAACTCAAGTCAACTCTTGCCCACCTAGCAATGTTAGTACAGCAAGCTGACCCATGATTTACCCATGATTTACATTGTTTACTGATGTAACTCTATTGATTGGGCTCATATCATAGTAATCTGTGAAACAATTAACTGATTGAGTTTGTCCAACAATCTAGGCATATTTTAGTTTCGCATATTGCATGAACCCAGCCCGTAGTCACCGATGAACTGCACAGGCTGATAGGAAGGAAAAGCTGACCGTTTCAGCCTTTTAATGTGCAGGGCAGATGTTTGTGGTTATCAAACGTGTTATCAAGTGTTATTCAGTAAATATCGTCACACAAAGCTTTAGCCACATCCTCTTCAACTCTAGCATCACCTCTGAATTTTTAAAAAAAAAGTAGTTCTCCAGGTGCAAACTCTATCTCCCATAAGCAATGGTTTTGACATACAACATAGCAATAGCACCTAGACCAGTGATGGTGAACCTTTTTCGCTTCGGGTGGCAAAAGCACTTGTGTACCCACCTCCATAATTTAATGCCCCCCCACACCATGCCTCCTGCGCATGCACGTGTGGAACACCCACCCCACCCCCGGCTGCCCTGTGCATGCATACAGGGCTTTCTTGCAGCCCGGGGAGGGCGAAAATAGCCTCCCTCACTCTCCTGGAGGCCCTCCGGAGGCCAGAAACGGCCCGTCTCCCGACTTCCCATGGGCCCAGTAGGTCCATTTTTTACCCTCTCCAGGCTCTAGAGGCTTTGTAGGAGCCTGGGGAAGGCGAAAAACAGCTCAGCACAAAAACTGGAAGTTCAGGAACGGATTTCCGGGTTGCTCTTTGGGCCGTTTTTTCCCCTCCGGAGGGCAAAAAACAGCTGAAAATCAAGGCCGAAAATCAGCTGGCCAGGATGCACATGCACGCTGGAGCTGACAGGGCGACGCCTCATGTGTCCTCAGAAATGGCTCAGCGGTGTGAAAACCTGGGTTTAGAAGTTTCAAAATTATAGTGTCTATGCATAATTATATGTATATAATTATTTATTTTTGTAAGGGGTGCGAGAATATATCAGAAGCGTTCTAGGGGTGCAGAGCATAGAAAAGGTTGGGCCCCTCTGTTCTAAGAGGTTTGCAGAGTCAGCATATTGTCCCCAACAATCTGGATCCTCATTTTACCCACCTCGGAAGGATGGAAGGCTGACTCATAGCCTGAGTGCCCATGTCCATATAACGCACTGCATATAAAAGATCATGTTCTTTGTTGCTGTCTGACTTTTTGTGACCCCCCCCCCCCCAATGGACCACAGCATACCACCCCCCCTCCCCCCGGTCCTCCACTGTCTCCTTGACTTTGCCCAAACTCATATTTGTTGCATCAATGACACTATCTAACCATCTCATCCTCTGCTCTCCCCTTCTCCTATTGCCTTCCATCTTCCCCAACATCAGGAGTCTTCTCCATGGAGTCCTCTTTTCTCATTTGGTGGCCAAAGTATTTGAGCTTCAGCTTCAGTATCTGTCCTTCCAAAGAACAGTCAGGATTGATTTTAGCCTAATGTATTATATCCTATCATTTATCAGGATGGATTGGATTTAAATCAAGTCGATTTAACTTTGAATGGTCATTAAATGAACTGTGAATGAATCTGTATTGTATACATTGAATATTCAGATTAGTTACCATTTTAAGTATAAGTGTACAATACAATACAATAGCAGAGTTGGAAGGGACCTTGGAGGTCTTCTAGTCCAACCCCCTACCTAGGCAGGAAACCCTATACCGTTTCACACAAATGGCTACCCAACATCTTCTTAAAGACTTCCAGTGTTAGGGCATTCACAACTTCTGGAGGCAAGCTGTTCCACTGATTAATTGTTCTAACTTTCAGGAAATTTCTCTTCAGTTCTTAGTTGCTTCTCTCCTTGATTAGTTTCACCCACTGCTTCTTATTCTATACTCAGGTGCCTTGGAGAATAATTTGACTGATATTAAGTAACTATATATACCAATATTCCATTACATTGTTATAAATCTATAAAATCTATATAAAAGTAATATGTCTTTATAATACCTCCTATCATATTCTATTATTACAATTCAAGATTATGGTAATTGTATCCATTGATAAAACAAGTCCCAAATCTTATAACATTGTTCATCCTCTTGTTCTCTGCTTTCAAATGTCAATTTACTCATTTCAGCACATTCCATTGTTTTTTGAATAACTTCCTCCTGCGTTGGTATTTTCTCATTTTTCCAGTTTATTGCAAATATAATTCTGGCTGCCGTTAAAATATTTACGATCGAATATTTCAAGTCTTTATTGTATGTATCTGGTATAATACCTAATAAAAAAGTCTCTGGTTCTATGGCATTTCTGTGTCATTTTTTCCAACCACATGTGGATTTTAGTCCAATACCTTTTAGCTTCTGTGCAAGTCCAAAAAGGCTTGATTTAAATCAACTCGATTTAAGTCATAATTTTTAGAGAGCAACTGTCTTCTCCGTCCCACAGTAACTCCTCCTCTAACCCACTGTTGACTCACCGACAGTCCCAATATTGCAGACTATACAGCCTCACGTTATATAACTAAGCTCCATTTCATGCTGAATAAACTAAATTATTAATGTGTCGTAAATAGAAAACTCTATTTAGATAGATTTGTACTCAAAAAACATTTTATTAAAATAAATTTGATAAAAATAAAAAAACAATTTAAATAAAAAAATCTGATTTAAAATTTAAAAATCCATTTTTTATTTTTTTTAAAAAATCATCGATTTTTATCCACCTGGTATCATGTCTTGTCTTGTCTTGTACTATACTATACTATACTATACTATTCTGGCCTACCTTATTCTAGAGTTCAGGCATCATATTAGGTCACAATGGGTCAGTATGTGGTTTTTTTTTGGTAAACAGTTTTTATTTATAATATAGCATACAAAGAAAATACAAAAGTAAATAATAGGGAAAATAGGGAAGAGAAAAGTGAGGGAAAGAAAAGGGGGAAAAGAAAAAAAAGGGCACTGACTCCTAACACCCTTTGGTTCAGTAGAATAAGGCATTAACGTCAAACCTCAACTTTTTACTTTTACATAATAGTATAAACTAGTCATTTCTATAAAACCAATCGATCAGTAAGTTTCTGTGCAAACAATTCACAGGCCATGGGTAGAAACCAGCCACGCAAACATTTTGAAGTGAAGAAACTATTTCTCGGTCTCTAGCCACATCCCTAATTTGAGAAATGAACTTTTGGTGATGTTCCACAAACCTCTCTTAAAATAACACAATTGTGTAATAACCATACTTGGTCTTAGCCTCTGTGATAAGAATAAGGACTTTTAAAGCAAAAAGCATCTCTATAATCTCTGTTTGGGAAAGGACAGGTGACAACAACAAATAAAAAAGTCACAATAAGGATTGGAACGCCACAATGTAATCCCTGCTCTTTGTGTGTGTGAGTCACAAAATGTGTAAAAACATTGCTCCAGTTGCATGGGTTCAGCAACCTCTTCACTGCTCTGATCATTTTCTCCACAGATGCTTCAAGCAGGCAGCCTTGACACTGAATTCAGTTTCCACTGATCTCAAAAAACACTTTGATCTCTGAATGATTTTCTGTCCAGGTTTAAACCGACAACAGCCAGTGACCAAAGTTTCATTTTATTTTATTCGTCCAGGTTTAAACCGACAACAGCCAGTGACTAAAGTTTCATTTTATTTTATTCGTCCAGGTTTAAACCGACAACAGCCAGTGACTCACGGTTCATTTTATTTTAGCTCAATGTTTCTCAACCTTGGCAATTTTTAAGATGGGCGAACTTCAATTCCTAGAATTCCACAGCCAGAAGTTCACCATTGTTCAAGCTGCGGAGATTAAGAAATAGCTGTAGCTATTTGCTTTGCACAGTTCTCTTTACTCGGTATCTCATTTATTAAAACGTGAATAAAAGCAGAAGCGATAAAACAAAAGCAGGAAGCCACCAGATTTAACAGATTAACAGAGTTGGAAGTGACCTTGTAGGTCATCTAGTCCAACCCCCTGCCCAGGTAGGAGACCCTACCCAGTGTTGAAATTCAATTTTTTTTACTACCAACTCTGTGGGCGTGGTTTGGGGTGGTGGTGGTGTGGCTTGGTGGGCGTGGCTTGGTGAGCGTGGCAAGGGAAGGATACTGCAAAATCTCCATTCCCACCCCACTCTGGGGCCAGCCGAGGTGGCATTTTCTGGTTTTCCAAACTACTCACAATTTCCGCTACTGGTTCTCCAGAACCTGCCAGAACCTGCTGGATTTCACCCCTGCTCTACCCCATTTCTGACAGATGGCAATCCAGTCTCTTCTTGAAAGCTTCCAGTGATGAAGCCCCTACAACTTCTGAAGGCAACTTCGGTTCCATTGCTCTCTATGAACCTCTCCTGATTTCCCTGTCACTTTAGCCAATGTTTTTAATGAACTGCATACAATTATTAACCATTAAAATTACCGTATTTTTCAGAGTATAAGACGCATGTTTTTCCCTCAAAAGAGACTGAAAATCTGTATAGATTGAATACAGCATTTTTTGCCTCCTGAAACTCTGCCCCCTTTACCAAAATGGCTGTGCATAGCCTTTAGGAGGTTTTCAGAGAGCTCCTGGGGGTTGTGGAGAGCAGAATTGAGGGGAAAACAGCCCATTTTGTACCCCCCAGCCCCGAGCAGCACTCTATCAGCTTCCTAAAGGCTATCCATGCAAAAAAAGGGCTGTTTTTGCAAAAAAAGGGCCATTTTTTGTTCGTTTTTGGCCCCCTCCACCTCCCCAGGAGCACTCTACAAGCCCCCTAAGGGCTATTCATGCCCTTTTTTTGAAAAAAAAAAAAAAAACAGGCCCGTTTTCACCAAAAACGGGCCATTTTGGGTATGTTTGCAGAGTGCAAAAACTTTCTTTAAAAAAATTTCCTTTTCAAAACCTTGCTGCGTCTTATACTCCGGTGCGTCTCATACTCCGAAAAATATGGTAGTCACTTGATATGTAAATAACTTTACCCACGATGTACAGGGAAGCAACTGAACAACGACAAACTCTATGCATGATTTGAACTGAGATACTTCATCCCGATATCAACAGGATTTTATTCCAGAATGCCATTTCTTGTCCCCTTTTCTAGGCATTTCTCTGTTTTGGGGCAAATCTATCCTTGGAAAAACCTACTGAGTTCAGACTCACTTCCAACAAACCACAAACAGGCTCACGATCTACATCAGTGTTTCTCAACCTTGGCAACTTGAAGATGTCCGGACTTCAACTCCCAGAATTCCCCAGCCAGCATTCGCTGGCTGGGGAATTCTGGGAGTTGAAGTCCGGACATCTTCAAGTTGCCAAGGTTGAGAAACACTGATCTACATGACTTAATATTACCAGTAAATGTTTTTTTCATGTCCTTTAGGCCTTTGTTTGAAAGGCCCAGCCTATTTTATTTTCCTCACTTACGGAAAAACCTAGCGTCCTATTGGCTTGTGCACAGGAACATGCATTTCCTTAAGATAATTCCCGTGTGCCTGGAAAAGGCCTCCCACAGTGGGGTTACACCCTGAAGCCCGAAAATGTAGAAACACTTGCGGTAAAATATAGCAGTAAACAAATGCCACTCACTAAGTCACTGGCCGTTTGTTTATTTTAAAAGACTTGCTAAAAAAAATAATCGGCTGGTCTATCGTCCTTTGAATACTTCACGGGAAAAGAGTCCTATTGAACGGGAAGTTTGGAAAGAAATGTGAAATGCTCCTCAGAATGCTGTACAGGTAGTCCTCGACTTACAACAGTTCATTTAGTGACTGTTCAAATTTGCAACAGCACTGAAAAATCGACTTGTGACCGTAGTATTTTTAATATAGTGTAAAGACAAATGTATATTGCTGGTCTTTGACCGTAATAAAGATCTTGTGACCGTTTTTCACACAAACGTTGCAGCATGGGATCAAAATTAAGATGCTTGACCATTGGTTCATATTTACGATGGTCGCAGTGTCCCGGGGTTGCATGATCCCATTTTGCGACCTTCTGACCAGCAAAGTCCATGGGGAAGGCAGACTCACTTAACAACCGTGTTACTAATTTAATAACTGCAGGGATTGACTTAGCAAGAAATGTTGCAAAATGGGGCAAAGCTCCCTGAACCATTGTCTCACTTAGCAACAAAAAAATTGGGCTCTGTTATGGCTGTAAGTCAAGGACTACCTGTATTTTGAGCAAAACCATCTGTTAGGTTTGATTAATATTTTGTGTGTGTGTGTGTGTGTGTGTGTGTGTGTGTGTGTGTGTGTGTGTGTGTAAGAACTAATGATCATCAGTGACTCAGGCGGCATACCAAAGGAGAAATGGAGGAATGTCCTAGAAATCTATGAGTAATCATTTCTGAGAGTGGCATTGACTACCTTCAAGTTGCGGTTACTTGCTCTTTGTCGGTAGTATAAACCCAGAACATATGCCTGGGAATGAATAAACTTACTGTCCAATTCTTTCTTGGGTCAACACAAAACAATGCCATTGTAAAAATAACTGTCTCATCAAAAAGAAGCAATTTGGATAATCAAAGAGAGAAGCAACCTGGAATTAAGGAGAAACTTTCTAACAGTGCGGACAATTAACCAGTGGAATGGCTGCCCTTCAGAGGTTTGGGAGCTCCCTCACTGGAGGCTTTTAAGAAGAGAGTGGACAGCCATTTGTCTGAAATGGTATAAGTTCTCCTGCTTGAGCAGGGGGCTGGAGTAGAAGATCTCCAAGGTCCTTTCCATATCAATATCCTATCCTATTCCTATCCCATCCTAAATATTCTTATCCTACTTGGTTGTGAATGCCTGCTAAAAAGCAAGGCCTAATTTATGCCAGCCTTGGTCACTATAGGCATGGTGACAGTTTGGATATAGTGGTGGAGGCACCAGGCTAGAAACTAGGAGACTGTGACTTCTAGTCTCATCTTAAGCATGAATGCCAGCTGGCTGACTTTGGACCAATCACCAAGGGTCTTGCCATAGGCATGAAAGCTAACTGCATGACTTTGAGCCAATCAACAGGAAACTGTAAGGCACGAAAGCTGGCTGACTTTGGGCCAATCAGCAGGTGATTGTGAGTTCTAGTCCTGCCTTGGGCATGAAAGCCAGCTGGGTGACTCTGGGCCAGTTCTTCTCTCTCAGCCCAACTTACTTCACAGGATGTTGTGGGGGAAGGAAGAAGGTATATTGGCCACCCTGAGTTATTTAGAACTATAATAAAGGAGTATTAAAAATAAATTTAAAAAATGCTGCCCCTTTTGCTTTACAATGTCACCAAGCAGCTGGAAAATACCCACCAGATTGGGCTGAAAGGACTGAATCAGATGGATCTGACATTCCCAAAGATTTTGCTTGACCTGCTGTTGGTTGAAACTTTCCAAATATAAAATAATGCAAAAATGAAGAAACATATGAGAAGAAACATATGAGAAACATATAGAACAGTCATAAACATCTATCTATCTATCTATCTATCTATCTATCTATCTATCTATCTATCTATCTATCTATCTATCTATCTATCTATCTATCATCTACCTACCTACCTACCTACCTACCTACCTACCTACCTATCTTTAGTTTATGGTCATTGCACCTTGTATAACAAAATTAAATGCCATCTTTGGTGTACATCATACATAAGAAAACTATAAAAATAAAAACACAAGCACTCACCCTTCACATTCTATACAATTGAATTGAAAACTCCTGATATTGCATTAATATTGCACTACACAGTACAATTCAATATAGCTACTGCTCTGGGATAGATAGATGTTTTCCAGCCTATTTGTGTTCATTTTTATTGTTCTGTACCATCTGGCAGATGGTAATAGTTCAAAAAAAAAAAAAGGGGGGTGCCCAAGATGAGATGGATCTTTAAGGATGTTTTGAACTTTCTTAAGGCAGCGGGAGCTATAAAGCTCTTGCAAAGAGGGGAGAGGGCAACCAATGATTCTCTGGGCAATGATGTTAACCCTCTGGAGCACTGTCCTATCTGCAGCTGTGCAATTGGCAAGCCATACACAGGTGCACTAAGTTAAAATACTCTCTATGATGCAGCGGTAGAAGGTCACCAGCAGTTTTTTCATTCAGTTGTTTCCTGAGAAGCGTCAGGTAGTATAATCTCTGCTGGGCCCTTTTGACCAGTGCTGCAATGTGAGCGCCCCAAATCAGATCCTCTTTTATGATAACACCCAGAAACTTAAAACTGGCCACTTGCTCTACTCGGTCTCCATTGTTAGGCAAGGGCTGGATGTCTGATCTATTCCTTCTACAGCCCACTATAAGCTCCTTGGTCTTATTGGTGTTAAGGACCAAGTATACTTATTAAATTAATTATTACTTAATTAATCAAGCAGAACCAAAGGCATCAGAATTAGAATACTCAAGAAATCGGGCTGGGGGAGAATGATTTTGCTATGACAACTAACTGCTTTAAGCAGAAAGAACTGAAACCATTTCCTGAGAAAACATCGACTGACAGTGAGACCAAAACGTGAGTTCAACATTTCACTCTTTTCTGGAAGTGCAGCATGACCACATCAAAAGTCAAAAGTCAGATGGGTTTTCTGTAGAGTGCAGTGAAACATAGGTGACACATGGCATTTGTCATGATAACTTTTTAAAAAATTGCAGTCTGAAGA
Source organism: Thamnophis sirtalis (assembly GCF_051295495.1). NCBI lineage: Eukaryota > Metazoa > Chordata > Lepidosauria > Squamata > Natricidae > Thamnophis > Thamnophis sirtalis. The sequence goes on from NW_028261382.1 coordinate 78,067,929, forward strand.
AGAGGAAGCTAAAATGTTACATTAGCAAGGCAAAATGGGGGTGGGGTGTTATGATTATGATGTTTCTATAAACTGTAAACGGAAGTGTGGTCTACTTGAATGCAATTGATCCCAGGAGAACCTCTACTTGATCCGCCCACCTCTGTTCTGGGCAGTGTGAGTTAAATTAAGTCTGTATGTTTGTGTAGTAAACCTTTTAATTCAACCTTTTTATGAGGGATTGCTACATCCATGTTGTGGTTGAGTGAGCCATCCTTTAACCTGGGACTTTCCAAACAAATTTATGCATAATCTTGAGAACGTCCCTGAAAATATGCCATTTTCCTTCTTAAACTTTATCTCTCCAGAGCAGGCTCACTCATTTCTCTTTCCACTGCTATTTAAAGCTTGAGAAAAGCAGAGAAGAGCAACAAAGAGGGTTAGGAGTCTAGAGACTAAACCACAGGATGAATGGTTGTGAGAACTGGGAATGCCTAGTCTAACAAAGAGAAGGGGTGACATGATAGCTGTCTTCCAATATTTGAGGGGCTGCCACAGAAGGGAGGGGGGGTGTCAATCCATTCTCCGAAACACCTAACAGCAGGACAAGAAGCAATGAATGGAAATTAATCAAGGAGAGAAGCAACCAAGAACTAAGGAGAAATTTCCTAACAGTGAGAACAGTTACCATAATCAGTGAAGCGGCTCGCCTCCAGAAGTTGTGGGTGCTCCATCAATGGAGGTTTTTAAGAAGAGTTTGGACAGTCATTTGTCTGGAATGGTTTAGAGTCTCCTGATTAAGCAGGGGGTTGGATTAGAAGGCCTCCAAAATCCCTTTCACATCTGTTATTCTGTAATTCTGCAACCTGCAACCTGTTATTCTGTTATTCTGGTTTGCCGCATCTTAGAAGATGATCAAATAAAGGTCAAGCGAAGCCTTTATGAGGAGGTCAGGCAGTGATCCTAACTTTGTGGAGGGGTCCAAAATATGATTCACTATTAGAAACAATCAGATGGACCCTTGCTCTCTTTCTAAAGCAGTGAAACCAATCATCAGTTAAACCTCCAGGTTTAACCATTCCAGGGTTTGATTTTCTCATCCTGCTCCAGATTAATGGATTCAATGAGCAAAAAGAAAAATAAATCAGGAAAAAATATTTTGATCTAGGAGGCAGTAAGAAATTGAAGGGAGGGGGAGAGAGACTGAAACGGACTTTTCTGCTGCTAATTCTCTCCTGTTTATGTATGGCCATGTTTCAAACACGACCCCTCCCAGCCTGTACTGATTTAGCATGCCTTCACTAGCACAGATGTGGTTAATCTTTGGTGAGATTCACAGCCTTTAGGGCTGGTTGGCAGCTCAACAGTTCAAGTCCTAACCAAGGACCTAGGAACTCTTAAGGTAACGTCGGAGGATATAAGCTGTTCCAAGTAGGGTGGTTTTTTTGTAGAATCAGAATGTTCAAGTCAGGTAAATTTAGAATTTTCAAATAGCTAGGTTTAGAAATTTTATTTTAGACACATAAATGAAGCAAGACATAGATTAAAACAACAACAACAAAATAATTCCATCATACAGCAGTTCATATCAGTATGTCTTTACAGTTTGCGTTTTCACCCCTACACATTCATATCTTACATTCGTAGTCTTTACTGATTTGTGCATATTATTCCATATTTGTTTATACTCAACTGTTTATATCAGAATATCACTTTACATATACTGTACATTATATATCTGCTATCGTTATACTGTACATTATATATCTGCTATCGTTTAGTTACTTAACATTTCTACAATGTCGCTATTTTATATTTCCTTATTTCTCATTTCTCTCTTCTAACCATTTATACCAATTATTCCATATTCTGATTCTTCCTTTCCTTGTATTTCTTTTGTCAGTTTGTCCATCTCTGCACACTCTAAAATTTTTCTTATCACCTCATCTTCCTTTGGTACTACCTTGTTTTTTCAATTTTGGGTATATATTCTGGCTGAAGTTATAATATAAAGGATTAGGTATTGTATTTCTCTACTGTATTTTTTGTGTGTGTAATAATACCCAATAAAAATAGGTCTGGTTTCCAATCTATATAATTTCCCGTTATTTCTTCGAGCCACTTTTTAATTTTGGTCCAGTAATTTTTCTCCATTTCGCATGTCCACCATAAATGTCCCATATGATTTTTTGCACCTTCAACAAATCGGTGATATCTTTGGGAACATCTTTGAGAGCCTCGCTGGGGGAAGATGCCATCTGTAGAACATCTTGTATTGGTTTTCCTTGTATGCCGCAGACATAGTCAGTTTCAAATTTGTTTCCCAGAGTTTTTCCCATTTTTCCAGATCTATACTATATCAAAAAATTTTGCCCACCTAATCACTGTTTCTCTGACGTCATCTTCCATTTTATATCTCAGCAAGAATTTATATATTTTCCTACTCAATTTTTTGTGTGTGCCTTGCAGTATTTTGTCTAATTCCTGCTGCTCCTTCTGAAACTTATACATTTTAATATCCCTGTTATATTGTTTAATTGTTGTTTAATTTATTTGTATGCCGCCCTTTTCCCTGAAGGGACTCAGGGCGGCTCACAACTCAAAAAGGGAGGGGAAAATACAAACAAAGTAACAAGAACACAAAAACCATACATAGTTAAAAACACAACAATCGTACCATTCGAAATGGGGCAGCGAGTCTTTAGCCCCAGGCCTGTCGGAACAGCCAGGTTTTAAGGGCTATGCGGAAGGCCTGGAGGGTGGTGAGGGTACGAATCTCCACGGGGAGTTCGTTCCAGAGGGTCGGAGCAGCCACAGAGAAGGCTCTCCTCCGGGTAGTCACCAGTTGACACTGGCTGGCGGATGGAATTTGGAGGAGGCCTATCTGCTCTGAATTTGTGTGTAAGTGAACAAATCTATATTTATGCCCTGGTCTTTTAATTCTTGTTTGGTTTTCAAATTACTCTGTTCTTTTATTAAATCTTATATCTTAATAGTTTGTCCATATCCATATAATTTGGGTGTTTCGGTGCTTCTATTGTGGATAACCAATTTGGTATTTTAGTATAATGATTTTATTTTTATTTTTTTTGCCAGACCTGTAATAGCACATTCCTAATCAAATGTCTTTGGAAGTATTTGTGAGATCTATTTTTTTCATCCCAGATCAACATTCAATACAATACAATAGCAGAGTTGGAAGGGACCTTGGAGGTCTTCTAGTCCAACCCCCTGAAACCCTATACTGTTTCAGACAAATGGCTATCCAACATCTTCTTAAAGACTTCCAGTGTTGGGGCATTCACAACTTCTGGAGGCAAGCTGTTCCACTGATTAATTGTTCTAATTGTCAGGAAATTTCTCCTCAGTTCAAAGTTGCTTCTCTCCTTGATTAGTTTCCACCCATTGCTTCTTCTTCTACCCTCAGGTGCCTTGGAGAATAATTTGACTCCTTCTTCTTTGTGGCAACCCCTGAGATATTGGAACACTGCTATCATGTCTCCCCTAGTCCTTCTTTACATTAAACTAGACATACCCAGTTCCTGTAACCGTTCTTCATATGTTTTAGTCTCCAGTGCCCTAATCATCTTTGTTGCTCTTCTCTGCACTCTTTCTAGAGTCTCCACATCTTTTCTACATCGTGACAACCAAAACTGAATGCTGTATTCTAAGTATGGCCTTACCAAGACCTTATAAAGTGGTATTAACATGATCTGGATTCTATCCGTCTGTTTATGTAGCCTAGAACTGTGTTGGCTTTTTTGGCAGCTGCTGCACATGGCTGGCTCCTATTTAAATGGTTATCCATTAGGACTCTCTCACAGTTACTACTATAGATGAATGATGCCATTCTACCTGGAGGTCATGGCCTTCTAATATCAAGATTCTCTTGTTTTTTTAGCTCTATCCAATCTTTGGCCCACGTTAGCGCTGCTGCCTGATACTACAATTCCCAATCTGGGAGCGCTAGGCCTCCTTTTTATTTGCTGTTCTGTAATACTTTCAGTTTAATCCTTGCTTTTTTTCCCCTGACAGATATAAGAAATCAAGATTTATTTATCTGATTTATTTGATTACAACTGGCTGGCTCATTCGGAAAAACAAGAGAAAGCCGCAAATATCATATTATGATTAAGTAGCATACATGACTTATCCCTCTAAACATAAACACGTAACATCAAAAGATTAGAAGATTGCAGAGAAGGAAATAATCACTAAAGTCGTATATCAATTAAGCTACCTTGGTAGCACTAATTTTAAAGCAAGACACCAGTTTCCCCTTCTTTAGCTGCTCTACAGAAGCTCCATCAATTAACATTTGTATATGATATAATGCTTGAACAGCGGAATGAAAGATTTAGAATTTCAACTAAATTGTAATTCAAAATGGAATTATTATAAGATGCATCATTGTATTTAACACCAGATAAGCTATCAAGAATGCATAAAAGTGTTGCAAATGAAAGTTGGAAATGCAAATGTAAAGAAAGGATCTTTCTATCATTTATGGTGGGCATGTGATAAAGCAAAGAAATATCGGAATAGGAGCAGGGGTGAGTTCCTGCCAGTTCTAACCTTTTCTATAGAAGAGGTTCCACAAATCTACCGTGCCGTTTAGAACCGGTTCCAACTCCCTCTCCCGCCCGCCCGTACCACGCTTGCCCCGCCTGCCGCTCACTGATTGGCTGGCTCACCAATCACCCCGCCCACCTCTAAGAGTCCTATCTAAACCTTAAAGTCTTAAAGCTGTCAAGTTTGAACACCCCTGGGTTTTTTTTTTCCTAAAGGGTTATGGGTGCGAGGGTCTTGTAACTTGACAGCTTTAAGACTTGCACACTTCAATGCCAGAGTTCCTGAGCCAACATGACTGGAGGAGGAATTCTGGGAGTTGAAGTCCACAAATCTTAAAGCTGTCAGGTTTTTTTTTCTAAAGGGTTAGGGGTGCAAGGGTCTTGTAACTTGACAGCTTTAAGACTTGTGTGCTTCAAATGCCAGAGTTTCCGAGCCAACATTTTGTTTGCTAAGCAAGAGCATTATTAAGTGAGTTTCACCACATTTTACAAGTTGACTACGCCCACCCATTCACATGACTGGCACATCACTCCCTTTTTTTCCCTTTGCCGTAGACCTTTCCCTTCCCTTCTCCCTCTCTTATTGTACCACTATTTCCTTTAGTATTTTTGTACTTTATATTATAAATTATTAAAAACGATGTGGCTTCTAAAAAAAAGAAGATCCATCAACTAACCAAATTTAGGGAGGGAGAAATTACAATGAAAGATAAGTGGAGGACAAGTATATGAGAAGGGTAATATGGAGAGAAACTTCCTATACAATTTAGAAAAATCTTGGCTTGACAAACCATATAAACTTGGCAGAGAAGGAGGTAAAGATATGAAGAGCCACACCTAAAACCAGCTGCTAAACTCCAGAGGCTATGCAAATAGAAGTCCCTTGGCTAATGAATGTGGAATCCTGCAAATGTGCAAATATGGAAAAAATTAGCATTACCCATCATGGAGGAATGGCTGGGGAGGTTGATGGAATTTGCTAAGATGGCCAAACTGACTTAATTAGAGAAAGGCTGTTATTGATATGTTACTGAGATGTGACTTTTCTGGGTAAAAAAGGTAAAATGATTTTGTGACTTACAGTCTTGAGGGTTAGGAAGAATAATTTTGTAGAAATTTGTTTATAAAAGACAGGAAGAGATAAAGGAAAAGAGAGAGAAAAGAAAAGATGATGATTATGGACCTGAAAAAAAAAGCTTATCCACATAAGAAATACATTTTTTCAAAGAAAAAACAGAGTACAGGATAAAGAAAAAACAAGCAATAAAGAAAAAAGGATATAATACAACGGAAGAGAACAGAATATGAACGTGTAAAACAAGAATGGAAAACGCATACACACAGGCATTTTGTGGTTTTTAAAAAATATCTTTGGGGTTTTGTGTGTGTATAGACACATTTCCTGATCTTTTTAAATCTTTTTTCTTTATCTCTTCTGTTTTTCTTTATCACATGTACTATATTTTTTTTCTTTGAATGAATTTCTTATGACGAACACAATCTTTTTATAATAGAATAGCATTCTTTATTGGCCAAGTGCGATTGGACACACAAGGAATTTGTCTTTGGTGCATATGCTCTCAGTGTACATAAAGAAAAATAAAATACATTCATCAATAATCATAAAATACAACACTTAGTGATACTCATAGGTTACTAATAAGCAATCAAATTATATTGGGAAACAAATAAAACAATATAATTTTTAAAGATACAAGCAACATGGTTGCAGTCATAAGTGGAAAGAGATAGGTACTAAGAAGGATGGAATACAGACTTAGTAGATAATTTGGCAGTGTTGTGGGGATTAGTTATTTAGCTGAGTGATAGCATTCGGGGGGAAAACTGTTCTTTTGTCTCGTTGTTTTGGTGTGCAGTGTCATTTTGAGAGTAGAACTAAACTTTTTAATAACAACTAAAAAAAGGACTACCCTGATGTCAGAAGCACAGCTGGGGATAAATTTGCCACAGAACTTAAAAAAACAACAACCCCAAACTGGCCTTGAGAAATTGCTCATATAAACTTTGCTGAAGGTAGATACAGTATGAGCAACCACACCTAAGATTAGCTGCTCAACTCCAGAGGCCTTAGAAAAGTTCCTTTTCTATTATGTGGAGCCCAGGAAATGATTTGTAATAGTCAACATGTCTCTGCACTGACTCAAAAACAAATCTCACTGCACCCAGTTCTATGTTTTCAAGGTAAGCCTGCTCGATACCCTAATTTCAGTTTCCCAAGGACATAGGAACAGAAGTGGGTTTCTACCGGTTCTGACTGGTTCAGCTGAACCAGTAGTAGCTTGGTGGCCTGGGTCGCTGGAACCGGCAGTGACCCAGCCCTGCTATGCCCCCAAACCGGTTCTCCCAGTGGCGCCTTTTTGCTTCTGCGTGTGCGCAGAGCAATTTTTGTTGTACTGCGCATGCACGCAGGTGGGTGACGCGTCCCTGAGCGAACCGGCAGTAGCGGAACCCACCCCTGGGTAGGAGTATTAGTGTTAGCAACACACACGGTTCTGAGAGAGACTCTTCTGTTGGGGATGGGAGAAGAATCAAAGTTCTGGATACTAAATATAAATAATAGCAAAACTACAAAGAATCTTATTTCTGGGGAATTGCCTTTGTCAAATGTTTGCAACTAAAGCGACAGAGTCTGCAGCCACCAGTAAATTTATTACCAGTGAATAATGTTGTTTAGTTGCTAAGTTGTGTCTGACTCTGCAACCCCCTGGATAATAGCATGCTAGGCTCCCCGGTTCCACCACAAAAGCGCGTAGGACAAAATCGCGCTCGACAAAAGCGTGCTGTGACGTCATCACAGCGCGACGAAAAAGTTCGAAAAATGTAAAAATAAAGCGAAAACCTTACCCTAAGCCCCCCAAACCTAACCCTAAACCTAACCCTAAACCTAACCCTTAACCTAACCCTAAACCTAACCGTTAAAGTAACGAAAAACCTAACGCTAACCCTTAACCTAACCCTAACGCTAACGCTAACGCTCTAAAGCTAACCCTAACCCTTAACCTAACCCTAACCCTAACCCTAAACCTAACCCTTACCTTTATGTGAATCGGCTTGCTTTAATTTAATTTTTATTAATTTTTATTTGAATTTTTCGATCTTTTTCGTCGCGCTGTGATGACGTCAAAGGCGCGATTTTGTCGATCACGCTTTTGTCGTCCGCGCTTTTGACGGGTCACGAGGCTCCCCTGTCCTCCACGGTGTGCTGTGTAGAAAGTTAGCAGCACCTACCCCTCTCCTAAAAGAATGAAATATTTTGGGAAATATTATAAAAGCCTGTCATCTGCACCTCCATAACTGTCTGGTTTGGCTCTGCAACCCAACAAGACAGAGGATAATTAGAACTGCAAAAAAAAACAATTGCTGCCAACCTGCCTTCCATTGAGGACCTGTATACTGCACAAGTCAAAAAGAGGGCTGTGAAAATATCTACAGACCCCTCAAATTCTGGACATAAACTGTCTCAACTCCTACCCTCAAAACGATGCTATAGACTGAGCACTGCACAACAGAACAACTAGGCACAAGGACAGGTTTTTTCCCAAATGTCATCACCCTGCTTAACAACTAATTCCCACAACACTGTCGATAATTTACTAAGTGTATTACTATTATTTTTGTCTTTTCTAGTATCTATCTCTCCACACTTATGACTATAACCATGTTGCTTGTATGTTTACAATTTATATTGTTTCCTAGTATGATTTGATAGGTTATTAGTAACCCTGACTATCACTAAGTGTTGTATCTTTTATTTCTTGATGAATATATTTTATTCTCCTTACTTACACTGAGAGCACATGCACATGCACCAAAGACAAATTCCTTGTGTCCCCAATCACACTTAAGAAAGAATTCTATTCTATTCTAACAGGCAGAATATTATATTTCCCTAAAGGAGAAACATGCTCTTGGAAAGAAGCCCCCACCTTTCTTAATAGCTCCAGCAGGACTGGCCCAACCTATCTACAAGACAAAAGACCTTCAGCTCCAGGGTGATGGGATTAAGATATGACCCCTCCAGGACATTATAGGATTATCTAGCAGCAGGGGATGCTGTCATAAGTGTGAAAAACAATCCTCAAGAATTGCTTTCAGTGCCATTGTAACTTTAGACTTAGAATAACTTTATTGTCACTCTGAATGTACACTAATCGGAATGCATATTAAAATGAAATTTCCTTGCATACAAGCTCTCAAAGGGACACCCCCTCCAATATACGCTACATACACATGACAAAATAAATAAATAAATAAATAAATACAAATGTATGCCTATACTAGTGGTGGGATTCAATATTTTTTTAACTACTGGTTCTGTGGGAGTGGCAGGGAAAGTTTACTGCAAAATTCCCATTTCCTCCCGATTAGCTGGGATTCTGATCTTCAGGATATACACTGAAGATTTAATTTTATTGTATGTGGTGCAATGATAATAAAGTAAAGTAAACTAAATAAGAAATGTTCAATGTTTTCACAGGACCGGAAAAAAACAAAACTCTCAGACATTTTTTTCAAACAGCAATGACTCAGCTTATTCAACAAATTTTATCGGCCATCATACGACTTCTATTGTTTAAGAGAGTAGAAAGCATTTCCTGCTAAGTATGTTTTTGAAATTATTGTTTCTGTTTCAAAACTTCCCCATAAAATTAGATAAAAATTACGTCGCAAATCTGAACAAAATAACATAGAATACATTTGGCAAGGGAAGAAACCCGGGATTAAGTTTAAACTTTTGCAAGACGTAAAGAAAAGAGGAGGATTCGGTGGAACAGAATGGGAATTAAACCATGAAGTAGCAACGCTAACCTGGGTAAAAGAATGGATCGATTTAAAAAATAATAGATTGTTAACACTTGAGGGCCATGATTTGCATCTAGGATGGCATGCCTTCCTGTGGTACAGGAAACAGATAGCACATCAATATTTCCAAGGACAGGCATTATTAGAGACATGGAATAAATTTAAGAGGAAAATTTATGGCAAGGTACCCATTTGGCTATCAACACTAGAAGCAGTAGTGCATCCCAATCTTATTGATCAGGAAAAATAGGTCACCTATAAAGATATACTAGATAAAGAAGGGAGATTAAGATTGAGGCAAGATTTAAAAGAACAGGGGATAGATCTGGAATGGTGGTCTTACCTCCAAATCCAATCATGCTACTCAAAAGATATGAGAGAGTGGGGTATTAGTGGGGAGTTGGTGGCAATAGACAAGATTCTTTTGGAGACAAATGATAAATTGATAAAGAAGATTTACAAATTCTTATTGGAATACAATATGGAAGAAGAGCAGGTCAAGGAGACAATGGCTGCATGGGCGATAAACTTTGGTTATAATATACATTTGGACAGATGGCAAGACTATGGGAAAGGAACAGGAAAATAACATTGTCAATACCGTATAAGGAAAACCTATATAAGATGTTTTACAGGTGGCACCTTCCACCCGCAAGAATCACCAAAATGTTTAGAAATTCATTGCCAAACTGCTGGAAATGTGACCAAGAACCAGGTAAGTACTACCGTATGTGGTGGTCGTGCCAAAAAGCCAAAATATACTGACAGAATATCCAAAAGTGGTTGATAGAGATAACTGAAGAGGAAATAGAATTCACACCGGAACTATTTCTCTTGGGAATTATAAACAAGAAACACAACAAGGGGGTTATCTTTTTAACTATAAGTATTATCACGGCAGCAAGAATGGCCTTTGCCCAAAATTGGAAAAACAGGGAAACTCCACATGAAGGGGAAAAATAATTAGGATAATTTTGATCTGTGCTGAAACGGACAAATTGAAGTGGGAAAGATGAAAGATAAAGATGAATCAGAATATTATAAGATGTGGGATAAATTTTATCGATGGTTGGAATATATAAGGGAATGCCCAAAATAGGCCTGAGCCAAGATTTATAGAATGGAGACTAGAATTGTGTATGAAATGATAAATGTGAGTATGTACAAGATAATCATAAACGAACACGGCTGGAAATAGGTTACTTTTTTTCTTTTTGTAAATAAGGTATGGATCAAATGTCATAAAAAGAGGGTGGCTAAAATGTATGGGTGAAAACTAATCAAAGAGAGAAGCAACTTAGAACTGAGGAGAAATTTCCTGACACTTAGAACAATTAATCAGTGGAACAGCTTGCCTCCAGAAGTTGTCAATGCTGCAACACTGGAAGATTTTCAGAAGTTGGATAACCATTTGTCTGAAGTGGTGGAGGGTCTCATGCCTAAGCAGGGGGTTTATTTATTTTATTTTATTTTATTTATTTTGTCAAGCAGGTATAAGATAACAAATATAATTATGAACACAGAAAATGGATACAAATAAGTGGGGACAGTAGGACAGGGATGGTAGGCACATCAGAGTGCTTAGGCACGCCCCTTACAGACTTCTTAGAAATGTGGTGAGGTCCACGGTTGACAGTTTAACGTTAAAATTATAGGGGTTTGAGCATGTAACAACAGAGTCAGGTAGTGCAGTCCAGGCATTAACCGCTCTGTTGCTGAAGTCGTATTTTCTGCATTTAGTCATTTAGTCATTTAGTTATTTATTAAAATTTATAGGCTGCCCTTTTCCCTGAGGGGACTCAGGGCGGCTTACAATCACAAGGGAGGGGGGTGCAGTATCAAAAAACAAAACAAAATGTTTTGCATCTTGGAGCGAAGGAAGAGGACGCGACAAGAGGTAGTAAAAGCAGCAACCTTTATTCAAAGCAGAGTAACTACGATTCAACGTGGCGTGGTTCGCGCCAAACATTTATACCCCCAGGTTTGAACAATGAGCCAATGGGGCGTCGAGTAACTCGGCCAATCGGGGAAAGGATTGAACCGGCTTCGCCCGAGAACCAATCAGAAGGGGAGATCTTACTTCCCGCGCTAGTATTCAACACCCCTCCCCCCCTAGTCAAAGAGTACCCTCAAGAAGGGCAGACATAGTCTTGTAAGTAGGTGGGACGGTGACGCTCTCGTCCCGACCTTCGTAGCTCCCCGGCAGTTGTCGTCGGGGGGGGAATCGCCGGCGGGGACGTATTCGTGGCGGAACGGTGATTCTGCAACGCAGCCCCGAGAAATGGCGCTCCATTTGTCCAAGGTGGCGTCTCCGTGACAACAGGAGTGTCCGACAATGGACCCGTGCAATCTGGTTGGGATATAGGTTCAGAGTCTCGATAAGGGCTTCGAGGAAAGGAATAACCAAATGAGGCGCGTCTGTCCGAAAAGTTCGTATCGGCTTGTCCCCCATTCCCCGAGTGGAGACGGTCCATTGGGGAAAAAGTCATCGAGGGTAGCTCATGCTGAGGGCGAATGTCTGAAGGGCTCGGGCCATCTGTTTCCGCGGGGAGGCGTCGCCTTAACTGGTCCAGGTGGCGCCTCCATTGCGTTCCGTCGGCCAGGCCGGCCCTGAAGGAACAGGGGCCAGTCAGAGCTGTGATGGTTGCGGGCACCCACCGTGGATCCCCAGAAAATGAACGGGCCCATACGGGATCCCCTAACTTAAACGTGTGGGAAGGGAGGGCCCCCAGGTTGCTCGGCAGATCCCCTGCGTAAAGTGGATGGAGCCTATCTAGGGAGGTTCGCAATCTCCTACCCATCAAGAGCTCCGCAGGACTTTTATTAGTCGTTGGGCAGGGTATAGAGTGCTGGCTCAAGAGATAAGCCGCCACTCTTTCCTGCCAGTCGCCCTGGTCCATGCAGCCCAAGGCTTCTTTGGCTGAGCGAACTGCGCGCTCCGCCCGGCCGTTACTAGCTGGATGATAAGGGGCTGTAGCTGCGTGTCTAATTCCTTGTTCGGCCAGGAATTCTTGGAACGTGGTGGAGGTAAACTGGGGCCCATTATCTGAAACTATCACATCCGGTAGCCCATGTGTGGCGAACATCTTACGAAGGGCCCTCACTGTGCTCTCTGCTGTAGTGGAGGTCATGATTACCAGCTCCACCCACTTGGAGTAAGCATCGACTACTATCATAAAATTTCGGCCGTGGAAAGGGCCGGCAAAGTCAATGTGTAAACGGGACCATGGGCCTCTAGGAATTTCCCACTCACGAGGGGCGGCTGTGGGGGGATTCGGCCTGGAATTTTGGCATATCCTGCATCGACCTACGTAATCTGCAATTTCCGAATCTAGCAAGGGCCACCACACATAGCTACGCGCTAAGGCTTTCATTCGCGCAATGCCTGGGTGGTTTTTATGGAGTGCGGGCAGGATTCGTGCCCGCAGGGCTGTGGGAATCACTACCCTATCCCCCCAGACAAGGCAACCCCCGTGAAGGGCAAGTTCAGCTTGTCGTGCCTTAAATGGTCGGAATTCTTCCGCTACCTTTTCTACGGGCCACCCCCTCAACACCCATGAAACTACTTGGGATAAAACGGGGTCGGCCTTTGTGCAAGCTGCAACATCCGCAGCTGAGACGGGGAGGTCGGATTCAGCAATGGACAAAATAGAGAGAGAGGGCACGTGGGCTGTGTCCGTCTGTGGCAAGGGGCAGCGACTCAGGGCGTCTGCGTGCCCTAGCTGCTTACCCGGACGATATAACAGCGTATACGAATACGCCGCTAAAAACTCAGTCCAACGTGTCATGCAGGGAGACAAAATGGGGGGGGTTGGCTTATCGCCTGCCAATAGGCCTAGGAGCGGCTTGTGATCCGTGACAAGGGTGAAATTCCTACCATAAAGGTAGTCATGGAATCGCTTAATGCCGGACACTGCAGCCAGGGCTTCTTTGTCAATTTGGCTGTAGTTCCGCTCCGTTGAAGAAAGTGTCCGGGAGTAGAAAGCTATGGGGGCCTCTGAGCCGTTCGGGAAAACATGGCTCAGGACCGCCCCTATGCCATAGGGGGAGGCGTCGCACGTTAAAACTAGGGGCATCCTATCGCTATATTGAATTAGGACTGCCGACGAGGTTAAAATATCTTTTATAGCCGCGAACGCCTGCGCTTCACGGCTACCCCATTTCCAGGCCGCTGACCGATCAAGCAGTCGGTGTAGCGGCTCAGCTAACGACGCCTTGTGGGGAATAAAAGGGGCATAGAAGTTTAAAAGCCCCAGGAACGCCTGCAATTCCGCCCTAGAGGTGGGTGCAGGAGCGTTTTTGATGGCCGCAACTTTCGAGGGAGTGGGGTGGATGCCTTGTGCATCGATGAGAAATCCCAAAAACTCTACTTGGGGAACAGCAATTTCGCATTTGCTGCGCTTTAGTTTCAATCCGGCCTCCCTAAAACGTGTGAGAACCTCCCGCAGTATCTTTAGGAGTTCCGAGTGACTAGGGGCTGCAACCAGGACGTCGTCAAAATAAGGAACGACGCCTGGGAGCCCGTGGAGCAACCGCTCCATAAGGCTCTGAAAAATCCCCGGGGCAACCGAAACGCCGAATTGGAGGCGGCGGCAACGGAAAGCCCCGCGGTGGGTGACAATAGTCTGGGCTGTAGCCGCATCATCGTCTACGGGAAGCTGCTGATAGGCCTGTGCCATATCCAGCTTGGCGAAAATGCGGCCTTGCCCTAAAGAATGGAGTAGATGTTGCACTACGGGAACGGGATATGGATTTGCCTGCAGGGCCAAGTTGATGGTCGACTTATAGTCGGCACATATTCTCACCGATCCGTCGGGTTTGACCGGGAGAACTATGGGGGTTTCCCAACGGGCGTGATCTACGGGCTCGATTACCCCCTGCTCTATAAGCTTATCCAGTTCAGCGTCTACCTTTGCTCTCAATGCGAAAGGAACCCTACGTGCCTTCAGCCTAATAGGCGCGACCTGGGGATCGAGGCAAAGGGAAATGGGGGTGCCCTTATAACAGCCCAATTTCCCATCGAACACATCTGCGAACTCATCTAAAACGCTATCTACGGTACGGGGGACTACCCTGTGCACCCCTTCTATGGTGAGGCCCAAAGCGGGAAACCAATCTAACCCAAGAAGAGCGGGCAGGTCATTCCTAACAATTAAAACGGGGAGTTTCCCCTTAAAATCTCCGTATTCCACCCGGATGTGGAATATTCCTGCCGTGGGAATCCCATTTCCCTGGTAATCTAGGAGGGAGACCCGGGCGGGGCGTAATTTACTCTGGGAAACCCTGGGGCAAAGGCGGGAAAACAAAGCCCAAGATAGAAGGGAATGGGAAGACCCCGAGTCCACCTCCATTCGGCAAAGCTGACCTTCAAGACGAACGGCGGTGCTAATTTTGCGACCGCCGGCAGGGACGTGGGAAGCCTGATGGACCACGCAGTCGGCGCTGGAGAGCTGGTAGGTTGAATGGCAGTCCTCAGCTCGCCTTGCAAGACGTGGTTGTTGGCGGCGTTGCGGTGTCTGACGCTGGTCGCTGGGCTGCATGAACGAGGGGGCAGGCACAAGAGCCCGGCAGACCTTGGCGAGGTGTCCTTCTCCTCGGCAACGGCGGCAGACGGCGGAACGGAATGGACAGGATGCGCGGCTGTGGCGGCCGCCGCATCCGCGGCAAGGTACGTTTGAAGCTGGCTGAGCGGGCGTCGGTGGTTGCTGGTGTGGCCTCCGCTTCGGCTGCGTCCTCATTTGTCCGACGGTTTCCTCCTCCTCATCTTCCGTGGGGGAGAGGTCGTCGACGAGGTTCGTCTGATTGGAAGGCCCCACAGCAGTTTGCGTGGGGGTTTTCAGCTGGAGGCGTTCCATGTCGGCCGTGGATTGTTCGGAGAGCTCTGCTGCTCGCGCGGTCTCCACAGCCTGCACCAAGGTAATTTTGTGGTTCCGGAGCATACGGCTGCGCAATTGCACGTCGCGGACCCCGCATACAAACTGCTCCACGAGGTTCTCCTCCAGGTCTGCAAAATCGCACTGGGCAGCCACTGTGCGCAATGCCTCTAGGAACTGGCTGATGGATTCGTTGGGCTTCTGCACTCGGCGGCGGAAGGTGAAGCGACGTGCGATCAAAGAAGGTGAGGGAGCGTAATGGTCCCTCAGCCTGGACATCAGCTCGTCCCACCCAAGTTTGTAGGCTGGCCTCGGAGCGGCCAGGGCTCTCGCAGAAGCAAACATGGAAGGCTCACAGCAGGACAGGAAAAAGCTGCACTTCCCCTCGTCGGTCTGTGCCCGGTTCTTTGACGCGATTAAATAACACTCGAAACGCTCCATGAAGCCATCCCATGATTCTCCGGCGGACCCAAACGGCGCGAAAGGAGGAAGCGCTGTTGCCATTGTGGTGCGAAGCCAGAGAGGGGGAGGAAGAAGACAGAGAAAATTTTTGCGTTCGCTGCCGACGTGCCTGACCTGAGGAGCTTGTTCGTGCTGGTTCAGACGCGGAGGCAAGCTGGCTTGTTCTTCTCCGTGGTCGCGGGAATCTTATCCCATCCTCGTCGCCAGTTTTGCATCTTGGAGCGAAGGAAGAGGACGCGACAAGAGGTAGTAAAAGCAGCAACCTTTATTCAAAGCAGAGTAACTACGATTCAACGTGGCGTGGTTCGCGCCAAACATTTATACCCCCAGGTTTGAACAATGAGCCAATGGGGCGTCGAGTAACTCGGCCAATCGGGGAAAGGATTGAACCGGCTTCGCCCGAGAACCAATCAGAAGGGGAGATCTTACTTCCCGCGCTAGTATTCAACAAAATGTGAACAAAGAAAAATAATAAAACACAACTTTCGTTCAGCAATCAACACTCGGGCGGGTAAATCAAGTTTCAAGCAGTTTACCTTGAGTTTGTATCTATTGTTTGCCCGTGTGTTATTGAAGTTGAAGCTGAAATAATCCTTGATAGGTAAGACATTGTAGCAGATAATTTTGTGTACTACGCTCAGGTCATACCGAAGGCGGTGTAGTTCTAAGTTGTCTAAGCCCCAGATTTCAAGCCTGGTGGCGTAAGGGATTCTATTGCGAGCAGAGAAGTGGAGTTCTCTTCTCATGAAATATCTCTGGATTCACTCAATTGTATTAATGTCCAATATGCAGTGCGGGTTCCAGACAGATGAGCTGTATTCGAGAATAGGTCTAGCAAAGGTTTTATATGCCCTAGTTGACAATACAATATTACTGGAGAAGAAGCTTTGTAAGATTAGGTTAACAACTCTTAATGCCTTTTTGGCAATGCTGTTACAGTGAGCTCTGGCACTTAGATCATTAGAAGTGATCTTTAGAAATGAGTACATGAGTAAATTATCTCATTCATAAATCATTAGAAATGAGTAATTGAGTTGGACTAGAAGACCTCCAAGGCTCCTTCCAACTCTGTTATTCTGTATTCTGTGAACCTTCTCCACTGCTATCAAGGGTGAATTTTGCAGAGCCATTCCTTTGAGTTAACTCTACCCAATAGGAGCCTATTTCCCCTGATCCCTGACAACCAAAGTCCATGCTGTGTACTACAGGTCAGTCCTGTTTGGCTGAGGCTACTTCCAGAAATAAATCCTCAGCATTTCAACAACACAGTTCTTTGGATTCCTCCTGCCGACATCCCTCAGTGATAAACACTGGCCAACCAGTAGACCTTTTACCCTGGAAGTGCCATTTGCCCGTTTCCTGCCCTCTGGCTTCTTCAGTTGATTCTCCTGAAACTTTGGAAGTTATGGAAGGACCCAGCTCTCATGTTCTCTTAGACAAGGAAGGCAGAGGTGCTACTGATCCTTCATCAAGGAGGCAGTGTGTGTACATTTTGATTACTGAGGTAGAACATGAAGAATAACGTGTTCTAGGTACGCCTAACATATTTGCACATGTAAATCTCTCATTGAGGCTAATTACACTCAGCTCTCTATAACAGTGATTTCAAACCTGGTGGCACGCAGCGCCCTCTTTGTGGGCACACAAGTTCAGCTCCACTGCGCATGCACCTCCCACCAGCCAGCTGGTCTTTGGGTCTCTGCGCACATGCATCGGGGGGCGGGGATGGGCGGGACCCCCAACGTGCACAATTGTGGGGTGGGGTGAATGCGGGGGTCATGCACGTGTGTGCAGAGGCAGGGCACATTCACAGAGGCTACGCACGCATTGCATTTGGGGGTTCGGGCGCACTTTGGGCACCAAAGGTTAGTCATCACTGCTCTTGAGTAACTTGATTCATTCAGCTGCTGAGGTACACTTAGGCATTGTTGATTTTAATTTGATTAAAAAAAAGACATTTCGGGAATGAATATAAATTCCGAACACATGGAATATTCAACCAAGTCACAGCCATTTTTTCCCCTGTTTTACCAAGACACACTTTTTTTTTTAGAAGGGATGGGACAGTTCGTTATAGGGAGAAAAAGCTCATTGTTCTTCCAAAGCAAAAAAAGTATATATTTTTTTATATTTCTCATTTATCCCTAACACTAAATCATTTGAAAAAAATTCAACATTAAAAATTAACACATTTCTGGATTCCACCAAAACGATCATCCTGATAACCATACCGTAAGAAGAGCTGCCTGTTTAAAATCCAACATTCCCTACTCCGCCTGGATTACAAGAACTATTTTCCCCATCACTTTCCACTGAATTATGATTCACCTCAAAATAGCCATTAGTGGTTTCCCCTCAAAAATGGATTATGCATGCTGGATGGCTAATGGAAAGGGCAACAGGATTGTTAAGGACAATGCTGTGGAGCAATTTCATCACTTTTTGGAAATGACTATTTTGTGATTGGCCACACACACACACTGACAACCATTTTGTGGGTGAACTAAACCAATCTATGACAGCAATTCTTTGAGAACACTTATAACTTGGTTTCAGAATAAATGCATTAAAACTGCTGGTACAAAGGATCTTCATATATCATGACGAATATGGCCAGTTGGTTGTAGGGATTAAAGTGCTGGCCTAGAAACCAGCAGATAGTGAGTTCTAGTACTGTTTTTGGCATGAAAAGTGATTTGTGCCCAAATGCCAGGAGACGGTGAGTTGTAGTCCTGCCTGAGACATGAAAGCCAGTTGAGTGACTTTAAGCTAATCAACAGGAGATAGTTTCTAGTGCTGCCTTAGTCATGAAAGGTAGCTGGGTGACCAGGGGATCACCAGGGGACAGTGAGTTCTAGTTCTACCTGAGGCATGAAAGCTAGCTGGGTGACTTTAAGCCAGTCAGTCACTCTCAGCCCAATCTACCTCACAAGGCTGTTGTTGCAGGGAAAAATAGGAGAAGGAAGGAATATTAGATATGTTCACCACCTTGAGTTATTTATTAAAAAAATAATAAACGTGGGATATAACACAATTAAAAAATGGGGAACTCCACCTCCCTCCACCCTCTGTTTTTTATAAGAATTATTCAGATGCAACTTTTTAATTTGATTTTTTACATTACCCTTACTATTTTCCTATTGCTTCTGTTGTCATTTATTAGTTTATCTCAAGCAGGTTTTAGCAATCAAGGCGTTGCAAAAATAAAGATTTTGAATATGGATAAAAACTGCTTTGACAGCCTAGCCCAGCAAAAAAAAAGAAAAAAAAATGCTAAGAGACATTCTGAATTCATCAGATCTGTTTGCTTTGGTTCCAGGAGGGAAAGTGTGAAATTAGGCTGAAGCTACTATGCCTAAGACAAAGCAAGAGGGATAGCCAGAAGTCCTGTCTATTCAGGAGACAGATAAAGAACCAAGTCCTTAAAGAAACAATGCAAGAATGTCACCCAAATCAAACAAAGGCCTGGCCTGAATACATAGCAGCTCCCTTCCCCTAATCCCATCAGTGGTGGACAGTCTTGGGAATCAACAAAGCAACTAGGGTGATAAAAGGAGTCTTGAAGCCCACCCACTCTTTTTCACTCAGCTTTGAATCCAGACCTGGAGGTGCCTGGGTGAGAAAGATGTGGGTAAGTTATGGATGAATGCGTGTGGGGAAAGCAATTGTAACAAGTCAAATTTTGCTGTTATTTAAAATTGTACTGGGTTATGCCTCAGCGTTAAGTTTGAAAGTGAACGGATTGTGGCTGTGAGTGTGTGAGTGACATAAGCTGTGCCCAGGAGCATGTGTGTACACAGATGTAACATGCCTTCCCGTACCTATCGAAAATTTCTTAACTGATTTTCTTCTTCGTATGTTTGGGTCTCAGAGCCAAACGCAAACCAGTGGCTTCTAATCTTTGTTCTGGAGATCTCCGCAGATCACTTAAAGTGTAGCTGATGGTCCCTGGAGCAGGGACCAACATTAAAACAACAACAACACTATGACGTTTCCCCAAATCATTCAAGGTCTGATTAATTCACTCAATGTTCACAAAACCGTTATCTTTTTTAGACGAATATAATTAAAAAGGAACACATGGGCAACCAAGCCCACACACTTTTGGTTAGGCAGGGCAGAAATTTAAAATCGGTTTGTTACGTATCCAGATTAAGGAGGGAAGCCAGTAAATAAAAGCTTCATTCAGGTCCGCCACAAAGGCGGGAAAAAATAGTTTGTTCCTATTGACTGAAGCGGCTAACAGCTCCCTGTAAAAGGCGAGGTGACAGTTTACCTGTGGTGAGATGGGTAAAGGGCTAATACTATCGTGCCTTAATCCCATCACCCTGGAGCTGACGGGGGATATCTTTGTTATGTAGAATAGACTGACTCAGGCCTTTTAATGCCCAATTGACAAAGGTGGGGGCTATTAAGGGTGAGTCAGTTTCCTGCCTAAAAACATGTTTCTCCATTTCTTACCCAGAGAAATATAATATTCTGCCTTTTCAATATTTCTCAGGATATTTCATTTTTCTAGGAGAGGGGTGGGTTTTAACTTCCTACAGTAATAAAGAGCATTGCATCAGGTCTATCTCTGTCTCTTCCATCCACTCACTATCGAACAATCAATTATTTATATAAATAACACAGGAATCAGGGATACAGGGTCATCTTAACTGATCAAGATCATTTTTTAGGTCACTGGTTGACTGCAGAAACTCTGAATTTAGCCACTGCCCTGGTAAGATCAGCACTGCAGAGGTCTATAATGAAAGGCCTCCATCCACAGAGATTCCTTGGATGTATAAAATTCAAAGATCGTTTTCATTGCAGATCACAGTTATTAATAAGTAAGTTATTTTGCAAGAAAAACAAATCAGGAACCTGAATCTCGCCCTCGGTCCCTGTGCTGTACATGAGTTCAGAGGAAGCGGAAAAGTACTCTTACCTCAATGACCTTGAGAAGCCAAGGACAATAAAAAAGGCCATTTTTCCACTTTACTGTGCTGGATTTCTGCTCCCCTTGGTGCTTTTGTGACCTAGATCAGAGCCCCTCACCTCCTGCCAGTTTGTTCTTAAACGTTTCTTGTTCTTGTTTCTGCTTTCACATTTCACTTTCGCAATGAAAGTTCAGTAGGGACCGTTGCAGAAAGTTTGAATTCCATTTTCTCTTTCATTTTGTTTGGGTTTGGCTTTGAGGCTGAAATGAGAATTCTTTCCTGGAAATTGGGGATAAATGTTGGGGTTTGTCTGCATGCACATCGAGAGCAGCAGATGTCCATCTTGCAGCCCCAGATTAACATATAGGGCTGGAATCCAAAGGCAGCCCCTCCGATTCTTAACTGAATAAACCATGGTTAGGTGTGGCCAAGACTCTTGGAAACTTCACTTTTATCTAGCTGTGGGAAGTGGGGAGGGGAAGGAGAACATTCACTAAAAGCCTCATAGAAAAGGGAGCAAAAAAAAAAAAAAGAAAATTAGACCAACGACAGGTCAGAGCTGAGTATGGATGAGTAGCAAAATGTCTTCAAGTAGAAAAAAAACAAACAAAGTCCAGTTGCCTTTTGAAAAAGCACATTTGGGATGGACCAAAAATGGTTTGCCATGTTTAAAACTGCAGTAATTAACAACGATCAACATTGCAGGGCTGTTGTTGCATGGTCCTTTTTGATCGCCACAGCCTGCAATAGAAGTATAACGGAACGTGATAAATGTTAATGCTTAATAGTTTTCCTTTAAAAAGAATCACAGGATTCAGATGAAACAACAGTATAACAGAGTCGAAAGACACTTTAACAGATTGGAAGGGACCTTGTAGGTCATCTAGTCCAACCCCCCACCCAACAGGAGACCCTGCACCATTTCTGACAAATGGCAGTCCAATCTCTTCTTGAAAGCTTCCAGTAATGGAACACGCACTACTTTGTTGTGGTTCAGCAGGAATATATGTATTGTTCTCGTCTTTGAAAGCAGTACTCAGGTTCAGCCTGAGCAAAGAGGAGATGCTTATCTTCATTTCTTCGTAGCTCTATGTAGACGCACTTTCACAGCTGCCTTCTATTGGGTTTGAAAAATGCGGGCCACTTAAAACCTCTGCCCTTTTTCTATCTCTGCGCTCCCAGTGACGTCGGCCGTTTTTGTCTCCGCGCGCATGCGCTTTTCGCTGTCGGGAGAACGCTTGTTCAGGCGAAGGGGTAGCTAGGCCGAGAGAAGCCGGGGGCTCGCGTAGATGTCTTCGCCGGAGGAGGCGCGGGTCGCGCCGGCCCCGGAAAGGGACCTGCCGCTAGAGTGGGAAACGGATGAAGAACGCATGGCGTTTCTGTTCTCGGCTTTCAAACAGAGCCGGGAGGTTAACGCCACCGAGTGGGACAGCAAGATGGGCTTTTGGAGCGAGCTGGTGTTGAAATGGGGAAGACGGAAAGGAGGGATCTGCACCTGCCTGAGGGAGCTCCAGCAGGCTTTCGAGCGCCGGGGGAGCGTCCCTCTCAGCCTGGGCACCGTCCTCCGCGAGCTGCTCAGGTGAGGCCCGCGGGGGGGGACGAGAGTGCCTCTGAGCATGTGCTGATGGCCTCCCACAGTTTCACTCCAAGACCTGCTTTTTTCCAGGAAGGGGAAGAAGGGGAGGCCGTACTTGACCTCATATCATTTTAAGATATATAACCTTTATTTCTTAAAATGTGTTTCTTTTTAGTCCCACGTTTTATTTGTTTTATTTCTATTGCTTTCCATTTCCATCAGACTGTGTGTGATCTGGGTACAGTATTTAAACAGTCATAATCCACATATTTGTTGTTGTATGTGGCACAATAATGTTAATAATATAACAATATACTAATGTAGTTGCAATAATATATAACAACTTTATCATCAAATTCTCTCCACATTAATATTTCCTCTTTTTATCTCTCTGGTTGTTGAATTGTTTTTAAATTGTGGTATTGTTTGTCCATGTCTTCCCCCCCCCCTATTTGTATCCCCTATCCCCCCCCCCTGACTTGGGTTGTGAGCCGCCCTGAGTCCCTTCTGGAAAAGGGCGGCATAGAAATATAATAAATTCAATTCAATTCAATTCTTCCTTTTTAACTTCTGTTTCTATAGACTTAGTCTTAGACTAAGACTAAGCCTATGACTATAAGACTAAGACTATGACTTCTTTATTGGCCAAGTATGATTGGACACACAAGGAATTTGTCTTTGGTGCATATGCTCTCAGGGTGCATAAACGAAAGATACATTCGACAAGAATCATAATGTACAACATTTAATGATAGTCATAGGGTACAAATAAGCAATCAGGAAACAATCAATATCAATATAAATTGCAAGGACACAAGCAACAAAGTTACAGTCCTGCAGTCATAAGTGGGAGGAGATGGGTGATAGGAACAATGAGAAGACTAATAGTAATAGTAATGCAGCTTTAGTGAATAGTTTGACAGTGGTGAAGGAATTGTTTGTTTAGCAGAGTGATGGCGTTCAGGGAAAAACTGCCCTTGTGTCTAGTTGTCTTGGTGTGCAATGATCTATAGTGTCGTTTTGAGGGTAGGAGTTGAAACAATTTATGTCCAGGAGGCGAGAGGTCTGTAGATATTTTCACCACCCTCTTTTTGACTCGTGCAGTGTACAGGTCCTCAATGGAAGGCGGGTTGGCAGTATTACTTTCCATTTCCGTGTGTGATCTGGGTACAGTTATTTAAACAGCCATAAATCCACATATTTGTTATTATATGCAGCACAATAATGTTAATAATATAACTACATATTAATATAGTTGCAATAAACATAACATCATCAAATTATCTCCATGTTAATGTTACACACGCGCGCGCGCGCACACACACACACACAAACACACACACATATATATAAAAAGACAGTGCCATGTCAGGATAAGAATTACAAATAAAACAAAGCCAAAGAGAAATCAATAGTAAATGTTAACATATAAGCTACCGTATCATGGCTGCTGCTGTGTTGCCATATTTTCAAGGAGGACTTATTTTCAGGGAAACAGGGTAATAACTATAACAGTACTATATTGACAGTAATTACAGTAATATGACTGAAAAGAAAAGAAAAAGAGCTTTAACTAAATTTCTACTTACATTAGCTTATTTACAATTTTTCCATATTATATCCATAGTTTTATACATCTTTGTTTTCCAAACTAACAATTATTGACAGTAAATTTCCCTCTCATTTCTACCTCTTGTCTCTATCCATTCATAAAGTTTATTCCATTTCCTATAATATTTCGAGTCTTCTTTATCTTTAATTTTTAAGGTTAATCTATCCATTTCAGCACTGTCCAAAATTTTCCTAATTATATCATTATTCAATGGGGTGTTCACATTTTACCAATATTTACTATATGTAATTCTTGCTGCCGTCAATATATGTAACACTAAATAAATGGTTGCTTTGTCATAACTTTCCGACAATATACCTAAAAGGCACGTTTCTGGGTTTGAACTCAATATGTTTGTTGCTCAGTTATCATTTCTAACCAATTATGAATTTTCTCCCAGTAATTCCTTGCTATTTTACATGTCCACCTCATGTGGTAGTATGTTACATTTCCAGCATTTGGCGGATGAGATATACAGTCTTTTTATCATATTTTTCCGGTAGAATGCCCAACAAAAATATCTCTGGTTTCAAGTGTATATGTTGCTTTATATTTTTTCCAACCAAGTGGAAATATTTTTTACCTTTTGGGCAAGTCCACCACATATGATAGTATGAAACCAACCAACCCAATGGTTGATTACACTTCCAATATTTGGCAGATTTATCTTTATAGAAATGTAAAATGTGTTTCAAAGACTCCTGGGGATCTGCGTGTCCCCAAGATCCCTGAAAGATCACTGAAATCAAAATTATTTGCCTAACATTGAAGATGTTTGTAAAAATGTAAACTGTTTTCACTCCTCTCATTATTTTCTTCATGAAAAATTTGTTAATATCTAATGAGTTTAATATTGTTTTTACATGATTCAGTAAATGTTCTACAAATACATATCCGTTTTTAGTTTAGTAAATATCAATAAACAGAAGCCAGGCCAACAAAAACCTTTTGGAGCCTTCTGTAATTTTTAAAAGTGAAAAATGTTCTCCAGAACAAAAAGTATTTGCTCAGTGATTTAAGTGTTAGCATGTGGAATTCCCCCTTTTGTTTGTTCTTGACATTTTCCACTCAAACTCTTATCATCCATTGTATCTTAATTGTCACCTGCAATTTTATATGTCCGGTTTGTGCAGTTAAGAATTTATTTCATCAAATAATAACTAAATTCAGCCTTGTTTGCAAGGGAAGGGAAACAACTTTGCCTATCCAATTGTGTATTTGATGAATCTGCCAAACCTTGCTTTTTGCTGGAAGAAATGTTACAAATTGAGTGGCAGCATGATTTCTTTCCCACTGAATTCTGTCTCTCTCTTTCTCTGCTAACTGGGATTATTACTGTTCTGATAAATATCCTATATAGTATGCTGTAATGTAACAATTTTAAATTAATCCAAACTTTGTTACTGTACTATATTTAAAGTTGTATTACATTGATACTCCATCTTTTGGGACAGTTCATCCAAACACGATGTGTTAAATACTTTAAGAAACCGAGCTTCTTAAAACCACATAGTAAACATATGTAAAAGACGGGCAGTTTAATCATTTAAGAAGTTTTTAAAATTGTTTTAAAGAAAACGGTGAGTTAAAAAAAAGTAAAGAAAAGGAGGTGAGTTTCAAAATAGCTGCGACAGGATTACAAGAGTTACATATGTTGAAGAAGAAAATTAATCATCTCTGAGTCAGCATTCAAAAAATGTAATATCCCTATATCCCTATATAGGTAAAGGAAGAATTGGGAAAATATATAGAATATTAACTGAATTAGAAGAGCAGGAAAAAGGTTTAAAATTAATTTGGGAATCAGGTTTAGGAGAAATAAATGGTAATAATTGAAAAAATATTTGGAATAGAAGAGTATATAAGAATATGTCAGAGTTAAGGAAAATGGATATAAAGTGATATGGAGGTGGTATTTAACACCACATAAATTAAATCAAATAGATGGTAAATATACAAATATTTGTTGGAGGTGCAAGAAAGAAGTTGGAACATATAAACATATGTGGTGGGATTGTGATAGTGCACAAAAATATGGGACATGGTATTTAGAGAAATTAGAGCACTGTTGAGTGTAAATTTAGATATGTCATCGAGGATTGCATTACTGTTGCTGTGGTAAAATGGGATATAAATGAAAAGAATTGATTGTAAATTTGATAATGGCAGCTAGATTAGTGATGGCTAAATGTTGGGGATGAAACTGGGATATTCAAAGAAATGAGTGGTATAATGAAACTTGGAGTATGGCAACAAATGATAAATTAACAGAAATTAAATTTAAAAAGGGATAATTAAATCAAGCAATTATAATGAAATTTGGGTGGATTTCACAAAACAGTGTTGGTGGAAGTCAAAGGGAATAAACCTACTCAAGAATATATGTTGTTTTGGAACAACATATATTCTTTAAGGGCACAATTGGAATAAATTGTATATCTTTTAGTTGTTATAGAAGAAGAAATATAAGAAAAAAGGTCTCAAATGTGTGTGTGTATGTGTGCACTGTAATATTTGTATTTTTTCCTTTTTTAAATTTAGACGTATGTACTATGCATTATTTGTATTTAAAATAAAAGAAATATTAAAAAAAGAAATGGATTCCTGCAGTCAGTTATGTTTTGTTTTTCTTACTATAACCTTATTTACTCTTAGGAGCCTGTGGGCAGATAATCTCCTTTTCTCTAACAGCAGTGGCCTGATCATTTTAAGCCATAGTATAGCTTTTCAAACTGCCATATGATAGTAGACCATCCTGGCTTATGTTTTTGCAGATTAGACCATCCTGGCTTATGTTTTTGCAGATTGTGTGAATTGTATTTATTTTGGCTTCTCTGAAACACATTACTTTTCATTCATTTCTTTAGACGGGGCAAACTGCAAAGAGAATCTGACTTCATGTCTAGTGTGGACAGTAGCTGGATCTCCTGGGGCGTGGGAGTCTTTATTTTGAAACCCCTGAAGTGGACATTGTCTAGCGTATTAGGTGACAGCAAAATGCCGGAGGAAGAGGAGGTCCTGATTTACGTGGAGATTCTTAAGGTAACGTCGATGATTCATATTTGTGGATCAGATATTGTGAGTGAATTGGGAAGGCAGATCTTTTCTTCTTACTGCTTTTGGTAAGATTTATTTCCTGTTCAAAATAGATCTCCCTCCCTTCCCCTTTTCCATTGTTGCACCCTATTCCGGGAAGCCCTTCCTGGAGGGACTTGCCTGCCACCTAACACTAGGCTGTTATGGGAGCCAACAAGTAATTTATATAAGAGTTTCCCAACTATTATTATTTTTTAAATAGTCCTATTGATAATGTTTTGTTGGTCTTTATTGTGATTGTCACACTGTATTTTGGTATTACTGTCTTTCTGCAACTATGGATTTTCTCCATGCTGACTTTTTAGCTGCTTATATATTGTTTGATATTTTTACACTATTTGAACTAAGTTGCAAACAGTTCAGAGAAATACAATTAAGACGGTCTTAAGTGTGGGGTGGCTCAGTGGCTAAGACGCTGAGCTTGTCGATCAGAAAGGTTGGCAGTTCAAATCCCTAGCACTGCGTAACTGAGCGAGCTCCCGTTACTTGTCCCAGTTTCTGCCAATCTAGAAGTTTGAAAGCATATTAAAAAATGCAAATAGAAAAATAGGAACAACCTTTGGTGGGAAGATAATAGCATTCCATGCATCTTCGGTGTTTAGTTATGCCAGTCACATGACCATGGAGATGTCACTAGCACATATATGTGAGGGGAACCTTTAGCTTTAAGTGTACAATTCATGGTACACATGGCCAACCTACGCAGGCAAGCTATACTACAAACACAGCCTCTTTTTACGCATTTGTTTTTTTAATATATATATAGAGTGGTCTTAAGAATGAATATATTTATTTGAGATTTCCAGTGGCATGTTATTTTATATCTTATGTAAACAGAGGGAAACAACTCATTTCCTGTTGTCAATGAGATTCTCTCAAGGACTTTCTTTACTCAATAAATTATATACTTGTAGATTGGCAGAAAGTTGAGGGGGGACTGTCAGAATTCTCTCTAATTGAATAGGTTAACATGCCAGAACATCTCTCTCCAGTTTTGCAAAACAAAACCTATGGGTTTTTTTTTATATTGCATTGAGAATGTATTTCTTTGCTTTCCACTCTAAGCAGCTAGGTGTGCCCTCTGAAGACACTGGGCATTCTGTGTCTATTGAGATGAAGATTCCTCATTCCAGTCCTCATTCCACTCTTTTTATCCCTTCTGTCCAAACATGTTGTGAAATGTGGGATTCCTTCTTAGTTTTGGCATGAGGGCTGAAGCTGGCAAGGTTGGAAGCCGGGAGCCCGAGACCAGGCAGGGCAATTATCAAAACATTCTGCCACAGCCTTCCCGCCCTTAAGGTTGAGAAATGAATAACAAGTATTATTTTACTTTGTAAGGGCAGGAGAAAAAGATAAGATTTAATAGGTGAATTAATAATTAGTCAAGTTTAATTCTTAGATCCTGAATAGTTTATCTTCTTTGCAGTTAAAGCTTCTTCAGTATCTGCAGTAGCACCAACTTCTATCTTGTGCTTTGTCTTTGACTCCTCAGAACTATGAGTTTAAATTCCTAGAGAGATTCATTTCCATGCCTTGACTTAAACCCCAACTTTTTAAAGTATTTCTTCCCGTCAGTACCTTCTATCTTGCTAATTCTATATTGACTAGGTAAGGATTGGAATTTATAGAGTGAGTTTGATATTTATATAAGAAATGTCAAATTGTTCCTCGCCATTATTTCCAGGAAGACTTTGAAAGAATCTTCCTTGCTTGTTGTGTTGGTGTTTTTGTGACTCTTGAAGGCACAATATTTCTTGGGAGCCTAATACGTAACATGTGCTCATTGCATAAGCCCAAGCCTACCTAATAAAGTTGTGCAGAGTAGTTGTGTTCCAGGTCCCCACAGTTAAACGATGCCATCTACTGGAATTGCACCTATGTATGGTTTGCCAATTGCACAATGAAAGATAGGACAGCACTCCAGAGGATTAACATCGTTGTCCAGAGGATCATTGATTGCCCTCTCCCCTCTTTGGAAGAGCTTTAGAGCTCCCGCTGCCTTAAGAAAATTCAAAACATTTTTAAAGATCCATCTCATCCTGGGCACCCTTTTTTTTAACTATTACTCTGGAGATGTGCCTTCTCTGCCAGGGAAGAATCTCCCCCCAGAGATTCATAAGGCTACCACCTTGATGATATACTAAAAGGCACTGAAAACAATTGTCTATTCTCAGGTTTTGGGGTAGGGTACTGGTGTGTCCCTGTGAGGTTTATTTTGTTCTATATATGTGTATCTAAAAACATACCATCTGCCCTCCTCCTCTTCCTCCTCCTTTTTTCCTGCTTCAGATGCTAAGGGAGAT
Source organism: Thamnophis sirtalis (assembly GCF_051295495.1). Lineage (NCBI taxonomy): Eukaryota > Metazoa > Chordata > Lepidosauria > Squamata > Natricidae > Thamnophis > Thamnophis sirtalis. The sequence goes on from NW_028261382.1 coordinate 78,097,147, forward strand.
ACACAATTCTGGCTCTTGCTGTTCTGAAAGCTTCAATCCTTGCTAACTGATGTTGCTGCAGTGTGTCTTTTATTGTTCTGGATTTTTATAATGTAAATTACCCAAGGTTGTTTGGAGGCAGATATTTTTTTAAGTCTCTATAAATGAATCAGATCCCGGGCTTTATTTATAGTCTATGGTGGATTCCTGTTGCTATTTCAATCTCTGTCTGGTTAGGCTCACATCAGATGGTAGGAAATAATGGTTGCTTGGAGCATGTGTTAATTGCTGCAATTTATAAACCACGCCTTATGGCTTAGCATTATATCTGAACCCAGTTGGCACAATTTATGAGAGTATGTAGTCTGCATTAATTGTGTTTGTGCAATAATTCTATAAATAGGAACCAATACAAAGAGAGCATCTTTAAAAAACATACTGATGTACTTTTCTATACTATTCCTCTAATTTAATGAGGTGCTACAGTACTGCTGTCTCACTTGAAGTGAACCTAGTCTATATAAAAACAAATGACCACTGTGGGAAAAAAGTTAATCCCTGACCTTAGGGTTCAGAATTATTTTACTGTCAAATGAATAAGCAAAAAAAAAAGCCTCTGTAAACATTTCTGACTATATACATTTCAGAAATAATTTTAAAACTATGAATAACCTATTTACTTTAGGTTTACTACTTTAGTACATAAGGTCCCGTAGCCTAAAACAGAATAGCAAAATAACAGAGTTGGAAAGGGACCTTGGATGTCTTCTACTCTAACCCCCTCCTCAAGCAGGAAATCTTATACCATTTCGAGAAATCATTGTCTAATCTGTTCTTAAAAACCTCCAGTGTTAAAAGCACCCATAATTTCTGCAGGCAAACCGTTCCCACTGATTAATTGTTCTAACTGTCAGGAAATTTCACCTTAGAAGTTATGACTTAATTTATGATGATTTATACTCCACAGCCAGGCCTAATATACATTCGGGAGTGCTGATTAGGTAAAAGGAGAGACCTTACACCCAGGGCTTCATCTGTCTTATTTCTTGATGGTTTGGTGTTTTTATTTTATTTAGGACATGGAGTGTCTGATCTTGATCATGTTGTCTCACAACCCATTGTGGTGGCTACCTTTTTGAGAGAGGTGCCTTTTTTCATAGCCTTGGGGAAATATACTGAGATCAAAGTAGAAAGCTGATTTTTTTAAAAAAATGTGCCAAGCAACATAAGAAGAAAAGCTGAGCTGAGCAAAAGAAATGTTTGCAGCAGTCATGGTAATTTATTAGGAAATTGGTTGGATTCCCATCCTTTTTATATATACTTTATTGCATCTCCAGAGCATTGGTGGGTTGCAGGCAGTACGCCTCAGGACGGGCGTTGCGGTGCCTGTCTGGAGCACCGAGTACCGTTCGAATACAATGCTCCAGAAGGCCCGCCCACCCGTTGTCCTTACTGGTCTTTAAACTCTTCGACGCTTCCGTGCACGTGCACAGCACGTACAACACATGTGCGATGCTCCACTGAGCAGTTGGAGCGCCATGGAGGCATTGCTGGAGGGTAGGATGCATGCACGTGCTATGCACTTGTGCGCGCGCGCTGCACGCATTCATCTGGAGGACGCTGGGCCCCGTTGCAACCATACTGTATGGATCCGGAACCCACCACCACTCAAGAACAATGTGAGACAAAAATATATTAATTTTTGAGAAACCAATGAAACCATGCAAATGCAGCTCCTTGCAAAGTTTTGACTCATTCTCCTCCCACTTGCGGTCTGAGTCAATGCTTTCTTGCACAAATATACTGGAGAAACTTCACAAAAATATATCTTGCTAATGAGATTTCTGTAGAACTATAATATCAGTTAAACGTTTAAACGGCACATTTTGAAAAAGGCAGTTTTAGTGCCTGTAAACAATGCTTATCTAGAAGGCACAGATGCATAGAACTCACATATTAATTTAAGATTGTTTGGGTTGAGAATTAGCAGAAATTTTTCAGAAAGTGGAGGAAGAGCTATAGTTCAGCTTACTTCTATGGAGGTGACATATCAATCGGAATAAAACTGGAGGGGACCTTAAAGATTTTCTAGTCCGATCTCTTCTTAAAAACCTCCAGCCACCATTTCTGGTGGCAAGCTGTTCCACTGGTTAATTGTCCTCACTGTTAGGAAGTTTCTCCTTAATTCCAGTTTGCTTCTCTCCTTGGTTAGTTTCCATTCATTGTTTCTTGTCTTGCCTTCTGGTGCTTTGGAAAATAAGTTGACCCCCTCTTCTTTGTGACATCCCCACAAATATTGGAATATTGCTATCATGCCACCCATAGTTATCTAGGTGTCATGTTATCTGACAGTGACCTAACAATGAGATCAATTAATCAGCAGAATGATTTGCCTCCAGATGTTTTGGGTGCTCCAAAACTGGACGTTTTAAAAAAGAGATTGGACAACCATTTGCCTATAATGGGGTGGGAGTGGGGGGTTGGACTAGAAGACTTTCCAGGTCCCTGCCAGCTCTGTTATTCTGTTCAGTTTGAAGCATAGATATTGACAACAGGATCTTTAGGAAAGATGATATTGTCCAAAATGCCACATTAAGCAGATCTATATAAAGGAGGGAAACTGGAAAGTGTTTAACTTTCAAACACTTACATTTTTGACAGACATATATTTGTTTCAGAAATAACTAGTTTTCTTACTCATCTTATGATCCTCCAGTAAGATTTGTCTCCAAGAAATTACTTGCACGAAATAAAAAGTGTAAGACCAGCACTTAAAAAAAACCAAAGTAGTTCTTTTTCTTCATCCTAATAATCTTTAAAAGAATAAAGATAAATACACAAGCATTGATTGTTCTTACAGTCCTTTAACTGATCAGCTGGAACGACAATAATTTAAGAATAGGAGCCAAGTATTTCATGGTAGATTCCTCTGCTATGATCTAATCTAATATAGTACAAATAAAACAAACATGAACAAATAAAAGCTTTATAGATATGAATGACAGAATATTTGTTGTAAAAAATATTTCCTTTGAGGTTTGACTTCTGGTGACTATTTAGACTGTCCCTTCTTTGCAAGCCTTTTCAGAAGTGATCTGCATTGTATTATGCCTTCTATTGTAAGTGATAGTTGTGAGATGCTATCACCGGTAATGATGTCTTGTCTATTTTTTTTTTCTTTTTAGCCATAGTTGGATATTAAGTATTTGTTTGCCTTTGCATTTTTTAGGAGAAAGCCGAAGAAGTTTATAATCTCTACCAGAATTCCACACTTTCATCCCATCCTATTGTTGGTTTGTCTGAGCTGCGCTCCCTATGCACCAGCATCTGTCCAGATGAGCGAACATTTTGTCTGGTGCTGCTCCAATTGCAGAAGGAGAAGAGGGTCACTGTCCTGGAACAGAATGGTAATAAGGTATGGCACCCAATTGTCTGCTTCAGGAAGGGATCCCATCTCTTTAAGAAACCATAGACAATAAAATCATAGGGCTGGAAGGGACCCGGTGATCTTCTAGTTCAGTGTTTCTCAACCTAGGCAACTTGAAGATGTCCGGACTTCAACTCCCAGAATTCGCTGGCTGGGGAATTCTGGGAGTTGAAGTCTGGACATCTTCAAGTTGCCTAGGTTGAGAAACACTGTTCTAGTTCAACTCCCTGATCAAGGCAGGAGATCTTTATACCATCCCAGTAAAATGATTACCCAGTTTTAGTTTTGAAAACTTACAGTAATGGAGCACCCACAATAGTCAAGCTATTCCATTGATTAATTGTTCTCACTATCAGAACATTTCTCCTTATTTCTAAATTGGAACTCTCTTTAAAAAGCTTCCAACTGTTACTTCTTGCCCTTCCCTCTGGTGCCATAGAGAATAAGGTAGAGCAGCGAAGGATAACCTTTTACATCACCGCGTGCCAACCTGTATGCTGGAAATGGCACACAAAACCATCTCGCTTGGAATGCATGGCCTATCAGGTCTTCATGCGGGAGCTCCAAAACCCGGAAGAGCAGCGTTCCATCATGCATGCAACCACTGGCACCCAAACCTCCGGTTTCCGGCATGTACGAGCGCCCAATGAACAGTTGGCTGTCTTATATGCGCTCACTGGAAACCTGGTAGTTCAGGTGCCAGTGCATGAATCCATGACGGACCGCTGCTTTTCTGGGTTTCGGCGCTCTGGCATTCATGAAATCCAGCTGGCCAACATGCATGCGGGTACAGGAAAGCAGAAGAGGAGCCAGCGAGGCCGCGCATCCCACATGGGATGGCTCTGCATGCCGCTTCCAGCACGCGTTTCATAGGTTCGCCAATATGGAAGTAGAGGTTTCCCATGTCTAGTCATGTATGATTCTAGGAAGTGATGCTCATCTCCATTTCTTATCTGAGGGAGCCAGTATTGTCTGAAGACACTTCCATGGTCATGTGGCGAGCATGGCTAAGCTGTGGTGCATGGAATGCTATTGCCTTCCCACCAAAGTGGTACCTATTTATCTAGTTGTATTTGCATGCGGTTGAACAGGTAGGTTGGCAGGAGCTAAGGCAAATAATGGGAGCTCACCTCATCACACGGCGCTCGGATCTCGAACTCAGGCTGTCAGCTTTCCAGATGAAAAGTTCAGTGTCTTTAACCATTGAGCCATTGTGCCCCTTTAGGAACAATAATAAATCTTATTCATCTTATTAAAAGGCCATTCTTGTTTAGTTTAGTTTACTTTATTGTCATTGCACATCGTACAACGAAATTAAATGCCATCTCCAGTGTACAATATAACTATAAAAACACAAACACATATCCTTCACATTCTGTATAGTTAAAATTGAAAACCTGATATTGCATTAATATAGCACTACACAGTAGGATTCAATATAGGTACTGCTCTGGGATAGAAGTTTTTTTTCAGCCTATTTCTCCTTGTTTTTATTGTCCTCTACCATCTGCCAGATGGTAATAGTTGAAAAAAAGGATGCCCAGGATGAGATGGATCTTTAAGGATGTTTTGAACTTTCTTAGGGCAACGGGAGCTATAAAGCTCTTCCAAAGAGGGGAGGGGGTAACCAATGATCCTCTGGGCAATGGCGTTGACCCTCTGGAGCGCTGTCCTATCTGCCACTGTGCAATTGACAAAGCAGATACAGGTGCAGAAAGTTAAAATACTCTATGGTGCAACGGTAGAAGGTCAGCAGTAGTTTTTCATTCAGTTGTTGTTTCCTGAGAAGTCTCAGGTAGTATAATCTCTGCTGGGTCCTTTTGACCAGGGCTGCGATGTGAGTGCCCCAGATCAAGTCCTCTTTTAGGATAACAGAAGATATTCGATGGTATCATGAGCCTTAATATCAAATAATATTGTCTTTCAGATAATGAAATTCGCCCGAGGGCTTCATGCAAAAGTCTCCCCAATGAATGATGTAGACATTGGGGTTTATCAGTTGATGCAGAGTGAACAGTTGTTGTCACAGAAAGTGGAATCTCTGACACAGGAAGCAGAGAGGTAATATGCGGTGTGTGTCATTCATCTTTGCACAAACCTCAGATTATGTCACAGGTGAAAGGCTATTCAGGAAAAAACAATCTGATTCTGAAAGAGGGTCAAATTGTGGCAGTTCTCAAGGTTTATGAAAGCAGTTTAATTGATAATTGAATTATAAGGTAAAGGTAAAGGTTCCCCTCGCACATATGTGCAAGTCGTTCCCGACTCTAGGGGGCGGTGCTCATCTCCGTTTCAAAGCCGAAGAGCCAGTGCTGTCTGAAGACTTCTCCGTGGTTGTGTGCCTGGCATGACTAAATGCCAAAGGCGCACAGAACGCTGTTACCTTCCCACCAAAGTGGTCCCTATTTTTCTACTTGCTTTTTTACATGCTTTCGAATTGCTAGGTTGGCAGAAGGTGGGACAAGTAACAGGAGATCACTCCGTTACGTGGCACTAGGGATTTGAACTGCCAAACTGACAACCTTTCTGATTGACAAGCTCAGCCACTGAGCCACCCTTATTGAATAATAATTGAATAACACAGAGATGCCAAAAGAAGTCTGTGTGTGTGGGAAGCCTATTTGTAATTGCCTTCTAGTTATAGTGAGCTGGGTCGAAGGTACAGAGGGAATAATGGGATTGTAGCTATTTCTAGTCTGAAAAATGGACAAGCTCATCTCTTGCTTTTTCAGATATAAAGAGGGCGCTCGGAGTGCCTGCAAAGCTGGGAAGAAGCAGCAGGTAGGTACTGACGGAAGTCAGGTACATGGTGCCCCAATCAGTATGTTCATCTACGAACTGCCCCATTGCAGATTTCCAAAATTCTGGTCATGAATTTTTAGAGTCTGTTAATACAGTGGGTGAGTTCCGGACAGTTTTTGTCAGACCCACCTGGTAGATCCTACAGGAAACAGGGTTAAATAAACTAGTTCTACTTGATTGCAAAGCTACATTAACAGAACCTTGCAAGTGCAAAGTCACGTTCCTCTCACTGTCACCTTTACAGCCCAATAGCTTAGCCTCCTGCCCATTATGCAGGTGTAGGCTATGCTGTCTCTTATCTGACCAACCCAGCACCACTTTGCCCAGTCTCGTCTTCCTGGTTTTTTCCTATCTTTTGAATACAGTCTGCTTTTTCTGCTCTTAGGCCATGAGATCTTTGAAGTCCAGAAAAAGAGTAGAAAGGCGCATTGCAGAGCTTCATTCCAAGTTGGACGTGGTGCAAGGCATCCTAGACCGGATATATGCCTCTCAGACAGATCAAATGGTATTTCTTAATTGCCTGACATTTATTTGGGGGAGTTTTACGCTTTAGTATTTTTTTCTTTCAGGAGCACTCTTTACTAATCCACTGAGGACCTCACTTTCATTGTCTTACGAACAAGGAATAACTCTTCTTCTTTGCTGCTCTCCTTTTACAATATATGTATTGGATTTCGCATCTCAGCAGCTAATTCATAACATATTTGCTTGTTTTATACTATTTAATAGTCATACTATTTAATCTTTCGCTCAACACACTTTGGAACTGTTGTAAAGGGAATCTAAAATCAGCAGTCATCTGGTATGTGTGTGTGTGTATGTGTATGTATATATTTATATTTATATTTATTTACTTATTAAGCGTTATGTCAAGCACCTGGTATGCCCAAATAGGGAGGGAGCATACTGCTGCTTTTTTGCCTTTCAGCTCCACCCTAGGAGCCTTCCTGGCAGAAAACCATTTTTGTGTTGCATTTGTATATGTATATGTATATGTGTGTGTATGTATGTATGTATGTATGTGTGTATGTATGTGTGTATGTATGTATACACACACACACACACCTGTGAATTTGTGTATGTTCCAGCATAACTCTAGAATGCCTCAAGCAATTTCAACCAAACTTGGTACACAGATGACTTACTCTCTGGAAACAAACACTGTGGGGGTAAGACACCCCTTGGGGTATGTGTTCTGTTAAGATGCAGCTGTTGTGCCTTAAAATGGCTTTTACTGTACTGCCGTAAAATGGCTTCTATTGTACAGTGCAGTGGAGTTGCCATGGCTTCACAGTACTCCACAAGGGGGCTCCCTCTGGTAAGGGGGAAAATCCAACATTAGAAATTACGTTTGGTCCAGACATTTTCCTTCTATAAATAAATACCTGGGCAACACCAGGTTATTGGCTAGTACTATAAAAAAATAAGTGTGATTTCTCTCTTTCCCCAAAGGTATTTAATGCTTATCAGGCTGGACTAGGAGCTCTGAAGTTGTCCATGAAAGATGTAACTGTGGAAAAGGCAGAGAGTCTCGTGGATCAGATTCAAGAGGTATGTTAGAAATGGGTACAGGTAGTCCTCGATTTACAACAGTTCATTTAGGGTCCGTTCAAAGTTATAATGGCACCGAAAAAGTGACTTACGACCGTTTTTCAGAATTACGACCTTTGCAGCATCCCCACGATTTTGTGAACAAAATTCAAACGTTCGGCAAATGGTTCATACTTATGACCGTTGCTGTGTCCCAAGGTCATGCGATCCCCTTTTGCAACCCTCTGACAAGCAAAGTCAATGGGGAAGCCAGGTTCACTTAACAGTCGGGTTACTAACTTATCAATTACAGTGATTCACTTAACAGTGGCAAGAAAGGTCATAAAATGGGGGGCAAAACTCACTTAATAAGTGTCTCACTTAGCAACAGAAATTTTGGGCTTAAAATGTGGTTATAAGCCAAGGACTACCTCTGCTGCTCACGCAAAGGTGACATATATGGGTGAAATAAAAACATATAGAAACATAGAAAACTGACAGCAGAAAAAAATCTAGCAATCCATCTGCCCTTTGAGGTTCTTTATTTTTACATTTATTTCATTAGTTTTTATCAGATGATGGACGTGTTTATCCCAAGTATGTTTAAACTCAGTATTGATGGTTCACCCACCAACTCTGCTGTAAGTTGGTTCCCAGCTTTTATTGCTCTTTCTGTGAAGTAATACTTTTTAGCATGACAGTATTTTCCCTCTGTCCGTTTGAGGTTATGCCCCTGTGTTCTTGATGTTTGCTTAATATTGAAAATGTTGTCGTCTAGAACATTATTCACACTTGTAATATCACATATCTGTAATTAAAATTTTTACTTCTCCCACAGCTCTGCGATACCCAGGATGAAGTAGCTCAGACCTTAGCCGGGGTGGCAATCAACGGCTCGGGTAAGTCAAAACTTGCTTCCTGCTGATTCATCTTTGTGCGTAACAGCCACACATGGGAAATGCGGTTTTCCTAAAGTTACAATTGCTTCTCTGTATGGTGCTTTTCAAACTTGGCAACTTTAGGGTCTTAAAGTTGCAAATTTGAAAAACATTGTTCTACAGCATTTAAAACATATTTGTTAAAGAACGAAATTAATTCTGCCAGTAACAGATTTTTTTTTATAGCTTCCACTGTAGGTTATAGGCATATGTCCTGTTTCCAGTTGTAATGCTTAAGAACTCTTGAACTCTTGACTAAAAATGTCTTGTCAGTTACACATTTTCCTCTTAATCTACTGTGTTTACCTGAAAATAAGACGGTTATTGACCCCTGAAATAAGGGCGCTTGGCCTTATTTTTGGGGAGGTCTTATTTTTCAGGTGCAGGAGGCAGCAAGCCCATCGGCCCCACCATCTCCGTCCCACCCCCTGCTTGCCTGCGGCCGCAATGACCCAAGTTCTCCTTGCGCCCTGGCCTTCGCCTGCCCTGTTTGCAGACCTTGCTGCTGGCTATCTGCCTAACAGCTGACTGCTCTTCGCCCTCCTGGTAGACGGTTTCGCTCTGGGGCCTCTCAGGAGACACAGCGTGCAAACAAAACAAAGGGCTGCAAGTCCGGGCGTCCTTTCCGTTTGTTCTCCATTCCTCTCTCGCCGCTTCTCCCTCCCTGGGGACTGTGCGGGAAATTTTGCCAGAGCCCAGAATTTTACGGCAGAAAAGAGAGGGGTATGTGTGGATTTCAAAGGCTCCGGAGAAAAAGAGCAAAGCTCTTATGTTTGCCGTCTGAAGCAGGTGCTAAGGCCAACCTTGCAGGAAGTGGTCTGCTCCTCCATGCAAAACTCACAATACAAGGAAGGAAGGGAGAGAATGCGAAAGAGCAAAGCTCTGTGGGTGTGTGAAACAGAGAGAGCACACCACCGCCAGTCCTGGTATATGTAACTCTCCGAGGTTGGATCCGATTCTCTCTCTCTGTCTCTCTGTCTTTCTCTCTCTCATTCTCTCTCTCTCTCTCTCTCATTCTCTCTCTCATTCTCTCTCTCTCTCATTCTCTCTCTCTTTCTTTCATTCTCACTCATTCTCTCATTCTCTCTCTCTCATTCTCTCTCTCTCATTCTCTCTCTCTCTCATTCTCTCTTTCATTCTCACTCATTCTCTCATTCTCTCTCTCATTCTTTTTCATTCTCTCTCTCTCATTCTTATTATCTCTCTCTTTCTTTCTGTCATTCTCTCTCTTCTCTCTCTTTCTCATTCTCTCTCATTCTCTCTCTTTCTCTCTCTCATTCTCTCTCATTCTCTCTCATCCTCTCTCTTTCTCTCATTCTCTCTATCATTCTCTGTCTCATTCTCTCTCTCTTTCTCTCATTCTCTCTCTCATTCTCTCTCATCTCTCTCATGCTCTCTCTCTCATGCTCTTTCATTCTCTCTCTTTCTCTCACATTCTCTCTCTTTCTCATTCTCTCTCTCTCTCTCTCTCTTACACATTCACACACACACACACACACACACACACACACACACGTCCCTCACATACACCCACCCCCTCCAAGGCTGCCACATCCTTTCACTAAGTTACTTTCCAGTTCTGTTCTCCGCTCCACATGCAGGGCAAGAAAAGTACCATATTTTTCGGAGTATAAGACGCACTCTTTTCCCTCAAAAAAGAGGTTGAAAATCTGGGAGCGTCTTATACTGAATACAGCATTTTTGCCTACCGAAGCCCTGCCCTCTTCACCAAAATGGCCGTGCATAGCCTTTAGGAGGCTTTCAGATAGCTCCTGGGGGTTGGGGTGGGCAGAACTGAGCAAAAAATGGGCCGTTTTGTGCTCATTTTTGTCCCCCAGCTCCCAGGAGTACTCTATAAGTTTCCTATAGGCTCTGCATGGCCATTTTGGTGAAGGGGGCAGGGTTTCAGGAGGCAAAAAATATTTTTTGACAAAAAAAAGGTGTTTTTTTGGGGAGGTTTGCAGAGTGCAAAAACTTTTTTTTTAATTTGCCTCTTCAAAACCTTGGTGCGTCTTATACTCTGAAAAATATGGCAGTCTGTGTGACTGGTAAAAAAAAATACCAGAAAATACCTTCCAACTTCTCCCCCCCCAAATAAATAAAAATCTCACAAAGTTGTAAGTAGTCCCACAAACTACTATTCTTGCCCTGCACGTGGCAGTGGAGAATGGAGCACAAGAGCAGGTTAGTGGAGGGATGTGGCTGCTTTGGGAGGGGGGGGGGGGTTAGGGATCACACACACACACACACACACACACACACACACACACACCGTCCTTTCCTTGGGAGCTCTGCAGAGATGCATGGATTGCAAAGCTGAAAGGTTCGGATAGAGTATTTGGGGGATGTGTGTCTGCGCTGAGATCCCAAGGAAAGAACGATTGCCAGGAAAAGGGGGGGGGGGGATTTTCTCTCTTATCCTGTTCTGAGTCTGTGCTGAGCTTCAGAACAGACTGAGAGGAAGGAAAATTCCCCCTCCCAATTTTCAAGCCGTTTGCAAAAATGCCCCATTCCGAACCTTCAATCCTGCAATCCTGGAATAGGCTAAAGGCTCGGAATGGGGCGTTTTTGCAAACGGCTGGAAAAATGGGGAGGGGGGATTTTGTCTCTTATCCTGTTCTCAGTCTGTGCTGACCTTCAGAATAGGGTAAGAGGCAGGAATATCCCCCTACACATTTTTCAAGCCATTTGCAAAAATGCCCCCATTCCGAGCCCTCGATGTGAACGTGCAGGTGAGAAGTGACCTTCTGTAGGCATGGAAATCCATACACCTGGGACATCGGAAGAAGCCCTGTGAGGAGATGCCGCTGCCGAAGTGCAGGAAATCTCCCTCCCCACTACCTGAAGATCGTCCTTTCAAAGAGGAGTTTCACCAGAATGAAGAGGTGGCTGACGGCAACGTTTGTGTCTCCGTCATCCTGGTGAAACTCCTCTTTGAAAGGACGTTCTTCAGGTGGGGGGGAGGGAGATTTCCTGCACTTCAGCAGCGGCATCTCCTCACAGGGCTTCTTCCAATGCCCCACGTGTATTGATTTCCATGCCTTCCTTTCCTGTTCCGTGGACGGAATTGCCTGCTGTGATTGTCACCGTTAGGTAAGGAGGGTGTGAGGCATGTGGGTTGTGTTGCTTGACCTCCGGCTTCTTTTGCAGCCACAATTGGCTGCAAAAGCAACCAGCACTTGCTGGAGGCAGAGGCCTGAGCGGCACCCGCAAATCAGCTGTTTCGTGAATGGAGCAGCTCAGCTGATCCGATTAAGGGATCCGATTGAGTTGATCAGGGAAGGGAAGAGCTGCCTCCTGTTCTGGCCATACCCACCCCTTCACTAGGACTTATTTTTGGGGGAGGGCTTATATTTTTGCCCGCCCTGAAATTCTGGCATGGCTTTATTTTCAGGACGTCATATTTTCAGGGAAACACAGTAATAATTATGTCCAAGTCCTGGCTGCTCCAGCAGGCCGGGGGGCTTGTGAAACATCCAGCCCCACGGAAACTGTGAATGTTGCGTTTTTTAAAGTGTTGTCTTTGTCTATTTATCCCCCTTCCCTTGTCTATTGTGAGCTGCCCGGAGTCCTTCAGGAGTGGGCGGCATACAAGACAAATAAGCTAAACTAAACTAAACTAAACTAAACTAAACTTTTCTCTCAGGGTTACATTTCACTCTCCTGCTCTCTGGAGATTCCTTTTCAATATTTGTAAAAGTCTACATGTGGTGTGGATTAAATTAAAATTATGGATGAAGTTCTTAACCTTATTCTCAGAATATTCATTAAGTGACAGTTCATTATTGGATAAGCAATTTATTTTGTCAAATGGATCATTTGAGAATGTATAGGCCCATTTTACCTCTGCAGGCCTGCTGTGTTAATATCTATCTCATTCCCCAGGTGAGTTGAATTTGTGATTGTGAAGTATTTATCTAGAACATTTATTCTTTAAGACAGTCTGCAACCTTTGGCGTGATTTCAAAACGTTCTGTAAACAATCAGTTCAGACTTCTCATCAGAATAAACTTCCCTTTTCCTGACAAAGTCTGTTGGTAGAGCAAGTAGGAACAAACCAATCCATGGCTGGTAGAGTCTGTCTTACTGCTTCCACACAGAACCCAGCAGTTTACCCATAAAGGAATACCATCTTTATTAGGGAAAAAATTGTTTGGCTTAAATAATATTACCATATTTTTCGGACTATAAGACCCACCGGACTATGAGACACACCAAGATTTTGAAGAGGTAACTTTTAAAAAAAATGTTTTTGCACTCTGCAGGCCTCCCAAACCCTCTGCACACCCTGTTTTTTGCAAAAAACAGGGCATGGATAGGCTTTGGGAGGCTTGTAGAGTGCTCCTGGGGGCTGGGAGGGGGCAAAAACGAGCAAAAAACGGCCCATTTTTTGCTCTTTTTTGTCCTCCCCAGACCCCAGGAGCACTTTGCAGGCCTCCCCAACCCTCTGCGTGTCCATTTTTGTGTTTGGGTTTCGGGAGGCCAAAAATGCTGTATTCAGTGTATAAGACGCACCCAGATTTTTACCCTCTTTTTGGGGGGGGGAATAGGTGCAGCTTATACTCCGAAAAATAAAGCAAAGTATATTTGCTTTAATGATTGTGATTCCTCTACTTTCTGTGTTTGTTCAAGACCTAATGGGTGTTCATAATTGCTTTGCACATGCGTTAATTGTAAGAATCATGGTTGAAAAATGCTTCTATTAAATATGAATTACATGCTTTAAGATTTTTGCTTTGGATGAGCAAAAAGATTGTGTGGTCAGATATGGGTTGATTATCTTTGCATGAGGAAGCCATGTAACACAATTTCCCCCCCCCCCAAACTATGTGAAAGCTTAAAAATAACCACAACCAAGATTTGCATTAAAAACAGTGGTACAACTGCAAAATGCTGAGAACAGTTGTTTCAAACTCTTGCTCTCATGTAGAACATAAGATTATGTGTTATGCATTTTTGTACCCCAAAGCTCAGCTTCCATACCAAGTTTATCATTTACATTTTTTTCAGTCCTATGTACAAATGGGACATGGTGGCTCGGTGGCTAAGATACTGAGCTTGTTGATCAGAAAGGTCGGCAGTTTGAACCCCTAGTGCCGCGTAGCGGAATGAGCTCCCGTTACTTGTCCCAGCTTCTGCCAACCTAGCAGTTCAAAAGCATGTTAAAAAATGCAAGTAGAGAAATAGGAACCACCTTTGGTGGGAAGGTAACAGTGCTCCGTGCACCTTCAGCATTTAGTCATGCTGGCCACATGACCACGGAGATGTCTTCTGACAACGCTGGCTCTTCGGCTTTGAATCAGTGATGAGCACCGCCCCCTAGAGGCAAGAATGACTAACACATATGTGCGAGGCGAACCTTTACCTTTACCTATACTTGGGAGTAAGCTCCATTGAACTTCGTTACATTGGACTGTGAATCAATGCCTATGAAGACCGAGATCAATTAATTTGTTTTCTTACCTTAGAAGCTGATACAGAGGAACTTGAAAGAGAATTGGACAATCTTCTGTTGGACTCCCCAAAAAGACAGCCGTACCTGCCTTCTGTTCCACCAAAGCCACTGTCTCCAGCTTCCGTAGGACTTCCCAGCTTCACAGATGCTGAGCTTGAAGCTGAGCTGGAGAAGCTCACTTATTCAGATGGTGGTAAGCTTGATCTTGTACAGCTTTCCTGTGTCTAATGGAGGCCAGAATTTCCATCCCTAAGCGAGACGGTTGTTACGTGATTTATGCCCAATTTTACGAGCCTTTTTTTATTGTTAAGCAAGTGATGATACTAAGCTGGCAGGAATAGCCAACACCCTAGATGATAGGTTCAAGATCCAGATGGATCTTGACAGACTTGAACCCTGGGCCCTATCTAACAAAATGAAATTCAATGAACAGAAAAGTAAAGTCTTACACTTAGGCAAGGAAAACCAAAAGTACAAATATAGACTGGGTGAAACCAGGCTTAATAGCAGTAGCTGTGAGAGGGATCTTGGAGTCTTAGTGGACAACCAGCCAACAGTGTGTGGTGGCAGCCAAAAAAAAACAATGCAATCCTAACTTGCATTAACAGAGGGATACAATCAAGATCAAAGGAGGCACTAATACCACTCTATAAAGCCCTAGTAAGGCCACACTTGGAATATTGCATTCAATTTTGGTCACCACACTATAAAAAAAATGTTGAGACTCTGGAAAGAGTGCAGAGAAGAGCAACCAGGATGATTAGGGGACTGGAGGCTAAAACATACGATGAACAGTTGCAGGAACTGGGCATGGCTAGTTTAGGGAAAAGAAGGATATGCAAGCGCTGGCCAGCTGAGTTCAACCTTTTTTAAAGCCATTTTTCGCCCTCCCCAGGCTCCAGAGGCTTTATAGGAGCCTGGGGATGGTGAAAACAGCCTCCCCCGCTCCCACAGAGGCCCTCCGGAGGCTTCAGGAGCTTCCCTGAAGTCTCGGGAGCACAGTCTCCTACAGGCAAACCGAAAGTTCAGGAACAGACTTCCGGTTTGCCTGTGGGGTCGTTTTTTGCCCTCTGGAGTATTCAGGGGCCTTCCAGAGGCTTCCCTGAAGGCTCCGGAGGACGAAAAACAACCTAACAGACAAACTGGAAGTCACTTCAGGAAGTTCCTGAAGCCTCTGGGGGTGCGGGGGAGGCTGTTTTCCCCAGGCTCCTATAAAGCCTCTGGAGCCTGGGGAGGGCGAAAAAAGGATGTAAAAAATGTGGGGGGGGGTTTACGCCTGTCATGCGCGCATGCACACTGGGGGGGGGGGTGTCACGCATTGCATTATGGGTGTGGCTCCCCCTGCTTATAGCACATGAGCCAAAAAAGGTTCTCCATCGCTGGGATAGATCGTGTGCTGGGACAAAAATCTCCTTTTTAAAAGATTTTCTACTACTCTTGATGATTAAATGCACTTGAATCTAAACTGGTTTGATATCCTCTATGTTTAGTTGATCTTACCAATTTTTCTACTTTCTTTGCCACAAGCCATCGCTCTGCCTCTCTAAGCATAAGTCGTCTGGTCACTGCAGAAGGCTTCTTATATGTTAACCCTTCACAGAGATGTGAAAACAAGTAATAGCACACAACAGGATCTTGCTGTTCCTTGGATGGTGGCGCAAGGAGGTTTTATCCGTAGACTTTTATGGAAAGTGTACATATAGAAGAAGCCTCTGGATAGCTCTTCCATTTTCCCTCCAAAGATTCCTTTAACAAATGCAGCCATCTAGCAAACGACTGATTTATTTTTGAAGTTAGAACTGCCAAAACACCTTAGGGAGATATTTACACGAGCGAGATTCAAACAGCTTGACCCAATGGTCGGATATGGGAGGTTCCATTCTATACCCTACAACCATGATGGCGAAACTGTGACACGCGTGCCCGAAGTGGCACACGGAGCCATGTCCCCCATTCCTCTTCTGGGTTTCTGCTGCACATGGACATGCAACAGTCAGCTGGCCTTTGTGCGTTCAGCAGTGCTGGAAACTGGAAAAACTGGTCTTTCATTTTCCAGCGTGTGCATGCATGGCAGTAACCGGAAGACCTGCTGGCCGGCGTGCATGCTCACGCTGGAAGTGCATTTCCTGGTGCACGCATGCCTCCTGGGCAGCCTATCTTCCTTGTCGTGGCCCAGGCGAGCGTGCATGTCTCTGCGAAGTGTTCCCTTTTCAGCACTTGGTGCCCTGCGTTCAGACACACGCTTCCTTTTTGGCACTTGGCATTGAAAAGGTTTGTCATCACTGCCCTACAATGAGTATCTCTGCATTTGCAGAGTGGCAGAGGTAGAATATCTGGTTCACATCCTACTGGATTGTTGCTTGTGTAAGGGGGTGAGAGGCAGGGACCTTGGTCTTTATACCAAATGAAGGACCCATATGGGTTCCCCTTATCAAAATACTTTATGTGCGGCCAGAGCCTAAAAATAACATTTAACACAGCACAACAAAATGGTCCAGTTGAGATCTGCATACGTGGGACTGATTGGGGTAGATTGTAAGGGTGACGCTGAAATATAATTTTATGTCATTTTATTCTATTTTTACATATATATATATTAAATTATATTGTATCTTGTCCTATAGCTATTGCATTTTACTCTACTCTTATTTTAAATTGTCTGTATAGGATTTTATTGGTGATATGTGTTTGAACCTTGTGCTTTGATATGGCCTATAGACTAATCAATAAAGCTTATTATTATTATTATTTTTACAGAGCAATATAGATATATGTGTACATCATACATCATGCATTACAGAACGGCAGTAAAAAATAATATGTAATCCAATTTTTAATACCCTGCTTCCCTGAAAATAAGACCTCCCCCGGATAATAAGCCCAATCGGGCTTTTGAGCGCATGCGCTAAAATAAGCCCTCCCCCAAAATAAGCCCTTCCTCAAAATATTGCAACACTGCAGCAGCCATGAGGTGACCATGCTCACCGCCTCCTGCACTCAAAAATAATAATGCCTCCCGAAAATAAGGCCAAATGCTTATTTCGGGGGTCAAAAGAAAATCAGACCCTGTCTTATTTTTGGGGAAACACGGTAGATGCTGGAGGCTCTAGTAACAAAGAAATACATTAGATGATACATATTTATTTCTCTGTACTGTTTGAAAGTTGCTTGACCACATTTCTTTTTTCTTTCTCTTTTGGGTGTGTACGTGTGCATTGGCTTCAATTGCAGAATTGGCACAAAAGACTGACCGGAAGGCCTCTGACCGCCAAAGAGTTCTGGAGCTGCATCTTTAATGACTCAACACCCTCCTTTGTGCCATGAAGTTGTCTTTAACTTTGCTGATCATAATTCCGAAAATAACTTGTTGGAACATGAGTCTTATTAGCTTCTTGCTAGACTGCACTTTTCTATCAGGCAGGGAATTCTGCCACGACAATCCAATCCTCTCCACAGAAAATTGCTTTGTTGTCATCCCCCCCCCCTCCCCCAGTGCCAAATTACAGTGTCTCTGGTTGATTTGCTCACCTCTATTGCCACTCAAAGTTGCTCGTTGCCTGGCAAGTTGATATCTTGCTGAGCCTAACGTCGTCGTCGTTCCACACATCCTGAGGGTTTCTTTGCCACTTCACGGAACTCCACATTGCGACAACTTGAAAAAGGCAATAAAGTCACACTCTGTCTGGCATCCCTGCTGTTTTGTGCAATTGTGCAAAACCGTTTAGTGGATGCACCAGGTAAGATGCTGGCTTTGATAGCAGTGTGTTTCACTAGGCAGCAAGTACACACACACACACACAAACACACACACACACTCACACACATATTGATGATTTTTCTATATTTCTTCTTTATATTTGCACAGTTGGGGATAACTTAGGTTGAGATATGACAGTTTTAGAGTTTGTTTTGTTACCACAGGTATAAAGCATCTGCCGACACAAAATTCAGCTTATGGATGCCCCTTTCCTCCAAGACCAGGGGTTGGCAATCTTAAACACTCAAAGAGCCACAAAGGTCCTAACCAGAAGCCTGGTTTCCCCACCATAGAGTCTCCTCCTAGCACCGCGTCCTATTTCCTCTGCTGACTGGAAGGCCGGTTTCCCCACCATAGAGTCTCCTAGCGCGGCATCCTTTTTCCTCTACCTGTCCTAACCGAAAGCCCTATCAATTGTGGAGCCGACCAGAAAACCCACTTCTTGCCATAAAATCTCCTGGCGCACCGTGCTTCCCCTCCCACCCCAAACCAAAAGCTCCTCTCAAAATTGTTGTGCCAACCGGCAACAAGGAGCCGCAGCAGAGGGATGAAAGAGCCACATGCGGCTCCAGAGCTGCAGGTTGCCAACTCTTCTTCAAGACTGACTTTGCCTTAAAGGAGCTTTAAGGGCACTGTTATTTTTGTTGTTGCTTCTTGAAGAGGATGTTTAAAGCATGTTCAGTTTATCTGCAAAGAGAGCCATTCACATTGCCGCCTTGTTAGGAAGAACTCTCTTGACTAGGAGATTTAAGCCACTAGGAGTTTTAAGCTATTCTCTTGAATCAGAAATGCACAGAGGGTTGGTTAATTTAACCTCTAACGTCCAAGAGGGTCTTCAGTCACTTGTGCTGGAATAAGGCTTAAACAATGGCAGAGGTTTGGATCACTGTCTCAGCGCCGTTAACAATAACGGTGGAGGATGTTACCATTTCCTGACCTTTGAAGACACTCATTTAAGATGATGGAAGAGCTGCTGAATCACACACATCACACTTAGACCTGCCAGAGGTGACTTGCAATGGTTCCCTCTCCTTTTTCAGAAGACTTCTTGAGAAAGCCCCTGTGTACATTCGGGCAGCGGTTTGTGTGTTTTATTGTTTAATGACAACGTAGAAACAGGCCAGAGAAATGGACCGAAGAAAAGCTGGTGATTGACTTGTGCATCGGCACCTGCTGGAATAATTTTTTTTGGGGGGTGGGAATGGCGTGGGGGGAAGAGATAAATAAATTTCCACTGTTCATAAACTCTTGAGAATAATGATATTTTTTTTTTTTTTGCTTTTGTTCTCTGAAGCGAGCTTTGATTTAGACCAGTGTTTCTCAACCGTGGTGACTTTAAGTCCTGTGGACTTCAATTCCCAGAATTCCCCAGCCCCACCCCGCTGGCTGGGGGATTCTGAGAGTTGAAGTCCACAGGACTTAAAGTCACCACGGTTGAGAAACACTGATTTAGACTGTGATCGGAGGCATTTTGTCAGGGAAGACATGCTTAAATTGGAGAAACGGAACGTATAAATAAATCCGTGTCAGGGCTTGCCCTGTAAGTTCACTACAAAACATGCTCTCTTCCCTCCCCCAAAGCGGGTGACTCATAAACCCCACATTTAAACAAAATTCAAGAATTGTGTTTACGTTACTTTAAGGGCATTGTGCTCGATTGGTTTAGAAAGGAGAGGGAGGGAAAATGTCCCTCCATCCACCCCTCTTAGTTTTCTCTCTCCAAACAATGAAACAATAAAGGAGTGAAAAGAATCCTGGAGTTTAGTCCTCTTTGTCATTCCATATAACAATATTCAATTAACTCATTATTACTCCTTCAACTTTTGGTGTTTCTGGGTGAGAATTCCTGCTGGACCTCAAGCAAAACCTAAACCCATGATGGAGAACCTATGGCACTTGTGCCAGAGGCGGCACACACAGTCCTCTGCGGGCACACAAGCGGTTGCCCCAGCTCAGTTCCACTGTGCATGCACACATGCCTCCTGCAGGCCAGCTGGAGATGCGCATGCATTAATGGGGGCTGACACGCACGTGGAGGGAGTGCCGGGGGGGAGTCACGTGTGCATTGCATTATGGGTGCTCACACTTTTGGCACGCGATGACAAAAAGGTTAGATATCACTGGCCTAAAACAATGGCTATTTAATAATCTGTATACAGGAATTGTAGTCACTTCCAAAGGTTCACATGCTTTGTAAAGGCATCTTGTGTTCTCTGGCTCTGATCAGAATGCCTTCATCTATTTTATCTCCTTTGAGCATTGCATTGGCAAACCATTCGATCTCCACTGCCCCTCCACACCAGAGGGGCTCCCTACCATTGATTTGAGCACAGCAGTTTAATAGGTTTCATTGCTCATTCGCTATTTGTCTAGCAAAATCAATTTGGATACTTTGGCTTTCCATACTTGTTCGGTTTCTGTACTTCCTCAGAGATCAACTATGCACACATTCCCCACATTGGATGCTGCATATAGGAATCGGAGGATACTCCATTCTCATCCCAGTATGTATTAATCAGTTGCTGGGATTGTTTTTTGGGGGGGGAAGTACAATCAGCGCTGGACTATCTTTGCCATTGGCAAAATAGTTATGCTGCACCCTATTTACATTTCTATATTTCGAAAAATTAATGGGATGATGTGATGGGGCAAATCTGGGGGATTCTGCATTTGGAGTATGGTTTTTGCTGGCTATGGAAAGAACAGGAAGAGATCCTTCCTTCCTGTGGATATGTACATGCCGACATGCTTTTAAACTTTATAGATTCAAGAACCAAGTGTTAAAAAACATAGATTTACGAGGAAGCTGAATTTGTGCCGTCTACCCATTAGCTACTTATACAGGTAGTCCTTAACTTATGACCACAAAATTTCTGATGTTAAGTGAGACATTGGTTAAGTGAGCTTTGCCCCATTTTGCGATGCTTCTTGCCACAGTTGTTAAGTGAATCACTGCCGTTACGTTAGTAACACTGTTGTTAAATGAATCTGGCTTCCTCATGGACTTTGCTTGGCAGAAGTTTACAAATGGGGTTCACTCTGTGACTGTCGTAAATACAGGCCAGTTACCAATTGTCCAGATTTTGGTCATGTGACCACAGGGATGCCGCAATGGTCGCAAGTATGAAAAACGGTCATAAGTCGCTTTTTTCAGTACCATTGTAACTTAAATTGTTGTAAGTTGAGGACTACCTATACTGCTGACTCCAAGGTATTTATTTATACTCTGTCAACGTTTGTAATAGATAGCTCTATTTTTATTGTGTATGTAAATTCTAAAAAGTAAAGATTCCACCACACATGTGTGCTACTTGTTCCCAACTCTAGGGGGCGGTGCTCATCTCCATTTCAAAGCCAAATAGCCAGTGCTGTCCAAAGACGTCTCTGTGGTCATGTGGCTGGCATGACTAAATGTCGAAGGCGCACGGAATTTTTCTACTTGCATTTTTACGTGCTTTTGAACTGCTAGGTTGGCAGAAGGTGGGACAAGTAACGGGAGCTCAGTCCGTTACACAGCGCTAGGAATTCGAACCACCGAACAGCCCGAACAGCTCAGTGTCTCAGTCACGGAGCCACCCTTGATGTAAACTCTGCAAAGGGATAATGCAAGGCTACTTTCTCCTCAGCTTCAAATGGTAGATTTTGGGGGTATCATAATGTTCAATCCAATTTGCAGGAGAGGATCCCCCACTCCCCTTAATCTGTATAAGAGACAAGGAGGTCGTCTTATTATGTCAGTCTCTGCTGCCTTTGGATCTAAAAGATTTGCTATTTCAGAAAGGCTGGCAGAGGCATTCAGTGGTTAATGCCGAACAATTTATGCCTCGCTGAAGTGGTCTGCAATTTTTCACTCTCAGGCCCTAAATGCGAATGTAATCAAGACGAATGAAGAAAAAGAAATTATAAAGCTCTGGTTACTAGAAGAGGGCAATTTATCTAGAGAATATACTTTTTTTTTCCTTTTAGAAGAGAGAGCAGAAGAGATTAAGGATTAATTGCAAGTTTAAATGTTGGCATAAAAGTGTGTTTATGTTACCCTGGGTACATATATCGCCACTAGCATTCAAGAGTTTGATGCTTTGTTTAACGATTCTCCAGAATTTGTACAAAAACGATTCTAACTTGGTGCTTTAAATGAGAGCAAACATTCTTATTTTCCTGGGAATTAACCAGCATGTTTTGGGGAGTCTGGATTGTAAAATATTTGCCTAAAGAAACAGTTATGCTGTCAGAATAGAAGATATTAAGGAGATCGTGGACAAAGCTTGGGAAAACAGGGTGGTTGAAAGGGTGAGCTCAGAATCGGCAGCATTTTGTCGTCTTTGGATGCTTGGGCTGCTTGAACATTACGAATTAAGAATTTTCATATATTAGCTTAATTTTTCTAATGCCAAAGTTTAAAATATGAAGCTCCGCCATAGTGAGCACTTCTCCAAGATATCTTTCTGCTTAGCAGGGAGCAATTCTGGTGAACATATTGGGGGAAGACTTAAATTATGTGGTAAATTAGCATAATATTAGCATTGGGACTCATTTTTATGCAGGAAAGGTAGTCTGAGGACAGATGAATTTAATTTCCTTCATCTGCTTAAGCATCCAGTTCCTTAATTTATAGCAGATCATTCCTTGTTCTAGTATTGCTTTGTCCAGATCACTGTGTCCAAAATAGATAAAGCTGCGGCTACTATTATTGGGTTCTTTCACTGCACCAAAATTCCAGTTCCCTTTATAAGTTCTTCAGCAATTATTTATAGAAGCCAGCTCTTCAAGTGTTTATCCTGCTCCTTTTCCAAAATATCTCCGGTGGCATCTGCCTTTAGAACATCAAGCCTTCTGAAATTTGTGAATCCTAATCATCTGGATTTTGGAAATCCTTGGATGTTCTCTTGGATGTGGAATTGGGGAATTAGGTGAGCCTATGGGTGTGGTTTCATGGGGTTTTATGGGGACGCGGTGGCTCAGTGGCTAAGATGCTGAGCTTGTTGATCAGAAAGGTCGGCAGTTCAGCAGTTTGAATCCCTAGTGCTGTGTAACGGAGAGAGCTCCCATGACTTGTCCCAGCTTCTGCCAACCTAGCAGTTCGAAAGCACGTAAAAAATGCAAGTAGAAAAATAGAAACAGAGATGAGCACTGCCCCTAGAGCTGGAAATGACTAGTACACATGTGCGGGAGAACCTTTATCTTTACCTTATGGGTGTGGTTAGGTTTGTCTTTAGCTGCCATTAATACATTTACTGCTGTGTTCTTTTGATTTGATTTTAACCCCATGTTTGTGAAAGCCATAATTGTGAGATGAATGGCTATACAATTTGAAATAATAATACAGATGCACATTCTGACTAAGCCATTCTCCCACTTCAGTTTCCCTCATCTCCAATATGAAATTGGCACGTAAATGAATTGTTAATATTACTAACACCTAGCCAACATGGCTGATTTTGAAAAGCTTTAGCACAGTAGTCAGCAACTGGTGGTCCATGGACCACTGGTGGTCTGTGAGAAAATGTTGGTGGTCTGCAGAAAAATTATTTGCATTTTTTATATCGCACTAAATATAAATATATTGCACTAAATCGTCAAACTACGGCCCCTGGGCAGGATACATGCAATGAACATTTGTGTTGCTGCAGAGAGTCTCTCCCTTTGGAGTCTTTTTGTGTGGGGCAGAGGGGGGCAGAAATTTTGATTTGGGATCTGCTTCAGCTTCCTGGTATGGGGCTTTGGGCGAAGGCTGGAGGGAAGTGCCGCTGGTGGCGAAGAGCCAGAGGAATCTTGTTCCAGTGGGACTGCATCATGGCCTGGAACTGGCTGACCATCTCAGTTCGCTGAGCCTCCAGGTACCTGGCCTTGCACTCCTGCAGGTCTTCCCTCTGTTTGGAAAGCCTATGCTTGTAGTCCTCAGTGAGGTGCTTCTGCTGATCCTCCTTCTCGGTCAGATCCAATTTGAACTGAGCCCCTTTGCCAACTCTTTCTCATGGTGGCTGCTTAGCTCCAGCAACTGCTTCCTAATGTGGCCCTAAGGACATTGGCCATGCCCACCCAGTCACTCGATCACCTAGCCACGCCTACTCATCCAGTCATTAGACAGATCATATTAGTGGCCCATGGGATTTAAAATTATGAATTTAGTGGTCTCTGTTGTCCGAAAGGTTGTTGACTCCTGCTTTAGCAGATTAGTACTTAGATGAGAGACCACTAAAATCTCATCACTGTATGCTAGATTGTGAAAAAATAGAAAATATGCTTGAAGAGGGCAAACCAGTTCCATATTACTGCAGGAAAACTGCATAGATGGGTCTATGAAGTCACTCAGAGGGCAACGCGATGGAGACTTCACCTTGTCTCATTTTAACATGAATCAACCTTAAGAAGCTAAGTTGGGTTCGGAGAGAGTCAAGGGCTAAAAGAACATTAGATAGACTCAATTTTTTAAAGCAGGAATTTGAACCTTTCTTTTCTACCATGTTTTAACTTTACCCCCTAGACCCAGATTCGGTATAATAAAGCCATTCATTCAGGTTAAGCTCTCTTGTCCCAAGCAATTATAAGTATTGCTTTAGTCATTAATTTTAATCTGGTTATTGATTTAGTCATTTAAACCTCATGCTGATTTTGACAAATGGTTCCTGAGAAGAGTCAATAATTAGGGTTTGAGGGGAAAAATAATCTAGGAAGCGGTTGAGGTCTTTTCTTGTTTGTTGTTAAAAAAAAGTGTATATTTTTGTCCTAGAAGACAAACAAAGCTACAGCGAGAGAAAAATTATAGCTTTCCTTCATCAGCAACAGTTGGACAGAGGCATTGTTTCTAAATCCTTGTTGGCTTTACCAAAGATGCTTTCTTTAGCAAAGTATCCTAATATTTAAAATGCACTCAAAAAGAACTGTTTGATTAGAAGCAATCCAGGGACACACTGTGTATATACTATAAGACATTGTGCTTTTATATTAGCTGATGATAAGTTACATATAGTATGCCACAGCTTATAAAGAACAACAGCAGCAAAGATAATTTGGTTGAGTTTCACAATAAGTGCAGGAACAAATTAAAGGTCCAAAAGCTCTTTTATCTGAAATGCCAAGTAGAAAAGCAGGGTGAGATGCAGATGGGCAATGAAGGTAGAAGATGAGAGGTGGAGAGAGAGACAGAGAGAGAATGAGAATAGCAATAGCACTTAGACTTATATATTGCTTCACAGTGCTTTTTACAGCCCTCTCTAAGCAGTTTACAGAGTCAGCCTGTTGTCCCCCAACAATCTGGGTCTTCCTTTTACCCAACTCTGAAGAATGGAAGGCTGAGTCAACCTTGAACCAGTCAGGATTGAACTGCTGTCAGTGGGCAGAGGGAAGGAAGGAAGGAAGATAGCAATAGCACTTAGACTTGTATACCGCTTCACGGTGCTTTAGAGCCCTCTTTAAGCAGTTTACAGAGTCAGCCTATTGCCCCCAACAATCCTCCTTTTACCCACCTCGGAAGGTGAAAGACTGAGTCAACCTTGAGCCTGGTGAGATCTGATTTGTCAAACTGCTGGCAGCTGGTGATCAGCAGAAGTAGCCTCCAGTACTGCACTCTAACCACTGCGCCACCTCAGAATAAGAAAAGTAGGGATGGAAGGAAACAAGTATAGTACTGTGGGTGCTAGAAAGCAGGTAGATGACCCCAAATCAAGAAGGGTGGGTGATAGGGATGTGAGGTACATTGCAACCTCCTTGAACATGGATCTCATCCCTGAAGGTTTAGCTTTTGGCACACTTCCAATTAAATTCTTAAAAGGTGCTTGATAACGTAACATTAGCCTTTAACACCTAGGGAATTTCTCAATCATCCAGGTCATGGTTGTCCCAAAGGTGCTTTTTTCTCAAAAGGCACCTGGACTTTCTTGGGGTTTTTTCTTTCCTTTGAAAATGTTTTGCTTCTCACCTGAGAGTCTTCTTCAGAACTGAGACTGAAAATCAAGAAAGTCCAGCTGCTTTTTGGAAAAGGCACTTTTGGGACGTTGGCTTTTAATCAAAATATTTCACAATGCTCCACTGAAAGTTTTTAGGAAAGGCTGCTGCCTGCTAACGTTCTTCTGATGGTTTTGAATAGGGGGCTCAATATTTATATGAGGACAGAAACTGTTTTGTTAAGCTGGGTTTTAAAGTGTTTTATGAATGCATTCCTAAAGATCTTGCTTTGACCTCCATTAAACCTGGGTCTTTAGTAAAAGGCAGGAATAAATGCAGGGAGCAAATGTGGGGTCAGCTATAAGCTGCATAGATGCCCTACTCAAAGTATGGGGAACAAACAAAACACACACGATGGCGATTACAATTAAAGAGGTTGGACTAGAAGACCTCCAAGGTCCCTTCTACCCTTATGATTCTATGACTTGATCTCAAGGATAAGAATAAACATCATCATCATCATTATCTTCATTTAACGACCCCATAATCATGTGCAGGGTTGAGTCTGGGCAACTGAATGGAGCTAGCAGAGGGTTTTAATGGCCGGATGCTCTTCCTGTCACCAATGTGGAGTCTTGTTCGGCAGATATATTCTCAGCGTGCCCAGAGAGAGAAATGCTGTATTTTTCAGAATATAAGAGGCACCAAGATTTTGAAGAGGCAAATTAAAAAAAAAGTTTTTGCACTCTGCAGACCTTCCCAAAACAGTCCGTTTTTTGCAAAAAAAGGGCCATTTTTTGTCAAAAAAAAAAAAGGGGGACATGCATAGCCTTTAGGAGGCTTGTAGAGTACTCCTGGGGGCTGGGGAAGGTGCAAAATTGAGCAAAAGGCCATTTTTTTGCTCATTTCTGCCCTCCCCAGCCCCCAGGAGCACTCTATAAGCATCCTAAAGACTCTTCACGGCCATTTTTGCGAAGGGGGCAGAGTTTCGGGATGCAAAAAATGCTGTATTCTGTGTACAGATTTTCAGCCTCTTTTTTGAGGGGAAAAAGGTGCATCTTATACTCCGAAAAATACAGTATATGTCTCTACTTAGGATTGAACTCATAGCTTCCTAATTGTAAGGTGAGTGCTCTACCTCTAGGCCACTACACGACTCTGATAAAAATAAATGCTTGGAAATAATTCAGTATTTCTCAACCTTGGCAGTTTGAAGATGTGTGGATTTCAACTCCCAGAATTCCCAGCCAGCGTGGAATTGTGGGAGTGGAAGTCCATCGTTTTTCTAACTGCCAAGGTTGAGAAACACTGATGAATAACTGATTCCAAGGTGGAACTCTCAATTGCAACCACAACACAGCTTGTGTCTACTCATCTTTTTCAGTCTTCCTTGCTTCCACGTTGGGCTAAGTATCCAAAGAGTGATGATGTGTTATGAAGAGCTGAAAAATGAATTAGGATTTGGTTTATGGTTTTCCCATTCTTTATTCCTCTACACTTGTGTTTCAAGTCTTTCAGACAAAAAAAAAAAAAAATTGCCCGAGAGCCAAACTATCGTACTCTAACCGTGTAATGTTTGATTACTCCCTCTCCTTTTTCATCAATCCTGTAATACAGGCTTCATCCCTGCTTTGTTCAGGAGGAAAACAGATGAAGTTAAAATGCCTTGTGAGGTTGGCATTTGGGCTCTCTCAGGCTGCAAAGGGCATGGAGAGAGTAACCAATGCCTTAAATGTGCCACTTATCACAAAGGGAAATTTGGGAGGGCGCGGATAAGCCAAGCAACCGAGGGAAAGAGGCAAAAAAATGTTTTTAAAAGCTCACATTCTCTTTTGCTGTTTCAGGGAATTAAAACCCCATTTAGGGGAGGACAATGGTGTAGCCTTGCAGGATCACTACTGAAATTACTAGCAAGCATGGACCATTAATTTGAAAAGGTACATTCACTTGCACTGAGGTCGATGGGCTTGTTTTAATCACCCTGGCAGACCTGATGGCACAGTACAAAAGCATCATGTTGTAGCTGCTGAAGTTCCCTGTTGCCAGATCAGTGAAAATGCAATCCTGTTGCATTAACAGAGGGATACAATCAAGGGAGGTACTAATACCACTCTATAAAGCCTTAGTAAGACCACACCTCAAATACTGCATCCAGTTTTGGTCGCCACACTATAAAAAATGATGTTGAGACTCTGGAAAAAGTGCAGAGAAGAGCAACCAGGATGATTAGGGGAGGCTAAAACATACAATGAATGGTTGCAGGAACTGGGCATGGCTGGTCTAGTGAAGAGAAGGACCAGGGGAGACATGATAGCAGTGTTCCAATATTTGAGGGGCTGCTACAGAGAGAAGGGGGTCAAGCTATTTTTCCAAGGTACCCAAAGGCCAGAGAAGGAATAATGGTTGCAATCCAAAGGAATGGAAAGATTTATATTGCAGAACGCAAATAACCAGCTGTCTGCAAGGAGTATAAATCCTTCAATTCCCCACCATCCAGTCAGAGCTGAAGAAGCTTCTTGGATGAGAAGCGAAATGTCTTCAAAGAAAAAACAGAAAGTCCAGTTGCCTCTTGAAAAATAGCACCTTTGGGACAACCATGACCTGGATGATGGAGAATCTCCATAGAAATAAATGTCAGTTTCCATTTAAAAAATGACATAAATTGTGGCCATGCGGCTGAGGGACATGGCAATGGCCATAAATGTGGACTGGTTATTGAGTGCCTAAATTGCAATCATGTTTTTCTATAGGAAGGGGGTATCAGAACTTTGAATTCGGGTTGAAAGTAACCCTGTGGAGGCCCCTTGTAACTTTGAAAAGTTGCTAAGTGACTGGTCATAAATTGGGGACTATCTATGCATTGGTGTCTTTCTCTGATCTCTTCATATGAACAGGGACATCAATATACAGGAAGGGAGGGAAGGTGCTACTATATCATTACACATACCTTAGTTGGTGTAAAGAAACTGATTTGGGCCAATGGCACATTTGTTACTTTAAGAGTGGGTCATGGGCACACTCACAAAATGGCAGTAATAGGAGGTTTTCCATAGTTGCGTCCAGGAACATAACCAGACACAAAACAGACATTAATAAAAATGTGATTAGTTCCACTGCATGCTTCATATAGTCCCAATGGGACGTGTGTGGAGCATTAAAAGCATTCCTGCAAGTGAAATTGATGTTATAAATAGATGTTTTTTTAAATAGTTTACTAGCTGATAATCTGGCCCTGCCCAGGTATTTATTTATCCCAACTCTCCTTCCACGAATATTGCTGCAATTTCTAATTTCTAATGTTGGAGTTTCCCCCTTACCAGAGGGATCCCCATTGTGGAGTACTGTGAAGCCATTACCATGACAATTCCACAGTGCTGTACAGTAGAAGCCATTTTAAGACAGTACAGTAGAAGCCATTTTAAGGCACAACAGGCTGTATCTTAACAGAACACACACCCCGATGGGTGATAGGGGTGTCTTACCCACAGTATTTGTTTCCAGAGGGTAAGTCATCTGTGTACCAAGTTTGATTGAAATTGCTTGAGGCATTCCAGAGTTATGCTGGAACGCACAGACAGACAGACAGACAGACAGACAGACAGACAGACAGACACACACACACACACACACACACACACACACTTATATATATATATATATAGATTGCATGCCAATTTTACCATAGAGGTTCAAAAGTTGGGACCCTTTTAATAGTTGATTTGGTTCTATTGCTGTAGAGAGTAAAACTTGAACTGTCTGGCTTTCCTTATAAGAAGAACGTGCCTTGGTTAAATGTTAAAACAAAGCCACTTGAGAGTAAAACACACTGATTGAAAGGCAGGGAAGATTTTTTCTCTTTTAGCAGAGAGTAAAATAGTCAACTCTCAGAGAAATTGGATCCCTGATTTTGTCCATTGGCTAGCTGTTGGATGAGATACTTTTTCCCAACAAAGCAAAAATATATGTATCCATTACTGTCAAAGCAAAGAATTCCTCCTTCAACTCAAATGACTTGTTTCTAACGAAAGTCATTGAAAAGGAGGATTTGAAAATGAGCTGGGGCTCAGATGGCAGAGAAATGGGGGTGGGTGGGCGATGCTTCATTTCTGTATATCCCCTCCCCACCCAAAACATAACAAAGACAATAGTTTGGGTCAAAGCCCTTTCTTACCCCTGCAGTTTTTCTGACTTCCACATTTGGTAGCTTTCTGCTCTGCTTCAAAGAGAGGATCGTTACTGAAAGAATTTCCATCCTGCTGCCTTCACGTTAAATCAAAAGATTATGAGTCCTTGCGATTCCTCTAAATGCTTAATTTTCCACTCCTTCGCTTTTTATTTTTAATTTTTGGGAGAGTCCCTCGGTTCTGCAGAACATGCCACATCTCAGGTCCCTGATAATCATGAAGAAAGAGGTAAGTAGAAGTAAGAAAGGGGTTCTCACCTGAACAGAAGCCTTGGCATGGGGTGACCAGCAGAAGTATAGCAACAACAGTTGAGCTCAAATGCAAGAAAGAGCTTCTAGCATCAGCAGCAGGAACATCAGTAAAAAAGGGGGAGGAAAACCAGTCTCTCTCTCTCTCTGCCTCTCTCTGCCTCTCTCTGCCTCTCTGCATCTCCGGGTCTTGCTCTATCCCATCCCATCTTGAGCAGCAGAAAACGGTATTAAGCTCTAGCTAAACTCTTGCCAAGCAGAGACAAAAGTGATGAGCTTTGTGGGGAAGGTGGGAAGCAGCGAGCTGAAGGAGAGCTTGCATGACGAATCACCCCTTACAAAAGTGTAGAAGGTGAAATTAGCTGGCTGAGAGTGGCAGCCCGGGGAGAGGGGTGGGAGAGCAAAAATGCAGAGGAGGAGGGAATGTCTGGCTCATTGCTGGAGTCTTGAAAAGGAGCGAAATGTTGAACGCTGCTTCTTTTAGCTCAAGTTGTGCCCGTGAGCCTGTAAAGTCCTGGAGTGCGGGGTGATCGTTTCTGAAATGAGAGTGGAGAAGCTAGGCTTCGTGGTGACTGTTGGAGGAGCAAGGATGTAGTGGATGGCACCGAAGGCTCCCAGGTAGACATGGATGGACTCGGCTTCTCAGGAGGAAGAGACGGAGCGTCCGCCATGACTAATGATCCTTTCATGAAGAAGAGCCAAGTGGAGAAGACCAAAATCTCCTTGCGTGTGTTGATGGCTGCCTTGTTAGTGCTTCTCATCCTCTTCACCTTACTGGGCAACACACTGGTGTGCATGGCGGTGATCAAATTTAGACACCTGCGCTCCAAGGTGACCAACTTCTTCGTCATCTCCTTGGCTGTCTCGGATCTCTTTGTGGCTGTGCTGGTGATGCCATGGAAAGCAGTGGTCGAAGTGACCGGTTTCTGGCCTTTTGGGGGTTTCTGTGACATTTGGGTGGCTTTTGACATCATGTGCTCCACAGCATCGATCCTCAACTTGTGCATCATCAGCATGGACCGCTACTGGGCTATTTCCAGCCCCTTCTGTTATGAACGGAAGATGACCCAGCGGGTAGCTTCTGTGATGATCGGGGTGGCTTGGATGCTCTCCGTTCTGATCTCATTCATACCTGTCCATCTGAGATGGCACAAAGCCAGGGAGCTCCTTCCTGGTGAGGGATCAGGCTCCAACCTCACCTGGCCCCTCGAAGCCAACTGTGACTCTAGCCTCAACAGAACCTATGCCATCTCCTCCTCCTTCATCAGTTTCTACATTCCCGTCGCCATCATGATAGTGACATACACCCGGATTTTCCGCATTGCCCAGAGACAGATACGAAGGATCTCTTCTCTGGAGAGGGCTGTGGAACATGCCCAGAGTTGCCAAAGCTGTGAGTGTTCTCACGAGGTCTCCTTGAAGAACTCCTTCAGAAAAGAAACCAAGGTCCTGAAGACTCTTTCCATCATCATGGGAGTTTTCGTCTTCTGCTGGCTTCCTTTCTTTGTGCTCAACTGCATTGTGCCCTTTTGCAATCCCGACCTTCAGAAGATCGGGAAGCTCCCCTGTATCAGTGATACCGTTTTCAACATCTTTGTCTGGTTTGGCTGGGCAAACTCCTCTCTCAATCCCATCATCTATGCCTTCAATGCGGACTTCCGGAAGGCTTTTTCAGCCATCTTGGGCTGCGGTCGCTTATGTCCCAGCAATGCTGTGGAGACCGTAAATTTCAGCAATGAGTTGGTTTCCTACCACCACGACACCACTTGCCAGAAAGACCTCGGGACCTTAAGTTACCCACACTTTCTCCCTCATGCTATAACTCTTCCAGGAGAGGAGGAGGAGGATCTGGTGTCAGACAAGGCCCCTCAATCCTCTCGTGGTAACAGCGCAGCTGTTTTGTCGGCCATTATTCACGTGGAGTATGAAACAGATCTCTCACTGGAGAAGATCACTCCCTTTACCACCCATGTGTTGGATGAAGGGAGAACCAAGGATGATCATGCGGAGGGAGACGGAAGCAGTGAACATGAACCTTTTCCATGGGTTGGATGAAATGGGTGGCTGTGTGTGAGGAGAAAAGGGATCGGGCCTAATGAAATCATTTTGTATATCTCATCGAAAACAAATATTGATGTATCTTATTAGAAAGTATTTCTAGACTTGGAACATGAGTGCCAAACTCAATTTCATTGAGGGCCACATCAAGGTTGCGTTTGACCTCGAGGGGAGAGTGGGGCAGAGTGGGCGTGGCCAGCTTGACATGACTTGTAATGGAGGCGCCTGTGGCCCAAGCGCTCTGCCAGCATAAATGGACTCCTGAGCTCCGTTTTCAGCCAGGACTGCCTCCTGCAGCCCTCTGCTAGTGAAAATGGAGCTCTGTTTTTGCTGGCAGAGGGCTGCAGGAGGCTGTCCCAGCCAAAAACAGAGATCAGGAGAGCTGGTGTTGACCCTCCTGAACTCTGTTTTCCCTGGCAGAGACACTGCAGGACGGACTTTGGCTGTTTCCAGGGTGACCTCGTGGACCACATCTAAGCACCCCTCAGGCCAGATCTAAAATCCCGCGGGCCAGATTCCCCCCCCCCCCCCAGCCTTGAGTTTGACACCCCTGCTCTAGTGGGATAATTATGTTTGTTGCAGCAAAACAAAACAAAAAAGTGCATTGTGGCATTTTAAAAGCTATTATCGCATGAGGCTTCATGGACCACAGGACTACATCATGTATGTGATGAATTATTATTCAGAAACCTTTATAACAAAATAAATAGTTAGCTTTTAAAGTGTCCCAAGACTTTACTTGGTGTTTTTAGTAATTATGCAGCTGACAATCTTCAATCATTACATAGAACCAAAGAGAAGATTACTCTAAAAATGGTGTTTCCTCTCTCTTATGAGTAGATGTAAATCTCGTGCCACAGTTCTTTGCATGACTTAAAATGAAATCTGGTTCATACCACATTTTTTTAAAAAGGAAAAAATAGAAATGTTGGCTTTTATGACATAACTTCCAAAATACGAGATTTTATTAAGCTAATTTATAGATGGGACGTGGTTGTTCAGTGGCTAAGATGCTGAGCTTGATGATCAGAAAGGTCAGCAGGTCGGTGGTTCAAATCCCTAGTGCTGCGTAATGAAGTGAGCTCTCGTGACTAGTCCCAGCTTCTGCCAAGCTAGCAGTTTGAAAGCACGTAAAAATGCAAGTAGAAAATAGAGACCACCTTTAGTAGGAAGGTAACAGCTTTCCGTGCGCCTTTGGTGTTTAGTTATGGTGGCCACATGACCAAGGAGATGTCTTTGGACAGCGTTGGCTCTTCGGCTTAGAAACGGAGATGAGCACCGCCCCCTAGAGTTGGGAATGATTAGCACATATGTGCGAGGGGAACCTCATTTTGGTGAGGTACCAACGTTTAGTACTTTAAGGAGCCCCAGGCCATGCCTGAGTAAAGGAATGGAACGCCTGCAAATTTGAACTGAGGTAATGGAATGTGAGGCAACTGGCAGTTGGAACAGAGGTTTTTTCAGGTGGGGAGGGGGAGTAGAATGTCTAACTCCTTAGTATCAGAGCATATTAATATAAGGTAACTGGCAATTGGAACATAATTCTTTTCAGATGGGGAGGGTTAGAGTTACCTCCTTAGCATCAGACTATGTTAATAACTGTATAGGAAATACTAATGAACTGATAGTCATTTCAAATATATATATATATATATATATAGTTGATTGAGATAACTGAAGTTTCCATAAAGGTGCTGGATTGATCCCTCATCTAATTTCTAGAACTCTCAACATCAGCATTACTAGTTAGTTAACTTCATGTGTACAACCTCATCTTTCAAATTTGAATAGGCTGTTGAGGGAAACTCCTACAAGAAAACAATAAAAGTAATCACCAGGGGAATTAAAAGCAAACTAAAGTGGCCCAAAACAATAAGAAAACCACCCCAAAAATCTGATTGGAGATGCAATTTTCTACAGTAAGAAAGATAAGGGGCTTGTCATTGTCCCAATTTTTACTATATTGATGTAAACCATCCAGAATTGCTTGAACTGTGAGATGGGCGGCAAATAAAATTAGTAAATAAGTAAATCTATTGATATATACAGATTTTATGTACACACACACACACACACACACACACACACAGTACAAATACACACTCTCATATGGTACCTATTGTATGTATCATATGTGTAAGTATATGTGGGTATATTTTAGAAAATATGTTAGTATCTGTGTGCTTGTACAGTGTGTGTGTGTGTGTGTGTGTGTGTGAGAGAGAGAACACACATGTGCATCCTACCCGGGATTCTTTTAAATATGAGATCTTTTGGTCAACAGTCTTGACCTTCTAAATTTGAACTTGAATTTTGCTTGTTCCTTTAGAAACTGCCTTATTAGCATGAGTTGAAGATGAATTAGCACTGTTGTCAGACAACATCTGTTAGGTACCCTTGTATCATTTCACATTTCATAAACTGTTACGTGCAGACAGGCCCCTTTGCCCTCTGTATGTCAGAATCCCCATAGACACTCTTCACGTAAGGCGAAGGCTGTTCATTGCAAGTGGGATCGTATCTGAGACAAACCGATTAAATCCCTGATTTAAATGGAAATTAGTTGCTGAAGGAAGAAGGGCCTGTGGCAGCTACAGTGGCAGCCCAAACGATTTACTTGAGCATCATTTGGAAACTGCACAGTGGCTCCAGAATGTCCATTAAAGAATAAAGTTGATTATCCATAGCTCAAAGTTTCTGTGCTAAACCGAAAGACTTTTTGAAGAAAATTGGGATAGATGAGAACACGTTAATATTTTTCACACACCTCTCTAGGATACAATTCAGTTTTACTTTTCACTGGCATTATTATTATTATTATTATACAATTGTATCACAGCGGCCAGTTGTTTCGCTGGATTTGGCATTGGTTACTAGTCGGGCCCCACCCAGGGGCCTAGGACGTCGTAACACTGCGTGCAGATCCAAGCAGTGCGGCTTTTTGCATTTGACTGATGGTGATTTTGTCAATTTTTAACTGTTTCAAATGTAATTCCAGTGCTTTTGGAATAGCACCCAGTGTGCCAATTACCACTGGAATTACCATTGCTGGTTTGTGCCCTAGTCATTGAATTTCGATTTTTAAGTCCTGGTATTTTGCAATTTTTTCATGATCCTTCTCGGCGACCCTGCTATCACCTGGTATTGCGATGTCTATGATTGTGACCTTATTTTTCTCAACCAGTGTGATGTCTGGTGTATTATGCGCCAGTATTTTGTCTGTTTGTATACGGAAATCCCACAAGATCTTGATCATCTGATTTTCGGTGACTTTTTCAGGCTGATGTTCCCACCAGTTTGTTGCTGTTTTAATATTATAATTTTTGCACAAATTCCAATGGATCATTTGTGCTACTGAATTGTGCCACAATTTATAATCAGTCTGCGCGATTTTTTTACAGCAGCTGAGTATGTGATCAACAGTTTCAACAGCTTCTTTGCAAAGTCTGCATTTGGCATCATCAGAGGATTTTTCGATTTTGGTCTTAATGGCATTTGTGCGGATAACTTGTTCTTGCGCAGCCAGGATTAGTGACTCTTTCTTTAATGTACCTGTTGTTAACCATAACCAAGTTTGTTCACTGTCCACTTTATCTTTTATTTTTTCCAGAAATTGGCCATGCAGTGCTTTGTTCTGCCAACTCTCCATTCTTGATTTTATCACATCTTTTCTGTATTCTTGTTTCGTCTGTTGGGCCTTCAGTAGATTTTTGTTCTTTACTTCGATTAATAGATGTTCTTGACTTTCTTTTAAATAATCAGCCAGTGCATGTTTTTCTTCAACTGTTTGCTTCACTTGTAATAATCCTCTGCTACCTGATTTTCGGGGCAGGTATAGTCTATCAGTATCACCACGTGGATGTAAACTGTAGTGTATTGTCATTAGTTTCCTGGTTTTTCAGTCCAAAATGTCCAAATCAGCTTGTGTCCAGTTAACTATACCAGCTGTGTATCTTATAACTAGTATTGCCCAGGTATTTATGGCCTTGATTGTATTTCCACCATTCAATTTAGATTTCAAAATTTTCCTAACTCTGTTGGTGTACTCTCGCCTGACAATAGTTTTTATTTCTCCATGCTTGATGTTATCCAACTGCAGAATGCCTAAGTATTTGTAGGCTTCATTTTCGTTGCATTTAATTAGTTGGCCATTGGGCATTTCAATTCCCTCACATGCAGTGATTTTGCCCCTTTTTATGGATACAGTGGCACATTTTTCCATACCAAACTGCATTGAAATATCGGTGCTGAATACTCGGACTGTGTTTGTCAATGATTGGATTTCTATTTCTGACTTTCCATAGAGTTTTAAATCATCCATATATAGTAAATGCGAAATTTTTTCAGCTTCTTTGGCTGTTTGGTAGCCTAATTTCATTTTTTTTTAAAGATTACTGATAGTGGGATCATTGCGATGATGAAGAGAAGAGGTGAAAGTGAATCACCCTGGAAAATTCCTCGCTTGATATTAACCATTCCGTAGATCTCATTCCCTACTGCCAACTCAGTTCTCCATTGTTTCATCGCCTTTTCAGTAAAGGATGTAATATTTTTGCTAATGCCAGTTGTTTCTAAGCATTTTATGATCCAACTATGTGGCAGTGAGTCAAATGCCTTTTTGTAATCAATCCAGACCATATTCAAGTTCATTTTTCTGTTCTTACAATTTTCTAATATCATTTTATCAATTAGGAGCTGATCTTTTGTGCCCCTGCTCCTTCTTTTGTTGCCTTTTTGCTCTACTGGCAAGATGTTGTTTGTTTCCAAATAATCCATCATGTTATCTGCAATAATGCCTGTGAGTAATTTGAAGGTTGTTGGCAAGCATGTTATTGGTCTGTAGTTTTCAGGTGTTGTTCCTTTAGTTGCATCTTTCTGAATCAAGTATGTTTTTCCAGTTGTCAACCATTCATCAATTTGGCCCTTTTGTAAAATTTCATTCAGTTGCCTGGCCAATATTGCATGTAAACTGGTCAGATATTTGAGCCAGAAACCATGTAATTGGTCCTTTCCAGGTGATGTCCAATTCTTTACCTTTTTTACTCGATTTTTGACCATCTCAGTTGTTATTTCTAATACTTGCATTTGTTTGTTGCCAATGCTTTTCTCAAAGTCATGTATCCACTTTGCTTCCTTATTGTAGTCCTTTGCATTTTCCCACAGTTCTTTCCAGAATTCAACTGTGGCCTGCTTTTCTGGTTTTTCACATTTGGTGTCACCATTCACATTAAGACTTTGATAAAAACGCCGTTGGTCTGATCGAAATTGCTGATTTTGTTTATATTGGATTATTCGTGCCTCATATCTTTCAATTTTTCTAGCTGTTGCTGTTATCCGCTGTTTTACAATCTCTACAGCTTCATTGATGTTTCTTGTATCCAATCTATATCTTCTGATTAGCCGATCTATGGTTTTGTTGTTTTTAAGCCATTGCTCATGCATGTTCTTTAAGTTACTAGCATCTGCCCTTAATTTTTTGACTTTTTGTTCTAATCGGATTTTCCACTTTGGCTTTGATGCTTTTTCTGTTGTGTGACTAGGTACTTTGATTTTAATGCCTAGTTCATTAGTGATTATTACAGCTGCGCTGTACATTAACGGGTTCGTTTCCAAGATGGATCCTGATTCAATTGTTGAAAACACTGTATTAACCATTTTCATGATAGGGGCCAAAATTTTCTTAGGCACAGTTTTTAATGTTAATTTTTGGTAAGATTCACAGCCTGTGGGGCTGGTTGGTAGCTCAACAGCTCGAGTCCCAACCAAGGACCTAGGAACTGTTAAGGTAACGTTGGAGGATATAAGATGTTCCAAGTAGTTTGGTTTTTGTAGAGTCAGAATGTTCAAGTCAGGTAAAATTTGAATTTTCAAATAGCGAGGTAGCTCTTTAGGTATTGCTCCAAGGGCTCCAATTACAATTTGGACAACATATGATTTCTTTTTCCACTGTCGCTCAACCTCAATTTGCAAGTCTCGGTATTTTGTGATTTTTTTTCTTGCTGTTTATCTTCAATTCATGCATCTCCAGGTATTGCAATGTCAATGAACCATCCTTTTTTCTTTTCAACTATTGTTATGTCAGGTGTGTTGTGGACCAAGTGCCTG
Source organism: Thamnophis sirtalis (assembly GCF_051295495.1). Classification (NCBI taxonomy): domain Eukaryota; kingdom Metazoa; phylum Chordata; class Lepidosauria; order Squamata; family Natricidae; genus Thamnophis; species Thamnophis sirtalis. The sequence goes on from NW_028261382.1 coordinate 78,135,514, forward strand.
TCAGTCTGAATTCTGAAATCCCACAAGATCTTGACTTTTTCATTCTCTAGAACCTTCTCAACCTGATGCTCCCAGTGGTTTTTGCTGTAATAGCAATAGCAATAGCAGTTAGACTTATATACCGCTTCATAGGGCTTTCAGCCCTCTCTAAGCGGTTTACAGAGTCAGCATATCGCCCCCAACAATCCGGGTCCTCATTTTACCCACCTCGGAAGGATGGAAGGCTGAGTCAACCTTGAGCCGGTGAGATTTGAACAGCCTAACTGCAGAACTGCAGTCAGCTGAAGTAGCCTGCAGTGCTGCATTTAACCACTGCGCCACCTTGGCTCTATACTTGTACTCAAATCCAAACTTCTAGCACAATTTCCAGTGAATGATTTTAGCAACTCGGTCGTGGCATTGTAGGTAGTCAGTTTGTGAAATTTTGCTGCACCCACTGATCAAGTGGTCAACTATTTTTCTCATTACAGAGGTTACATTTGCTGTTGGTGGTAACATGTTGAATTTTTGACTTTATGCAATTTGTGGCTAAGGCTTGTTCTTGAGCTGCCAAAATAAAGCCTTCTGTTTTTTTTTTCAGTACTCCTGATCTTAACCAGTTTCAAGTTGTTGTTGTTGTTGTTATACTTTATTCATTAAACATGGAACTCAGTCAACTGAACATTCAAAAATGCATCACAAATACCATTGACTGGTGTTAATGGTTGATTTGGGTTGCTGCCAGCATTCTAGGTATCAACCAGGTATCTTCTTAAAATGTACAATGTTCCGAGTAGCGCAGTTTTTTGCAGTTCCTCTGGTGTTATTGCAGGAAGCTGCAATTTGTTGATGTATATTATAAAATTCTTGGACATGGTACCAAGTACCCCAGTGACAATGGGTATCACTGTTACATGTTTCATCCATAATAGTGTAGTTTTGATGGACAGGTAGCAATATTTCGTGATTTTTTCCCCAGTTCTTTTTCTTCAACTCTGGCATCTCCTGGTACCACAATGTCAATAAATTGTATGTTTCCGCCCTCTACAACCGTGCTATCTGGTGTGTTGTGTTCCAAATGCTGATCTGTCTGTATTCGAAAGTCCCACAAGAACTTCACCTTCTCATTTTCGGTATTATTAAAATCTGTATATACCAAATTGCAGTCAGCTGGCAGTCAGCAGAAGTAGCCTGCAGTACTGCACTCTAACCACTGTGCCACCGGAATACTGTATTAACAAGGGCTGATAAGACACAGATATGAACATTTACTGAGCTACTTCAGGAAAGTAGTTTTCCTGAGTGAGAAATAAAATTGCTTCTAAATTCAAAACTAGAGGGAAGGTACTGAAACAATTGTTCACCTGGGAAAAGGGATGCCTTTTGTAGGAGCTTTGAGCCATCCACAGAGCTCTTTTCAGCTCAGACTTTTGGGTAGGGTTGGGGGTGGAGTGCATAATTAACCAAGTTTGACATTTCCCCAATGTCCCCAGTTACCAGGAAACAGACTGGAGGGTCTAAGGCTGCTGCTACTGAAGACGCTGGACCCGATGCTATTAGAGACACAAAGGTCAGACTACGATGACTCATGCCTCTTGACCAGAGACCAATTGTAAAGGTGATTATAAATGGCCCCCTTCTCACTGTCCAGAAAGTGGAGTGTGGGGCCCAACATTTGGGGAAGAGACTTTGGAACTTTGCTGTTCAGGATAAAACGGAAACGGAAACTGTAGGAGGTTAGCACCCCGCCCTCCCAGAAGAATGAAATATTCTAGGAAATATTAAAAAGGCTGAATATTATAATTCCTTGGAGGAGAAAAGGAGAAATGTGGTTTCAAAAGACAAAAAGCAGCTCCCTGCCCCCAGCAGATACTTGGTGCCCATTCAGCAGGACTGGGTGATGGGATTAAGACATGACCCTCCAGGACATAATAGGATTAACCTGTCTAGCAGTAGGGCTCACTGCATTGCAAAACTTCCTATATATAAAAAATGGTTTGTTTTATATATATAGCAAAACTTCCTAAGGACATTACATCAGCCCAGGTTCCAACCAAACTTGGTTCAGACAAACATGACTCCACATGGCCCCATGCGAGTCTGATGGCAACCAATAGAATACATGTCCTTGGCACAGGAACAGGAAGCTCAAGGGCAAGGCCCAAGAGAGGGTATAAATACCCTCCTCTCTCTCAACCCCAGATGGTCAGCTGCCCAGAACCTAAAACCCATGTGGTTGCGCCCATGTGATGTCCACCAATAAACCATCTTTCCAATCAGCCTCCATGTTTCCAGTGTCTTTCTCCCCACTTGGAATTGAACCAGATGGATATTTCTCCCAACAAAACCTAAATCAAGGATTCTCATAAACATATCAAGCATCACCACGATGAGACACCTTTGGCCTGGATGATTGAGTTTTTATCGACATGTTGCAATACATTTTGGGGAGAAACCCCTGCAGTTCGTGCGGCAAGAGTTAGTACATTCCAATGACTCTCTGCCTTATTTTTTTTATTTTGACGAAGTTACTTGGATGTGTGATGAAACTTCTCAATACACTTTGGTCCAGTTGTCCGCTTGCTCCTGGGGAGGAAAACTATGGCAAATCTAGACAGCAGACTAAAAAGCAGAGACATCATCCTGCAAACCAAAGTGCGCCTAGTCAAGGCTATGGTTTTCTCAGTTTCAATGGATGGTTGTGAAAGTTGGACCATAAGGAAGGCTGAGCGCCAAAGAATGGAGGCCTTTGAACTATGGTGCTGGAGAAGACTCCTGCGAGTCCCTTGGACTGCAAGGTGATCCAACCGTTCAGTCCTAGAGCAGATCAACCCTGACTGCTCTTTAGAAGGCCAGATCCTGAAGAGGAAACTCAAATCCTTTGGCCACCTAATGAGAAGGAAGGACTCACTGGACAAGAACCTAATGCTGGGAATGATTGAGGGCAAAAGAAGAAGGGGACGACAGAGAATGAGGTGGCTGGATGGAGTCACCGAAGCAGTAGGTATGAGCTTCAATGGACTCCAGAGGATAGTAGAGGACAGGAAGGCCTGGAGGAACATTGTCCATGGGGTCATGATGGGTCGGATACGACTTCACAACTAACAACAACCAGTTGCCATGGTTATTTTTAGATTCTTTCAGTCTTGTTTGAGATCCTGGTTCTCAGGAACATCATACTGATGTCCTCATTCACCTATCACAATAAGCTACATTGAAGCTGATATACTGTAATTCTGACTTAGACCAATGGATAAACCTAGTTGGAGCTAGCAACCTATGTTTTATGGTGTGCCATGCAGTGAAGGACTAGGGGTGATATGACAGTGGTCTTCCATTAGCTGAGAGGCTACCACAAAGAAGAAAGGGTCGACCTATTCTCCAAAGCAACTGAAGGCAGTAATGGGTAGAAAATCATTAAAGACAGATCCCACCTAGAAGTGAGAAGAATTTTCCGGACAGTGTGAACAACTAACCCAAGGAAAGTCTTGCCTCCAGAAGTTATGGGGTTCTATCACTAGCAAGCCATTGTCTGCAATAGTATAGGGCAGGGGTGTTCAAACTTGGGAATTCTAAGACTTATGGACTTCAACTCCCAGAATTCCTCAGCCAGCATGGCTGGCTGAGGAATTCTGGGAATTGAAGTCCACAAGTCTTAAAGTTCCTGAGTTTGGGCACCCCTGGTATAGGGTCTCCTGTTTGACAAGGAGTTGGACTAGAAGACCTTCAAGGTCCTTTCCAATCTAATTATTCTATGTTCTATTCTGTGAGATCCTGATTATTTCAACCTACATAGTTTAGGACGATGACTGAACCTAACCAATGTTTATAAAGTAGTTGGGGCATTTGGAAGTCACTTTCCCACTTGGGTAACTTATGTAAGTATATTGATAATACTGCCCACAAGCCCCAAACCAACATGATTTCAGGAGACAAGAGGGCAGGAAAAACACAAACAATATTGTCTGGCATTAGAAATCAAGTAGCTCTCCAGAAGCCCACAAAGCTTCTCGCACTAATTTTCTGTTCTTTTCCAACTTTTGAGATTCTTCTCATCAGGAAGAAAAGGAACTACGCTTATGCAAAGGACCTGTTAACTAGAGAAGTCAAGGCAAGTCAATCTAGAGGATGCTGAAGGTCTTGACCGCTTGAAGGAACGACGCTTCATGCAATCACAAGATTGGCTTTCGCAATTTGTATGTTAATTTTTGGCAATCAGCGCCAGTCCAGGGAGAGGAAGAGAGTCAGAGCACTTAACCTGCGGAGGGCAAGGCGTCTCCTGCATTGAACCTCGGAGAGGGAGGCATGGCAGCAACAGGGTGGCATAAAAAAAGGCTCAGCTGTTTGCTTGATAAGCTCTGAAAAGGCCACAGGAAACCAGGAAGGGGAGGGAAATGTCTGCGAATGAATAATGGACCCAGGGATGGGATTCAGCCAGTTTGGACCAGTTTGGACGTGTTCGGGCAAACTGGATGCTAATTTTACATCTCGTTTGCTGAACCAGTAGTTGCAAAGACTAGATGGCCCCGCTTACCCCACCCTGCCCCTTTCAGGAGTCTCCACGTGGCCCATTTTGGATGCCAGGTAAGTGCAAGGCCTGCGCGGAGGCTCTGAGAGGGAAAAAAATGGCCTCCCGGAAGTTCTGGAAGTCTGGAAACCAGCTTGTTTCTGGCTTCCTGAGGGTCTTTGGAGCCCAGGGGAGACCATTTTCATCTTCCCAGAGGCTTGAGGAAAGCCTCCGGTACCTGAAGAGGGCAAAAATGCACCCACCCCCCCACATGGTGCAGGAGGCTAAGTAGGCCACGCCCACCATGGTTATGCTCACCTAGCAATTGGGCAGAGAACTGGTTGTTAAATTTTTTGAATCCCACCCCTGAATGGACCCATTATATTTAGGTCCTGATTTTTCCACAGGTGCTTCAGGGCTCAATATAGAGCAGGGGTGTCAAACCCAAGGCCCAGGGGCCAGATCCGGCAACAGGGGGCTTAATTCTGGCCTGCGGGGCAGCCGTGGAAATGGCAAAGGATCAGCCTGCGGGTACCTCTGTCAGTGAAAATGGAGAGGGCTTCAGGAGGCCGTCCAGGCCGAAAATGGGGCCTGGGGCCCCCACATGCATTTCCTCTGGGCTCCGTTTTTGCTGTCAGAGGGCTAGCAAAACAAACTAAAAGCAAAACAAAACAAAAGGAGAAATGTTTGCCCTTTTCGCATTTGAGCATACAAGAAGGGGTCAGGAAAGGAGAAAGGGAAAGAGTAAAGACGAAGAAAAAAAAGGGAAGATGGGAAAAGAAGGAAAAAGAAGGAAAGAGGGGAAGGAAGAAGGAGAATGAAGAGGGAATGAGAAAGACGAACAGGAAGGAAGGAGGGAGGAAGGAAGGAAAAAGAAGGAAAGAGGAAGGAAGAAGAAAGGAGAATGAAGAGGAAAGAAGAACAGGAAGGGAGGGGGAGGAAGGAAGGAAGGAAAAAGGAAAGGGGAAGGAAGAAGAAAGGAGAATGAAGAGGGAAGGAGAAAGAAGAACAGGAAGGAAGGAGGAAGGAAGGAAGGAAAAAGAAGGAAAGAGGAAGGAAGAAGAAAGGAGAATGAAGAGGAAAGAAGAACAGGAAGGAAGGAGGGAGGAAGGGAGGGGGAGGAAGGAAGGAAGGAAGGAAAAAGGAAAGGGGAAGGAAGAAGAAAGGAGAATGAAGAGGGAAGGAGAAAGAAGAACAGGAAGGAAGGAGGGAGGAAGGAAGGAAAAAGAAGGAAAGAGGAAGGAAGAAGAAAGGAGAATGAAGAGGAAAGAAGAACAGGAAGGAAGGAGGGAGGAAGGGAGGGGGAGGAAGGAAGGAAGGAAGGAAAAAGGAAAGGGGAAGGAAGAAGAAAGGAGAATGAAGAGGGAAGGAGAAAGAAGAACAGGAAGGAGGGAAGGAGGGGGAGGAAGGAAGCAAGGAAGCAAGGAAAAAGAAGGAAAGGGGAAGGAAGAAGAAAGGAGAATGAAGAGGGAATGAGAAAGAAGAATGGGAAGGAAGGAAGGAGGGTGGGAGGAAGGAAGGAAGGAAGGAAGGAAGGAAGGAAGGAAGGAAGGAAGGAAGGAAGGAAGCAAGCAAGCAAGCAAGCAAGCAAGCAAGCAAGCAAGCAAGCAAGCAAGCAAGCAAGCCACCAGAACATGGCAAGGCTCTTCTGGAGGACAAGGGTTTGGTGCTCTCCCTGATCTTGACTTCCTCACCTGGATACAATAGATCATCCTAGCCCCACATGTGGCCCTGCTGAGCTCCTTTTTCGCTGCAGAGAATTGCAGGAGGCTGTTGCAGTTGAAAACGGAGCTTGGGAGGCTGCATGCAGCCCTCTGAAGCTCCATTTTTGCTGGCAGAAGCACCGTGGACCAGTCCTTTGCTGTTTCCAGGGTGGCCCCCCAGATCTAAGCATCCTGTGGGCTGGATCCGGCTCGTGGGCCTGGAGTTTGACACCCCCAATCTAGCAGGTCAAGAAAATCTAATGATGCCATTAGTGCATGATTCAGAAAACTGGATAGAATAATCTACAGCGGGGATGTCCAACTGGCTGGACAATTCTGGGAGTCGAGGTCCACAAGTCACATGCAAAAAGCTATTGGGTTAAAATACAAACATGGTTAGAGAAAACGATACATAAACCCATGGAGTTTAAGTCAGAGACATTTTTATTGGGTTTTCTACCAGAGAAATACAGTAAAGAAGATTCATATTTGATTGTACAAATAATAACAGCAGCTAGAATTGCGTTTGCACAAAACTGGAAAGCAGACAAAATCCCATCGGAAGGGGAGGTAATGAAGAAGATATTAGATTATGCAGAAATGAACAGGTTGACACTGAGAATAAAGGACAAGGAGGAATCAGTGTATTACAGGACATGGGGGCAATTTTATGAGTGGCTTGAAAAAAGATACAAATAGAAAGAAACAGGAAAAACATGAAATAAGGGGAAATAAGAAAATATCAAAATGTGAAATATACGGGTGGGAAAAATGATCTGAATTGACAAATGTTAAATAACAATTATAAGAATGTATATCTAAGAGTGGATCTGAAAGGAAAAATAAACAACTTTTTTAAAAAAAAGATCCACGAGTCTTAAAGTTGCCACGGTTGGATACCCCTAACCTGCAAGGATGGCTCAGTTGAACTCCATTGCTGGGAAGTGGGCTTCGTGCGAATGCAGCCACGGCCCTTTAAGGGAGACAATGGGCCTTCTAGAACCCAGCAAACAATGCCGAGATCAGCAACTAGAAAGCTCAGAACAGCTGAAGGGATGACCCCTTACCAACTGAAGATCGAGTAAGTTTTCTCTTAAAGTGGTGATTGCTACTCAGTCTTGAATGCTCAAACGTGGGGAAGAGCTGGGTGCCACAGACCACACTCTCCCTTCCTGATTGATGCAAGGGTGGGGGATCTTTGGCCCTACGGCTACCCTCAACCAGTGGTCTATTTTCTCAGGCTTCAGCCTCTTCTCAGAGCCCCTCTGAAGGAGCACAGGTCTGGTGAGCGCTCTCCTTCCCTTCCCCATTCCCTATAGCCGTGATGGCGAACGTCCATGTGGCATGCAGAAGACCTCCTTGCAGGCACGTGAGCTGTCGCCCCAGCTCAGCTCCGCCGTGCATGGGTGCATGCTGTCAGCCAGCTGATTGGGGGGGGAGCATGGTGCACATGCAGGGGTCATGCGCATATGCCCAGGGGTTGGAAGCATGTGGGGGTCACGTGCAGGGCAGGGTGCATGCACGGGTGTTGTGTGCACAACCACAGTGTTGTGTGGGCATGTGGGCATAGGGCGTACGTGGGGGAGGGGTACACGCCTGGGGTGGGGTGCACGCAGGGAGGTCACATACGCATGTGGGGGGTTGCGAGTGCATGCGCAGGGGGCAGGGCGTGCAGGTAGCCACGCACATTGCATTATGGGTGTATGCGCTTCCGGCCCTCTGCACAAAAACATTAGCCGTCACTGCCCTACAGCTGGAAAAAAGTGGGGTTTCCTTGATGGTTTACTCACAACTAACCATGGTTTATTCAGTTAAGAGCCAGAGGCGACCCCTTTGGGGCTGGCCCCATTATTCCTCCTGCAGGTTTCCATTTCTCTCTACAACAAGCCTTGTCTTGGGAAATCCAACACTCAAGAGGGATGGGGCATTCCTCTGTGTCTGTGGGCATCCAGACAAATAGATAATGCAGATAGTCCTCGACTTGTGACTACAATTGAGCTCAAAATGTCTGTCGTTAAGTGAGCCATTTGTTAAAGGAGTTTTGCTCCATTTTACGAGCTTTCTGGCCACAGTTATTAAGTGAATCACTGGAGTTGATAAGGTAGTAGCCTGGGCGTCTCAATTTTGATCACAAGATCATAGGGTTGCTGCAATGGTTCAAGGTTCAAGGTTCATTTTATTTATATGCCACCCTATTCCCGGCGGGACTCAGGGCGGCGCACAAACCCAAAGGAGGGGAAGGGAAACACAAGAACTACAGCAAAAAGTACAGGGAATTAAAACAACCAATAGCCACACGATTCGAGAGGGGAAGGGAACTCATCGACCCCAGGCCTGCCGACACAGCCAGGTTTTAACGGCTTTTCGGAAGGCCTGGAGAGAGGTGAGGGTCCGAGTCTCTGTGGGGAGCTCGTTCCAAAGGGCCGGAGCCGCCACAGAGAAGGCCCTCCCCCAGGTAGTAGCCAGATGACATTGGCTAGTAGACGGAACCCGGAGGAGGCCTAATCTGTGTGATCTAATGGGTCTTTGGGAGGTAATTGGCAGCAGGCGGTCTCTCAAGTACCCAGGTCCAATACCATGAAGGGCTTTATAAGTGATGACTAGCACCTTGAAGCGTATCCGGAGACCAATCGGTAACCGGATGCAGCTCTCAATGGTCGTGACCTTGAGACATGATCATAAGTATGAACCAGTTGCCAAGCAATCTAAATTTTAATCACACGATCATGGGAATGTTGCAAAGTTCGCAGCCGTGAAAAACGGTCACGTCACATTTTTCAGTGCGGTCGTGACTTTGAATGGTCACTAAACAAACTGTTGTAAGTCGGGGACTACCTGTACCGCTAGTTAGCCCAACATGCTAAAACTTGCCATTTATCAACAATTCCTAGGAACCTTCCCTCACCTCTGCCTTAAAAAAACTCCTCAAAGAGCTTCTCACCTCCAACATATGGAAGTTAAAATAGGAATAATAGATCTACTCTTATGCAGACAGTCCTCAACTTACAAACCATTCGTTTAGCGACCGTTCAAAGCGACAAGGGCCCTAAAAAGTAGTGACTGGTAATTTATCACACTTATGACCAAATCAGCCTCCCCATGGTCACGTGATCAAAATTTGGATGCTTGACAACTGGCAGGTATTCATACCAATTGTGTCATTCCCAGTTTGTAGAGATGCACAGCCCTGGGGGCGCAGTGGTTAGAATGCAGTACTGCAGGCTACTTCTGCTGACTGCTGTTCAGCAGTTCGAATCTCACAGGATCAAGGTCGACTCAGCCTTCCATCCTTCCGAGGTGGGTAAAACAAGGACCCCGATTGTTGGGGGCAAGAGGCTGACTCTGTAAGCCGCTTAGAGAGGGCTGTGACAAAGCACCGTGAAGCGGTATACAAGTCTAAGTGCTATTGCAAAAAGAGTGCTATTGCCATTGATAGATAGATGGATGAAAGATAGATGAGCTGTGGTGGCAGTGGTTAGTGTGCAGTACTGCAGGCTACTTCTGCTGCCTGCCGGCTGCCTTCAGTTTGACAGTTCAAATCTCACTAGGCTCAAGGTTGACTCAGTCTTCCGTCCTTCCGAGGTGGGTAAAACGAGGACCCCGATTATTGGGGGCAAGAGGCTGACTTAGATAGGGCTGTAAAGCACCGTAAAGCGGTATACAAGTCTAAGTGCTATTGCAATTGACTCAGCCTTCTATCTGGGAAGCGGTATGTAAGTCTAAGGGATATCGCAAAAGAAATGCTATTGCGATAGATAGATGATAGATTGAGATAGATAGATAGATAGATAGATAGATAGATAGATAGATAGATAGATCGATCGATCTGTGGTGGCACAAAGGCTAGTGTGCAATACTGCAGGCTACTTCTGCTGCCTGCCGGCTGCCTGCAGTTTGACAGTTCAAATCTCACCAGACTCAAGGTTGACTCAGCCTTTCGTCCTTCCGAGGTGGGTAAAATAAAGACCCAAATTGTTGGGGACAAGAGGCTGACTTAGATAGGGCTGCAAAGCACCGTAAAGCGGTATATAAGTTGAAGTGTTATTTCAATTGACTCAGCCTTCCCTCTCTCCCAGGCGGGTAAAATGAGGACCCAGATTGTTTGGGGGAGTGGGGCAATATGACTTACAATAGCACTTAAGACTTACGCAATATGTATATCTTAAGAGCTATTGCTATTTGCAACCTTCTCAGCCGGCTTCCGACAAGCAAAGTCGGGGGTGGGGGGTGGGAGCCGGATCCGCTTAAGGATCTCAGGCTTCACTTAACAACGGGAGGGAGTCCATTCCCCACCGCGCCCAAAATGGTCATAGAATGGGGCCAACATTTACGCTGCCTCGCTTTAAGAGCTGACATTTTGGGCTCCGTTGCACCGGTAGGTCGAGGACTCGCCGTTTCGGGGACGTGTTCGAATCCAGGCACCGGAGGGGGAAGCGGCAGTTTTTTCCCCCTCCCTTCGCCGGAGTGGAGGCGCGGCTGCCACCGAGCGCAGCACCCAATCCGAGCCGGCGGCGCTCACGTGGACCGGGGATGGGCGCGGGAGGGAGGCGGGGAGGAGCCGAAGCTATCCGCTTGCCGGGGAAGAGGACGGACTGCTCCAGCCGGGCCTCGCGGTACGTGCAGGGTCCCCTCCGGGGGGGCACTGAGGGACGGGGGGGGCTTTCCCCCATCGCGGCCCCGGCTCAACTCTCCGAATCCCCGGCTGGATGGCTTTGCTTTGGCGGGGAAAGAAGAAGCCCCGCAAGAGGCTTCGGGGGGGGGGGGTCCGTTGGTTTCCCCGGCCAACGGTGCGCTCCCTGCGGAGGGCACGGATGTTGGAGATGCTGCGCGCGATGCCCGGGTGGGCGCAGGTGGGCAGAGGCTGGCAGGTGGCAGAGGGGACGGGGGGGGGGCCTCCAACGAGGCGGGGGGAGATTCAAGCCAGCCTCCTACCCCTTCGGCTTTGTGACAAGGGCATCCACTGGCACCTGGGGGGTGGGGGAATCGGCTGGCAGAGGCTGCTTCGTCTTATCGGTCCTTTGGAGAGAACTGGTGCAAGCTGGTTGCAGATGCGCGGTGGCTTTGTGTGCCCCCGTCCCTTCCCCCCCCCCAAAAAAAAATCCCCAGGCTGCCGCTTTGTCTTTTAGGTTGGCAATCAAGGGCCAGGAGACAATTTGGGAATAGTAGAATATTGCTCAAGGTGGCCAAGGGTCTGTTTTGTTAAATAAATAAATAAAACAAGCACATTTTTTAAAAAAGCACACAAACACACACAGAACCCAGCTGCCTTTAAAACAACCACAATCACATTGCACCTGTTTGTATCCCTCAGGGATTTAAAAAAAGAAAGAAAAAGAAACAAGGGAAAAGAAAATTTTGTAATTTGTATTTTTTTTGGTTGAAACTCCCCAGAATCACCGAGAGTGGATGAGCGGGTGGGTGGATGGATGGATGGATGGATGGATGGATAGATAGATATAATGTAGAAATAGATAGATGGATGGATAGCTAGATAGGTAGATAGATAGGTAGGTTGATAGATAGATAGATAGATAGATAGATAGATAGATAGATAGATAGATAGATAGATAGATAGATAGATAGATAGATGATAGATAGATAGATAGATAGATGTAATGTAGAAATAGATGGATGGATGGATAGATAGATATAGATAGATAGATAAATATAATGTAAAAATAGATTGATAGATGGATGGATAGGTAGGTAGGTAGGTAGGTAGGTAGATAGATAGATAGATAGATAGATAGATAGATAGATAGATAGATAGATGGATGTAATGTATAAATAGATGGATTAATGGATGGATGGATAGATAGATAAATATGTAGAAATAGATAGATTGATAAATGGATGAATGGATGGATAGATAGATAGATAGACATATAAATATAATGTAGAAATAGATAGATTGATGGATGGATAGATAGATATAATGTAGAAATAGATGGATGAATGGATGGATGGATAGATACTCAAAAATAATAAATGGAGATACATAGAATCAAGTGGTAGGTTTCTAATTTTTTTTACTACCAGTTTGCTCATGTGCAGGCACGCCCAACACTTCTTCGCATGTGCAGAAGCGTCCGGGGCGGGTGGGCGGAGCCTCCTCTCGCCGCCACTACCAGTTCAGGCACAACCCACCTCTGATAGAATCCTTTGAATTCTCACAAATAAATAAATACTGGGTGATATATATAGAAAACTTTAAATTCTCGTAAATAAATAAAACAAACAATAGTGGGAGATATATAGAAGCCTTTAAATTCAAATACATTCATACATACGGACACCTATTCCAAACTTTCCCCAAACAATTTGCAAGATTTTGCATTTCTATTTAGCAGATATTATCTGCAACCTGTGCATTCATTTTCTTAGCTATGCCAACCTTTAGAATGCAGTCCCTCTATATTTGCATCTATTTAGTTAGCCCTCAATCCGCAACCATTCAATTGGCAAACATTTGAAGTCGGGCACTGGGCGTTGCAAAGAGTGACTTACATTCTCACTCACAACTGTTGCCACATCCCCATTATCACGGGATCAGTTGACAATCAGCATGGATTTAAACGATGGCAATGTCTTCCCAGCTAACTTCTGACAAGCAAAGTTGATGGGGGGACAGGGGGGATGGACTGAGTTCCTTAAAGAACATGTGATTCACTTAACAACCGCAATGGTTTGCTTAGCATCCATGGCAAAAGAAAAATGACGTAAAATCAGGCAGGACAATTGCCTTGCCTGGCAATGAAAATTCTGGTCCCTATTGTGGTTGTATGTCAAATACCTATATATTCTATAACAAGAATCTTCAACCTTGGCAGCTTTAAGCCTGGAGGACTTCAACTCCCAGAATTCCCCAGCCAGCTTGTTTGGGAATTCTGGGAGTTGAAGTCCTCCAGGCTTAAAGTTGCCAAGGTTGGAGACCCCTGTTCTTTATTAAATGTTTTTATTATACATTTTCCTATATAATACATCACAGCTTCAATTTTACGACAGTCCTACTCTTTCTGTCTCTTTCCTTCTCCTTCCCTCTCTTCCCTTCTCCCCTCCGCTTCCCTCTCCTTCCCTCTTTCCTTCTCCTCTCTCCTCTTCTCCACTTCCCTCTCCTTCCCTTTCTCCTGCTGCTCAACTCCCATCCACTTCCCTCTTTCCTTCCCTCTTCTTCGGCCTCCTTTCTTCTCCTCTTCCCTGAGTTTTTCTCCCCTCCACGTCCCTCTCTCCCTTCATCTCTCCACTTCTCTTTCCTACCATCTTTTTCTTTTCATTATTGTATATAAATTTCCATTTCCCAACAAAGCACAGTATATTTTCCAGGTATCGTCTCTTTCAAATATAACTAAATATTTTCTTGAAATTACATTAGAAGAAAACAAACTTAATATCCACATGAACAGTGTGTTGATAGCAGTAATAATCATAATTATAGTAACACATTGATAATATTTATTCTTCATATCAATAACTTTTCATTATTTAATTAATCATTCTCTTAACCTTTTAATGTCTATCTGTTGCTTCTATTATCTCACTATTGATAGACACATACAGTCGTCTTTCCGTTTCAAATCTACCATATTTCTCTTTTTTCCCCTCAAAAAAGAGATTGAAAATCTGAATACACCAAATACAGCATTTTTTGCCTCCCGAAACCCTGCCCCCTTCACAAAAATTGACATGCATAGTCTTTAGGAGGCTTTCAGAGTGCTCCTGAGGGCTGGGGAAGGCAGAAATGTGCAAAAAACAGGTCTTTTTTGCTCAATTTTGCCCCCCTAGCCCCTAAGATCACTCAACAAGCCTCCTAAAGGCTATGCACACACACACCCTTTTTTTTGACAAAAAACTGGCCACTTTTGGGAGGTCTGCAGAGTGCAAAACTTTTTTTAAAAAAATTGCCTCTTTAAAAACTTGGTGCGTCTTATACTCGGTGGGTCTTATGCTCTGAAAAATATGGTACTTAATACTTGACTGTTGTTATATAACAAATCTAGCAGTGATAGCAGTAATAATCATAATTATAATAACATATTGATAATATAGGCATATTAAAAAAATAAGCAGTAGCACAAGTTTATTCTTATGAATGGAACAGATCTTTTTGGCCTGGTCTAATTATCTGCCCAATTTTGTTGCCCTCTTAACAGGCTACCACCCCACTGTCACCCTGGCGCTGCGTTGTTTGGACGGCGTGTTCCTTTCTCCTATGGAGAATGACTTTGTGGACAAAATCATGGAGGAACTGGACCACTTCCTGCTACAGAACCAGCTGGAAAAGTAAGATGCTTCTATTCTGACCAAGGCCTCCCCAAACCATGATGCCTTGTCCCGACAAAAAACCCTTTTATTAATTGACTGTGAATCCTGCTCATTCACATCCAACAAAGTCTTTCAAGGGGGGATTTACAGCCACAAACCTTATCTGGCTTGGAGAGCTGCCAGGCCGACATCTGCAAAACTTGGCAAGGAGTCTCGGAGAGTCACGAACCAATGAAACGAACTAATTGTCTCCTGCAAACTCCACTCCCCTGTCGCTCCTCTTTTATTTCCTCTGGGAGGGGCCATTCATCGTCCACCTGTGGCCTTACTCCCAAGTCAACCCCTGTCCTTGAGCTGTTCCCTTTGTCTGGCAGCTCTGCGCATATGCACACTGGGGAAAAGCTCCAGCTGTTCTTCTGCCCCAGTGATCTCTGACTCTGAAGGCAGCTGATAATTGTCAGACGGCCCTGGCCCCATCTCTACCTCCGACACAGAGCCCTCATCAGAGCCTTCCCCAGAATCTAGGACTGGTCCATGTTCCTCCCCAACCTCCTCACTGTCTGTCACCAGCTCCCCTGGCAGGTCACAACAGCTTAGAGCCAAGGTGGCGCAGTGGTTAAATGCAGCACTGCAGGCTACTGCTAGATCAGCAGTTCAGCGGTTCAAATCTCACCGGCTCAGGGTTGACTCAGCCTTCCATCCTTCCGAGGTGGGTAAAATGAGGACCCAGATTGTTGGGGGCAATATGCTGACTCTCTGTAAACCGCTTAGAGAGGGCTGAAAGCCCTATGAAGCGGTATATAAGTCTACTGCTATTGCTATTGCTATTCTCTCTCATTGCCCCAACCCAACGTGAATCTTGGTCTTCCTGTCTGGATGGCTGCAGAGCATTTTCCGGTAGAAAAGCTCATTTAAAAAGGGATTGAACTGTTAAGATCCATGAAATTTACCTCTGCTTTTTAAGAGATTTTTTTAAAGCAAGGCTCTGCATGATATGTTCCTCTTCTACCAAACTTGGGTTTCGCTTCTGATTCGCATGCCTTTTATTTATTTATTTTTAAAAATCTTACTTTTATTTATATATTTGTATCCCACCTTTATTATTTTTACACAAGGCAGCAGGCATATCCAGCTCACCTTTCTCCTCTTTTCCACACAACAACCATGTGAAGTGGGTTGGGCTGAGAGAGAGAGTGACTGGCCCAAAGTCACCCAGCTGGATTTCATGGCTAAGGCAGGACAAACTCACGGTCTCCCACTTTCTAGCCTGGTGCATTAACCACTAGACCAAACTGGGTCTCTTTCTCTCTTCTTGTGGCTGCTAATTTGTCCCTTTCTTAAATAAGAAAGCCAGCATATTGAAGACATTTCTGCGGTCATGTGGCCAGCTGTTAGCTTCCCACCAAAGTGGCACCTATTTATCTACTCACATTTGCATGCTTTTCTAAAGTGGTGCGGTGACCTATAGGTGGCACTCTCGCCTCACAATCAGGAGGCTGTGAGTTTGATCCTAGGTAGAGGCAGATATTTCTTTCTCTGGGCACAATGAGAACTTATCTGTTGAACAAAACTCTGTATTGGCGACAGGAGGAGCATCCGGCCAGTAAACACTCATCTGCATTCCGTTGCCCAGACTTCACCCCACAAGGGATTATGAGGTGGTTAAAAGAAGATGATTTGCATGCTTTCCGAACTGCTAGGTTGGCAGGAGCTGGAGCGAGGATTGGAACTCACCCTGTCTCGCGGCGCTCAGGTCTCCAACCTGGGCTACTGGCTTTCCAGCTGACAAGCCCAGCATCTTAACTGTTGAGTCACTGATGCCGCCCTTTCTCGAGGGGAACTGATTTTATTCGGTGTCTTCCTTCCTTGCAGAGTCCTCTTGTTTCCTCCTCTATCTAGTCGCCTGAGATACTTGATCCACCGAACCGTTGATGATGTTGAGCTCCTGAGCAGCTTTTCTGTTGGAGAAGGATGGAGGAGGAGGACAGTGGTCTGTCATGCAGCAGTCAGGTGGGAGGCTCCCGTTTTTTAATGGCTGACTTTCAGCGCTAAGAACCAAATAAGAGGTTTACATGAATAAATAAAATGTAATTGTTTTTAAAAGTAAATTAAATGTATTTATAATAACAGGGTTGGAAGGGACCTTGGAGGTCTTCTAGTCAGTTAGGCAGGAAACCTTACACCACTCCAGACAAATGGTTGTCTAATCTCTTCTTTAAAAACTCCAGTGTTGGAGCATTCTGGAGGCAAGTTGTTCCACTGATTAACCGTTCTAACTGTCAGGAAATTTCTCCTTAGTTCTAAATTGCTTCTCTCCTTGATTAGTTTCCACCCATTGCTTCTTGGCCTGCCTTCGGGTGCTTTGGAGAATAGCTTGACTCTGTCTTCTTTATGGCAGCCTCTGAGATATCGGAACACTGCTATCATGTCTCCCCTAGTCCTTCTTTTCATCAGACTAGACATACCCAATTCCTGCAACCGTTCTTCATATGTTTTAGTCTCCAGTTCCCTAATCATCTTTGTTGCTCTTTTCTACACTCTTTCTAGAGTCTCCACATCTTTTTTACATCGTGGCGACCAAAACTGGATGCAGTATTCCAAGTGTGGCCTTACCAAGGCCTTATAAAGTGGTATTAACACTTCACGTGATCTAGATTCTATCCCTCTGTTTATGCAGTCTAGAACTGTGTTGGCTTTTTTGGCAGCTGCTGCACAAGGCTGCCTCCTATTTAAATGGTTGCCCACTAGTCCAATCAAATGTAATGGTTATTTGACAATAGCGATATATTTGATTTGATTTGATTAAACTTGTATGCCGCCCTATTCCCCGAGGGGACTCAGGGCGGCTAACAAACCAAATAGGGAAAGGGGGAGTACAAAAGACACAAGACAAAACAAATACAAAAAAAAAAAAAAATAAAAAAAAAAAAAAACAGATTAAAACTCATCAACAGCCACAATCATTCGAGTGGGGTTGGGAACTCATCAGCCCCAGGCCTGCTGGAACAGCCAGGTTTTAACGGCTTTGCGGAAAGCCTGAAGGGTGGTGAGGGTCCAAATCTCCACGGGGAGATCGTTCCAGAGGGCCGGAGCAGCCACAGAGAAGGCTCTCCCCCGGGGGGGTCGACAGTCGACACTGGCTAGTTGATGGAATCCGGAGGAGGCCTAATCTGTGGAATCTAATTGGTCGTAGGGAGGTAATTGGCAGAAGGCGGTCTCTCAAGTACCCAAGTCCGATACCATGTAGTTACCCAATGTACACTCAATTCACATGATCTTGAGTCTATCCCTCTGTTTATGCAGCCTAGAACTGTATTAAATTAAATGAACAAGAGATTAAGATTTAATTTTAAAAGCAATAAATTAAAAATAAATTAAATGAATTACATTAAATGAACAAGTGATTACGATTTAATTTTAAAAACAAATTAAATAAAAAGTGAATTCAATGTATTAAATGAATAAGATTAAGATTTTTTCTCTTTAAATTTTTATTTTATTATATATAATATAAAATAAAAATAAGAAAATAAGAAATTAAGGGCAGGAAAGGGAACGGGAAAAAGGGGGTGTGGAATACAAGGGGGAAGAGAAAAAGAAAGAAAAGAGGGCATTAACTTACAACTTCCAATTTTTTGGGCTGGAGGGTGTTTATTTTGTATTGAGCTAGGAAGAGTTGGAAAGTGGAAGAGATTAAGATTTTGATTAAGAGATTAAGATTTTGCTCAAAAGCCCATAACTGGCAGAATGAACATAATTTACATTTTTTTCAAGCAAGATCTTTCAAAAAGAGGATCTGAAACATTTTATTCCCCAGAGTTTAATGTTTCACAGCAATTTGCCATATTCTTTGCATTCAAAATGTTAAAGGTGTGTCAGTTTTTTCGCAAGTGAGGAATCCTTAAGGTAAAGGTAAAGGTCCCCCTCGCACATATGTGCTAGTTGTTCCTGACTCTAGGGGGCAGTGCTCATCTCTGTTTCAAAGCGGAAGAGCCAGCGCTGTCTGAAGACATCTCCGTGGTCATGTGGCCGGCATAACTAAATGCCAAAGGCTCACGGAACGCTGTTATCTTCCCACCAAAGGTGGTTCCTCTTTTTCTACTTGCATTTTTACATGCTTTGAATTGCTAGGTTGGCAGAAACTGGGACAAGTAACGGGAGCTCACTCCGTTACGTGGCGCTAGGGATTCGAACCACTGAACTGTCGACCTTTCAATCGACAAGCTCAGTATCTTGGCCACTGAGCCACCATGTCCCTAGAGAGGAATTCTTAAATTTCCCCAAATGAGGCAGCATAGAAGCCATTTTGTTTTAGAGTTTCTATAGAATCATAGAATAATGGGGTTAGAAGGGACCTGGAGGTCTTCTTGCCCAACCCCCTGCCCAAGAGAGGAGACCTGGGTATTTCATACTCGATCATCCTTTTGTCCCTTTTGCTTGCTTACGATTAGGGACAAGCAAAGATCTTATTCTACTTTTACATATCCAATGTGAATTATATTGAGAAAAAAAAAGCAGTAATCAGCAGTCACTGGCCATTTTTCTATGAGACTCTGGAAGGATTATGGCCCATGTCGCCACTATACAGCTAGCAGATGCCACTGGATTCTTTAATAAAACAGACTCTTGATTTTGTCTTAGTTTTTTGTTACTGTTTCTGTAAAAGTTTTTTATTTTCCAATTTTAAAATACATACATTCCATCTTTCCTTAAGCAGTGTGTCGTCTGGGCATATATATTTCTGTGCAACATTCTTCCATAAATTATAATACATTATACAGTTAAACTTTATAAATCTCTTCATTTCTGTCTTAACATGTCTTCTAGGATATCTTCTAATATATGTACAATAAGCACTCATCGTTCCTATCACCCATCTCTTCCCACTTATAACTGCGTGTCTGTAATTTTGTTGCTTGTAACTTTACGATTTATATTGATATTGATTCTCCTTACAACTTATTTGTATCCTATGTCTATCAATAAATGTTATACCTTATGATTCTTGATGAATGTATCTTGTCTTTTTATGTACACTGAGAGCATCTGCACCAAAGACAAATTCCTTGTGTGTCCAATCATACTTGACCAATAAAAAATTCTATTCTATTCTATTCTATTCTATTCTAGTTATAATGACATTGATTATACTTATTTTCATCATACTCATGTTAACAATTATCATTTTATACTTATCTCTGTCTTAATACATTTTCTATTCTTCTTTTTATCATCTTCTCTTATTTCCAAATTCCTTTTTTGTTCTCTAGCCATTGCTAAAACACCTCCCATATCATATAATAATCAAATTGCTCTTTCTCCTTAATTGTCAGTGTTAGTCTATTCATTTCTGCACATTCTAATATTTTCCTAATCACCTTCTCTTCAGTAGGAATCTCCACTTTTCCAATATTGTGCAAATACATATACATTAATTATTCATATATTAGCCGTCATGGTTTTGTAGTCAAAATTGGATGCATTTGGTCTTGGAGTTCTAAAGCATTGACCTGTCTATTTATTGGTGTTTCGGATTCTTCTCTTGGATTTAGGTTGCCGGATGAACCAGATTGCCCCAATGGTGTTGTTGAAGCTTCTCACTTCAACCACCCTCCCCAGGCCAGAAGCAGAGGGAGCCGATCCAGAGGAGGCCCACGGCAGATGGAAGCCTTGGCCAGCAGTTCCCAAGCCCGAAGAGGCAATGGCCGGCCTAGAAGGCAGCCCCCCAAAAAGCCAGACAGAGCTCTCTACGTCCCTAGGGCCATGCGGAAGAAGCTGGAGGACACGGGACAAGGTAGCTCCATGGAAGCATTTGAGAGTGGATTGCATTGTATGAGCAGCAACAAGGAAGAATGTCAAACTTCTGGCAGTGAAAGGATTCCAGATGGACGCAGGTTATCCAGCAAGACGGAATATGAAAACACAAAGTCCCAACCCCCACCCAAGCAAAGACATTCAGATGTGGAGTCTGCCAATCAAAGTGGCAGAGGGGCTCTGGGCTGCCCAGATGTCTCTTTTTGGAAGGATGCACCGAGGGCGTCTTACCTGGAAAAGCGAGAGAACATGAAGGTGGCCACATCAGTATCCAAAAGTAGTCCGAACCTATCTGAAATAGGTACGCAATGTACAGATGGCAGAAATATTTTTGTCCCAGAAAGCGGTGGGAACTCAGGTCTCCCAGAAGAACTGATGGAGACTTTTGTTGACGCTCTTTCAAAACTAAGTGGACACTCAACTTCGCCTGAAGGCCAGAAGATCAAAAGTCCAAATGTTCAGAATTTGAGCACAAAGCCGTTCTTTCTTGAAGGTTTGGATAAAAGTGGCCAGGATTCCATTCTGTTAGGAAGCGATACATTCCTTCCTGGAAACAGGGAGACAAGTGCTTCAGATGCTTTTCTGTTGAAATCTACTCAGGACTTACCCCTCTTTGGAAATGACCAAAGGACATGTCTATGTGCCGACGGAGGAGAGGAGTGCAAACTTCTCCCAGAACTGGGAACGAGAACTGTAGAGTCCTCCAAGGACCACAGTGAGTTGCCGGCGGAAACCCAGCTTCAAGATTGCACCGTTGCACTTCTGTTGGAGTCTGGCCAAGCCCAGGCACCTGGACTTCTGAAGGAAGACTTCCTGAGATGGGACAGTTGCAAAACCCCATCTCGGCTCAATCCTCAAGCTGAACCCTACTTGCACCCCTCTGTCCCCAATCCCAACAAAGCCAAGCTACAGTTTGAAAGCCAGAAGAAAGAGCCGGTAGGCCTGGAGGGGCATCAGTGGCCGGGGGTCGAGCTGTCTGCTGGGGATAGGAGCACGGGTGTCTCTTCAGCAGAAGGGAAGAGCAGCGTATTTGAAGATGATTGTGGGACAGAACTCTTGCAAGAGGTAAGAGCATGGTGTCATTATTTGTTTCCACGAGACCTGGCTTTATTTCATGTAATAATTTTATAAGGGGGCTCAGTGGCTAAGGCACTGAGCTTGTCGATCGGAAAAGTCAGCAGTTTGGCAGTTCAAATCCCTAGAACCGCATAACAGAGTGAGCTTCTGTTACTTCTTCCAGCTTCTGCCAACCTAGCAGTTCGAAAGCACATAAAAATGCAAGTAGAAAAATAGGGACCACCTTTGGTGGGAAGGTAACAGCATTCCCTGCGCCTTCAGCATTGAGTCATGCCGGCCACATGACCACGGAGACGTCTTCGGACAGCGCTGGCTCTTGGGCTTTGAAATGGAGATGAGCACTGCCTCCTATAGTTGGGAACGACTTTTATTTGATTTACAGGGAGTCCTTGAGATACGGCCACAATTGAGCCCCAAGTCTGCCAGGCTTAAAATTGCTTTGCTGGCTGGGGAATTCTGGGAGTTGAAGTCCACCAGGCTTAAAGTTGCCAAGGTTGGAGATTCCTGATCTAGACCAAGCCATGTGCGATCCACACCAATCACCCTGCGGAATGAGAAGCATGAATTGAGCAGCTGTCTCAATTTAAGAAATATAAAAAAATAACTCTGAAACCCAAGTTTCTTCTTTACAGGGAGTCCTCGATTTAACCTCAGTTCATTTAGTGACCATTCAAAGTTGCAATGACAACCGAAAAAAGAGGCCGATGACCGCTTTTCACCCTTGTGACTGTTGGGCCATCCCCATGGTCATGTGATCAAAATTCAGATGCTTGGCAACTGACTCGTATTTATGACGGTTGGAACGTCCCGGGGTCATGTTTTTGTGACCTTCGACAAGCAAAGTCAATGGGGAAGCCAGATTCACTTAACAACCTTGTTACTAACTTAAAAACTACAGTGATTCACTTAACAACTGTGGCAAGAAAAGTCGTAAAATAGACCAAAGATCACTTAACAAATGTCTCAGTAACATAAATTTTGGGCTCAATTACAGTTGTAAGTCGAAGACTACCTGTGCTTTTTATTTGTGTGTTTGTGCTTGTGTGTCAACTATTCACTGACTGACTTGACACACTGCAGTAAACCAGTAAACCATCGTCTATTGCAGTGGTTCCCAAACTTGGCAACTTTAAGACTTGTGGACTTCAACTCCCAGAATTCTATTGAATACACCAGGTTCACGGGAAGTTGTTCTGACCCAGCTCCCCAAAGACAACAAACTCTCTGACATAAACTCAAAAGATTCCGTTATTAGGAATGCCAACAGCCCTGGGCAAAAGGTTTCTCTCTCACCGCAGGCTAACAAGTCTGTCTGGCAGGAAGATGAATAGTTGTCTGCCACATCTATTCATCTCCGCCCCCTGCCTTTTAACCCTAGAGGTGGGGCCTTGCTAGCAGCGGTGGCTCTTCTGTCCCAAGGACCGGCTCATAGATTTCCACTGCTCTCCTCTCCTCTGCCTTCTGTGCACCTGTGCGTCAGGCCCAGGATCCAGCTTTTCCTCCTTTTCCTCATCAGCCACCTCCAGACCTGGGGGCTGTTGATTCTCTATCTGAGGGCTGACAGAGGCCCAGGCTCTGCCTCTCTCTCTCTCTCTCTCTCTCTGACAGCTCCATTTCCTGTTCTCCCACTGAGCTCTCAGGTTGCCTTGATACTGACCTCGACTCCCACGCCGCCTCCTCCTCTAATTTGGCTGCTGGAGCCAACAGGCCACAACAAAAGTGAAATCCATGGTATTTTGTAAAGTACCTTTCTGATTTTAGCACACTATTTTCTGTCCTTCTCAAGGGGAGTTTTGTTCCACAATAAGCATTGTTTGCACCTATGTTATTTCCTGGCGGAAAAATATATATCAGGTCTTGGGTTATCATGAACAGCCAACCTGCTGTTTCTCAGTGTGCTGTCTGCCCATCACTTGGCAGAGATTATTCCCACGCTGATCCTTTCTTTGGGAAGTGAAAAGTAGTACAAAATACTTAATACACAAACATGATTCTGTCTTTCTTGATTTGATTCCATTTTTTTTAATCCACTGCAATTGAACAGCATTTTATTGTTAATGAATAATTATTCTCCTAGGGATTCAATCCGCGTAAAAAATAATATTTAAAGATATTGAAAGTCTTTTAAGTGCAGGGAAAGCAGAACTATCTTAAGGAGTATCGTTGTTATTTTAAATATTTTAAATAGAACCGAATTGTTTATTGGCCAAACGTGATTGGACACACAAGGAATTTGTCTCGGGTACATAAGCTCTCAGTGTACAGTGGTGGCCCAAATTTTGGAAAACCTTTTGGGAAAAGTGTATTTCTAAAACTAGCTAATAACACCACTATTTTTTTAGTAGTAGTACCATAAAATTATACACAAATCAAAAGATAATTTAATCAATAATGTAATGCAATAACTCTTATGAAGGATTTGTTATTAGAATAGCAATTATAAAGAAGAAATGATATATACAAAAATTATCACTGTAGAAAAAACAAGAGATACAAAAATTATCACCGTGTCAGTTAATATTTCGTTGGGTAACCTTTAGCATGAATTATGATCTTACAACGTCTTCCCATGGAGTGAACCAAGTCTTTTAGTTCTCCAACCAAGATTGAATGATTGCTTCTATTAACTGGGTTTTATTGCTGGGTCGTTTCTGACTAACAAGTTTCTTTAGTCAGTTCCATAGATTTTCATTTGGGTTAGGTAAAGGTAAAGGTTCCCCTTGCATATATGTGCAAATCATTCCGGACACTAGGGGGCAGTGCTCATCTCCGTTTCAAACCCAAGAGCCAGCACTGTCCGAAGACGTCTCCGTGGTCATGTGGCCGGCATGACTAAACGCCGAAGGCGCATGGAACGCTGTTCCCTTCCCACCAAGGTGGTCCCTATTTTTCTACTTGCATTTTTACATGCTTTTAAACTGCTAGGTTGGCAGAAGCTGGGAGAAGTAATGGGAGCTCACTCCGTTACGTGGCGCTAGGGATTCAATCTGTCGAACTGCCAACCTTTCTGATCGACAAGCTCAGCATCTTAGCCACTGAGCCATCGCGTCCCTCTTCAATTGGGTTAAGGTCTGGGCTATTCCCAGGCCATTCCAGCAGTGGAATATGATTATCTTGGAACTCCTCCCCCAAAAGTGGTGTTATTAACCATCAAACCTCAAAAATACACTTTTCCCAAAAGGTTTCCACAATTTTGGCCACTATTGTACATACAATCAACAAAGTGATAAATCATGATCATAATCATAAAATACAATCATCATAAAACATAAGATGCAACACTCCATGTTAGTCATAGGATATACATAAGCAATCTACAGAAATCATAACAGGATACTAAAAAGAAGCAACTGACATAAATCATAAGGTACAAAAAACAACGTTATACATTCTGTGTATTTTCTTGTTTAAAGTTTTTACATTTTCAACAATGTTACAGAGGCTTTTATCGAAATTGCTGGTCCACTTTTACTCCTCCAAAACTATTTCTGGGCTTTTATTCTTTTTGTGGGATTGGAGAATTGCTCTGTGAATGCTAATTAGCAGGAATTTATTAGTCAGTAGATGGCCATATGAATTATAATTATAGAGATTGAATTCCAACATGGTATTTCAGCTGTTGCTTAAAATGTTTAAAAACACATCCAGAATGACGACTGCCTAGTTTTGCTGATTGTGGCTTGTGTTGATTCTTACTGTGTAGAAGTGAAGATGTAAAGGTGGGGTTTTTTTGCTCTTTTTTTCCAGATCACGAATTATTTGACCATAAAAGACATAAGCATTGAGAAGATTCAGTTTGATTATTCCAGTTATGGGGAGGCACAGATCAACGAAGGAGATTTTGGCCATGTGCTAGAGATCTATGATTTTTCCCCATTGCTAAAAACAGAACATCTTATGGAGGCCTTTGCAGATTTCCAGTAAGTGGTGGTTTTTCCTGTTCTGGACCGTCCTGAAAGCAGAACATCCTTTCTGCAGGGGAAATGCGTTGTAACTTTACAGAGACGTGAATGTAAAATTGTAGGACTCAGAAATCCATCATAGCAGGTGTCCAAAATGTCTGTCTGCCTCTGCAGAGTTTATTTGGCTTTTATACAGTTTCAACAAGTGCCTGGTTCTACTAATTAGGTGAGCTCATAGATAGTTGAGGTAATTGGTTACTAAGGCGCATGGCAGTTTGCTGCTCATGCCTGTACGTAACCTTTGTATAACCTCTATATAAAATATAGAGAATCTGTGGAGTCTCAGTTATCCAAATCAAGGATCTCAAACAGTGGTGGGTTTCAAATTTTTTTAGGTAGGTGTGGCCTGCTTTGTGGGAGTGGCTTGCTGGCCATGTGACTGAGTGGGAGTGGCTTGGCAGTCATGTGACAGGATGGGCATGGCCAACTTGTAAAATGTGGTGAAACTCACTTAACAACGCTCTTGCTTAGCATCCAAAATGTTGGCTCAGAAACTCTGGCATTTGGAGCACTCAAGTCTTAAAGCTGTTAAGTTACAAAACCCTTCTTGCACTCCTAAACTTTAGAAAAAAAAACTCCAGGGGTGTTCAAACTTGACAGCTTTAAGACTTTAAGGTTTAGATAGGACTCTTAGAGGCGGGTGGGGTGATTGGTGAGCCAGCCAATCAGTGAGCAGTGGGCAGGGCAAGCATGGTGCGGACAGGCGGAGAGAGGGAGCTGGAACCGGTTCTAAACAGCACAGTAGATTTGTGGAACCTCTTCTATAGAAGAGGTTAGAACTGGTAGGAACCCACCCCTGGTTTCCACCCTTGGCAACTTTAAGACTTGTGGACTTCAACTCCCAGAATTCCTCAGCTAGCAAACCACAAATAGTGATTTCCATTTCAATCTCTTAAGTGTTTTAAGAGCACTCCAATGGCCTTCCTTGACTTAGCTCAAAAGCCTGACCAATATATCCCAAGAAGATTAGGAAGAAAATAACAGTTAAGCTGAGTTTGCTTCAGTGGTGAAATTCAAAATTTTTCCCTACCGGTTCTGTGGGCGTGGTTTGGTGGGTGGATCATGTGACTGGGTGGGCATGGCCAAGTTTTTTTTAAAAAAACTTTTTAAAGCATTTTTTAACTACCGGTTTTACTATAGGTAGTAAAAAAATGCTTTAAAAAATTTAAAAAGTTCAGACGATCGCAGGGCATAGCTGATTGTCACAGCTGATCGTTGGAACCTTTTAAAAACTCTTTAAAAACATTTTTTAACTGCTGGTTCAGGCAAACTGCCCAGGACTGGTAGCATTTCACCCCTGGTTTGCTTCTTGTAGCTAGAACTAAAACCCCATTTTTACAAGGTTAGACATTCTTGTTTCTTCCTAACAGCCCTGCTTGAATGGAGGTCTAAGCAGTCAAACAGCCTCCCTTAATCGTCCTTACCGCATTATGCAATGACGGATTTGCAAAGTTAATTATGCAGCTTATGCAGTCTTTTCTTTGATGGCGTTGGGGGAAAAATGGAGATTAAATAGAATACATTCTTCAGGACACCTACTGTTCATCCCTTGATTAGGGCAATGCCTCTATGAGCTGACAGATAATTGGAGGCCAAACCAAAGAGTTGGGTATGTGGCAGGCATAATATTTTCCCCTAATTAATACACATGAAGGGTAGGCTGGTGAGATCTTGCAGGGAAATGCAGCACTGAGAAAAGAAAGGGGGAAAAAATCATAAGCTTTATTTTCCTCCAGCAATATTTGAACAAGGATGACCTGACCATTCATCCATGCCTTGCTAGAATCCTTAGGAAAGATAATTTATTATGTTAGTTGATTGGTTTCACTTGATTGCTGTAAGGCTGTCCAGAGCAGCGGCCATCAACTGGTGGTAACCAACATAGACTTGATGCTAACAGAAGGCACCACAATGAAGCTCTGGACCAAACCAGTTTAATTTTGTAGAAATAGCATATTTTCTATTGATTTGTTTGTTTTTGGATGTAAATGGATTGTACATTGGGTAATATATCACTATTGTCAAATAACCCGATTGGACTAGTGGACAAGCATTGAAATAGGAGCCAGCAGTGTGCAGCAGCTGCCCAAAAAGCCAACACAGTTCTAGGCTGCATACAAAGTGGGATAGAATCAAGATGACGTGAAGTGTTAATACCACTTTATAAGGCCTTGGTAAGGCCACACTTGGAATACTGCATTCAGTTTTGGTCCCCACGGTGTAGAAAAGATGTGGAGACTCTAGAAAGAGTGCAGACAAGGATGATTAAGGGACTGGAGACTAAAACATATGAAGAACGGTTGCAGGAACTGGGTATGTCTAGTTTAATGAAAAGAAGGACTAGGGGAGACATGATAGCAGTGTTCCAATATCTCAGAGGTTGCCACAAAGAAGAGGGAGTCAAACTATTCTCCAAGGCACCTGAGGGTAGAACAAGAAGCAACAGATGGTAACTAATCAGGGAGAGAAGCAACTTAGAACTGAGGAGAAATTTCCTGACAGTTAGAACAATTAAATCAGTGGAACAGAAGTTGCCTCCAGAAGTTATGAATGCCCCAACATTGGTAGTCTTTAAGAAGATGTTGCATAGCCATTTGTCTGAGATGGTATAGGGTTTCCTGCCTAGGCAAGGGGTGGGACTAGAAGACCTCCAAGATCCCTTCCAACTCTGCTATTGTATTGCATTGTTCTCTCCTGCAGTGGTCTGTGGACCACCGGTGGTCTGCGAAAAAATGGTGGTGATCTGCAGAAAAATTATTTGCATTTTTTATCTTGCACTAAATCGGGTCCTGAAATTACAGCCCCTGGACTGGATATGTACAGAGAATGCTTGTGTTGCTGCAGAGAGTCTTCCCTTTGGAGTCTTTTTGTGAGGGTTGGAGAGGGGCAGAAATTCTGACTTGGCTTCAGTCTCCTGATGAGGGACTTTGGGCGAAGGCTAGAGGGAAGCACCACTGGTGGTGAAGAGCGGGAAGGCCTTGTTCCAGTGGGACTGCATCATGGCCTGGAACTGGCTGACCATCTCAACCCGCTGAGCCTCCAAGCGCAGGTACCTGGCTTTGCACTCCCACAGATCTTCTGTCTGCTTGGAAAGCCTATGCTGCTAGTCCTCATTGAGGTGCTTCTGCTGAGCCTCCTTCTCAGTCGTCAGATCTAATTTGAACTGAGCTGTTTTGCCAACTCTTTCTAATGGTGGCTGCTTAGTTCCAACAACTGCTACCTGTTGGGGCCCTAAGGAACCCAGGTGGGCAGGCAAGGAGTGGCTGGGAGGGGAGGGGCAAGTAGGGGCTGGTGACATCGACAGCTACTTGTTTTTACTAGCAGTGTCTGAAACTCTATTCGGGTGTTTCTACTAGCAACATTCTTTCTCTCTAGCTGTACATTCTGCTGCACTACTTTCTGTCTCCCACCAGAGATACCCCTAACAACCCTGGTCATTTTGATTTGTTTTATCATAAAATGCTATTATTATCTCAATCTGACTCCGTCCTCTGCCTACAGTCAAGTACTGCTCAGTAGTCTCCTTTAGTTTAGAGCAGGGGAGTCATATTGGCGGCCCGCAGGCCTGATGGTCACGCACAGGCCACGCCCATCCCAGCTCCGTGAAGGGGGAAAGCATCACGAAATATCACGTGATGGCATTGTGATGCGGCGTGTTTGACACCTGTGGTCTAGAGCTTTGCTTCTAACCCTGCCTGCCAGATATTTTAGATATTCTAAAATATGAGCCGTGGTGGCTCAGTGGTTAGAGTGCAGTACTGCAGGCTACTTCTGCTGCCTGCCAGCTGCCTTCAGTTTGGCAATTCGAATCTCACCAGGCTCAAGGTTGACTCAGCCTTCCATCCTTCGGAGGTGAGTAAAATGAGGACCCAGATTGTTGGGGGACAAGAGGCTGACTCTCTAAACCACTTAGAGAGGGCTGTAAAAGCACTTAGACTTCTATACTGCTAGTGCTATTCTATATATATCCCCTTCTTTTGTACTTTGTTTTTAAAATTAACTGTGATTTCTGTATTCTCATGTTGGCCTATGACCGAATAAAGAAAAACCTAACCATATGTTTCCCAACCTTGGCAACTTTCAGTTGTGTGGACTTCAACTCCCCAAATTCCCATCAGTGGACAAGCTGGCTCTGGAATTCTGGGATTTGAAGTCCACATGCCAGGAAATGAACAAGGCTGGAAATATTAGTCTAGCCACATCACCAGATGCATCACGCCTGCTGAAGTTGTACCAAGACAGCTTCGCATGTGGGAACCCATGCCACCCCATTTTGAAACCTCCATATCAGTGGTGGCATTCAGCCGGTTTGGACCGGTTCGGGTGAACTGGTAGTGGCGACCTGCGGTTGAGGGTGGACCCCCCACCTGCCCCGACTCTATGCCGTCCTATTTAGCCATGGTTTGTAAGCCACACGCACGAGCAAAGTGCATGCGTTGGAGGCCGTGCACATGCGGGGAAGGTGTGTGCGTGAATAAAATGTGCGCCCGCGTTCATATTTTTGGTGTGCGGCAAACCGGTGGTAAAAATATGAGAAACCCACCTCTGCCCCATATCGCTGAGTTCGGTGTTACTCTCTGCTTGCGAGCAACCCAGCGCCTCCCGTTCTGCTTACTGGGCAGGAATACAGAAAACGCTTGGAGGGAGATGAAAGCGTTGGATCTGCTTTTGCATGAAATCTTACTCCGATGAAACTATGACACTTAAAGAATTGTAACGCTGATCTGTCTCTTTCAGAGAGAGTGGATTTAAGTTGCAGTGGGTTGATGACACTCATGCCCTCGGGATCTTTTCCAGTTTGGCAGCAGGTAATTCTGTTTGTCTGTCTGCCTGTCTGTCTGTGTGTACATGCACATATCTTTCCCTTTAGTGCGCAAACTAAAAGCCTGCCGTTGCTTCCTATTTAATGGGTTTGAACATTGGGCACTATCTAATAAAATGAAATTCAAAGGTGAAAATTGAATTGAATTGAATTTATTGCACTTATATGCCGCCCTTTTCCCCGGAGGGGACTCAGGGCGGCTCACAATCCAAGTCAGGGAAGGGGATACAGATAAGGGATAAAAAGACAAACAAAACAATACACAATTTAAAAGCACACAACAACCATACCATTCAAGTGGGGGGGGGGGCAAAAGCTCTTTAGAGTAAGGTTCTACATTTAGGCAAGAAAAACAAAATGCACAGGTACAGTGTACGTGGTACTTTGCTCAACAGTAGTAACTGTGAGAGGGATCTTGGAGTCCTAGTGGACAACCATTTAAATATGAGCCAGCAGTGTGTAGCAACTGCCAAAAAAGCCAACACAGTTCTAGGCTGCATAAACAGAGGGATAGAATCAAGATCACATGAAGTGTTAATCCCACTTTATAATGCCTTGATAAGGCCATACTTAGAATACAGCATTCAGTTTTGGTCGCCACGATTTAGAAAAGATGTGGAGACTCTAGAAAGAGTGCAGAGAAGAGCAACAAAGATGATTAGGGGACTGGAAACTAAAACATACGATGAATGGTTGCAGGAACTGGGTAGGTCTAGTTTAATGAAAAGAAGGACTAGGGGAGACATGATAGCAGTCTTCCAATATCTCAGGGGTTGCCACAAAGAAGAGGGAGTCAAACTATTTTCTGAGGGTAGAACAAGAAGCAATGGGTGGAAACTAATCAAGGAGAGAAGCAACTTAGAACTCAGGAGAAATTTCCTGACAGTTAGAACAATAAATCAATGGAACAGAAGTTGTCTCCAGAAGTTGTGAATGCCCCAACACTGGAAGTCTTTAAGAAGAAGTTGGATAGCCATTTGTCTGAGATGGTGTAGGGTTTCCTGCCTAGGCAAGGGGTTGGACTAGAAGACCTCCAAGGTCCCTTCCAACTCTGCTATTGTACTGTATTGTATTCGATGTTGATGTGTTATCCTCCCATCTCCCTCTGCAAATTGGGTTGTAAGAACTACTTAAGCCATCATACACATTAAGTGTGTTGGTAAAGCCACACTTGGAATACTATGTCCAGTTCTGGCAACTGTGATATAAAAAAGACGTCAATACTTTAGAACAGGGGCGTCAAACTCAAGGTCCGTGGGCCACATCTGGGGCGCAGGGGGATTAGATCTGGCCCGCGGAGCCGCCCTGGAAACAACAGACTGGCCCACAGTGTGCTTGCCCTAGGCCCCCAGATCTGTTTTTGCTGTCAGAGGGCTGCAGGAGACCGTCGCAGCTGAAAATGGGGCCTGCTTCATTTTTGCTGGGCCCGGGAGGGTCCTGAGCTTCGTTTTCACTGGCAAAGTGCTAGCCAAACAAAGTCCTAGCAAAATTGAACCCCACCCCCAGCTCCACCTGGGGTCACCACAGGTGCCCCTAACACGAGTGACATTGAGCTGGCCACACCCACCCTGGCCATGCTCCCATGGCCAGGCCAACCTTCCCCCAGAGGTGGGTTGCTCCTGGTTCGGCCCGGTTCAGCCGAACCGGTAGCGGAACTCAGGCCTGGGTTGCAGAACCGGCAGCGACCTAGGCCTGCCATGCCCCCGAACCCGTTCCCACGCTGCCACTGGGCTGCCACCCTTTTGGTTTTTAGTGATTGTGCGTGCGCAGTTCACTGTAAATTGTGCTGCGCCTGCGCAAAGAACAATTTACATTGAACAATGCACTCACGCGCAGCATGCATCAGGTGGGCTGGGGGAGGGGGTTGCAAACCTGTAATAAAGCTGGCAGCAACCCACCCCTGCCTTCCCCCCGAGGTCAAACACAACCCTCATGTGGCCCTCAGTGAAATTGAGTTTGACACCCTTGGTCTAGAACAGACTTTTCAGACACAAGGCCTGTGGGCCAGATCCTGGGTATTCTTGGGCTACTGCAAGTGAATGCCCAGGTTCCTGGGAACAGGGAAAGGCCCTGTACTTTTATCACCCCCCAAGACAACCTCTAATAACTCTCTTAAATGAGACCGACCTGGAGCATTGAGCTCAAAAGTATCTACTGTGAATTGGTATCTCGAAGGATTCTCTCTCATTTTTCAGCATCTCAAGCCCTGGAACAGAACTATACCTCTGTCAAAATTCGGCCCCTGATCCATGGAACGAGACAGTCGAAAATCAAGGCACTTCAGCGACCAAGTAAGATATGTAACTGGTTTGGCATGTCTCCTCCTAAAAGCAGTGGGAGACTTGTTTGACTTCTGTGCAACTAGAGGTGGCTTTGTGTCACCTTCCTTCTAAATTCTAGCGATGACTTCCCAGCACTAGGAAAGTTCTTGTGGGAGAATAGAATAGAATGGAATGGAGTAAGAACAGGAACAGGACAGAACAACAGAACAGAACAGAACATTTTTTTATTGGCCAAGTGTGATTAGACACACAGGAAATTTGTCTTCGGTGCATATGCTTTCAGTGTAGATAAAAAAATTACATTCACCAAGAATCATAAGATACAGTGCTTAAAGATAGTCTTAGGACACTAAATAAGTAATCAAATTATACTAGAAAACTAAATAAAACAGTATAAACCATAAAGATACAAGCAACAGGTCATAAGTGGGAGAAGATAAGTAATAGGAAGGAAGAGAAGAATAATAGTAATACAGTCTTAGTAAATAGTTTGACAGTGTCGTGGGAATTAGCTGTTCAGCAGAGTGATGGCATTCGGGAAAAAACTATCCTTGTATCTAGTTGTTCTGGTTGTGTCTAGTTGCAGTGCCCTAGAGCAGCGTTTGGTTAGATGGGCCAAAGGAAGGACCAATCTCTCTCTTTTTCCTTTGTTTGGTTTCTGTGTGCAAAAGAGGAAAGCACCTTTTCCACCTGTCATTTCTAGAAGGTAATGATTTAAAAATAATTTTGCTAATAAACTCGTGTCCTGCATTTGAGATGTTGGTGTCTCCGGTAATTTCACAGGTGGCACAGAAACAAAGATGGCTAAGAAACTTCTGAAGAGGCTAACAATTTTTCTGGCTGTCTCACATCTAGAATATTTGGAAAGTAGCTAGGTCTTGTTTAGTTTAGGGAAACAGTTAAGTTGGGATTTGTTGAGAGTATCTATGGTAATAATAGTGAGTGATGCGGTGGCCTAGAGGTGGAGATCTTGCCTCACAATCAGGAGGCTGTGAGTTCAATCCTAGGTAGAGGCAGATATTTCTCTCTCTGGGCACAATAAGAATTTATCTGCTGAATAAAACTCCGTATTGGCGACAGGAAGGGCATCTGGCCAGTAAACACTTTGCTAGCTTCATTCAGTTGACCAGACTTCCCCCCTCAAAGGATTATGGGGGTCATTAAAAGAAGATGATGATCGATTATCATAATAGGGTAAAACCGCTTCAGAAAGGCTACTTACTTTTAGCATCCTGGGAAGCAGTCTTCACTGCTATATAAATGAACTGTGTGTGAAAGTTTAAAATGTCATGGCTCTTCCTTTTGAAACTGATGTCTGGAAGAACGACTGTAGTTTAACATCAAGATTTGAAGAACTTTTTTGATATATATTTGTTGATAAATATAACAACGAGAAGATGTTGTAAGAAAATAGATTAACAGAGTTGGAAGGGACCTGGTAGGTCATCTAGTCCAACTCCCTGTCCAAGCAGGAGACCTTACAACACCATTTCTGACAGATGGCAGTCCAGTCTCTTCTTGAAAGCCTCCAGTGATGAAGCTCCCACGACTTCCAAAGGAAAGCTGATATGATAAGGTTTTAGGTTTAGGTTTTATTCAACTTGTATGCCGCCCTATTCCCGAAGGGACTCAGGGCGGCTAACAAAACCGGAAGGGAAGGGAACAATACAAAAGGAAGAACAAAGACAGACAACAATACAGAACCAGTTTAAAAGGTCTCAACAGACACATCAATTCGAGTGGGGATGGTACTCAGCAGCCCCAGGCCTGCCGGAACAGCCAGGTCTTGATGGCTTTATGGAAAGCCTGAAGGGTAGGGAGGGTCCGAATCTCCACGGGGATATCGTTCCAGAGGACCGGAGCAGCCACAGAGAAGGCCCTCCTCCGGGTGGTCGACAATCGGCATTGGCCGGCAGATGGAATTTGGAGGAGGCCTAATCTGTGGGATCTAATAGGTCTTTGGGAGGTAATTGGCAGGAGGTGGTCTCTCAAGTACCCAGGTCCAATATCATGAAGGGCTTTATAAGTGACGACTAGCACCTTGAAGCGTATCCGGAGACCAATAGGCAGCCAGTGCAGCTCGCGGAGGATAGGTGTAAGGTGGGTGTACCGAGATGCACCCACAATCGCTCGCGCGGCTGCATTCTGGACTAGCTGAAGTCTCCGAACACTCTTCAAGGGCTGCCCCATGTAGAGCGCACTATAAACTACGACTTGTTGGCAGTGTGATTGGTGACCAAACAAGAATCAAATTTGAATCTCGTTCTAATTTGGTCGGTTACGACTGAATTGAAACAAGCCGTAATTCATTGCATTAATGGTATAGTGGCAAACTGTAGCTTGCTGAAAAGCGTATGATTAATTTGCTTTAGAACCGAATGGGGGGAAATATATGAACCCAAAGTTCACTCAGCTTGTTCATGTAGCTCAGTGGTTCCCAAACTTGGCAACTTTAAGACTTGTGGACTTCAACTCCCAGAATTCTCCAGCCAGCTCTGAATTCTGGGAGTTGAAGTCCACAAGTCTTAAAGTTGCCAAGATGGGAACCACTGATGTAGCTGGAAGTGACGATATAATTTATAAAGTCCTCTACGTTTAGATTAGATCTGATCTACGTGATTAAATAAAATGATTTAGGGCTTTAGGCCAGGCTTCCTAAAGCGGCTCCTCCAATTCTTTTCCAATTCTTCTATTCCTTCTCTGCCATCTTTCTCTCTTTTTCCCCCCTTCCCCAGAGCTCCTTCAGCTGGCTAAAGAAAGACCCCAGACAGATACAGCAGTAGCCCGACGACTAGTAACCAGAGCCTTAGGATTACAGCGCAAATACCAGCAGAATTCCGGCTGCCAAGGATTGGAATCGGCAACCACCAACCTGCCAGATTAAAAACCAGAGTGGTTTGAAGTGACTTGGGGTGGCATTAAAACAATGTATACAACCGTGTGATGACGGCGGGTCTCATCTGTTCTTTTTTTTTTTTTTTTGATTGTGTTGGTGTTATTGTTGTTGTTGTTTTGAAGTAGAGATAGGCCGGTGGGGAATAATCACAACTTTATGTGCGTTGTGTTAGAACTGGAAAATTCCCACGCTGGATGGGAAGTTAATCCGTGGGAATTGACGAATGGGACGGAGGCTGATCCCGGAAGGCCCCACAAGAGGGCGCTGTAGCCTAAGAGAAGGGAAGTTCGCCCGCCAACTCAAAGGATTGACAGAAACACCTTGATTGAACACCTTTGTTGGCATGGAAGCGATAGGGCCGATTAGTTTTCAAAAACCTGTTTTCAAAACCGCTCTGCAAAAGTTGGCTGGAAAAACTCAGCATCTCATTGCCGTCGAGAGACAGAATTAAAATTCTTTCAACTGGCATCAAACGTTCTCCTGTCCTCCTCGTGCCTTTTGTCTGTCCTCCCAAACCCGCCGTCCCTTTCAAAGCTCGGGTTACTCTCAGGTTACAAGCTGGAGACAGGGAAATTCTTTGGCCGGGAAGAACATACCGTAGCTTTTGATCAATTGGTCGAATCAATCGCTCGGGTTTCATAACCCACCGAAGAAGCCAGTGGATGCCTTGCCCGGTGTCAGCTTCCAAATACATTTGAGAAACGGCACGTTGGGATTCTTGCGGATTCGAGTTTTGGATTCCCAAGAGATCCTTCAGAGTAAGCAGGGTTGGGATGCAGCTCCTTCAAGCGGAGGTCCTTTTTCCCCGGGGACTTGGGACGGTTCCTGTAGCTCCCGCTTGACTTCAGGAGGATGGCGAAAGTTCTAGAAGCGGGCAACAGTAGCTTCTCGGTGCCCTCTGAAAGCAAGTTCTTGGGACTGAAAGTGCTGCACAGTCCTAGGCCCTTGATGCTCAACCTATGGCACGCCTGCCCGAAGTGGCACACGGAGCCCTTTCACCTGGCACGCATGGCGTTGGCCGTTCCTCTTCTGGGTTTCGGGAGCGCATGCAAGTGTACCAATCAGCTGGTCTTTGTGTGTGCAGCAGTGCCGGAAACCAGAAGAGCTGGTCTTCCATTTTCTGGCATGAGCATGCGTGCCGGGCCAGCTGATCAGCGGAAGTAGGTTTTGCGGGGGGCGCATGCCCCCTGGGCAACTCCTTTTCCCTGATTGTGGCCCAGACACATTCGCGTGCTCAGTTTTTAAGCACTTGGAGCTGCGCGCATGCGTGCTCCCTTTTTAGCATTCATTGCAGAAAGGGTTCACTATTACTGCCCCAGGTGGTAGGAAAAGCAACAGAAAAAAACGGAGGACTGAAATGTAGTTAATGCCCTCTAGCCATTTCCCTCCTGTAAACCATGCAATGGCTTAGATCAAGCATGTCAAACTTGATTTCATTGAGGGCCGCATCAGGGTTGTGTTTGATCTCGAAGTGCAGGGTGTGTGTGTGTGTGTGTGTGTGTTCAGGGTGTATGCGGCCAGTTCAACATCACTCCTGTGATGTTGAAGTGCTGGCAGGACTTTCCTCAGACCCTCCCTCCCTCATTATAACCTACCTTCCTTCCTTTTCTTTTTCCTTCCCTCTTCATTCTCCTTTCTTCTTCCTTCCCCTCTTTCCTTATCTTTCCTTCCTTGCCCTCTTCCCATCTTTTTCTTTGTCTTTCCTCTTTCCCTTTCTCCTTTCCTATCCTTTCTTGGATGCTCAGATGCAAAAGGGAAAACATTACTCTTTTTTGTTTTGCTTTTAGTTTGTTTTGCTAGCCCTCTGCCAGCGAAAACTGACCGGGGGGGGGGGCATGTCCCCCCCCCACTCCATTTTCAGCCTGCAGCCCTCTGCCAGCTAAAACTGACCCTGGGGGTGGGGATGCAGCCCTCCGAGCTACATTATTGCTGGCAGTGGCACTGCGGTTCGGTCCTTTTCTGTTTTTAGGGCAGTCCCATGGGCCAGAACTAAGCACCTCACGGACCAGATCCAGGCCACGGTCTTTGAGTTTGATACCCCTGGCTTAGATGAAGTGGATGAATTGATATTGCAGGATGCAGTCTGGATTGATCACCAGGATCAGAGGTTTCACAATAGAATAGAATAGAATAGAATAGAATAGAATAGAATAACAGTTGGAAGGGACCTTGGAGGTCTTCTAGTCCAACCCCCTGCTTAGGCAGGAAACCCTACACCACTTCAGACAAATGGTTATCCAGCATCTTCTTAAAGTCTTCCAGTGTTGGGGCATTCAAAACTTCTGGAGGCAAGCTGTTCCACTGATTAATTGTTCTAACTTCCAAGAAATTTCTCCTCAGTTCTAAGTTGCTTCTCTCCTTGATTAGTTCCCACCCATTGCTGCTGCTTCTACCCTCAGGTACTTTGGAGAATAGCTTGACTCCCTCTTCTTTGTGGCAGCCCCTGAGATATTGGAACATTGCTGTCATGTCTCCCCTAGTGCTTCTTTTCATTAAACTAGACATACCCTGTTCCTGCAACCGTTCTGCATATGTTTTAGTCTCCAGTCCCCTAATCATCATTGTTGCTCTTCTCTGCACTCTTTCTAGAGTCTCCACATCTTTTCTACATGGTGGCGACCAAAACTGGATGCAGGTTTAGTCTTCCAAATCTCTGTAGTCCATCCTTAGGAAAAATCTCTACCGAAATGTAGAGAGTAGAAGACAGAGAGAGAGAGTAGAACTTCTGCTATAACACATTCCAGTGGAGAGACGTTCCCTGAGGATAGACTCCAACATTAGTCCTAATTAAAAGTAAAATTTTGTTTACTTTCTCAAAACAGTTGCATGGTCCAATCACGGTGGGATCCGGCAACTGGGTAGCATCACTCCGCCTTCTTCCAACCAGTTGTGAGAATGTATTTTGTTTTGGCTACAGAAACCCCTCTATCTTAAATCTGCCCCTCCATATCCCTCAGCCTCAGTGTAGCAACACTGAAGCGGTAAAAATGGCTTCAGTCAGGTCAGCTTCAGGATTGACACCAGTGGTGAAATTCAACATTTTTTACTACCGGTTCTGTGGGTATGGCTTGGTGAGTGTGGCAGGGAAGGATACTGCAAAATCCCCATTCTCTTCCCACTCCTGGGAGAAGGATACTGCAAAATCCCCATTCCCTCCCCATTCTGGTGCCAGCCAGAGATGGTATTTGCTGGTTCTCCGAACTACTCAAAATTTCCTCTTACCTTTTCTTCAGAACCTGTCAGAACCTGCTGAATTTCACCCCTGGTTGACACCTACAGCTGCAAGTTTCTATTTTCAAATTCATGTGGTGGAATGACTTCCCAGCCCTCTCATGCTGGACTACAGGTCTAATTAGATTATGCGTCTAATTAGATTATGTGTCTAATTAGATTATGTGTGAAAAGACTGAAGACACTAAATCATTCATCTGCAGAAGCCAATGACTTGTTTACAGACTCCATTGTTCATTTGTTTTTACAAAAATTAAAATGGTTAACATCTAAGCTGAAATGCTCAGTGATTTGCTCAAATCCTCTTTTGTTTGCTACATTTGGGAACTTAGAAAAATTGAGTTGGGATACTGCTTTGGCCTGTGATGGGCATTCAGTGGTGGGTGAAGACTTACCACCGTTCTAAGAGATGTGGTTTTTCCACTCCACTGGCCAAATCAAGATACTTTTCAGTCTGGATTTTGCTGAGAGTGGTCGT
Source organism: Thamnophis sirtalis (assembly GCF_051295495.1). NCBI lineage: Eukaryota > Metazoa > Chordata > Lepidosauria > Squamata > Natricidae > Thamnophis > Thamnophis sirtalis. The sequence continues at coordinate 78,174,527 of NW_028261382.1, forward strand.
GATTTTGGAGCGTTGCAGAATTAGCACGCTATCATATGCATCTTTTTCTAAGGCCTTGTTACAAGCTTTAAGAGCTATGTTCCTTGGTCAAACTAAATCTGAGTTTCTCCAGTCAAATTAATGGCTGGACAAAAAAAAATGATTCTCAGCCAAAAAGGACATCATTTGCTTATATGTTTATTCCTATTAATGCAAGTAGGTTGAAGTCAAAATTCAGGTGGATGCATCTCTCCCTCTTTGCTGTACCCATTTGGTGTTCTGACGTAGGTTTCACCAAATCACGAAACTGACTCTTTGTCCTGAAAAAGCCTCTTTAATTTGGTTAATGTGAATTCCTAGAATTCACATCCAGCAAAGTCCTGGCAAACAATCTTTCAAGAGTAAATTGCAACCACAGACCTTATCAGTCCTTGGATGGTTGCTAGGCCGATATCTTCCAGACACAACGCTGTACAAGGAAATAGTTGGCAAGGAGACTCTCAGATAAGCAAATCTTCCCACTAATAATACAAACTAATGGTCTCCTGCAACCCCCCCTTTTCACTCCTATTTATTCCCTATGGGAGGGGCCGTTCAGTATCTCCTTGTGCCTTTACTCCTGAGTTGACCCCTGTTCCTTAATTGTTCCCTTCTCCTGGCAGCTCTGCGCGTGCACACACCGGGAACAGGCTCCAGCTGTTCTTCTGCCCCACTGATCTCTGACTCCAAAGGCAACTGATAACTGTCGCACGGCCCTGGTCCCATCTCTACCGCCGACCCTCATCAGAGCCTTCCCCAGACTCCAGGACTGGCCCATGTTCCTCCCCAACCTCCTCACTGCCCGAGTCTGCCACCAGCTCTTCTGGCCATTGGCGGGCCACAACAGTAGGAGTGGCCTCACTGTTTGATTTGTAGAAAGCCACACTGAAGGGCGGTATTGCTAGTAAATGTGATTGTAGCTACCTCAAGGTATTAGGTCCCCAATACAGGTATGCAATATACCTCCTCTAACATTTCAGGACCTTATCTCTTCCCTCCCCCTTTACAACCCCTTGCATCTCTAGGATAAAACCTGAGTAAAAGGGGAGGTTTTTGAACAAACGTTGCTTGAACCCATCCATTCAGAAGAAATTGAATTTGTTGGAGGAGAATTATTTGTGGAATGAGGATCCTTGGTGCTCTCCAAGCTGAGTTGTTTTCTTGCAGATGTTTCATTACTAAACTAGGTAACATCAGCGCACTGCAAGAAAAGAACCCGGCTCAGAGAGCATCAAGGATCTCTCAGATTGGATTTGTCGCAGAAAGTGCAACCTTTTACTAACCATGCTTGACATGGGGAGAGCGAGAGAGAGCAAGGATGAAGGCTGCAAAATGGAGTGGTTAGTTTTCAGGAAGGAAGATTAGTATTGTGGCCCGCCAGTAGATTCGGACAGTGAGGAGTTTGGGGAGGAACAATGGCCAGTCCTGGAGTCTGGGGAAGGCTCGGATGAGGGCTCTGTGTCAGAGGCAGAGAGGGGGCCAAGGCCGTCTTACAGTTATCAGCTGCCTTCAGAGTCAGACATCAGTGAGGCAGAAGAACAGCTGGAGCCTTTTCCCAGTGTGTGCATGTGCAGAGTTGCCAGACAAAAGAAACAGCTAAGGAACAGGGTTTGACTTGGGAGGAAGACCACAAGTGGACAGTGAATGGCCCCTCGCATAGGGAATAAAAGAGGAGCGAAAGGGGAGTGGAGTTTGCAGGAGACAATTAGTTCATTCCTGCATTCTTGTCAAGTATTGCGGCGTCTGAAAGATATCGTCCTGGCCACTCTCTAAGCCTGATAAAGGTCAGTCATTGTGAACTATCTTGGAAGACTGTTTGACGGGACTTTGCTGGAGAGGAATTCACTGTAAATTAAATAAAAGGGGTTTATTGGGATGAGGACTCGGTTTTGCGCTGCTGGGGAAGCCTAGGTCAGAAGAATTAGATTAGTTTTACTAATGTAGAATGAACACTGCCGTTTTCATCTGTCTCCCATTAGGGGAAAAAACATGGCAGGAAACTTCTCTCCAACATCCGTAGTCCTGGTCAGAGAAGACTTGAAGAAGGCTTAGCGCCACATGTTCTTCTCCTCTGTACTATCAAGGCAAAGAGCCACCAATATATTTCTCCCCTTCAGGTTGCCTGCTACCTGTTGTAAACCAATGTTGGACGCCCAGTAAAAATCGTGTTTCCAGATTTCTCAGCCTGGTTTGTTGCTGTAAGAGAGGTTTTTGTTTTGTCATGGTTGTTCTGTGCCCCAATTACTGCCACAACAGTGAGAGGACCCAGGTCATAGTAGCTGTTGGCAGTGCATGCTGCAGGATATTGGTGTTGTTGATTGTGGTGTTTTTCCTCAGCTGCTGTGCATTTTAATCTTCGTATTTATGGCACCATTGCTATTGTTCATCACCCAGTCATTTGTTGAGATGGGTGGCTATACAAGTTGATCAGATAAATAAATAACTACATTTGTATTAGGTATGAGTGTGAGCTCTAGGAAACAAGGCATGTAGCCCATGATATCTGGCATATTAGAGCAGGGATAAGGGAGGGAGGGAGGAAGGGAGGGAGGGAAGGAACGGAGGGAGGGAAGGAACGGAGGCAGGGAAGGAAAGAGGGTGGAAGGAAGAGAGGGAGGGAGGAGGGAAGGAAGAGAGGAACAGGTAGGGAGGAAAGGAAGGAAGAAAAGGGAGAGTGGAAAAAGAGATGAAGGCAGAAATGGAGGGAAGGAATGGAGGGAGGGAAGTAAAGAGGGTGGAAGGAACAGAGGGAAGGAAGAGGAAGGAAGAGAGGAACAGGGAGGGAGGAAAGGAAAGAAGAAAAGGAAGGATGGAAGAAGAGTTGAAGGCAGAAGGGGAAGGGAGGGAGGGAGGGAAAAAGGAACAGAGGGAGAGAGGAGAGGAGGGGCTAGTTCAAACATGGTTTTATGAATAGGCAATTAGCCTTGCTATGCCCATTGTGTGGTAGAGAGATCTGTTGTGGAGAAAACCAGTTCTGAAAGTTTGTTAGTGCTTTTTAAAAGAAAGTAGACCAACGGTCAGCATAACTTCAGTTTATTCATACAACATTTATACCTGTGCAAAATACCATTTTAAAATTCCTCTTAGCTTATCCTCCCAACCAACGTGTCTGGACCAGTTCTCATTTGACAAGTAAAAGAATCAGCGGAGCGAGCAAGAAAAAGGGAGCGGGTGGCTATTAAAAGGGGAAAAAAAGGAAAAATTCACAGTGTCCCTGATCAAGAAGAGTTGCGTGAACGTGGTTTGCCATAAATCTCCACAGTACTGGACGAGACACTCTTTGATAACATGGTTCACCTCTCCAGTTACAGATTTATTTATTTATTGCCTTTCGTAAGGTAGCCAAGGAATGAGTTTTCAAGAAAGGAAGGCTTTAAATCGTTTTATGTTTTATCTTTATGCTTTAGATCAAGGGTGTCAAGCTCAATTTCATTGAGGGCTGCATCAGGGTTGTGCTTGACCTCGGGGCGGGGTGGAGGAGCTGAGGTGGGTGTGGCCAGGGTGGGCGTGGCCAGCTCGACGTCATTCCTGTCGGGGGCGTCTGTGGTGGACTGAGCGTCTGCCAGTGAAAACAGACTCCCGAGCTCCGTTTTTGGCTGCCACGGCCTCCTGCAACCCTCTGGCAGAGGGTTGCAGGAGGCCATGTAAGCCAAGAACAGAGCTCAGGAGTCCATTTTTGTTGGCAGAAGCACCACGGGCCGGTCCTTCGATGTTTTCAGGCAGCCCCATGGGCCAGATCTACTGCATTTTTCAGAGTATAAGATGCTCTGAAGTATAAGACGAACCTAACTTTTGGGAAGCAAAACAAGGGGGAAAAATCTGCTTCTGTCTCCCAGCAATTTGCCTCCTTGCAAAAAAACAGCAAACAGTACAGACAATATACACTTTAGTGTTACATTTCAGACTATACTTGTGTAGATGCTGTTAAAATTGATGTGGCTTTCTGGAGGTACAGTTATTCTTTGCTATTTAAAAGAAGATGCAATAGCACTGGGCCTCTTCAGATCAAGCATTTATTTTAAAAACTTCTTCATTTTGTTAAGCTGTCTAGAACAATAATAAAGCAGTCTTGAAAAAAATAAGTCTAATAAATTGAACATTCTATAGACATTTATGGTTATTGACATCTTGCAGCAAACAGCCTGATTAGCACAAGAAAAAAAATCTGCTTTTGCCTCTTAGCCATTTGCCTTGTGAAACAAACAGCAAGTTTCACTTTCAATTTAAGCCTGCCTCATGATCATCAACTGTTTCAGGCTGCAAGGATTGCTATAGCCTATTGCAGCCTCCGCAAGCCCCATTTTCCCCGTTTGCGGTGAGGCGGTAAATTCAATTTTATCAATTCAATTCAATTTATTAGATTTATAGGCCGCCCAATCCCGGAGGAATTGCTGGGAGGCAGAGGTCAAAGGGTGGGGGATGGTGGGTAGGTGGGCTAGATTCAGTGTATAAGACACACCCAAATTTTCAACCCCTTAGGGGGGGAAAGGTGCGTCTTATACTCCAAAAAATATGGTAAGTACCCCGTGGGCTGGATCTGGGCCCCAGCCCTTGAGTTTGACACCCCTGCTTTAGATACATTGAATTCCTTCTCTCTTATAGTGCTCAAATATGGTAGGTTTAAAGTCTTCATGCAGCAATAGCTAGTAACGTCTGTGGTCAGAGACAAACTATCCTTAGTCACTGATGCTTAAAAGAAACAATAAATTTCACCTTTGAACCTCCAAAAACATCTCTGATTATTATTATTATTTTAGAAGCAAAATGCTGGTGCTCTGATCCCCTGCAGCAAATGTAGTTTGATTTTTCAGTTGCCCCTTTTGTACAGGATCCTAAAATCGAACCCTTGCGGGGTGTTTTTTTTAAAAAGAATCATATGGAAGTACTGTATACAAACTCTCTCTCTTTTCTTTAAACATAAGAAACCAAAAAATATTCAAGTAGGAATGGTTTTCTGGAGTAATTGTTTGACCTCAAACAAACAGAGGCAAACGTGCTTAGCACCACCATACCAGAAGTAGTATTCAGCAGGTTCTGACCAGTTCTGGAGAACTGGTAGCAGAAATTTTGAGTAGTTCAGAGAACCGGCAAATGTTACCTCTGACTGCCCCCCCACCATCTATTACCTGCCTCCCGAGAACCCAGCTAATCGGGAGAGAATGAGGATTTTGCAGTATCCTTCCCCTGGACTGGGGAAGAAATGGAGATTTTACAGTATCCTTCCTCTGGAGTGAGGTGGGAATGGAGATTTTACAGTATCCTTCCCCTGGAGTGGGGTGGGAATGGAGATTTAGCAGTATCCTTCCCCTGGAGTGGGGTGGGAATGGAGATTTTACAGTATCCTTCCCCTGGACTGGGGAGGAAATTGAGATTTTACAGTATCCTTCCTCTGGAGTGGGGAGGGAATGGAGATTTAGCAGTATTCTTCCTCTGGACTGAGGTGGGAATGGAGATTTTACTGTATCCTTCCCATGGAGTGAAGTGGGAATGGAGATTTTACAGTATCCTTCCCATGGAGTGTGGTGGGAATGGAGATTTTACAGTATCCTTCCCATGGAGTGTGGTGGGAATGGAGATTTAGCAGTATCCTTCCCCTGGAGTGGGGTGGGAATGGAGATTTTACAGTATCCTTCCCCTGGAGTGGGGTGGAAATGGAGATTTAGCAGTATTCTTCCTCTGGAGTGAGGTGGGAATGGAGATGTTACCGTATCCTTCCCATGGAGTGAAGTGGGAATGGAGATTTTACAGTATCCTTCCCATGGAGTGTGGTGGGAATGGAGATTTTTCAGTATCCTTCCTATGGAGTGTGGTGGGAATGGATATTTAGCAGTATCCTTCCCCTGGAGTGGGGTGGGAATGGAGATTTAGCAGTATCCTTCCTCTGGAGTGCAGTGGGAATGGACATTTTGCAGTATCCTTCCTCTGGAGTGCAGTGGGAATGGAGATTTAGCAGTATCCTTCCTCTGGAGTGCAGTGGGAATGGACATTTTGCAGTATCCTTCCACTGGAGTGGGGTGGGAATGGAGATTTTACAGTATCCTTCCACTGGACTGGGGAGGAAATGGAGATTTTACAGTATCCTTCCCCTGGAGTGGGGAGGGAATGGAGATTTAGCAGTATCCTTCCTCTAGAAAGGGGAGGGAATGGAGATTTAGCAGTATCCTTCCCCTGGAGTGGGGTGGGAATGGAGATTTAGCAGTATTCTTCCTCTGGACTGCAGTGGGAATGGACATTTTGCAGTATCCTTCCCCTGGACTGGGGAGGAAATGGAGATTTTACAGTAACCTTCCCCTGGAGTTGGGTGGGAATGGAGATTTTACAGTATCCTTCCCCTGGACTGGGGAGGAAATGGAGATTTTACAGTATCCTTCCCCTGGAGTGGGGAGGGAATGGAGATTTTACAGTATCCTTCCTCTGGAGAGGGGAGGGAATGGAAATTTAGCAGTATTCTTCCCCTGGAGTGGGATGGGAATGGAGATTTGACAGTATCCTTCCCCTGGAGTGGGGAGGGAATGGAAATTTAGCAGTATCCTTCCCCTGGAGTGGGATGGGAATGGAGATTTGACAGTATCCTTCCCCTGGAGTGGGGTGGGAATGGAGATTTAGCAGTATCTTTCCTCTGGAGTCGGATGGGAATGGAGATTTTACAGTATCCTTCCCCTGGAGTTGAGTGGGAATGGGCATTTTGCATTATCCTTCCCCTTGGGTGGGGTGTGAATGGAGATTTCCCTGGAGTGGGGTGGGAATGGAGATTTTACAGTAACCATCCCCTGGAGTGGAGTGGGAATGGAGATTTCCCTGGAGTGGGGAGGGAATGGGGATTTTGTAGTATCCTTCCCCTGCCAAACCTACCTAGCCACGCCCACCAAGCCACACCCACAGAACTGGTAGTAAAAAAATGTGAACCCCACCACTGCCCCATACATTTACTAAAGCAAGGGTTGTCATCAAAATGTCAAGATGGTTACAATCACAATGGTTGGGAGTTGTCCCCTTGATTTTTGGAATCCCTTCAAGGACTCTCATGTAAAATGTGTCCTAAGACATTTATTTTTTTTATTCTTACAAGATATCGTAGGATGGTTTGCTGTAATGAATGGGGAAGAGGTCTATCATGGGAAAATCTTGGTGTAATTGATGTATTACTTAATATTGACAGGAAGGAAATATGTGTTGGTGGCACGGACAGAAAAGAGATGGATAAGGCAGGGCAGGTGAACAGCTTACTGCAGGGATGTCAAACTCAATTTCATTGAGGGCCACATCAGAGTTGTTTGACTTTGGGGGGTTGGGTGGGGCATGGCCAGGATGGATGTGGCCAGCTCGACATCACTTGTGTTGGGGGCGCCTATGGTCGCCGGAGCGCTCTGCCAACGAAAATGGAGCACGCAGCCCTCCATACCTCCATTTTTGCTGGCAGAAGCAACGCGGACTGGTCCTTCGCTGTTCCCAGGGGGGTGGGCACTGCGGGCCAGATCTAAGCACCCACTGAGCCAGATCCGCCCCGCGGCCTTGAGTTTGACACCTCTGGTTTAATGTGTTTCAAAAGAAATTCACATTCTCGTGTTTTTTTTTTTTAAACCAAGATGGAAGTTACGATGGTTTCACCTCCCCCCCCACACAAAAATCAAATATCACCCGTGTTCTTGGTAATGTCAGCAGGCTGAAGAAAGGTCACCTCCCACCAGTGGCATAGAGTCCGATGTTTGAACGTCCGCGAGACAAACGACCAAGGCTGAAAGAGAAGTCCTCCAAAAAGGTAACTCTTGAGCAACAAACCCCCTTGCGAGTTGCCTGTCAGGTGCCTCTTGGGACGCTGCGGTGGACCAAAAGGGTGGCGGTGAGAGTTTGCCAGGGTTGACGTACGTGGGGGGGGAAGCAAAGTCGTACAGCTAGTGCAAAACTTTCCTTCTCTTGGAATGGTGTGAAATTTTGAGTCTGCCGCTGCGGTCTCCTCCTGCTGAACGTTGCGAAGTAGGTTTGTAGTAACACCCTTCAAAAATAATTTACAGAGCTAACATGAAACGTTCATGGTTGGTTGCTTGATAACTTCAGTTTTCGGAGCAGTGGTTAGGGAAATCATGGGAAAAGCCCCTCCTTTTTTTTCTTTTTTTTTCTTTTCTTCCTTTATATTAAACAGAGGGCCTACAGTTAAAACACCTGATTGTTCCAAAGTCCACTGAAGTTTTCTTTCTGGTCTGGTTCATAGTAAGAGTTGGCTGTGAGAAGGAGAAAAAAAGTGAAGAGTCAAATAGTACAGTCCACTCGGATAGCTATGGGCAAAAGGTGAAAAACTACAGGTGTTCCTCAACCTACTGTAGGAAGTTAGCACCCACCCCTCTCCTAGAAAAATGAAATATCCTGGGAAAAGGCAGAATATTATATTTACCTGGATAAGAAATGGAGAAACATGCTTTTAGGTAGGAAACAGACTCACTCTTAAGAGCCCCCATCTTTCTCAATGGGCCATTAAAACGCTTCTACATAATAAATATCTCCCCCTTCAGCTCCAGGGTGATGGGATTAAGGCATGATAGTATTAGCCCTTTACCCATCTCACCACAGGGCACCTGGGAAGAAGCAATGCTGAACCAAACTTGGACTCAAGACACCTTACAGAGTTGCCTCTGCATGGCCCCATGGGAGTCTGACAACCAATCAGAATACAAGGTCAAAGGCCAGAGAAGGCATAAAACCAGTGACTTTCAGCATCTCTGCCCCTTTCTCTTCTTCACCCAACATCTGGAAGCATCTGATCCCCCTTTTCTGTTCAGGAGCTCAAACCATGTGATCCTGTCCACCATTAAACCACCTTTCCAAGCAGCCTCCAAGTTTCCATTCCTTTTCCCCACTTGGAACTGAACCCAGAAGGACATTTCTTCCAACACTACAACCACAGTTGGGGACAGAATTTCCATTGGAGTCATGCCCGATTTTTATGACCTTTTTTGCCCTTGACGTTAAACAAATAAATGCAGTTGTTAAGTGAAACAAGCAGGGGAATGTCCAGATAATGCTGATTTTTAACTTTGCTTTTCAAAACAGATGAATTTCCTAGCTGGCATTTGAGACTTTTTGATACATGATGGGGTTCCTGGAAATTTATCCCAAAAACCCCCAAACCCTTGCAGGATTCCAGGATGACCTTTTAAATGGAAGTTTCAGAAACCAATGAACCAACTCTAATCTGATCACAAAATTGTCATAGTTTAACAAATGAACAATTAAATGAATGGGATGTTTAAGTAAAAATTTTAAAAAAATCTTTTTCTTACACTGTTTTGATACAAGCGATTCTATTATTGTAGAGGACTACAGAGACGGCTTGAAAGAAGGAGCATGAGGGCAATTTTATAAACAACACCAGCATAGCCTTGAGAAAGGTGGGGTGAGAAAGAAACTCTAGACTGCTCTGTCTTGATTCTCTTTGGTACAAGAGAGACAGAGACAAAGATAGACAGAGACAGACAGAGAGAGACAGACACATACACACATACACACATACACAGAAACTGAGAAGCAGATAAACATGGAGAAACAGAGAGACAGAGAAAGACAGAGAGAGAGAGAGAGAGAAAGACACAGAGAGAGAGACTGAGAAGCAGATAAACATGGAGAAACAGAGAGACAGAAAGAGAGAGAGAGAGAGAAAGACAGAGAGACAGAGAGAGAGAGAGACTGAGAAGCAGATAAACATGGAGAAACAGAGAGAGAGAGGCAGAGAGAGAGAAAAAGAGGCACACAAACTGAGAGATGGATATACCACATACAGAGAGAGAGACACTCAGAGAGAGGCAGAGAGAGAGACATAGAGAGAGAAAGAGAGAGAGAGAGAGAGAAAGAAACACACACTGAGAAGCAGATAAACACACACACATAGAGAGATAGAGACGCAGAGAGAGAGAGAGACGCAGAGAGAGAGAGGCAGAGAGACAGAGAAAGAGAGAGAGAGAGAGAGAGAGAGAGAGAAAGAAACACTGAGAAGCAGATAAACAGAGAGGGAGAGAGAGAGAGAGACGCAGAGAGAGAGAAAAAGAGGTACACAAACTGAGAGACGGATATACCACACACAGGAAGAGAGAGAGAGAGAGACACGCAGAGAGAGACACACACACAGAGACACACAGAAAGACACACATTCACACAGAGAGAGGCAGAAAGGGAGGAGAAAGTTTGTCAGGCTTTCAAGATCCTACAACTGTCGAGTTTTGATAGGGTTACTACGGTCTGTTTCCTGATCTTGAAGAGCTGAGAACTATTTCATGGATACAAAGCTTATCTCTGCAAGTACTTGTTTAAAAAGAATAAAAGTAAAGTAAAAGCCAAACTTACCTATATGGCAGTTAAACACCCACACACGTAGTGACCCGTACCTGACTTTACAAAGCATAACGTTGTTGGAGTAATCAGACTCTGCCACTTCAAAGTTGGGATTAACAATGATCTGGATAAAGATAACAGGAATGTTAGTGTGATTTAATCGGAGATACGTATAATGGTGATTTGGTGTGTGTAAGAAAAGTTACTTTGATCATGCAGTTGAAGCCCCATCTCTTTTTACACCTCACACCTGAAAAGGGGAGACTTTGATTACCTATCGCTAGCAAACAATTTTCTAGCACAAGCTGATGCAGTCATTGTATTTACTGGAGCTGAAATAGCCCAAGACAGTGGTTCTCACCTTTATTTTTGCCTTTCATAATAATCTTAATAATAATAATCTTAACAACAACAACATGAGATAATAATAAAAATGAGAAGGTGAAGTTTTTGTGGGACTTTTGAATACAAACGGATCGTCATTTGGAGCACAATATGTCAGATATCACAGTTGTAGAGGGCTGAAGTGTACAGTTTATTGATGTCGCTGTTCCAAGAGATGCCAGAGTTGAAGAAAAAGAACTAGAAAAAATGAAATATCGCGACCTGGCCATCGAAACTACACGGCTATGGATGAAGCATGTCACAGTGATACCCATTGTCATTGGGGCACTTGGCACCATGTCCAAGAATTTTACAAGATACATCCACAAATTGCAGCTTCCTGCAATAACACCAGCAGAACTGCAAAAAACTACACTACTTGGAACATCTTATATTTTAAGAAGGTCCTTGGTTGATACCTAGGATGCTGTCAGCAAGCCGTATCAACTATTAGCACCAGTCACTGGTATTTGCAATGCATTTTTGAATGTTCAGTTGGCTGAGATTCATGTTTAATGAATAAAGTATATAATAATAATATCTATATTAAAAAGGCTGTAGGTATGTACTGTATATATGTTGCAGCATAACTCTGGAGTGCTTCAAGCAATTTGAACCAAACTTGGTATACAGATGACTTATCCTCTGGAAACAAATATTTTGTGTGTGTGTGTGTGTGTGTGTGTGTGTGTGTGTGCGTGTGTGTGTGTGTGTATTCCAGCATAACTCTGGAGCGCCTCGAGGTGATATTCTGCCGGTTCTTACCGGTTCAGGCAAACAGGTAGCAGCGGCGGCGGCTGGAGACTCTGCTCACCTGCCTCAACATAATGCGCGACCTTCTGCTCACATTTGTGAGCTGGTAGCAAAGGTAAGTGAATCCCACCACTGACTAGGAGGCAAATCAATGTGACTGACACAGTTACTGTATTCTGAGGATATACTTCCAAGCATATTAAGGTACAGGTAGGCCTCAATTTACAACCACAGTTCAGCCCAAAATTTCTGTTGTTAAGTGAGTTTTGCCCCATTTTGCCACCTTTCTTGCCGTAGTTGTTAAGTGAATCACTGCAGCTGATTAGTAACCCAGATGTTAAGTGAATAGCAACAGCACTTAGAGTTATATACAATGCTTTTACAGCCCTCTCTAAGTGGTTTAGAGTCAACCTCTTGCCCTCAACAATCTGGGTCCTCCTTTTACCCACCTCAGAAGGATGGAAGGCTAAATCAACCTTGAGCCTGGTGAGATTCGAACTGCCAAACTGCAGGCAACTGGCAGGCAGCAGAAGTAGCCTGCAATACTGTACTCTCACCACTGCACCACCATGGCTCTGAAATCTGGCTTCCTCATTGACTTTGCTTGTCAGAAAGTTGCAAAAGGGGACCATGTGACTCCGGGATGCTGCAACCGTCAAAAGTATGAATCAGTTGCCTGAATTTTGATTGCACGATCATGACAGTGCTGCAACTGTGAAAAATGACCACATGTCACTTTTTTTCAGTGCTGCTGTAAATGTGAACGGTCATGAAATGAACTGTTGTAAGTCGAGGACTACCTGTAGTCAACTGGCTGGCAAAGAGAGAGGCTGGGTTACTTATATCCTGCAAACATGGCCTAGGGCAGGGGTCGGCAACCTGCGGCTCTGGAGCCACATGTGGCTCTTTCATCCTTCTGCTGTGGCTCCCTTTTGCAGGTCCGCTCCACAATTGATAGGGCTTTCGATTAGGACAGGTAGAGGAAAAAGGACGCCACGCTAGGAGAAGACTCTATGGTGGGAGAACCAGACTTCTGGTCAGCAGAGGAAAAAGGATGCCGTGCTAGGAGGAGACTCTATGGTGGGAGAACCAGACTTCCAGTTGGCTCCAGAATTGAATGGGGCTTCCTATTAGGACCTTTCTGGCTCTTTGAGTGTTTATGGTTGCTGACCCCTGGCCTAGGGTTACCGTTCACGGGCAGAATCATAGCTTACCCGGAAGATGTAGTCTCCTTGTTTAAGATCAGTAACGTCAATCCACTGGCAATCAATATCATGCCGATACACATCATAGCATCCGACGGAGATCCCTTGCTCTCCAAAGTTTGCACAGTTATACTGCTTCTGCATTCCTAAGAAGGAAGTCAGTGCAAAGATATGGTAGTATCAATGTTTTGGTTGGTCTTTTAACTAAACAACAATAAGAGATATGAGCTATGGATAATGCTTTAGATGAGCATACTGACAGGAACATAGGCTTTGCAGCTGGAAACCCACTTCTGTGCAAGGATCAATGGTCCCCATTTTTAAAATTATGGGACGTTTCAGGTTAACAGAGTTGGGAGGGACCTTGTAGGTCATCTAGTCCAACCCTCTGTCCAAGCAAGAGTCCCTACACCATTTCTGACAGATGGCAGTCCAGTCTTTTCTTGAAAGCTCCCAGGGATGAAGCTCCCACAACTTCTGAAGGCAACTTCTGTTCCATGGGTTGATTGCTCTCACTGTCAGAAAATTCCTCCTTATTTCCAGGTTGAATCTCTCCTGGATCAGTTTCCATCCATTGTGCCTTGTCTGGCCTTCAGGTGCTTTGAAAATAGCTTGACCCACTCTTCTCTGTGGCAGCCCCTCAAATATTGGAAGACTGCTATCATGTCTCCCTGGTCCTTCTCTTCACTAGACTAGCCATGCCTAGTTCCTGCAACCGTTTATCGTATGTTTTAGTCTCCAGTCCCCTGATAAAACCCCTAAAAGTTGCCTGTCATGTCTTTTTTTATTTCCTGAAGGATGAAGCGTATCATGTAAGTAGCCCAAAGGTGCTTCTTCAAAAAGGCAACAGGACTTTTTTGGCTTTTGAAGAATGAGCTGAAGAAGCTTCTTGGATGAGAAGAAAACATTTTCAAATGAATCCCCCTCCCAAGAAAAACCAGTTGCTTTTTTTGGGGGGGGATAGCACCTTTGGAACAATCATAACCCAGATAATTGAGAATCTACCTAGACATAGCAAGCAATTAAATATCCTGTTTAATGGTATCACCAAGAAGGGGTTACACAATGGCAGTTGACTTGGGGGGAGACGTTGTGATGGCGAACCTTTTTCACCTCGGGAGCCAAAAGCACTCATGTGTGAGCTATCACACACGCTAACGTGCCCACCCCCATAATTTAATGCCCCCTGTGCCATGCCCCCTGTGCATGCATGAGTGTAACGCCCCCTGCTGCCCTGAGCATGCACGCACGGCTTTCTTGGACCCTGGGGAGGGTAAAATCAGCCTTCTTCCACCCCCCGGAGGCCTTCCGGAGGCTGGAAACGGCCTGCTTTCTGACTTCCGGTGGGCCTAGTAGGTTCGTTTTTTGCCTTCCCCAGACTACAGAGGCTTTCTAGGAGCCTGGGGAGGGCGAAAAACAGCCCAACACACAAACCAGAAGTTCGGAAACAGACTTCTGGGTTGCCCATTGGGCCGTTTTTCTCCCTTCGGAGGGCAAAAAACAGCCCAAAGCGCAAACTGGAAGTTCGTTCCTGAATTTGCAGGAAACGGCCAAAAATCAAGGCTGACAGGGCAATGCTTCACGTTCCCTAGGAAATGACTCCGCGTGCCACCTGTGCCATAGGTTCGCCATCACGGCCTTAGATTTTCCTCACTTCAATGGAGATATACTAAATCAGATTAGCCCACCATCCTGATTTAACATAAAGCACTTTCCTATATCCTCAGCAGAGATGGGTTGCTCCCAGTTCGGTCCAATTCAGTCAGAGTGGTAGTGGCATTCAGGCCTGGGTTGCAGAACTGGCAGAGACCCAGGCCTGCCACTCCCCTGAACCAGTTTCCTCACCAGTTCCCTGATGGCCGCCATTTTGTTTTTTAGTGACTGCGCCAGAGGTTGGTTCCTATCGGTTCGGACCGGCTCGGCAGAGTAGGTAGTAACTTGGTCAGCCACGTCCCCGAACCAGTTCTCTCAATGATGCTGTATGTTCCTCCATCTTGTTTCCAATTTTTTTTACTACTGCACATGCCTGAAGCGTGTCCCCGAGTGAACCAGCAGTAACAGAAGCCGGAACCCACCCCTGGGCTGTGCATGCGCAGTTCACTGTAAATTGTTCTGTGCATGCACAAAGAACAATTTACATTGAATAGCGCATGCGCGTGGGTTGCAAACCGGTAGCGGTCCATAGAAATGAGTGGCTAGAAGTAATATTTTCTTCAGTCTGAAGGGGAATGTATCATCTTTAAAGATTTATTCCCAGGAATGTCCTGGACTCTCAAGAGCGTTCTTCAACCAGATTTATGGATAGGTTAAACAAAGTATGGTGGAAAGTTGGTTCTCCATTTGATTTTAATAGCAATAGCCATAGTACTCAAAATTATATACCGCTTCACAGTGCTTTTTACAGCCCTCTCTAAACGGTTACACAGTCAGCCTATTGCCCCCAACAATCTGGCTCCTCATTTTACCCACTTTGGAAGGATAGAAGGCTGAGTCAACCTTGAGCCTGGTGAGATTTGGACTGCCAAATTGCAGTCAGCAGAAGTAGCCTGCAGTACTGCACTCTAACTACTGTACCACTGTGGTTCATAATGGTCACGGAGACTCAGCCTTCAACATACAGTATTTTCTATGCTGATGTTATGATGGAAAACAGCTGGGCAGTGGAGGGATTCAATTTTTTTTACTATCAGTTCTGTGGGAGTGACTTGGTGGGTGTCCGGTGACTTAGTGGGCATGGCGTGGTGGGCATGGCAGGGGAAGGATGCTGCAAAATCCACATTCCCTCCCAATCAGCTGGGACTCGGGAGGCAGAGAATAGGTGGGGGCGGGGCCAGCCAGAGGTGGTATTTATCGGTTCTCCGAACTACTCAAAATTTCTGCTACTGGTTCTCCAGAACTGGTCAGAAGCTGCTGAATCCCACCTCTGCATCTGGGGATTAAGGAGTGCTAATCACTGCCATAATTATCAATGCACTGAAATAAGGTTGGAAACACATGTACCGTCTAGGCAGTCAGTGTCCTCCAGGCAAAAGCTGGCTTTGTGGCCTTCGGCAACTTGTGTCCAGTTGCTATCCAACAGATCGTAGTGGGCAAAGACTTCCATGCTGTGGTAATGCCTGTGAAAGCCAGAAAGAAAGCAAATTGCTGAAGGTTGTCAACAAAGCTTTGATGTGTAAACTCAGCATTGATTATGTTAACTGGTTGGATAATGAAACGTCTGCAAGAAAACTACCAAGCTCAGAGAGCACCAACCCCCCCCCACCAAAAACCCTGAGTTACAACTATTGTTTTCTATCGATAAACTCAGCTCTCTGGGGTTTAGTTAGGAAGTCATGGTTAAGGCTGGTGAATCTAGACATTATCTTTATAGAATCAAAGCATATCCGATTGTTGTTGGTTTGAGACATACCAGAATGACAATTTATCATGACTGTGGTATCTCCCCTACCATCTATGTATACAGGGAATTAATTTTTTTGCTAAAATACTATATTAGCCTATCTGGAAGCCTTAGCCACTGCTCATCCAAATTTACTACTGGTTAACCCAGGGGTTGTCAACTTAAACATTCAAAGAGCCACAAAGGTCCTAACTGGAAGCCTCCCGTTCAATTCTGAAGCCAACCGTTCAATTCTGAAGCCATCATAGAGTCTCCTCCAGTGTGACATCCTTTTTCCTCTATCTGTCCTAACCAAAAGCCCTATCAATTGTGGAGCTGACCGGCAACAGGGAGCTGCAGCAGAGGGATGAAAGAGCCACATGTGGCTCCAGAGCCACAGCTTGCTGACTCCTGGGTTAACCATAAATGCTTTTCATTCAGGTGAAAACACCTCCCAAATGTGACTATTTACTGGATGAATTCCAGCTTGGTGAGTCTAGAAGAAGGAAATAAATACCATATGGAACACAGTTTTGGGGGAATCCTTTTATTTTGTCCCAAGCAATAATATAATTGAATTCATGTGATTTTATAGTCTCAAGTCCATTCCTGTCAACCTCTAGCTGTCTTCAAAAACTGAGAGAATTATGCCTTAGAACAGTGTTTCTTAACTGTGGCAACTTTAATATGTGTGGACCTCAATTCCCAAAATGCTGGTTGGGGAACTCTAGGAGTTGAAATCCACATATATTGAAGTTGCCACATTGAGAAATGCTGCCTCATGAGATTCTTTGGCCTAATGGGCAAGATGATACAGAGCACGGGTGTCAAACTCGCCATGTCATGTTGCCATCACATGATGTTTCGCGATGTTTTTCCCATTCGCGGAGCTGGGGTGGGCCTGCATGTGACGCATCTGGGCAGCAGGCTGCCAGTTTAACACCCCTGATATAGAGAATGGGTCAAGAACCTTAATATATGGAAGATACAGCTCTTGGGCGAGGGGGGGCAGATGTCGTGACGATATGATGTGCTATCTTGGAGCTCCAAGATCGCCATCGATATCTCTGCCGCTGGACAGTCCTTTTGGATCTAAACCATCCCATAGAGATCGTGATAGAGAAGGGCACATCCTGTTGATCTCAGGGACATTGCAAATTCCCTGATTGATCCAGTAGAAGCTCTTTCTTTCGGTGACAGAGAAGCAGCCATTGAAGCTGCTGAAGTTGGGACAGCTCCAGAATGGAAGGAAAGCAGGAGAGAAAGTGTGTTGAATTGGTGAGATAAATTTTGTTATTAGAGAAGAGATCACCCAAAAAAACCAAGATACAGCTCTTTAAAAGCAGGAACATAGGTCTTTTAAATTAAAGGAGTGGTTTGGTGACCTGAGATGGAGCTCTTGCCTCACAATCAGGAAGCTGTGGGTCTGATCCTGGGTACAATGAGAATATATCTGCTGAACAAAACTCCGTATTGGTGACAGGAAAAGCATCCAGCCATTAAACACACTGCTAGCTCCATTCAATTGCCCAGACTCCACTGCACAAGGAATTAGGCAGTTGTTAAAAGATGATGATAGGTTTTTTAAATGAATGCTCGATGGAATTGATAAAAGCCAATAAATCTAGTCTCAGTTTCCACAAAAGTGGAAAAAGTGCCTGCTAAAGTTGCAATTGTCTTGCTCAGAAATGTATTTTTCTTGAAGCTCAATTCATAATTTGGGAATAAACTTAACCCAGCAGTGCTCCACAACACCCTAGATCAAACTAAACAATGAACTCACTTCCAGGGAGATAATCCAGCTGCAGGTACAGTACTCGGTGGGAGGCCTAATTCAAAGATTTAGTTAAGCTTTAAAAGTTTATATAGCTTGAGGGTTGATGACTTGAAGAGCCATCTGCTCCTATTTATCCTGCCTGGCCTTCTTTTCATCGACATAGATTTTAGCAGATGGTTACAAAGGGACCCCCATCTCTTTAAAGTGATGTTCATTGCAACCTGTTTCCCCCCCTCATCTGATACTTGAATGTTTGAAATAGGACTTCAGCTAAATGTGGGACTCTAGAACTGAGCTATGGTTCCTTGCCCAAAACAAAACTATTGTGTGACTATCAATAGGTATTCCTAGTCATTCAGGATATAATTGTCCCAAAGGTGTTTTCTCAAAAGGCCACCGGACTTTCTTTGTTTTTTCTTTGATCCTGAGGGTACAGATAAACCCACAAGTGGCCTCAACAACTCTCAGAAAGAATGCTAATGACCAGATGACTGCAAGGAATATAAATCCTTCCATCCTCCACCACTCAGTCAGAACTGACAAAGATTCTTGGATGAGAAGTGAAACGTCTTCAAGGAAAAAGAAAGTCCAGTTGCCTTTGAAAAAGCACCTTTAGGGCATAAAAAAGGTAAAGGTTCCCCTCGCACATATGTGCTAGTTGTTCCCGGCTCTAGTGGACGGTGCTCATCTCTATTTCAAAGCGGAAGAGCCAGCTCTGTCCAAAGACGTCTCCGTGGTCATGTGGCTAGCATGACTAAATACCAAAGGTGCACGGAACGCTCTTACCTTCCCAACAAAGGCGGTTCCTATTTTTCTACTTGCCTTTTTACATGCTTTCAAACTGTCAGGTTGGCAGAAGCTGGGACAAGTAGCGGAAGCTCAATCCGTTACACGGTGCTAGGGATTTGAACCTTTCTGATCGACAGGTTCAGCATCTTAGCCCCTGAGCCACCATGTCCCATATTGTATGAATATTTGATCCTTTTTGATCAACATGGAATTTATGCTTGCATGGGTGGGTTCATAGGCATCAGGTACATTGTAATCAGCTTTTCTGTCAAATATTGAAAGAGATTCTGGCATCTTGGATGAGGTTTTAATTTTGAATTTGTGCAACAGCCACGATGAATGCCCAGAGAATGTGAACGGCACACTTGCGTGTGCAAAAAACAAGCGTAGAATCAGAAAACAAGCTCATCCTGGTATAAGTTGTGGGAAACTAAGGAACTGCAAGGCAGAGTTAGTTAGCTGATTTGCACCTGAGAAAATAAACCACCAAGGACACTGAACACCTGGAATTCAGTATGGGGAGGTGAGACATTGATCTGTTTATTCTACTTGCATGTGGGGGAAAGCATTCAGATTGCAGTAGAATGCACTCGTGGGCTTGTTGAGTATGACTTTGAACCAATGGCCAACGGTATTTTAATTCAACCTAAGAACTCTTTTTTTTTCCTTGCAGGTCTGTGTTGGTGGTCCTGCATGAGTTGTGTCAACCTTCAGTGGCTTTCCCTTTTTTCCTCCTTCCCATTCTACAAAAGCGAAGATAGAAAGCAAGACTTGCCTGTGGCATTCGTGCCAGATCCAAGCGTGGCGGCCCGTTTTGGGACGGAAGTCAGCCTGCCCGTTATTATGGATCTGGGAGGAGAAGCGGAAGAGTCTCCTGTAACCTGAGGTCACCGAGGTATTGACCGCAGAGGAGGCCAGGCAATTCTCCTCCATGGCGCACTGTAGCACATGCATGGGCCGATCCTCCAGATAGGACGTTTGTTCTACTTCCTTGGCGTTGAGGACGAGATCAGCCGCAGCTGCAGACATGAATAGAGAATAAGGACTTTGCTTTTATTATTTCCGCTGGAGGATTTATAGGCTGCCTTGAAATATGGAAGGTTTCCCAAGAAAACATTTCAAGACTGGTGTGCATCCTAAGATAGGGTTAAGACTCCTATCAGAGTTGCTTCTATTTATGGAAGTTGATGCCTAATGCTATGGCAGAGAGATGTGATATGGACCACTAGTGGGATTCAATTTTTTTTTACTACCAGTTCCATTGGCGTGGCTTGGTAGGCATGGCTTGGTGGGCGTGGCAGGAGAAGGATACTGTAAAATCTCCATTCCCTCCCGATCAGCTGGGACTTGGGAGGCAGAGAATAGATGGGGGTGGGGCCAGTTAGAGGTTATATTTACTGGTTCTCCGAACTATTTAAAATTTCTCCTACCGGTTCTTCAGAACTGGTCAGAACTTGCTGAATACCACCTCTGATATGCACACATTATTATCGGAGGAAGACACCAGCAAAGTGTTTTTATATTATTATCAAGATATCTATCTGGATTTAGCCACTGTGGCGCAGTGGTTAGAGTGCATTACTGTAGGCTACGTCTGCTGATGGCTGCCTGCAGTATGGCAGTTCAAATCCCACCAGGCTCAAGGTTGACTCAGCCTTCCATCCTTCCAAGGTGGGTAAAATGAGGACCCAGATTGTTAAGGGCAAGAGGCTGACTCTGTAAATGGCTTAGAGAGGGCTATAAAGCACTTTGAAGCAATATACCATGTTTCCCCAAAAGTAAGACAGGGTCTTATTTTCTTTTGACCCCCGAAATAAGCAATTAGCCTTAATTTCAGGGAGGTCTTATTATGTTTGAGGTGCAGGAGGTGGCGAACAGGGTCACCTCATGGCTGCTGCTGTGTTGCAATATTTTTTGGGGAGGGCTTATTTTAGCGCATGCACTCAAAAGCCCGATTGGGCTTATTATCCAGGGAGGTCTTATTTTCAGGAAAATAGGGTATAAGTCTAAGTGCTATTGCTTTTGTGTCCTTGTGACATCAGGAGAGAAGCTCAGCTTAAGGAAGTCTTTACGTTAATTCAGATCGCAGTAGAATACATTTGCTGGGGCAAATAGCAGCACTTGGCTCACTTTGGCTGAGCAGAGAAAGCTTGAGAGGTTAGATCTTGTTAGAACTAGAATGGGAAAGCTATGATCCCATCTGGAAAATTGAAGCTGTAAAGTAGGCAATGGTAGATCTTTTCCATTAAGTAAACCACATGGACACAGGACAGCCAGGGATTAGAAACGTGAAGCATTTTTGAGTTTACAATCAGATTTCTCCCTGAAATACTGAACATAGAACATGGAATTACAGGGCTAGAAAAGACCTCAGAGGCCTTCTAATCCAGCCCCCTGCTCAAGGCAAGAGAACTCATACCATCCCCGTCAAATCCAGTCTATTTTTGAAAAGTTCCAGTGATGGAGAACCCACAACTCCAGGAGAAAAGCTATTCCATGGATTAATCGTTCATTATTGACCAATTAACTGAAGATTCTTTACTTGAACATAATTGATTGGTTTCAAAACAGATTTGTTATGCTCACTACGTCACAATAACCAAGGTTATGTAGCATTCACCCTCGTTAAACCCAACAAATCGCTAAAAACATGAACACGCTTGACTGCGGTTTAGATAAACTGGGCTCTAGATGTGAGCTAAGGAAGCCGAAGTGCTTACTTTCTGTGCAGGAAACACCAGCTGAATGGCGTCCGCCTCCCTTGGGGCAGGAGACTTTGGCATCATGAGGGCAGTGTAACAAAGACATTTCCACCCCGGAGCATTTCATCCCACTCATGACCACGTTGTCTGCATCACTGCTTCCATACCAATACCAGGTCTCCTAGTGAGAAATACCAAAGAAAGGAAGGTGATTAAGTATCGATGCTTTGCAGTATTGATGGGCTGGCTGCTAAAGCAAGGTCATGGCACACACTTGAAAGTAAATCAGGAAGACTGGAATTGCGGGGTGGGGTTGGGATGTCTGTCAGGCAAGAACAAAGAATGCTGATCAACAGGAAATATGCATGTGTAAAGCCTATAGCAATTATGGGTAGTTAGAAAGTTGACAAAAATAACAAGGATTAGACAACTTGCAGACCTCAGCCAAGAGATGGTCTGCAGCAAATGAAATGTCTATTAGATAACTCCTGGAGCATTCATTAGGCTTAGGAATGGGACAGCTATAGACCAATAGAACAAATTGTAGAATTATTGCTAAAATGTTTATTAGAGGATATTTCTTATTATTTCACCTTGTTCTGTCTTCTCCTTTAGTGAAATAGCAATAGCAGTTAGACTTATATACCGCTTCATAGGGCTTTCAGCCCTCTCTAAGCAGTTTACAGAGTCAGCATATTGCCCACACAGTCTGGGTCCTCATTTCACCCACCTCGGAAGGATGGAAGGCTGAGTCAACCTTGAGCCGGTGAGATTTGAACCGAGGAACTGCAGCTAGCAGTCAGCTGAAGTGGCTTGCAGTACTGCACTCTAACCACTGCGCCACCTCGGCTCTCAATGTATAAAGCTTCCTTAATCTTTTGTTCTGGGTACTTGGCCTTTCGACCAGGAGCCCTCTTCCTTAGAGTACTCCAATAAAAAGCCATCAGAAAACCTGCACCTCATGTCTACCGTCCATCATTGCCTTCGACACCAGGCTCAGGCCTGAATTGGGAACAATAGTATGTCTTAAATCATTTGTCAGGTTCCGAAGGGTTAAGGAAAACAACCAAACACAGAGACGGTTTGAAAATGCCGTTTATCTTCCTCCAGCACGAACTGGCCAACAAAGCACTAAGGCAATGAATAAATGGTCAGAGCTGACAGCCGGTGGTCCCCTCCACCTTTTATACTTTATTTGATATTTAGGCTAAATGCTCACACACCCATCACCTCGTCACCCAGAGTGAAAACCACCTGGCAATCAGTTATGGGTTGTTCTCAGTCAGTTATCAGTTATGGAGAGTTCTCAGCTGGATTGCATGTGGAGGAGGCAGATCCCCAGCTGGTGAGCACAATTCCTGGCAGCTTCCACTGCTTACCCGCCAGAGCTGACACCACATTTCGCACTTCAGTAACCACTGGAATGGCTGAATTTTAGTTTTGTTTTGCTCAGCCTGGGGGCCTAATGACCAGCTCATTGCACAGTCTTCTTATTTTTTCAGTATCAAACTCATCACGTCATGTTGCCACCACATGACGTTTTGTGAGGTTTCCCCCCTTCACGGAGCTGGGATGGGCGTGGCCTGCGTGTGACTCATCCGCCCACAGGCCACCAGTTTGACACCTCTTGCTTAGGAGAATTCCTGATTTAAAGGCCAGGATTCAAAAATTCAAATTCAGGTTTCCTGTCTACTCTGGAGCAGGCCATCCTTTCCTTCTTTTATTGAGGAAGAGTCTTTAGTGATGTGACCAAAAGAAGGTGAAATGATCCGAAGTAAAACAAATGCAAGTAATGTAAAGCAACATATGAGACGTAATAAAACAAGGGAAATTGAAGCAAATGGTCCAGCACAGTTGAGTTTGTCCAGACAACCCTCTAAAGTTAAAGCTAAGCCTCAAACCTTGTAATACTTAGCCCTAACGGTGGAACAGAACTTGGCAATCTTCCTGGAAATCTTCAATAAAAGGTCTGAAAGTATAAGGCGAACAATTTATAGGTTCTGGCCAAACAACACAGCCAGGAAGAAATGGATATATGAAAGCTGCATACCAAGAATCATAAAGAAGCAGCAGCGTAAAAATGTGAACCACTAATTCAGTAGCCCATTCTGGACATGTATGACAGCACTCACAATATGGAATATTGTCAAAACCTTCCCTACAACTGGCAGGTTTTTTAAAACATTAATAAGGTATCCCAGCAATTGTAGTGGTTGACTGACAACTGATAAAATGTCCAGGAGATGATTTTGTAAACAGCTGCTCCATTATCAGAGGAAAAATCGGCTTCCTTGTCTGTTGGAAAGAAGCATCTTAGATAGAAAGACAGAAAATGCCCTAATGCAGGGGTGTCAAACTCAAGGCCTGTGGGCTGGATCCAGCCCATGGGGTGCTTAGATCTGGCCCACAGGGCCGGTCTGGAGACAGCAAAGGACCAGCCCGAGATGCCTCTGCCACAGAAAATGGAGCTGGGAAGGGCTGTGTGTGCAAAACAAACTAAAAACAAAAGGAAAGGAGAAATTTCCCCTTTTGCATTTGAGCATGCAATAAGGGACAGGAAAGGAGAAAGGGAAAGAGGAAAGGCAAAGAAAAATAAGGAAAAAGGGGAAGAGAGCAAGGAAGGAAAATAAGGAAAGAGGGGAAGGAAGAATGAAGAGGGAAAGAAAGAAGGAAGGAAAGAAGGAAGGAAAGTAGGAAGGAAGGAAGGAAGGAAGGAAGATTATAATGAAAGGGAGGGAGGGTCTCAGGGAAGTCCTGCCTTAGCACTTGACCAACACAGGTATCCCCGACATGAGTCCTGTGTCACACCCACCATGGCCACACCCTGGCCCTCTGAGGTCAAACACAACTCTGATGCGGCCCGCAATGAAATCCAGTTTGACATCCCTGCCCTAATGCATGGGGAATAAACTCATTCTAAATTGAGAATAGCATGGTTGCTGGCATTCTTGCAACTTTGTCCCTTTCGTTTCAATAAATCTTGTTAAAGAAGTCTTTGTGCGCATATGACCTAAAATGATTGGCTGAGTCCGATCCTAACTACAATGGAGAAGCAAAGCAGAATGGCTTTTGACCAAGGTAGACTCTGCTTCTTAGTGAACATTTTATGAGAAAAGCGATGTTCAGAATCCAAACCAGGGTTTAGCTGTTCTAGAAAGTTATACTATGTTCCCTAAGATTCCAGCTGGTTAGTGCAATATTTTAATCAGGGCACAAAAAAGTTTTGGTAGAGGGATGCGCTTGGCTTTTGAGGCTTAGCATAAATAATATGATTACTGTATTCTTATGCCAATAATTTGACCGATTGAGAATGACTACTTAGCCAAGTTCTGCACTGTTTTTTAAACTTCAAATTATCAATGATATCATCAACGACTGGATAGGAAGGCAACATGACTTTTGATCCATCTTTGCAATAACATTTGGAAGTCAGGAAGCATTTCTGATTGGCTAAAGAACCATAAAATTTGGTTTAATAGAACTGAAAATTGTTCCTAGTAGAGATTGTAAATTCCTTCCCTGTCTTGCTGATGTATTTACGATACACACTTTATGCAAGATTCAACCCAATTTAAAAGACTTCCAGGACTGAAAAAGGACCAATCTACTTTTTCAGAAATGGAACTCCCTCCCTTTCAATGGTGGTTCCATCACAAGTCTTCTAATAGCTCCTTAAGCTCCCTGCCTTTAGGTCTAATCAATAGAACAATTAATGATTGGGAGTGACAGATGATTGCCTATTCCAAACCAGCTTTGCTAGTAAAATTGCTAAGGGTTCCAGATGGTAGAACTCCTAATGCCTGTGAGTCCCTTGGACTGCACGACAATCAAACCGGTCAGTCCTAGAGGAGATCAACCCTGACTGCTCTTTAGAAGGCCAGACTCAAATACTTTGGCCACCTAATGAGAAGGAAGGACTCACTGGAGAAGAGCCTCATGCTGGGAACGATGGAGGGCAAAAGAAGAAGAGGACAACAGAGAAGGAGGTGGCTGGATGGAGTTATCGAAGCAGTAGGCATGAACTTCAATGGACTCCAGAGGATGGTAGAGGACAGGAAGGCCTGGAGGAATGTTGTCCATGGGTCGGACATGACTTTGCAACTAACAACAACAACAACCAGATGATGGTACACAGGAAAATGAGATGACAAACACTGCAGTCCTTATCCTACTTCTACATGCTCCTGGCTTTGCATCTAGGGCATGACAGATGCAATCTGCAGACCTGGTCCACCTTTACTTCTTGCTTGGTGTTGAAGGCCCACCCAACATATAGTCAAAATTCAAGGGAAGTTTTGGAGAAGCCTTCAAGCAATACACACCATCTTGCAGCTTGCATATTTTTGACCTAACAGGAAGCAACTCTTTAGACCTTGCATCACCAGATTACCTATTTCTCTGCCAATCTCTCCCCTCCCCTCTCTAAATCCATCCACACTGGCTTGTAATGAGAATGAATTAACCGAATTATGAGTCAATTAGAATGGCATTTTCCTGAGCTCCCAGAGCAACTGAGGCCTGGCCTCTTTCCCGGAAAATACATAACTGCTCAATAATCAGCAAATCAAACTGCTTGGAAATCCCCACCCCCACCCCCACCCCCTCCTCCTGAGTCATGCAAGAACCAAGGATCTGGTCTACTGCGAGTGAATGCCTTTTCCATCAGCAGTTGCCCTGTCCTGAGCATAGGACTGACCAGCTTGGTATCTGCATGTTAGGATCTTTCACCATCTTCTTTTAATGACCCCATAATCTCTTGCGGGGTGGAGTCTGGGCAACTGAATGGAGGTGAGTGTTTACTGGCCGGTTGCTCTTCCTGTTGCCAATGCAGAGTTATATTCAGCAGATAAATTCTCATCATGTCCCAAGAGAGAAATATCTGCCTCTACCTAGGATCAAACTCACAGCCTCTTGATTGTGAGGCGAGAGCTCCACCTCTAGGCCACCGCAACAGTGGTGGGTTCCTACCGGTTCGAACCGGTAGTGACTTGGTGGCCTGGGTCGCTGGAACCGGGAGCGACTCAGGCCTGCCACGTCCCCAAACTGGTTCTCCAGGCAGCAACTATGGCATCACCATCTTCTTTTTTACTTCTGCGCATGCGCAGAGCAATTTTTTATTGCTCTGTGCATGTGTGCGCATTAAGTGCGTGGTGCTTCCATGAGCGAACCGGCAGTAGAGACTGCTGGAACCCACCACTGCACTGCCCCACTCTTGGTAGGATCTTTCATGCTAGAGGATCATTCCAACATTGAACCTGTCAAGTTGACCTTAAATTTGGAGAAGCATATTTACTCTGAACTAGCTATGGGTAAGGACCTTTTGGAGACTCGATTGGCTCCATCACAAACTCTGGAAAATCATACAGGTGATGATCGGTGAAAATCAGTGCAGAGAATCACTCTTAGTATCATCATTTCTCTCGGCAGTCTCTTGACAAATTAATTTATTGCAAAGTGCATTGATTTGAGATTGGCTGGCGTGTGTTATGTCCAAGCTCCAATTCTCAGTGCGGTCGAGTTCCATGATCAATCTATCTGCTTAATCTGTTTTGAGACAGAATTTTTGCCATGATCGTATTGTTACCCACCTAAATAATCCCTTGCTAGATTTCTGCATCTGGAAGTAAGTTCGAACCCCTGCTCCATGACCATGCTGGACTTTTAACCCCATAGTTAATGAGCTTTTCTCTTGGAAATAAAGTGGAGAATGAAGATGCCTGCTTTGGAAGATGCGGTGAAGATCAAGAATCTAGTCACACAGCACATCTTGGAAATGGTTCAGTGGTGGTAGTGGTGGTGGAATCCTGAATGTTATTATTCATTTATTTATTCTGCACATGATTGTAGCCAGGAGACTACAATGCTAATGCAGAGTAGTAATTTAGCTGCCTAAAACTACTAGCCCTGTTTGCTTCATGCTCATACACTATCCAAGGTGAGTCACAGCTGACCAGCTAGCTCCACATTAGAAAGAAAGACAAGCAGCTTTCCTGCAGCATCATGCAGGGCCTTCTCCCTCTCCTAAAGTCACCTGTTGCACCTGGGAAGGTCCAGTGCCAGGAGGATTTTAACTGCAGGAAGTGCCGGCTTATCCCCCACCAAAGTGGTATGGTACCTATTTATCTACTTGCATGTAGCATGCTTTCAAATTGCTAGGTGGAAAGAAGCTGAAGCAGTGACGGAAGCTCACCCTGCCATGCAGTGTGTTGTGGCCCGCCAGTGGCCAGCAGAGCTGGCGGCAGATTCAGACAGTGAGGAGGTTGGGGAGGAACATGGGCAAGTCTTGGAGAAGGCTCTAATGAGGGCACTGAGTTGGAGGCAGAGAGGGGGCCAGAGCTGTATGCCAGCTATTAGCTGCCTTCAGGGTCACACATCATTGAGGCAGACAAACAGCTGGAGCTGTTCCCAGTGTGCACATGCGCAGAGCTGCCAGATGAAGGGAACAGCTAAAGAACAGGGGTCGACTTGGGAGTAAGGCCACAGGTGGACGATGAATGGCCCCTCCCATAGGGAATAAAAGATGAGTGAAAAGGGAGTGGAGTTTGCAGGAGACGATTAGTTCGCTTAATTGGTTCCTGACTCTCTGAGGCTCCTTGCCAAGTTTTGCAGATATCAGCCTGGCAGCTCTCCAAGCCAGATAAGGTCTGTGACTGTAAATCCTCCCTTGAAAGACTTTGCTGGCTGTGAATGAGCAGCATTCACAGGAAATTAATAAAAGGGGTTTTTGTTAGGACAAGGAGTTCGCTTCATGCTCTTGGGAAGCCTCGGTCAGAGCACCGTGCTGTGCTCGAACTGCTGAAGGAAAGGCCATCTCCAGCATCATTAAGCCACTGAGCCACTGCATCACCTAATCCTAAATATGTTAACACTTCAATATAACCAGATGTATAAAAACCAGGCAAGAGAAACAGCAGATTAGTAATGACTGTCCAGTGTTCAGAATCTCTTCTTCATATGCTACCTAAGGAAAATGCTGCTAAGGTCCTAAAAAACAGGAAGTCCCTTGCATCAGGCAGAACCTCATTAAAAATCCCTTCTTGGCATGCAAACCTCCACAAGGTAAGTCTGTTCCATCTATACAGAGGGGCTGTATGCTCCATGAGGTGGGGGGGACAGCCTGGAGCAAACACAAGGACCTCTGTTCCCAAAATAAGCAGATCCAGGGCAAGGAAATGCCTTCTTCCATCAAACAGCATAAGGACCGCTAATGTCAACACGGCAGAGAGATTCGAAACGGGGGGGGGGGGGCATTCGTTGGACATAGTAGTCCTCACCTCCTGAACCAAAAATCGGCTGCTATACAAGAAAATAAACCAGACCTCTGGGCTGGCCCCTTTTAGTGGAGCTGAACTTGCAAGAGGCAAGATTTCCTTTTACTGCTCTCCCCTTTTGGCTTGTGTTCTGGCCCAACCTATTTCCTGGGAAAAAGCTGAAAGAGGAGACAAAGTGAGTCACAACAAGTCCCAGGTCAAGCATGGAGATCCTCATGGAAAAAAAATACATTTCCCAACCATTTTCTGCAGGGAGCTATTTTCCTATGAAACGGAAGTGCTCTCTCTTTCCTGCCACCAAGTTATCACTCACTCACTCCTTCACTCACTCACCCTCCCTCCCTCCCTCCCTCCCTCCCTCCCTACTTATCACCCATCCATCTATCCATCCATCCATCCATCCATCCATCCATCCATCCATCCATCCATCCATCCATCCATATCATCTATCTATGTATGTATCTATGTATGTATCTATGTATGTATGTATGTATGTATGTATGTATGTATGTATGTATGTATGTATCTATCTGTCTATCTATCTATCTATCTATCTATCTATCTATCTATCTATCTATCTATCTATCTATCTATCTATCTATCTACTATCTATCTATCTTCTATCTATCTATCTATCTATCTATCTATCTATCTATCATCTATCTACTATCTATCTATCTATCTATCTATCTATCTATCTATCTATCTATCTATCTATCTATCTATCTATCTATCTATCTATCTATCTACCTACCTACCTACCTACCTACCTACCTACCTACCTATCTATCTCTATCATCTACCTACCTACCTACCTACCTACCTACCTACCTACCTACCTATCATACATACATACATACATACAGACAGACAGACAGACAGACAGACAGACAGACAGACAGACACACAATACCACCTTGAGGCGCTCCAGAGTTATGCTGGAATACACACACACACACACACACACACACGTATGTATGTATGTATGTATGTATGTATGTATGTATGTATGTATGTATATATATCTCCCTCTCATATGGCTTGTCCTTTATAGACTTTTCCAGACAGCAGTGTTAGCTCTTTCCTTTCTTTAATCTTTTACTTATAAAAAGAATTAGCTTGGCAAAAAGATGGAGATTGGGATGTATCCAGTGATGGGGTTCAAATAATTTAACAACCGGTTGTCTGCCCTGATGACCAGCTTGTTAGGCAGGGCAAGGTGGTCATGTGGGTGTGGCCAACTCAACATCGCTGATGTTGATGGGCGCTTCGTCTTAGCTGTGACAATGTAATAAGGGTTAACAGGAGAGGCAGTTTCTGTAAGCAGGGCAATAAAGATTAGGCTAGAAACAACACCAGAATGTTTCCTTCCTGCCCTCTTTACAGGATTAGCCCTGTAGTGCGGAAAAAACAAAAGGAGATTTCTTCCAACAACTGGTTCTCCCAACTGCTTAGAAAGTTAACAACGGGTTCTCCCGAATAGGTGTGAACCAGCTGAATCCCATCACTGGATCTATCTGCAGGATCCACATAATTGCAGTGGTTCTCAACCTGTGGTCACAGGGGGTCCCTGAAAGCTTGGAAAAGATGTCTTGATTTAAATCTTGAATTAAGTCTTGAGGAGGGGGTCTGTGGCCATGGCCTGTGGCCACAAAAGATATTTAAAGGAGTCTGTGGTGAAGGAAAGAGTGAGACCCACTGATGTAAGGCATCAAAATTGACCACAGTAAGCCAGCAGGAATAGGACTTCAGATATAATTGCTATGTCAGCAGGGCTGCCTAACGAATTTACAGCCGAAGATACTGTGTGGAGAAGATAACCTCTCCAGCTGTACCCTCTGAAATATGCGTGGTCCATTTCTCAACGATTGCAAATGATGTCATCTTAAATATCTTTCCAGGTCCTTCGATTTGTAACTTTACTTTCCTTCTTGCTCCCTAGCTACTGTGCTGTGTGGTTTCAGCCACAACTGCTTGGCTTAACAAGAGCGATGAATCGTGGGTTTTTTTTTTTTTTTGGCGCAACAGACATTTGTGGCTTAATGTGGGCCTCCAGAATGTTGGATGTCCAGAACGAAGACTAAATCAATTGAATGGAAAAGTAATTCAAATCAAATGGAATTCAATAGTGTAGTTGAAAGTTTTCACCTCCTTTCTGTCACATT
Source organism: Thamnophis sirtalis (assembly GCF_051295495.1). Lineage (NCBI taxonomy): Eukaryota > Metazoa > Chordata > Lepidosauria > Squamata > Natricidae > Thamnophis > Thamnophis sirtalis. The sequence goes on from NW_028261382.1 coordinate 78,205,290, forward strand.
AAATGGTACAATTCAAGGCTACCTTAAAATTAAGGGAGGTGTTAACAATAGCAATAGCAGTTAGACTTATATACCCCTTCATAGGGCTTTCAGCCCTCTCTAAGCGGTTTACAGAGTCAGCATATTGCCCCCAACAACAATCCGGGTCCTCATTTTACCCACCTCGGAAGGATGGAAGGCTGAGTCAACCCTGAGCCGGTGAGATTTGAACAGCTGAACTGCAGAACTGCAGTCAGCTGAAGTAGCCTGCAGTGCTGCATTTAACCACTGCGCCACCTCGGCTCTCAGGGGTGTTCAGGGGTGAAATGCTACCAATTTGCACTGGTCCGTGCGAACCAGTAGGGATGATTGTCATTGGTTCTGTGAACCAGTAATAAAAAATACTTCGGAGGATCGCGCAACTCAACTTTTTATCTGCTTTTTAAAGCAGTTTTTTCCTGCCTATTTGCCTGAACTGGCAGGGAAAAAATGCTTTAAAAAGTGTGTGTGTGTGTGTGTGTGTGTGTGTGGCAGGGGGGGGGGAAGAAAGCTTCCAACAATCGTGTGGATCAGCTGTGAGCTGCACAATCTTTGGAAGCTTTCCCCCCTACTTTTTAAAGCAATTTTTCCCTGTCTATTCGCCCAAGCCGGCTGGAAAAAAATGCTTTAAAAAGGTTCTCACACATGGCACAACTGAACCTTTTTTTCACTTGTTAAAGCATTTTTTTACTATCTATTTGCCTGAACTGGTAGTAAAAAACTGCTTCAAAAAGTGACGATTGCACAGATCAGCTGTGAGCCGCGCGATCACTGGAAACTCTCCGCTAAGGAACAGCTAAGGAACAAGGGCCAACTTGGGAGTAAAGGCATAGGTGGACGATGAATTGCCCCTCCCAAGTGAAATAAAAGAGGAGCAAAAGGGGAGTGGACTTTGTAGGAGACAATTAGTTCACTTAATTGGTTCGTGACTCTCTGAGACTCCTTGCCAGGTTTTGCAGAAATCGGCCTGGCAGCTCTCCAAGCCAGATAAGGTCTGTGACCGTAAATCCTCCCTTGAAAGACTTTGCTGACTGTGAATGCGCAGAATTCACAGTCGATTAATAAAAGGGACTTTTGTCGGGACCAGAAATTTGCTTCAGGCTCTCGGGAAGCCTCAATCAGAACACATATCTCTTCAAAGGAGACAGGAAGGGAAGGAAGGAAGTAGAATACACAGAAATATGGGGAGAAGGATGGAAGGCTAAAGCAGAGGGAAGCAGGACAGACACAAAAGAAAGTTGTATATGATGCCAAGAAAACAAGGAATGTGTTTGTTGTAAATTGGGATTCAGTCAATCCTGGCCTGAATACTGAAAGAATATATCTTTGGATAAGAACTTCTGAAGAGCAATAAATAACAATGAGCATTTGTTTGCACCCATGGAATTAAAACAACCCTGTACCTGGAAAGCATGGCTAGCATAGCCAAGATTTAGCTGGCGACAAACCACCATGGCGTCCATTATATCCCATCCTTCACCGCAGATGGATCCCCATATGAGTGTGCCGTTGTGTTCCTGGAGAATTTCCACAATGCCTTCGTGGTGGGTGCGGCCGCCACTCAAGCGTATCTGCAGAGGACAATTGACAGCTATGAAGGTTATGGTGATTGCCACACTCCAATTTCATCCCCAAAAAGAGACAGAAAGTTGCTGGCAGAATTCTCGGGCCACCACAGGTGCCCCAAACATGAGAGATGTTGAGCTGGCTATGCCCAACTTGTCCATGCCCACCCTAGTTCTCCAAGGTCAAACACAACCCTGATACAATTCTCAATGAAATCGAGTTTCACATCTGATATTCCTCAGATGTAAAGGTAAAGTTTTTCCTCATACATATGTGCTAGTCATTCTCGACTCTAGGGGGCAGTGCTCATCGCTGTTTCAAAACTGAAGAGCCAATGCTGCCCAAAGACGTCTTTGTGGTCATGTGGTTGCCATGACTAAACACCGAAGGTGCATGGAATGCTGTTACCTTCCCACCAAAGGTGGTTTCTGTTTTTCTACTTGCATTTTTATATGCTTTTGAACTGCTAGGTTGGCAGAAGCTGGGACAAATAACAGGAGCTCACTGCATTACGCGGCGCTAGGGATTTGAACCACCAAACAGTTGACCTTTATGATCAACAAGCTCAGTGTCTTAGCCACTGAGCCACCACATCCTCAGATGTACTGAATTATAATTCAATGTCCCTAAGCTACTAGGATAGGATGTGAACTGTAGTCCATCAAGAAGTCATCAAGTTGTGGTTGGGGGTCTCAAACTGAGGTTACATGGCCTCAAACCATGTAACAATTAATGTAATTAATTAATTTATTAATAATATAATAATGTAATTTATTTATTTAATGTAATTAATTAAAAACATGTAACAATTAAGTAATGCCTGAGCAGAAACTCAAAGTGATATTTAAGGCGGATTAATTGTTTTAATGACGGTGTTAGGAAGAAGCTTGGTAAAAACTAGGAAGCGAATTATTTGGAGAAAAGCTGGGATGTTTCTCAAATTATGTTGCGTTCATGGATTTTAAGAGAACCCAGATGTTAAACTGAATGGAACACATGGAGTTTGGCCATGTCCTGGGATGTAAATCTTACAAATTCCCTGAGCTGCCTGCCAGGATGGACTCTGAGCCAGCAGTCTGAAGATGACCTCAATATGGAGGGTTGAGGAAAAGGGCCTCCTGTTTCAAAACCAAATTCAGTAAACATTTTAAGAAGTATCCAAAAAGTCTGATTCATGTGAGCCTTTTCAGGTCACAGCAGCTATTTGAGGAGCTTGCTTGTGTTTTTGGTCCTCTAACAACTGTTTGTGTGTTGCACTTTATACGGTTTTAGCTCTGTTTGCACATGGGTTTACAAATATTACAATGTGCTCAAAGTTGAATTTGACCCCAGGGGTTAGGAGCTGATGTCACAAGCAGTGATCATGCTACCAAGACATAAAAACAAGCCACATCAAAAGACCTTAGCTCTGTTGCTCTGTTTAATGGTAAGGCCAGCCTTACGTGAAGACCACCGCTACTTCTACTATCACTGCTACTATAGCAATTAACTCCCCTCGTTGTCTACGGCAGAGATGTCAAACTCAATTCCATTGAGGGCCGCATCAGGGCTGTGGTTGCTCTTGGGGGGCAGATCAGTGGTGGGTTCCAGCCAGTACGGCCTGGTACGGTTGTACTGGTAGTAGTCGGGAGCAGTGGCCACTGTACCAGTATGTTGGCTCATTTGGCCCACCCACCCACGTTCCATACCTGTTTTTGAAGCAACCGGGCCAATTGTGCATGCACGCACAGTGTGCGGCACCTGCATGACCCCCGATGAGCAGCTGGGTGTCGCAAGGGCGGTGGAGTGTGCATGCACAGTGCACATCAGGCGCGTGCACAAACAGACCATGAGCAGCTTACTGGTAGCGACGGTAAGAGCAACCCACCACTGGGCCAGATGGACATGGCCGACTGGATAGGCGTGGCCAGTTTGACGCCACTCATTGGGAGTGGCCAACTGAGTGGGTGTGGCCAGTTGGGTAGACTGGGCCAAAACTAAGCTGGCTCAATATTTCCTCTTTGTACTGGGTAGACCAGGCCGAAGCAATGCAGGTGGACTGGGCCGAAGTAATATGGGCTGGCTCCTTACATTTTCCAGTACAGCCCTGGGTGGATCTGATCACATCTGGCCTTGAGTTTGACACGCCTGGTCTACGAAGAATCTATGCGGCCCTACAGAGCTCTGTTTTTGCTGTCAGAGGGTTGCAGGAGGCTGTCGCAGCCAAAAATGGAGCGCGGGAGCCCATTTTCACTGGCAGAGCACTTGGGTGCCCCCAACATGAGTAACATTGAGCCGGCCATGCCCACCTCAGCCATACACCCTTGCCCCCCCCCCAAGATCAAACACAACCCTGATTCAGCCCTCAATGAAATCAAGGTGACACCCCTGATCTAAGTTATGGCTGTCGCAAAGAAGATTTTTCTAATAGGCCACCGGATTTTCTTATTTTTTTTCTTTGAAAACAGAAACTTCTCCTCCTCCAAGAAGCTTCTTCAGTTCAGAACTGAACTGAAGAAGTTCTCCAGAATTGAAGAGCTTCTTGGATGAGAAGCAAAATGTTTTCAAAGAAAAAAAATCAAGAAAATCCAGTTGCCTTTAGGAAAAAGCACCTTAGGGTCAACTCTCCTCATTATGTTTTTGCACTAACAACACTGTGGGGTAGGCTGGTCTTAGAGATTGTGGCTGGCCCAAGCTAAATCAAAAATCTCAAAAGTAGTACAGATTGTATGTTTGTTGGTGGTGTCTTGATCTGAAGGGGATAAAAGTAAGAATGATATTTACATGTTCCAGCTCTTATGATGAAGTGCACAGTGCATTTTAGAGGTGAAGGAGAGGGGGAGGAAAAAGAAGGAAGAAGGGAGGAGGAGGAGGAAGAAGGAGAAGAATTCTCCCATTACTCCCACTATGAAAGGTGTCAATGATCTCACCTGGTTTTGGAAGCCCATCGCTGGGATGTTGCATCTCACACTAGCATCTTCTTCATGGGTGCAGCTTCTGATGTCCTTGTTGAATTTACAGTCCGTAATAGACTTTTCAAACCCTGTGCAGTCCAGTTCATTGAGATGGATAGGACCAATGCCTTTAAAAAGAAAGGGAACATTCATAAGCTCATTTCTCCACAATAAGTCAGAAGAGGGAAGTACATATATAATTTACATGTTCTGATGGAAACTATCCCACTTTGGTGACTATAGCAGTTAAAGTCAGCATATCATATCAACATATGAGCCAGCCGTGTGCAGTAGCTGCCAAAAAAGCCAACACAGTTCTAGGCTGCATAAGCAGAAGGATAGAATCAAGATCATGTGAAGTGTTAATACCACTTTATAAGGCCTTGGTAAGGCCACACTTGGAATACTGCATCCAGTTTTGGTTGCCACTATGTAAAAAAAGATGCTGAGACTCTAGAAAGAGTGCAGAGAAGAACAACAAAGATGATTAGGGGACAGGAGGCTAAAACATATGATGAACAGTTGCAGGTACTCGGCATGGCTAGTCTAGTGAAGACAACCAGGGGAGACAGGATAGCAGTCTTCCAATACCTCAGGCGTTGCCACAAAGAAAAGGGAGTCAAACTATTGACTCCAAAGCACCTGAGAACAAGAAGCAACAGATGGAAACTAATCAAGGAGAGAAGCAACTTAGAATTAAGGAGAAATTTCCTGACAGTTAGAACAATGAATCAGTGGAACTCCTTGCCTCCAGAAGTTGTGAATGCTCCAACATTAGAAGATTTTAAGAAGAAATTAGACAATCATTTGTTGAAGTGGTGTAGGGTTTCCTGCCTAAGCAGGAGTTGGACTAGGAGACCTCCAGTCCCTTCCAACCCTGTTATTCTATTCTATTCTATTTTATTCTATTCTATTCTATTCTATTCTATTCTATTCTATTCTATTCTATTCTATTCTATTCTATTCTATTCTATTCCATTCCATTCCATTCCATTCCATTCCATTCCATTCTATATCTGCATAGTTCTTCAATTAGGAAATGTGCAGATCTTACAATCCCCCCCCCTTTCAGAGAGTAAAACATATTACGTCATTAAAGCCAATGTTGTTGTTGTGTTGTTTTGTTCCCTCCTGCTTTTTCATTCTGCTTAATAAAACCTTTCCCCCTAGAGATCTGTCCTAAGAGTATCACTGCATCTGGAGAAAATCAGATGAAGAAAGTGTATTAAGAATTCATAAACCGTCTAGAGAGATTCTCAATTCAACCAAAGAAGCTTGGATGAGAAGCTAAAAGTTTTCAAAAAACCAAGAAAATCCAGTTGCTTTTGGAAAAAAAAAGCACCTTTTGGACAATTCATAGACTGGACATCTAAATTGTCCAGATCCCCTCCAGATAGAGGCCCAGGAAACTTCCGAGTTAAAAATATCCAGGGCTTTAATAAAGCTTTTCTACAGTTAATTTTGTTTTTATTCTTTGAGATACTGTTTCCAATATTTTTCTTTTCTTTCTTTCAATTGTTAGAAGCAGAACAGAGGCCAATTTTACATTTCTCCACCATTTCTTAAATTTCTTTTGGAGAATTGGAAGCAAATACAGTATATGCAACTGGCATTTTTGACTCTTTTTGCCCACAAGCCTGACATTTCAATTGGGATAAGGATAATCCTTCATAGGACTGCCGAAAGATTGCAAATAAACATGGATTATTGGAAGATTTCTAACATTATTTTTTTTACTTTTGCAAGAAAGCCGAGGTTTATAAAAGGATTTCCAAGGAATCTTTGAACTTAAATGGACATTTATGGCACTACAAAAATAGAATAAAATTTCACGACCGGTAGAATGGCTTATGGTTGCCTTTTGTAATGCACCCCAGTGAAACAAGCTCTTAAACTCTAGCTCTGTTCCCAAATCTAGGGTTTAAGTAAACAATGGATCTCTGATGGGATGTCAGTCTAGTAGAGCTGGTGTTACCAAAGGTGCTTTTCCAAGAGGCAACTGGACTTTCTGGTTCTTCTTTGAAGACATTTTGCTTCTCATCCAAGAAGCTTCTTCAGCTTTTGGATGAAAAGCAAAGGCTGAAGAAGCTTCTTGGGTAAGAAGCCAAACGTCTTCAAAGAAAAACCAGAAAGTCCAGTTGCCTCTTGGAAAAGCACCTTTGGTAACACCAGCTCTACTAGACTGACATCCCATCAGAGATCCATTGTTGCCCCTTGAAAAAGCAACTATGGGACAACCATGACCTGGATGATGGAGAATCTCCATAGACATAGAGCTGGTATTGTTTCTCCATGCATTTGTTTTGCATTGTTTTGTATTATATTCTTTTAAGTTGTTTCATGTTGAACATTGTCCAAAGTTGGGATGAAACTGGACAGCCTAAAGCTTCCCATCGCACATATGTGCTAATTGTTCCACCCTCCTCTCCTTCCGTCTTTCTTCTTTCCCCCATCTTCTTCTCATTCTCTCCTCCTCTCTCCCTTTCTTTTTCTGTTGTTATAGGTGTCTCTTTCAAATCTCAGTTTATGTTTTCTTGGGATGGTATTTACGCAAACCCAACTATAGTTTAGTATCATTTCTTATTCCCTTACCTTCGCTAATCTATCCTAACTATGTTTTCTCCCCCTTTGTATCTTGTCTGTTCATGCTATTCTATGTGCTTGAACAGACTGATATCTAAATGAAACTTTCCAAAGTTTCTCCAAGTCTCAAGAACAAAGTTTAAATGGAAAAAGTTAATTTTGTTGCTGTTCTCATTAAGCAGTCACCTACATTTCCCCAAACAATATTTTTTTTCTAAAGCAGACAAGGAAAAAAATGCAAACATATTTTTCTAGAGGTGGTAACTTCTGCTTCATTAATATACTTCAGAGCAATGCTAGCTGTTTTTTCCTAGCAATCTCCAATTTTCAGTAAAGACAACACAACCAAAACTGAAGCAGTCTTTCAAAATGCCTAGCTTCTACTTGTCTAATGTGCCAACCTGCTCCAGCCCCATCACGTTGCAGTGAGGTTTTTTTTCATGTGATGCGAACACTTCCATAGCGGTAGCCACAATTAAATATATATTAGGGCCCTCTCTGTGCCATTTGGCTGTAAGCTCACATTTTTAAGATTCCAGAGAGCTGCAATGTGTGTCTCATACATAAGTTATTTTCCTCTTCTTTCCCCAAACCACACCGTTTGAGAGTCACTTTACTGTTTATTTTAGACTCCTTGACTCTTTTGTGCCATGAAAAAAGAATTCTTTTTTCCCCAGTATTCAGCCGGGGTGAATTCTATACGTTTAATGTTAAATTTATTTGATACTTGTATCACCCCCCCCCTTTTTTTTGTACACCAATCTTTTTTCTTTTGTTATTAGTGCTGGATGTGTTACTTTTTTCTATTTTGTATTTTAGTTTTGTTAATAAAACAAAATAAATGTATTTTTTTAAAAAGCTTAAATCTTAGATACTGGAATTGATGGATTATTACACCATTCTAAGTTATATCAGCTTTCCCAAGAGTTAGAGCAGGAGTGTCAAACTTGATTTCATTGAGAGCTGCATCACAGTTGTGTTTGACTTTGGGAGATTAGGGGAGGTGTGGCCAGGATGGGCGTGGCCACCTTGACATCACTCGTTGAGGCTCTGTTTTCAGCCGCAACGGCCTCCCACGGCTCCATTTTTGCTGGCAGAGGGCTGCAGGAAGCCATTGCAGCTGAAAACAGATCTTGAGAGAGCTACGTGCAGCTCTCCCAAGCTCCATTTTTGCTGGCAGAGGTACCGGCAGCTGGTCCTTCGCAGCTGGTCCCAGGCGGCCCCACGGGCCAGATCTAAGCACCCCGTGGGCTGGACCTGGCCTATGGGCCTTGAATCTGACATCCCTGAGTTCAGTGGCGGGCTCCTACCACTTCGGCCTGGTTCAACTGAACCGGTAGTGATATGGCAGCCTGAGTCAGTGGAACCTGCAGTGACTCAGGCCTGCCACACCCCTGAACTGGTTCCTCGGTTGCCGTTGTCACCATTGCCATCTTGTTTTTGAGTTCTGCGCATGTGCAGAACAATTTTAATTGAACTGTGCATGTGTGCAAAGCGCACCCACGAGCGAACCGGCAGTAAAGCCAGCCAGAACTCATCCCTGCCTGAGTTAGATGGATTGTTTTACCTATCAAACAACCCTTTCCTAAACCTGAAGATATTAATGATAATATTATGGGATTTTCTGCATATAAAGCATGGGCTCAGCTCTTAGCCTCTTCATCTTCATTACTCCTTCATCCTTTCTAATAATTCCCTAATTTTAAACATGCTTACCTTGTCCAAGTCTTGCACCCAAGATAGCCTCCTTGGCCGTTCCAAAGCCCAATTCTCGGCAGGCCACACTGGCTGAAGATAGGTCCCACCCGTCATCACAAATGGTTCCCCATTCTCCGTTCATCAACACTTCGAGCCGGCCTTCTCCAACCTGGGCTCCGCCCTTTAGCCTCACTAGAAGGTGCTAAAAAGGAATGGGGAAATCTTCTATTACTCAGGGATGTAACAGTCAGAGGCAATTTCTGTTTATCTGGTTGGCTATTTTAAAGTTAACTCATCCACATAAATGTACCTTCTGGCACGAATCACAGAGAGCATAAAGATAGAACTCGACTTACAACCATAAGAGCCATGGTAGCCCAGTGGTTAGAATACAGCACTGCAGGCTACTTCTGCTGACTGCTGACTGCCGGCTGCCTGCAATTTGGCAGTTCAAATCTCACCAGGCTCAAGGTTGACTCAGCCTCCCATCCTTCCAAGGTGGGTAAAATGAGGACCCAGATTGTTGGGGACAAGAGGCTTGGTAAACTGCTTAGAGAGGACTGTAAAGCACCATGAAGCGGTATATAAGTCTAAGCGCTATCATATGAACACTTTTTGCGACCTTCTGAGATGCAAAGTCAATAGGGAAGCCAGATTTGCTTAACAACAGTGTTACTAACTTAACAATTGCAGTGATTAACAACTGTGACACAAAAGGTCGTAAAATGGGGCAATATTCACATAACAAATGTTTCACTTAGCAACAAAAATGTGGGGCTCAATTGTGGTCGTAAGTGTACCCTACAATCTATGAACAAACCCAAATACCTCATTAGAGCCACCAACATCACACTTGGAATCTCAAGATCTTAATAATAATCTTAAACTTATTAACAATATTTTAATAATTAATAATATTAATAATCTTATTAATAGGAAGAATTAAAGGTCTCTGGGTAAATAATTGTATTACATAACAGAGTTATTATATAATAAGAATCAGGATCTACCACAGTATCTCAATCGGGAGTCTTTCAGTTGGTTCCCAATCCCAGATCCAGCCAACCGAAATGGTACCATGAAGTCTATGTTGTGGTTTCTATTGTTGTTACCAACTCAAGGAGTCGTATGTGGCAATTTTCAGCTTTTAAATTATGAGTGCAGATCCACGGCATCCAAAAACGGTGCTAACTCAGAAATAGTTGGCAGCATCAACTATCCATCTACATTAAAAATAAATAAGTCTTTCTCGTTTTTGTTTTGCTGTCACGGCGGGCTAATAAGCTACAAAACCATCCTTACATAAAGTTCAGGAATTCTAAGGCACAACTGTCAACATTTTCATTTACATAATAGGAAAGTTGTCCGTTTGGAAGAACACAAAGCAAAAGTCAGTTGGCTTGAACAAAAGAATTTGGAATGAGAATTAGGCAATGTTTTGCCAAGAGCTTCAGCCCTTCCAGCAATAAATTAAGCTTGTGCAGTTCTGGAACTCCCAAACATCCTGAGTTAAAGCAGGGAGAAATTATAAACAAGGCTCTGCACAGAATATAATTCTTAGCCTTTTCCAGGTAAATATGAGCCACTGAGCAACTGTGTTTGAAAAATAAATGCAACATTTTTAAGAGGGATGGTGGTGCCTTGAAAATATTGCTAGTGTTCCTTGAGGAAGAGGAGGAAATATAAATATACGCCTTGGAATGCTGAACTTTGGAAAATTAGAATCTGCAGGGGAGAGAATGTTTTGGGCATTATGAATTATTTGGAATTGGGAGAAAAGCTGTTTATGACTGGCTCTTAAATGTCTCCTCTTTAAAGTCGCAAAACATTTTCACAATGTTTTTTTTAATGTGGTCATCTTATTTAGGAATTCCATACTGCACATTAGCAAAAAAAAAGAGGAGAAGGTGAAAGAACATGGGGCAGACTCAGAAAAATAGAGACACAACATTAAAGACACATTACAACAACAATAATAACAATTTGTATCTTCCTTGGTGGAAGAAGAGGAGGAGGAGGAGAAGGAGAAGAAGAGGAAAGAGGAGAAGGAGAAGAGTAGGAGGAGGAAGAAGAGGAGAAGAAGAAGAGGAGGAGGAGGATAAGGAGAAGAAGGGGAAAGAGAAGGAGGAGGAGAATAAGAATGAGGAGGAGGAGCTTATTTAGGAGAAAAGGCAAACTTATCATTAAATGAACATTGTTTGCATTTTATGAGATGGAATTTACTGATCCAGCATTAAAGGTGTTGGAATTCATACACAAAAAAGGCAAGTTAAGAAATAGGGTTTCTACTATTGGTATACATCACAAAGTATTGTGAAGAATACTATCTTGTACAAACTTAATGGGTGCCTTATCCTACCAATGGATTCTAGCCAGTTATGTTCACAGTTCTGTAAATAATGACCATATATGGACAAAGAATTCATGATTAGCTAGGATATTTTATCCCAATAGAATTTGGTCCCTGAATGAGCAGATTTTTGCTCACTTTTGGAGCTAAGGAGTAGCTGAGTAAACTTACCATAATGACACTATGCAGTGTCCAACTTATTTGACATCTTTTCCTAAGAATATTTAAAATGCAAAGGTTTGTGATTTCAATAATAAGGCCACATAGACCTCTAGCTAACCTACAATTCTCAAAGTTAGCAAACGAGAATTAACTCTAGACTAACCAGATTCATCAGACCACTCTGTAGACTGAGTGCTATCATTTTTCAAAATTTAGGTGGCCAAGATTGAATAAGATCAGCAAACTACAGAAGACTTTTGTGTCCTAGTCTGAAATCTTTTGAGATAGCAATAGCAATAGCAGTTAGACTTATATACCGCTTCATAGGGCTTTCAGCCCTCTCTAAGCGGTTTACAGAGTCAGCATATTGCCCCCAACAACAATCCGGGTCCTCATTTTACCCACCTCAGAAGGATGGAAGGCTGAGTCAACTCTGAGCCGGTGAGATTTGAACAGCTGAACTGCAGAACTGCAGTCAGCTGAAGTAGCCTGCAGTGCTGCATTTAACCACTGCGTCTCACGTGGGACATGTGAAATCTCAAGGGATACGAACCGTTTCACATTGGTAAATGTTTACCAAATATTTAAATTTTAAAATTTGCTTTCCTGCTAATATTTGCATTGAAGGAAGGCACTATGGCAAGCCATTAACACAATTAGTACTTTATTTGTCCTTAGCAGATTGCTTTCCAGGTTATTCTTGTGATCAAGGATTGAAGTAGGGTGAAGGCCTCTCTCTGCTCAATCTGTTGAGACAGAGCAATACAAGATGATATCACAACCAGGATCGCTCAAGTGTATGAGTTGCTTCCAAGAAATTATTGTGTTAATGTAATGATCCCAAAAGTTTTTCCTAATTAAAATTCCTGATGAACATGACCACTGCTGAAAATTTTGGGAAGTCCTTGAAACCAGTGGGTACTTATGTTGAGCAAAAAGTGGGTTAAACCATCTAGCTAAGATCAATTAGTGTTTTGCTAAAATCAAACATATTAGAAATTCTGTTTTATATAAAGCATTACAGAGAAAACAGTACAGTCACCATGTGCTTTACTGCTCAATTATATTACTGTAACAGGAAACTCTCCTCAGAACATAAAGAACCCATAGATTATAACCATAGATGCACACTAAACACTGCCATCTATTGGCTAACATAATTCTGCAGTTGTTGTAAAACAAAATACAGCCTAACGTGTATTCCAACAAAAAAAATATGTTCAATTTCCTACTAAGTCATGAAGCTCATTGGGTGTGATTTTATATCTTCCAGTCAACTTCATTTCACACGTCTTTAAGAAGATAAACTAGGAGGAACCATGAACGTAGCTGCTCTTCTTGGAGAAAAGATGGGAAATGAATGTGATAAATAAGGAATACTTCACACATTGTCAAGCATTGGATCCAGGCTGATGCAATGAAATGGTGAAAGGGAATCAAGGCTATACTTTCCTTAATATTCAGATTCAGATTCAGATTCAGATCAAGATGCTCAACCTTGGAAATGATCCTAAAGTTTGTTTGAATGGTTCACAGCTAGCAATACGCTCCATAGCAAATTCAAGTTCTCTATCAGACCAAGGAGAATTTCTTCCACTTACCTGAGAACGGAAAGCTTTGCCGAAGCCACTGTGGCTGCCTGGGGCAAACGCTAGTCCAGGGCTACAGCTTACCACTGCAGGGATCCCATTCTCGCAGGTAACGTTCCCACCAAAGGTCATGAGCCTATCGCCCATTTTGCAGTTAAAGAGATGTGATTCAGTGCCTTTGCAATTCACAGAATAAGCCCAGTATCTATGCTTTCTTCTGCTTGCTGATGTCCTGGAAGAGAAGGAAGAATACCACAATTGTTAAGATTCCACCACTAAGGAAATAGTTATAGCACTCAGACTTATATACAGCTTTACAGTGCTTTACCCTCTCTAAGCAGTTTACTTTGTGTTTTAATTATTTCGTGAGGATTGTTTGAGTGAGAGTTTGGGTATGACTGATTCGGAGGACCTGCCGGGGTATGCGGGGGTCATCGGGGTGGTTGGGGGGACCACAACCACGGGTGAGGGTCGGAGCATTGCGGTCATGACAGGGAGAGGCAGATATGGCGGGGACTTTAGGGCAGGCCATCATCGGGGAAGGAGGGCTCGCTGTGTCATAGAGATCCCTCCTTCCGGCCCTAGGAGTCCCACTCCAAGGTCAGATGGCGCGGGTGTTCAGGACCCTGGTCTCAGGCTGCTGTCGCTAAATGCCAGGTCTGTTGTTCATAAGGCCCCCCTCATCCGGGACTTGATAACTGATGAGGGCGCAGACCTGGCATGTATTACTGAAACATGGCTGGGCCCTGAGGGAGGAGTCCCCCTCGTCGAGATGTGCCCAGCCGGATTTCAGGTGCTACACCAGCCGAGAGCCCAGTGAAGGGGTGGCGGTGTGGCTATTGTAGTCCGGGAGTCTTTAGTACCTCGTAGGATCCCTGCTCCGGAGCTTGTCGGGTGTGAGTCCCTGCTAGTGAAGTTGGACCTCAAGGGTCAAGTGGGTTTGCTGCTTACGTACCTGCCTCCCAACTACGTTGCAGCAGCCCTCCCCTCGCTCCTCGAGTCAGTAGCCGAGCTAGCGGTTGAGTTCCCTAGACTTATAGTTCTGGGGGACTTTAACTTGCCTTCGCTCGGTGAACACTCTGATGGAGCGCAGGAGTTCATGGCTTCCATGACAGCCATGGGCTTGACTCAAGTAATTCGAGGCCCAACTCACTTAGCGGGTCACACGCTTGACCTCGTATTCCTCTCGGAGCAGTGGAGTTACGATCTTGGTCTGAGGGGTAATGAGATCATACCCCTGTCGTGGTCAGACCACTACCTACTGAGGCTAGACTTCCGGAGGCCAAACCCCCACCGTAGGGAGGAGGAACCGACCAGCTGGTTCCGCCCCAAGCGACTGATGGATCCTGTTAGGTTTCAGACGGAGCTTGGGGTTATTCCTGATACCCTCGCCCACAGTTCGGCGGAGACCCTCGTCGCTGCCTGGCACTCGGCAGCTTCGGAGTCTCTAGACCGGATTGCGCCGCTACGGCCCCTCCGGGTCAGCGGCCCCCGGAGGCCTCCTTGGTTTACTGAGGAGCTCCGGGAGGTAAAGCGCCGGAGGAGACGCCTAGAGCACTCGTGGAGGTCCGATAGGTCCGAGTCGAAACGGGCACTTTTGACAGCATGCACCAAGGAGTATATTCGGACCTTAAGAACAACAAAAAGAACATACATTGCCTCCTTGGTAGCGTCCGCCGAGTCCCGCCCAGCCGCCCTGTTTAGGATAACCCGCTCCCTCCTAAATAGGAGGGAGACGGGGGACTCCTTACAGGGTAAGGCTGAGGAGTATGTCCAGTTCTTGGCGGACAAAGTTGCCCGGTTTCGAGCGGACCTGGACTCCACCCCAGTAGATCCAGCCGAGACACAAGGAGAAAACTTGGCAAACCATCTCTGGGTTGAGTTTCAGGAAGTTGCCTCTGGGGATGTGGACAAGGCTATGCGAGCTGTGAGTGCCTCCACCTGCATACTGGACCCGTGTCCCTCCTGGCTGGTTGCCAACAGCAGTGAGGTCACACGAGGCTGGATCCAGGCGGTTGTTACCGCTTCTCTTCGGGAGGGGTACTTTCCCACCGCGCTTAAGACAGCGGTGGTGAGACCCCTCCTGAAGAAGCCGTCTCTGGATCCAGCTGTTCTTAATAACTATCGTCCAGTCTCCAACCTCCCCTTTGTAGGGAAGGTTGTTGAGAAGGTGGTGGCTCTCCAGCTTCAGCGTACCTTGGAGGAAGCTAACTATCTTGACCCCTTCCAGTCTGGCTTCAGACCCGGCTACAGCACAGAAACCGCTTTGGTCGCATTGACTGATGATCTCTGGAGAGCTAGGGATGGAGGCCATGCTTCCATCCTAGTTCTCCTGGACCTCTCAGCGGCTTTCGATACCATCGACCATGGTATCCTTCTGCGACGACTGCGGGAGATAGGGGTGGGCGGCACTGTCTTGCAGTGGTTCTCCTCCTATCTCTCGGACAGGTCGCAGTCGGTGTTAGTGGGGGGGCAGAGATCGTCCCTGAGGCCCCTAACTTATGGGGTGCCGCAGGGGTCGGTCCTATCCCCCCTACTATTCAACATTTACATGAAACCGCTGGGCGAGATCATCCGAAGGCACGGGATAAAATATCACCAATATGCGGACGATACACAGTTGTATCTGTCCGCCCCGTGCCAACTCAATGAAGCGGTGGACGTGATGAACCGGGGACTGGAAGCCGTTAAAGACTGGATGAGAGCAAACAAGCTGATACTCAACCCAGACAAGACCGAGTGGCTGTTGTGTTTCCCTCCCAAAAATTTGACCACCACACCATCACTCAGGCTGGGGGGACAAAATTTAAACCCCTCAGAAAGGGCCCGCAACTTGGGAGTCCTCCTGGATTCACAGCTAACTTTTGACCACCATCTCTCAGCTGTGACCAGGGGGGCATTTGCCCAGGTTCGCCTGGTGCGCCAGTTGCGGCCCTACCTGAATCGGGAGGCCCTCACAACAGTCACTCGAGCCCTTGTGATCTCTAGGCTGGAATACTGTAATGTGCTCTACATGGGGCTGCCCTTGAAGAGCATCCGAAGACTACAGCTAGTCCAGAATGCGGCCGCGCGAGTGATCGTGGGCGCACCACGGTTCGCCCACATAACACCGATCCTCCGTGAGCTGCACTGGCTACCTGTTGGTCTCCGGGTGCACTTCAAGGTCCTACTCACCACCTATAAAGCGCTCCATGGTAGTGGATCTGGCTATTTGAGAGACCGCCTTCTGCCAATTACCTCCCTGCGTCCCATCAGATCGCATAGAGTTGGCCTCCTCCGTATTCCATCCGCCAGTCAGTGCCGACTGGCGACTACTCGGAGGAGAGCCTTCTCTGTTGCGGCTCCGACACTATGGAACAATCTCCCCGTGGAGATTCGTACCCTCACCACCGTCCAGGCCTTCCGCACAGCCCTCAAGAACTGGCTAACCCGTCAGGCCTGGGGATAATCTTATTTCGCCCCTCCCGAATGCTGAGTGAATGTTGAGTTTTATTGTCTAATTTACTTTGTGCACATTTCTTTTTTCGTATTGTCCTACACTCCCCTTCCTTTTTGATTGTAAGCCGCCCTGAGTCCCCTCAGGGAAAAGGGCGGCCTATAAATAAATAAAACAACAAACAACAACAACAACAACAACAGAGTCAGTATGTTACACCCTACAATCTGGGTCTTCATTTTATCCACCTCGGAAGGATGGAAGGCTGAGTCAACCTTGAGCCTGGTGAGATTTGAACTGCCAAATTGCAGGCAGCTGGCAGTCAGAAGTAGTCTGCAGCACTGCACTTCAATGCCACCGAAATAATGGAGAAAACCTATCATTGACCAGAAGCAGTTGTTTGTTTGCTTGGAGGCCAGGACATCCTCGCATCCAGGCCAAATGAGTTCTCACAACCAAGCAGGCAAACATAATAAGGTCTAGGACAACTCGCTATGGCCAACTCATCTTGGCCAACTTGCCACAGGACAATAGTTAACACTAACATTGAAGAAACAGTGGAATAGAACCATTAAAGAAGGGATGCCAAAGGAGGGACAAAAAGAAATGTGAATGACAAAAATTAAAATTATTTTAAATTTATTTTAAATAATTAAATTGAATGGTTGATTCGCCCCGCAACGAGTTGTTCCATGGTGGGTTAGCCGTGGCGAGTTGCACTGCAGAGAGTTGGCCATGATGAGTTGGCCATGCCAAGTTGGCTGTGATGGGTTGTCCCAAGCATAATAATCTGAAAACCTGTGTAGCCTTTTCTTAGATTGCAACGTATGTCAAAAGAAGGAAATGGATCACTACTTGAATGACCTGCATGTGTTTATTATCAGGCCAGATCAGGCTATTTGGATAGTATATTCATATCCAACTGGTTTGCAAAAGAAATAAAGGAAACACTAAACAGTACAAATGAAGTCAGCAAACTAGTCAACATGTTTACTTTCTGTCATGAGGCTGGAAAAGCAAAGAGTAATAATCTACTCAGTTTGTCTACCATTTAATCAAAATCCCACCTTGTCTGCAATAAGTCAAACGTTTGGAACTGTACCAAAGAAAGCCAGTTTGGTCTAGTTAAGGCACTAAATTAGAAACCAGGGGATGGTGAGTTCCAGTCCCATCTTATGCACAGAGGTCAGCTGAGAGACTCTCAGCCCAATTCACTTCAAAGGATTGTGTCAGGGTTCCAACAGATGCCCTAATTAAATTATGTGCCTCAAGCCAAGCTTCAAAAGAAATCCAGTTACCTATTAGGAGCAACATGTCACCCAAGTGAAGCCAGTTTTGACCCCACATCATTTATGGCCCAATTCTGACCATGTTTCCCCCCTCCGCCCAGGTTGTGTCATAAATCACATTCTCCAATAGAGCACTTTCACAGGCTGTAGAGATCACACCCCTCCACCTGTTGCAGGTAACCTGCGAGACAGCCTTGAGAAAGATATGTATGGAATGTGCTTCTGGTTGTGGCTGCCATACTGCTCCATCAGTGTCATTTCCCCCACTTATGACAACTTGAGAGCAGGCCAGGGATGCTTCATGAGATGACAGGTTGTTGTTGGAAAATAGGAGGAGGAAGTAGCATTAAGTATGTTCATCACTACAGTTATTTCTAAAACCATAAAGGAAGGATATAAATAAATGAAATAAAAAATTTAAGTGAGTCAAGTTCTACTTTTCAGTACTCCTTAAGGGAAAAAATGTATAATCTTATGGCAGGAATTTGTGATTTATGTCAATGTGAAGGTAATTTGATTGTGAGTAACATGTCAAGAGCTACAAAAGGATGGGACATGTACCTGGCAGAAGGATGATTGCATCTTGTACACAATGTTATCAATGGCACAAATAATATAATTTGCATCCATTGCATAATAATACCTGTGATATTACTAACTCTCCTAGTGCATGCGCACCCACCCTCCCCCCCCACACACACCAAAGAGCCAGAAACTGGTTTTGGGGGTGCATTTTAAGGGGAGAAATGGTTATCTCGGACCCCCATCAGTTTTGAGATACAGGCAGTCTTTGACTTACAACCACAATCGAGCCCAAAATTTATGTTGCTAAGTGAGAGAGTTGTTAGGTTAGAGTTTTGCCCCAAGTTATGATCTTTCTTGCCCCCATTGTTAAGTGAATCAATGCAGTTCTTTAATTAGAAACACGGTTGTTAAGTGAATCTCGCTTCCCCACTGACTTTGCTTGTCAGAAGGTCACAAAAAGGGATCACATGACCCCAGGACATTGCAAACCATCATAAATATGAGTCATGTTTATAAAGTGTCTAAATTTTGATCCCATGATCATGGAGATGTTGCAATAGGTGTAAGTGTGAAGAACAGTCCTAATTCACTTTTTTTCAGTGGCATAAAAGTGTTGTGGCCCACCAGCGGCCAGTGGAGCTGGCAGCAGATTCGGAGAGCGAGGAGATTGGGGAGGAACATGGGGCAGTCCTGGAGTTTGGGGAAGGCTCCGATGAGGACTCTGTGTGGGAGTCAGAGAGGGGGCCAGGGCCATCTGACAGTTATCAGCTGCCTTCAGAGTCAGACATCAGTGAGGCAGACGAACAGCTGGAGCCTGTTCCCAGTGTGCACATCCGCAGAGTTGCAAGCGGAAGGGAACAGCTAAAGAACAGGGGTCGACTTGAGAGTAAGGCCAGAAGTGGGCAGTGAATGGCCCCTCCCAGAGGAAATAAAAGAGGAGCAAAAGGGGAGGGGTGTTTGCAGGAGACAATTAATTCATTCCTGCATTATTGCAAAGTATTGTGGTATCTGAAAGATATCGGCCTGGCCACTCTCCAAACCTGATATAGTTCGGTAATTGTGAACTATCTTGAAAGACTGTGGGGGAGGAAAGACTTTGCTGGAGAGGAATTCACTGTAAATTAAATAAAAGGGGTTTATCGGGACGAGGGCTCGGCTTCGTGCTGCTGGGGAAGCCTAGGTCAGAACAAGAAGTTTGGTCACTAAATGAACTGATGTAAGTTGAAGACTCCCTGTACCAGGCCTCCCTACTCCTCCTCTAAGATTAACCAATGAATCACGCTGTCTGTTTTGATGGAGAAAAAAAATCAACTGAGGAACAATCCCTTTGGCTTATCTGCTAGTTTAGAACAGAACCTTTTATGGCCTCACTGCTAAAACCCTCAAGGATTACGCTCAAGAGGTAAAGGAAATCCTTCGTGCCACATTATGGATAATTTAGGCAATCCTTTCCTTCCACCGGCCTCTAAGTCCTTGAGATAAGATTGGAAGGAAAGAGAGAAATTAACTTTTCCCTTCCACCAGTCTGAAAACCGAAGCCAGATCTCCAAGTATGTCTGGAAAAGGAATTCAGTCAAAGACTGTCAACAACTTTGGGAAGCTCAACGGATTAATAGGAACCATTTGAAAGGAAGATATTTGCCCTGCTTGCCCATAATATCTGTGGCATACGGTGTGGCAATCTTTCGTACAATTCCCGGACACGAGGGAGACGGGAATAAATCACAATGGATTACTCTGTGTCAAAATCAACAATTATTTTGTTAGGGGAGGAAAGAAGACGGTCTTAATTTAGAACCGGTACATCAAATCCACTTGGGTGATTTTGAAATCACCCCAAGGATTAAATATGGCATCAATATTATAAGTCGGCAGACTTGGAAGTAATGCAAGCACTGTTAATGTAATGGTTACATTAACAGACTCTAGGAAATCTAAAAAATACTTCTCTCTTCTTTCGACTTTACAGTCCAAGAAACTTGGGGAGGGGGGTCCTTCTGAGACATTTACTAGACCCCTAGCTTAGCTGCCTATTATTTGTTGCAGAAACTTAGCACTCACCCCTCTCCTAGAAGAATGAAATATTTTAGGAAATATTGAAAAGGCAGAATATTATATTTCCCTTAAGGAGAAATGGAGAAACATTCTCTTGGAGACAGAAAGCAGCCCCCACTTTTCTTAACAGCAGATGTCCCAACTTAAGAGCTTATTGAAAGAAGCCAAGTATCTAGGTAGCTTTATTCATAGGCAAAGCAAATACTACAGGCCGAAATCCATTCAAGATAGGATATTGTGAAACAAAGGCAGCATGGTAGGACTCGAGATCCAAACCAGTCATTAACCCATTTTAGGAATTGCCCAACACTGTTTCAGAAAACAATCTCCATCATTGCTTCATCTCAGTTGTACGACCCCTAGCAAACTTCAACCAAACCTGGGAGCTCAGACAACCTATAGAATCCGTTATGATCCCCACATAACATAACCTACAACAGCCAATAGAGTACATGTTCTTGCACAAGAACAGGAAGCTCAAGTGCAAAGCCCCCCCAAAACCCCCGCTCTCAATCCGCTCTCAACTCCATGTGGTCGGCTGCCCAGAATCCATGTGGTTCTGCTTCATCAATAAACCATCTTTCCAATCAGCCACCATGTTTCCAGTGTCTTTCTCCCAGCTTGGAACTGAACCAGATGGATGTTTTTTCCCACACTGTCCATTGCCTGAACTTCTGGCTCCTCTCCTCCTCCATTCTCCCAAGGTCATTCTCACAGATCATCAACAAGTCGACCATTCTTGATTTATAGGGAGCATTTTAGCAAAGTCATGTTGCAACTGCAGTGATAAGAGTCAGTGAATAAGAAAAGGAGAAGAAAGGAGAGAAGCAATCTGGAACTAAGGAGAAATTTCCTGGCAGAGAGAATAATTAACCAGAAGTTGTGGGTGCTCCATTGCTGGAGGCTTTTAAGAAGAGATTGGGCAGCCATTTGTCTGGAACAGTATAGGGCAGTGATGGCCAACCTTTTTGTCAAGATGTGCCAAAACCAGAGGGAGTGGGGGGTCATGTGCAAGCATACTCACACCCATAATGCAATGCCTCCCCTCTGCACATGTGTGCACAACCCCCCCACCCGCATGCTCGCAGGCCTCACTGAAGCCTCTGGACTTCTGGGAGGCGCATGGGGGTGTTTTTTGCCCTCTGCAGGCTTCAATGGCCCAATGGGCAATCTGGAAGTTCATCCCCGAACTTCCGGTGGGCCCCATTGGGCCGGTTTCTCCTTACCTAGGCTTCAGGGAAGCCTCTGGAGGGCAAAAAATAGCCCAACATGCAAACCGGAAGTTCGGGAATGGACTTCCGGGTTACCTGTTGGATCGTTTTTCTCCCTCTGGAGGCTTCCCTGAAGTCTCCCAAAGGCAAAAAACAGGCGAAAATCAAGATCGAAAATCAGCCTGCCAGCACGAGCTGACAGGACAATGTGTTACATGCCCTCAGAAATGGCTCTGCATGTCACCTGTGGCATGTGTGCCATAAGTTCACCATCACAGGTATAGGGTTTCCTGCTTGAGAAGGGGGTTGGACTAGAAGACCTCCAAGGTCCCTTCCAACTCTATTATTCTGTTAACTTCTGGCTTTTTTTTCAAGAGTATGCTGAACATTGTAAAACTTCTATAAATTCTGTAAATTCATTTAATTCCATATTAAACGACTTAAAAATTTAGAAATGATTTTTTTAAAAAAAGATTTAAAAGCTATGCAAAATGCAATTGAGGGGTTATAAGAGTTAAGGGAAACTCTAAATTAGTTCAGTTGTGTCTTGCTAAAAAAACAATTCCTATCCAATTTCAAGTTGTAAGTAGTGAGTCAATCTTTTTTTTTTTTTTTGGTCAAAGCTTATAAGTAATGCTGGCATTCAACTACATCTATGAGTGAAACTCACAAAGCCTTCTACTTTAGATATTTAATTCTTGGCTCATGAGTAGTCGAGTAGCTATTACAGATCCAAAACTTTTAGATCAGAAATAGAATGCTTCTGAACATCAGAGAGGAAAAAAATGCTTTCTCATAATGTGCTAAGATATTGGTTTTCACTTAGCATGGTGTGCAAATACTACCGTGTTTTAAATCAAACTCTGATTAAGCATAATGTATGGAGTCAATCAACATGGGGGCATTTCCCCCCAAACTGGCCACCCCAACTGGAAATTTGAGGAAACACAATCCCCAAATATCAGATGTTTTATCGAATATCAGAAGTTGTGTTTCTCAAATTTTCCTAGAGAATACTCTAGGAAAAATGCTCAGAAAAATACATTCTAGACCAATGAGATCCCCATTTTACTTCCTGGGATGACAGAAATAAACATTTTCTAGCAGATTAACAGAGTTGGCAGGGACCTTGTAGGTCATCTAGTCCAACCCCCCATGCAAGCAAGAGACCCTACACATTTCTGACGGATGGCAGTCCATTCTCTCCTTGAAAGCTTCCAGGAATGAAGCTTCCACAACTTCCAAAGGCAACTTCTGTTCCATTGAATATAGAATAACAGAATTGGAAGGGACCTTATAGGTCATCCAGGGATGAAGGCGCCACAACTTCCAAAGGCAACTTCTGTTCCATGGGTTGATTGTTCTCCCTGTCAGAAAATTCCTCCTTATTTCCAGGTTGAATCTCTCCTTGTTCAATTGGCAGTCCTTGACTTACCACCACAATTGAGTCCCAGATTTCTGTTGCTAAGAGAGACAGTTGTTAAGGGAGTTTTGCCCCATTTTATGACCTTTCTTACCCCAGTTGTTAAGTGAATCACTGCAGTTGTTAAATTAGTAACACGGCTGTTAAGTGAATTTGGCTTCTCCAAATTCACACAACCCCGGTCATAAACACAGGCCTGTTGTCAAGTGTCCTAGTTTTGATCATGCAACCACAGGGATGCTGCAATGGTCATAAGCATGAAAAATGATCATGTCACTTCTTTCAGTGCTGTTATAACTCTGAACAGTTACTAAACAAACTGTTGTAAGTCAAGAACTAGGTGTACTTGATTACCAGCAATTCAGAGCTGGTGGTATTAATGTATTTAAGTCTATTCAACAAGACCATTAGAATAGAATAAGAGAGTTGGAAGGGGCCTTGAAGGTCTTCTAGTCCAACCCCCTGCTTAAGCAGGAAACCCTACACCACTACAGACAAAGGGATATCCAATCTCTTCTTAAAAACCTCCAGTGCTGGAGCATTTACAACCTCTGGAGACAAGTTGTTCCACTGATTTAACTATTAGGAAATTTCGCCTTAGTTCTAAGTTGCTTTTCTCCTTGATTAATTTCCATCCATTGCTTCTTGTCCTACCCTCAGGTGCTTTGGAGAATAGCTTCCCTCTTCTTTGTGGCAGTCCCTGAGATATTGGAAGACTGCTATCATGTCACCCTTAGACCTTCTTTCCATTAAACTAGACATACCCATTCTTACCCTTTTCTGCCTCTAGAACAGCATAGTTGTCTGAGCTCAAGAAAACAGCAGAAAAGCAAATGACCAGATTTTCCAACTTGATTTCCTCCCCCCTCCACTTTAACAAATTGTCCTCCGAGCAGAAATAAGGAGCAAATTTGGCAGCAAGGATCGGGATGAACTAAGCTGTTTACTTTAGCCAAAGGTCCCATCTGTGAATCATTTCTGCCTGCCCCCAACAAGAGGCTCTACAGCTTCACACGGGTGACCTCAGCACCTAAATGCTGTGGTTCCAGTTTTTAAAAAATGTAAACCCTCAGCTTGGCAGGAAAATCTGCCTTATTTTCTTTTTTCATAGACTGCCTACAGAAGTATGAAGCCAGCTTATTGGAAGGGAGCCACAGCTGCAGACTGGCTTCCCAGTTGCAGCACCGCAATGTGAGTGGAAGATCCCATTTGTGGATAGAGCAATTTATGACGGCATGGTGTAGAAGGAGACCAGAGGGATGAGAGACAGATGAACAGGGCCTCCAAAGAGTCACGTGTAAAAAGAACTCGATCTGAGTGACTGGCGAAGATGTGAATGGAAGCTTTCCTTCCCTTGAGTATACCGGTAGTTCTGGACTTCCAACCACAATCACGCCCAACATTTCTGTTGCTAAGTGAGACTTTTGTTAAGTAAATCATGGCAACAAATCAAGGAGAGAAGCAACTTGGAACTAAGGAGAAATTTCCTGACATTGAGAGCAATGAATCGGTGGAACGACTTGCTTCTAGAAGTTGTGGATGCTCCAACACTGGAAGTTTTTAAGAAGAGATTGGACAACAATTTGTCTGAAGTGCTGTAGGGTTTCCTGCCCAAGCAGGAGGTTGGACTAGAAGACCTCCAAGGTCTCTTCCAATTGTCAATTCATGTCCTGTTCTGTCCTGTCCTGTCCCGTCCCATCCCATCCCATCCCATCCCATCCCATCCCATCCCATCCCATCCCATCCCATCCTATCCTATCCTATCCACTGAATGTGCTGTGCTGTAAGCTTTATTATTCTTAGCCAGTACTATCAGTGGTTGAGTTGATTAACTGGAATTACAGAGTTTGTAGTCCAACTTATCCAGAAGGTGCCAACATTAAGGAAAGTAGAATTAAGTAATTAATTACTTTAATTAATTAACTTAATTAGGTTTTTAAGAAGAGATTGGACACCCATGTGCCTGAAATGGGATAAAGTTTCCTTCCTGAGCAGGGGGTTGGACTAGAAGACCTCCAAGGTCCCTTCGAACTGTCTTGTCCTATCCTATCCTATCCTATCCTGCCCTGTCCTATCCTCTTCGAATGTGTTGTGCTGCAAGCTTTATTACTCTTAGCCAGTACTATCACTGATGAGTTGATTAGCCAAACCGATAGTGGAATTCAAGCCTGGGTTGCAGAAACGGCAGCGACCCAGCCCTGCCACGTCCCCAAACCGCTTCCCTCCCTGCCGCTGGGCTGCCACCATTTTGGTTTTTAGTGACAGTGCATGCGCAGTTCACTGTAAATTGTTCTGCACATGCATGAAGAACAATTTACATTGACCAGCGCACACTCGTGCTGTGAAGTGATAGTAAAACCAGCAGCAACCCATCCCTGGTCATAAGTCACCTTTTCAGTGCCGTTGGAATGTCAAAGAGTCACTAAATGAACTGTTATAAGGACTATGTGTATATCGGGTGGGTGGGTTCCTGCCAGTTCTAACCTCTTCTATAGAAGAGGTTCCACAAATCTACAGGGTCGTTTAGAACCGGTTCCAGCTCCCTCCCCCCTCCCGTCCACACATCATCAAGATGAAGAGCGAAAGGAGGAATTCTGGGAGTTGAAGTCCACAAGTCTTAAAGGGGTCAAGTTTGAACACCCCTGGGGTTTTTTCTAAAGGGTTAGGGGTGCAAGGGTCTTGTAACATGACAGCTTTAAGACTTGCGTGCTTCAAATACCAGAGTTTCTGAGCCAACATTTTGGTTGCTAAGCAAGAGCATTGTTAAGTGAGTTTCACCACATTTTACACGTTGATCACACCCACCAAGCACATGGCTGACAAGCCACTCCCACCCGGTCACATGGCCAGCAAGCCACTCCCACAAAGCAGGCCACACCTACAGAAGAGGTTCTAAAAAAAATTGAAACCCACCACTGCTGTATATGAATCTACAACAGCAAGTTTTTTAAAGAAGGAAAGGAGATGCTACTGGTTGACTTGCAACAGAAAGAAGCTTATAAATTCCTTTGCTGGGTTTTGAAACTGAGTAGCTTTGGATCAGCTGCTAAGGAGGGTTAGGGTGAAAATATTGATTGTCCTTTTTTTGCTTTCAACAAGTGCTTTTTCTCTATCTTCTGCAGCACGCAACTGGAAAATTACAGAAGATTTTGTCGACGTTACTCTGCAAACAATACATAAAGTAGAAGAAACAAAGCATGTATATTTACAGGAGCTGACAATAACTAAGCCAGCTTGGATAATCTCAAAAGTCTAAACATTGGCAGGTCTGGAAATCTGACAGCTGTAGCATAGCCTGGGAAATATAAATAGGTTGCAAAATGGAAATGGCAAACCACATCACCAAGCAGGGAAGAAAACTTCACAGCATGTTTGTGAAGTCATCAGAAGTCAATTTATTTAAGGCTTTGACTTTCCCGGGAGCCAATAAATAGTTTGGTGCATATTCCTGGGATTAGGTAAAGGTAAAGGTTCCCCTCACGCATATGTGCTAGTCGTTCCTGACTCTGAGGGTCGGTGCTCATCTCCGTTTCATAGCCAATGAGCCAGGGCTGTCCGAAGAAGTCTCCGTGGTCATGTGGCCAGCAGGACTAAATGCTGAAGGTGCATGGAGTGCTGTTACCTTCCCACCAAAGGTGGTCCCTATTTTTCTACTTGCATTTTTATGTGCTTTCGAACTGCTAGGTTGGCAGAAGCTGGGACAAGTAACGGGAGCTCAATCCGTTACACGGCACTAAGGATTCGAACTGCCGACCTTTCTTAAGAGCCGAGGTGGCGCAGTGGTTAAATGTAGCACTGCAGGCTACTTCAGCTGACCGCAGTTCTGCAGTTCGGCTGTTCAAATCTCACCAGCTCAGGGTTGATTCAGCCTTCCATCCAGGGGTGGGTTTCTCACCCCGTTCCAACCGGTTTGGTTGGAACGGGGCCGGTGGCATCCTTGTGCACGCGCGCAGTGCACGCATGCGTACTAACATCTGTGTGATGCTCCAGCTGCTCCTGGAGGATCGCGCAGGCGCTGTATGCGTCCTGCGCATGCGTGGAAGCGCAGAACTCATCAAAACCGGGTAAGGAGCGCGGGCGGGTGGGTGGGCCCTTCGCCGTTCCCGGAAGTTACTTACTTCCGGGTTCGCCGACCAACCGGTTCCCGGGGACCGCCGCAAACCGGTTGAAACCCACCCCTGCTTCCATCCTTCCGAGGTGGGTAAAATGAGGACCCGGATTGTTGTTGGGGGCAATATGCTGACTCTGTAAACTGCTTAGAGAGGGCTGAAAGCCCTATGAAGCGGTATTTAAGTCTAACTGCTATT
The DNA here is from genome assembly GCF_051295495.1 of Thamnophis sirtalis. Taxonomy (NCBI): domain Eukaryota; kingdom Metazoa; phylum Chordata; class Lepidosauria; order Squamata; family Natricidae; genus Thamnophis; species Thamnophis sirtalis. Next base: position 78,232,435 of record NW_028261382.1, read on the forward strand.
GCTATTGCTATTCTTATTGACAAACTCAGCATCTTAACCACTGAGCCAACGTGTCTCTTTACTCCTGGGATTATACAATAGCAATAGCACTTAGACTTATATACTTCTTCAGAGTGCGTTACAGCCCTAAGCAATTTACAGAGTCAGCCTATTGACCCCAACAATCTGGGTCCTCATTTTACCAACCTTTGAAGAATAGAAGGTTGAGTCAACCTTGAGCCAGTGAGAATTGAACTGTCGAACTGCTGGCGGCTGGCAGTCAGCAGACTTCGCCTACAATACTGTATTCTAACCACTGCGCCACAACAATGCAATGCAGATAGTCCTCGACTTACAACAGTTCATTTAGTGACTGTTCAAAGTTACAACAGCATTGAAAAAAGTGATATAAGCATTTTTCATACTTTTGACCTTTGTAGCATCTCTGTGGTTACATGATCAAAATTTGGCCACTTGGCAACTGACTTATATTTATGATGGTTGCAGTGTCCCGTGGTCTTGTGGTCACCTTTGGTGACCTTCTGACAAGCAAAGTCATTGGGGAAGCCAGATTCGCCTAACAATCGTGTTACTAACTTAACAACTGCAATTCAACTTTTACTGAAGATCTTTCTCTTACCAAACTGTTTGCAACACTTGTATTACCGTATTTTTCAGAGTATAAGACGCACCAAGGTTTTGTAGAGGCAAATAAAAAAAAGTTTTTGTACTCTGCAAATCTCCCCAAAATGGCCCTTTTTCATGAAAACGGGCCCTTCCCCCCCCCCCAAAAAAGGGCATGGATAGCTTTTAGGAGGCTTATAGAAGGCTCCTAGGAGCTAGGGGGGGGCAAAATTGACCCAAAAACGGCCCTTTATTTCCTCATTTCTGCCCTCCTCAGCCCCCAGGAGCATTCTGAAACCTTCCTAAAAGCTATGCACGGCCATTTTGGTTAAGGGGGGGCGGGGTTTCAGGAGGCCAAAAATGCTGTATTCAGTGTATAAGAACACATCCAAATTTTCAGCCTCTTTATACTCCGAAAAATACGGTAGTTTGGATGAAGCATACTTTAAAAGTGTTTGATCTTATTGGGACTAGATCAGAACTGTAACTATGACAGAAGGGGGACAGGAACTAAATGTAACCTAAACATAATAAGGGTTGAATGAAATTTTAATTATTTCAAATTCAGTATTATCCTGCCCCCCATCCATCTCTTCGGAAACATTCCTGGAAGACCAAGTGTGCTTCTCACCACAAATAATGTTGTGTATTGGCCTTAGCAACAGTTGCTGAGACGCAATGCTCCGTTTTGGAAACATCTAAGAGATTTCATGTTGTTTCTGCTGGCCAGGTGAAAATTTCATTTGTCTAAATTGGGCTGTCTTGACATGATCCTCTGTGCAGATGGCCACTGTGGCACTGTGTGAGTATGGTGGGGCTGGCTGCGGTTAGGTGAAGGAGATGTGCTGCCATAGCAACACACAAACACAAACCCAGAGGAGCTGGAGATGGATGCCACCAGGTGGAGAAGGGTGCAGAGGTGACCCCTATAGGTGGGATTGGTGCTGCGGGCATGTGTGCATCAGTGGTGGGGTTCAACAATTTTTACTACCGGCTCTGTGGGCGTGATTTGGCTTGGTGGGCATGGCTTGCTGGCCGTGGCAGGGGAAGGATACTGCAAAATCCCCATTTTCTCCCAATAAGCTGGGACTTGGGAGACAGAAAATAGATGGGGGCGGGGCCAGCCAGAGGTGGTATTTTCTGGTTCTCCAGAACTGGTCAGAACCTGCTGAATCCCACCTCTGGTGTGCATACTTGCTACATATCAAGGGTGGGTTCTGGCTTCTGCTACTGCTGGTTCACTCAAGGACGCACTTCATGCGCAAGCACAGTAGTAAAAAAGAAGAAGCTTCTGCACATTTTTCTACTTGCAAGGAGGAGCGGGAATCTGCTGTGCCACTCAATTTAGGAAATCCTGCTTTCTTGCTAATATAAATCGCACAGCACAGCTGATCATCGGAAAAACTGGTTTGCCTGAACCAGAAGCTTTTTATTTTACTACCGGTTCGGGTGAACAGCTGGTATCTTTGCTACCAGTTCGGTAGCAGTCTGAACCAGTCCAAACTGGTAGCGTTTCACCTCTGCTCTGTGGCCAGGCTCCTCTGAAGAACAAGTCTAAGTGATTACCTATGTGATGCTCAACCTTTCCTGACAGCTTCCCCATTGACTTCACTTTTATGAAGCCAAGAGCGAAGTTTGCAAACGGTGGTCATGCCTCTACAAGACACCGCAACTATCATAAGTGCAAATACTGGATTGCAATCATGTGAATGTGGTGATGTTGGGATGGTTGGAATTTGGAGATGGGTTATAAGTCCTCCTCATGCAGCACAATCATAACTTCAAACAGTTGCAGAATGAGTGGACATTAACCTAAAAGATAAAGTTTCCCTTCGCACATATGTGTTAGGCGCTCCTGACTCTAGGGGGCGGTGCTCATCTCAGTTTCAAAGCCGAAGAGCCAGCGCTGTCCAAAGACATCCCCATGGTCATGTGGCCAGCATGACTAAACACCAAAGGCGCATGGAATGCTATTACCTTCCCACCAAAGGTGGTTCCTATTTTTCTACTTGCATTTTTTAACATGCTTTCTAACGGCTAGGTTGGCAGAAGCTGGGACATGTAATGGGAGCTCACTCCGTTACGCGGCACTAGGGATTCGAACTGCTGAACTGCCGACCTTTCTGATCGACAAGCTCAACATCTTAGCTGCTGAGCCACTGCATCCCCGGGCATTAACCTACTGCAGGACTAACTGTATTATTGGTGACGACCATTTAAACCATCGCTTTTCCTTGTAAGCTTCTCTGGGAATTTGTTTGAGTTGAAGAAAAGGAGATGAATGAATCACGCTGACAGGATGTAGCCATTTTCCTACTTTCAACTGACCAAAATGACCCCACTGAAGAGAGGAAAGACTTAGTCACCAAGCCTGAGGCCCCGTTCCCTCAGGACAGGCAGCTGAGGCTCAACTCACAGAGCAGATAACCAGATTTATTCTGAGTGAGCAGTTGAGCAGGCCATTCCACCCCACCAAAATCAGCAACCAGCTCAAACAAATATAAGCAGGGTGGAGACCAGAGATCCCAAGAAATCCAGAACATTGGTATAGACATGTGATCATTTCTCTCCCCACGTGTAAAACAAAACACACCAGGCCATCTGGAATCACTTCCACACCAATGGTTTGTCAATATATTATACAATAAAAACCCAGGATGGTCTTAAGAAATCCACTCTGATGCGGTTTTTAAGAATTCCATTCCATAAACCTCCTCCTTTCTCCCCCCCCCCCACAACTTCATTTTAATTTCATCATTTTTCACTAACGAAGTATTTGAAACTTGGCTGGCCAGTGAAATCCTGCAAAGAGGAGACACTAGGAAAAAAGAATCCTTCATGGAAACTTGAAGAGCAAGCATGGAAAGCGGAAGACTTGGTACCTTCAGACCTTATTCCATCTTTGGTCAGGACAAACGGTTCAAATTATGTTGCTCAAGAGAATATGCTTCACAGCTGTCCGAAGGCCTCTTTTTGTCAAAAACGATGAAGGAAATTAAGAGTTGAAGCTCTTCAGATGTTGACAACAAAACACACAGAAACTACCAGAATTTTTCCAACTCCTATTTGGAAAGGGCTGCTTCCAAATAGATCTGCATATGTACCATATTTTTCAGAGTATAAGACACATTCTCTTCCCCCCTAAAAGGGGGTGAAAATTTGGGTGTATCTTATACACTGAATTTAGCCCCACCCACCCGCTGGCTCCCACCCTTTGGCATCTGCCTCCCATCAAATTGCCTCCTTGAAGCAAACAGCAAACAGCCTGTTTCAGTTTCAGCTTCAGCACAGCCTCCGCATCCTATTTTTGGCCTCTGCACGCCCATTTTCGGCCTCCGTGCACCCCGTTTTCCACCCATTCTGATCCCTGCCACCCAAAACAGGTGGAAAATGAGGCGCGTGGAGGCAGCAATAGGCTATGGCAATCCATGTATCCTGAAACAGCTGATCGTCGGGAGGCTGAGCCAACTGACAAACAGCTGCTTGTGCTAATCAGGCTGTGCTGAAACTGAAACGGGTAGTTTGCTGTTTGCTGCAAGGAGGCAAATTGCTGGGAGGCAGAGATAATTTTTTATACTTATACTCCGAAAAATACAGTATTCTTGAAGTTTAAGACTGTAACTATCCCTTAGACAAGTGCCTCTTACTTGTAGGCTTTGACATTGTATTTCTTCTCCGATGGAAATCCAAACATGCCGCAGACAACACGGGAATTTTTGTTGGTCCAGTTTTTGTCGCAGATCTGTTTCCAAGTGCCCCCTTCTTTGATCTCCACGTAACCCTCCGTTACAGGGATGCGTTTGCGAGAGGCTGAAAAGACGGCACGTATTCGGACATCTTCTACTTTGATGTTTGTGTTCTAAGGAATGAAAGGAAGATAAAGAGTTTCTTTTTTAGGCACAGGCCAGTGGAAAATGCCAGAGGGGAGACAAATATCCTTTAAACCAGGGGTATCAAACTCAAGGCCTAGGGGGACCGGACCAGCCCATGGGGTGCTTAGATCTGGCCCGCGGTGCCCCTGCCAGTGAAAACGGAAACTTGGGAAGGCCACTTGCAGCCGTCAGAGGCTCCGTTTTTGACCATGATAGCCTTCTGCAGCCTTCTGTCAGTGAAAACGGAGCTCGGAGGAATGTACGGGCTCCTTTTTTGCTGGCAGAGGGCTGCAGGAGGCCCTTGCAGGCTGAAAATGGAACCCAGGTGGGTTGTCCATGGCCTCCCTGAGCTCTGTTTTCACTGGCAGAGGGCTACAGGAGGCTGTGGCGGCCAAAACAGAGCCCAGGCGGACTGAGTGACATCAAGCTGGCGACTCCCCCTGACCACTCTCTCTGGCCATCAAGGTCAAACACAACCCTGATGCAGCCCTCAATGAAATCGAGTTTGACACCCGTAATTTAAACCAGCCAGCCAACCAACCAACCAAAGGTGGTATTCAGCAGGTTCTGACCAGTTCTGGAGAACTGGTAGCAGAAATTTTGAGTAGTTCGGAGAACCAGTAAATATCACCTCTGGCTGGCCCCACCCTCATCTATTCTCTGCCTCCCAAGTCCCAGCTGATCGGGAGGAAATAGGGATTTTGCAGTATCCTTCCCCTGGAGTGGGGTGGGAATGGAGATTTTACGGTATCCTTCCCCTGTCATGCCACCAAGCCACACCCACCATGTCATGCCATGTCACGCCACACCCACCAAGCCACTTCCACAGAACTGGGAGTAAAAAAAATTGAACCCCACCACTGCAACCAACCCATCAAGCAACTCCCAAAAATATAGAGTTGTGAAAAGCTGCACAGTATTGTGGCATAGCGCTTCAAAGAAGTCGCTAGATGTCTTTGAACAAATCACTTCCTCTGAACCCAACCTTCGCTTCTCCATTTTTCCCCTTTGCATTTTATTGTAACACCTTTGCTTATTGTGAGTCATTGAGAATCAAGTGACATACATGTATAAATAAATAAATAAATAAATCTAGAAGGAACCAAATATCACAGATGGATTAATCAAACCTGTGCGCTAAAATCAGTCAAATTCTTTCCAGTAACGCTGGACAGAAAATTGGGGTCCTCCAAAGGTTTAAGAATTTAACACCAATTAACAGAGTTGCAAGGGACATCATGGGTCATCTAGTCCAACCCCCCGTCCAAGCAGGAGACTCTACACCATTTCTAACACATGGCAGTCCAGTCTCTTTTGAAAGCCTGCAGGGAAGCCTGCAGAGTGGTGCTAACCATTCCACTTGTTGAGTCATGACTTCAGTTGCCACAACTATCTTGGGAGTCATTGTTTAGCAACCTTTGAGGGTCACAGCTCCCCGCCCTTCACACTTGTGGTTTCATCTCGCTAGAGGGAGAAAAATTTCATCTGAGATTTTCTAAGACTCCTGTGCTTTGCTTGGAAGAACAGCATGGAGTGCTGAAACGATGAGTGGGGATGAGTCACAAAAAGCGAGGTATTTCCATATTCCTGCCTACGTGAGATTTCCAGAATAGCCAATCCCACAGGGTTTTCTTTCAGGGAAGACTGAGCAGACTCGGAAAAAATGTTATTTGCTGCATCAATAAGTAGCTAAAAAGGAAACTAATTCCAGAGAAGGCTTATGTACATTTTTAAAAGCTGCTTCTTTGTCTCTACCACTCAGCAAATTCATGTTTCTATTTCATGACCTCAGGACTGTGGAATTTTTCTCTTCCCATTTTTAAATGCAATACCTCCAAAGGGCAAAAGGGTTTGAAACACTTATTATAGACAATCTTTATTTATATATATAAAACATTTCAACCAAACCTGGTACACAGATGACTTAATCTCTGGGATGGGTGTGTGCTCTGTTAAGATACAGCCTGTTGTGCCTTAAAATGGCTTCTACTCTACTGCCGTAAAATGCCCTTCACATCCTGGACATAAATTGTTTCAACTTCTACCCTCAAAACGACACTATAGGGGACTGCACAGCAGAACAACTAGACACAAGGACAGTTTTTCCCCAAACGCCATCACTCTGCTAAACAACTAATTCCCCCACCACTGTCAAATTATTCACTAAGGCTGCACTACTGTTAATCTTCTCATCGTTCCTATAACTCATCTCCTCCCACTTATGATTGCAGGACTGTAACTTTGTTGCTTGTATCCTTACAATTTATATTGATATTGATTGTTTCCTGATTGCTTATTTGTACCCTATGACTATCATTATGATTCTTGACGAAGGTATCTTGTCTTTTTATGTACACTGAGAACATATGAACCAAAGACAAATTCCTTGTGTGTCCAATCACACGTAGCCAATAAAGAATTCTATTCTAAACACTTTTACTTAATTTTGGGTAATTTATCCACGTTTGGCAAGTACTGGGCTTAACAGACCCAATCCTTCACACAGTTTACCCATCCTCCCTGTTATTTGTTCTTCTCTGCTCTCCTTCCTGGTCGTCTGCATCTTTCCGGTGTTTGACCAAAACTGGACAAAAATGTACCAATGCAGCTTAAAGCATAAAGCAGAGCTGTTACTTCCTGTAATCTCAGTATTACAACATTGGTGCCATCCAAAAATGCCCTTGGCTCTGTTGGCAGCTGCCCACATTGCTGGCTCATGCTTCATGTGTCGTTTACCAGAACAGATGCTAGAAAAGAAATTAGCACGCAAAGCTCAAAAGTATTTGCAACTCCAGCCATCCGCTATAATCTTTCTCTCTGTGTAAGCATATGGATTTTGCAGCCTGGGAGGGCTACTGTTCTGCTTGGACAAGCCAACATATGGAGTGAGAAAAAGCCAAGGAAAAACACAACTTAGTTTGGGTGTCGAAGAGCAGCTGCTGTATCATGAGGTCTGATGAGCTGACTTGGCTGCTCTCCAGGGCTGGTGTGGGGAGATTTGAAGTCAGTAGTCCCATTGGTGCAGTGAGATACCTAAGTATCGGGGACCTGAGCCAGGGGAGACACGCTCTTCTCACTGGGATGTGCTTCAAAAATTGGAGAGAGAGAGAGAGAGAGAGAGAGCAAGAAGGAGCAGGGGAAGGAGAGTAGAGTAAATTTTTGTGGCTGGAGTGAACGGACAAGCTGGAGAGAAGTTGGAGAGTAAAGTGAAGTGAATTGTGTATTGCAACACATACTCACTGCAGCTAGGATTGCTTTCGCACAAAACTGGGGGGGGAAATCAATACACTCGCAGATGAAGCAATAATTAGAAAAGTACTCGAATGTGCAGAGATGGACAAAATAACAATAGAACTAAAAGAAAGAGAAGAATTGGATTTTTATAAAATATGGAATAGAATTTATAAGTGGCTAGAAAACAGAAGCCAAAACAGAAAGTAGAGAATGTAAATATAATGGTGATATAAATAATTAATATTATTATAAGTGTTAGTCCTGCTGTTGTTATATTATAGGACGATGTAAAAGCAATAGGAATGCAGAATGGAGAACTATAAAGGCTAAACATGAAAGCCGATACAGAAGGCGGTATAATTACTTTACATTGTTGTGTATGTTTTGTGTTTGGTTTTTTTCTTGTTGTGTTTTTCTTTCTGTTTTTAAAGATTAAAACGTTCAATAAAAACTATTTTTAAAAAAAGAATTGTGTATTGCAACTGTCGGTTCCTGCTTGAGGACAGGAGAAGAACAGCTTCCATGGAATAAGGGAAGATCCAGAGGGACAAGCTCCACCCAAACCCTGAGGGGGGAAAGAGACCTTTGCCCAAGATCCTGGAGAGGATGGAGAGAATCAACTGCTTGTACAGAATCGGTGATTGAAGAGAGTGGAAGAAAACTGGGCAGACAATCCTTCTACTAATGGAGAAGAAGGTGAGCGGCTGCAAACTCTGATGGACTTATATCTAAAGGTAAAGGTTTCCACTGTCCAGTCATGTCCAACTCTACAGCATGGTGCTCATCTCCATTTCTTAGCTGAGGGACCCAGCATTGTCTGAAGATGCTTCTGGGGTCATGTGGCCAGTACCAGAGGTGGTATTCAACCAGTTTGGACCATTTCACCCAAACCAGTAGCAGAAATGGTGGACGGGCCTGCCCATCCACCCCGGCTCTTAGACACGTTTTTGAAGCCAGGCGCATGTGTGGAAGGTGCACGCATGAGCAAAGCACATGTGCGGAAGGCCGGGCGCATGTGTGGAAGGGCCAGCCATGAACCAGTGGTAACAAAGTGTGAAACCCACTGTTGGTCAGCATGACTATACACTGAGGCACACAGAACCCTGTTACCTTCCTACCGAAGTGGTACCTATTTATCTACTCACATTTGCATGTTTTAGGTTGACAGGAGCTGGGCAAGGGGCTGAACCCACCCTGTTGCCATCCTTGAATCCAGGCTGTCAATAGACAAGCTCAGCATCTTTAACCACTGAGCCATAAGCCCCCACCGGAAATATATCTACTGAGCTTTTACAGTTGACTCCAGACCTCCTAATCCCTGGTTCAACAGTTCAACCACAATACTTCACTGCTTCTCTGCTTGAAGCTACAATGCACAGATATTTGGACCATTACTATGTTAACTGCAGTGGGGAAAACAAGATTTCACATAACATCCTTTCTGCTTTTTTCCAATTCTCAAGATTTTTTGCAGTGACTCATGTTATTTTTTTCTCATGGGGTATTTCCAGCAGTCGGGCAATAACCTCATTGTTTAAGGTTCCCATCATAGATATTGTATAATTCACATAGATTTTCTAATAATTGTACATGGAATTGGGGAGTGGAGGAATTAGAGGGGGAAAAATGAAATTTAGGAGGAAAAGATAACTTCTCACCATAACAAGATTATCCCACTGACTTGGGATATGAGCAGGGGTGGGATTCAAAAATGTTAGTAACTGGTTCTCTACCCAGTTGCTGGGTGGGCGTGGCTTACTTGGCCTCCTGCACCACATTGGGGGGAGGTGTTCGCCCTCCCCAGACTCTGGAGGCTTTTCCCGAGCCTCCAGGAGCGTGAAAATGGCCTCCCCCGAGCTCCGGAGGCTGAAAACAGGTCCATTTCTGAACTTCCGGTAGGCCCCTTTTTTTTACCCCCCCCCCAAGAGGCTCCCACACTTACCTGGCATGATGAACAGGCTGCATGGAGACTCTTGGGAGGGCAGGGCAAGATGGGCAGGGCCAGCCAACCGTTACAACAACCAGTTCAGGGAACCAGATGTAAAATTAACATACGATTTGCCCAAATCAGTGTGAATCAGCTGAATCCCACCCCTGGATGTGAATTGCCTACATGTTCCCACCACATTGTGTAAGCTACTACTAATACATTTGGCAACTGATAACTCTCTATGGTATTTTTACTGATACCATGCCTGAAAGGTTGGTGATTTATGGATTTCTAAATGACTAAGGCATGGGTTATGGGAAGAAGAGATATTTGCTGTAATCTTATCGGGATTGAAGAGTTATTAAGTTTATTTATACTTGGGATGAGGATAGAAAGTCACTTTTTAAATATTTCTTTTCTTTTTCTTTGCACCCTTTGTTCTCTCTACTGCTCAGTTTTCTCTGAGTTTATTTTGTATTTGCTTTCATTATTGTAATTACAATTCCCAATAAAAATATTTTAAAAGGACTTCTAATGAATTTTATCAGCTCCATGCATTTTAGCAGAAAGGCCCATTTAAGACTGCATCCCTTTTTCTCCTTTGCTGCTTCATAACCTGGTATTTGTATCCCTTGAAGTAATAGTCTCTATCTTTTTGTGTAGTGTTACGTAGACTAAAGTGTGAATACTTAATCCTGAACAAAAACCTTTAACATCAAAAGAACAGTCAAGCAACATGTAGCCTATTTCTGAGACAACATGAAAGGAAGCAATGGAAAAACCATCTCCCTCTCTGATGTCATCAGTAACTGAGTTTTTACTGGAAGTCTAACATTTATTAAGGATAATTTCCACGAATTATTCTGAATTTACAGCTTGCATTAAGTAATAATCTTTGGTTTATTAGTTCAATTTTATAATATGGCGTGAACTAGCCATTTGTCAAGCAAGGTTTATGGCAGTATATTTTGCAAAAGAAGCCAAAGCTGGTTTATTCCACAAACCGTAATTAAACCAAATGCAGCTTACTGCAAGATGTGACTCCTGCTAGCTACTGACCTTGGCTGACTGAATAAAAACTCTTGGATTGAATAAAAAGCGATGGCTGACTCAGTTGGCAGTAAATTGTTCCTCTTTCAGTGCAAGATTCAATTAAAATTGTGGCTCAAAAGTTCTCCTTGAAAAGGACATTCCTTTCCAACTGTGAGAAAGAAACATGGGTGATCTATTCAGATGTTGGCTACAATGCACAGAACATGCAAGACTAAAAGAAAAGCAAATATACTTTTTCCTTTGGAAGTATGACATTTTCTTTGGGCAAATCTGTGTAATCAGTAATTGAATACAGTATTTTTTTTCTTTTTCTTATCTAACCCTCCTTCTTTCTGTGTTTATCTTACCAGTATCTTTCTATTCGAAGGAAAGAGAGGGAGGGAGGGAGGGAGGGAGAGAGAAAGAGAGATAGAGAGAGAAACTAGAGTTACTAAGAATAATTTCCATGAATTATTCTGAATTTACAGTTTGCATTAAGTAATAATCTTTGGTTTATTAGTTTCATTTTACAATATGGTGTGAACTAGCCATTTGTCAAGAAAGATTTATGAGTATATTTTGCAAAAGAAGCCAAAACTGGTTTATTCCACAAACCATAATTAAACCAAATGCAGCTTACTGTAAGATGTGACTCCTGCTAGCTTCTGACCTTGACTGACTGAATAAAAACTCTTGGATTGAATAAAAAGCGATGACTGACACAGTTGGCAGTAAATTGTTCCTCTAGTCCAACACCACCACCCGCTGCTCAAGCAGGAGACCCCTATATCATTGGAGACAAATGGCTGTCCAGTCTCTTCTTGTAAACCTCCAATGATGGAACACCCACAATTCTCATTGTCAGGAAATTTGTCCTTAGTTTAGGTTGAATCTCTCTTTGATAAGTTTTGACCTGTTATTTCTTGTCCTTCCCTAGGTTGCTTTTAATTTCTGTGACTGCCCCACAAGTACTAATAGATTGCTATCAGGTCACCCTTAGTCCTTCTTTTGTTAGACTAGATATACCAAGTTTATACTTATGTATAGTCTGAGAGAGGGGGGGGAGAATAAGAGAGAGAGAGAGAGAAAGAAAGAAAGAAAGAAAGAAAGAAAGAAAGAAAGAAAGAAAGAAAGAAAGAGAGAGAGAGAAAGAAAGAAAGAGAGAGAGAGAGAGAAAGAAAGAGAGAGACAGAGACACAGAGAGAGAGAAAGAGAGAGGGAGAATGAGAGAGAGGGAGAGGGAGGGAGAGAGAGAGAGAGAGAGAGAGAGAGAGAGAGAGGGAGAGAGAGACAGCATTTCATGAGCTACTTTTTCTCTTAATCCAAAGTTTCTCAGCCAGCTGTGTGGAGAAATTGGGAAACTTTCCCTGAATATGAGGGGAGAACAAATATGAAGTCATTTTTTGATCAAGTATGCTAAGACAAATAAACTGATCATGACAACAAAGCATTTTCTTCTGTCCAAGATTGGAACAGTCTCTTTGGCGTGCAGTGACTAAATACTGTTTTGCACTATTCTGCATTATTTACATTCAAATGGCAGAGGACTCATTTATCTCTTGATTTCGGTTTATGGAAAGTTTGTTCCTACCCCAGTCAACAGTACTTTAACCCCAGATAGTTTTCAGTTGTTATTTTATGTTTACAGAAGTGGCAGTTATTATCAACGGAATTACATGATATTTAAGTCTGCAAAATTCAGAAGAACGCCTCTGAACCTATAAATATCCTCAGAAAATGGTGGTTGGATCCAAATTTTGGATGGAATAATTGGTGGGATTTAAGATATAAAAGTTTGATAGCTTCTTGGGTTTCATCCCAAGCCTGGCCACAAAACATTCACTGTTTCCTTGTCTATTTTTCCCAATAGATTTTTTTTCTTCTTCTGAAATCCTGGGATCCCCCCATTCCTTTTAATAGAATTAGAAAGCATGTTTCAGGAGAGCTTCTCAGATTTCCTACCAACTGTGAGTTAAAACAATCACTGAATTTTGAGGCACTGCCAAGCCTTTAGGAAGTTTGAGTAATACTAAAAAAGGCATCATTAACAGGCCTTTGAGCTGAAAAACTCATAATATATAAAGAAAAAGTAGTTATTTCCCCCCACTGACAGTGGGCAAATGGAAAAGTGAGTTGGGTAGAAAGCCAAAGGAAATAAAAGATAATCAGACACTGTTTTAGACATGTCATGAGCTCATGGCAATCAGGGAATGTTGTGGTAAATTCCCCGACTTTAAAAAACTACAATACAATGGTCTCAAATATAAGAAAAAAGAAAACACTTCAATTCAGCTCCATATGATCACATCACTGGAGTTTCCTTGGCAACTATCTACTGCCTTCTCCTACTTCTTAATCTATTGCCTTCTTCTGTGGGCGTGGGTTGGTGGGCTGGTTATGTGGTCATGTGACATGGACTCAGTTCGACATGCAAAAATTTTTGTGTGCATGTGCTTGCTTCGCATGTGCTCATGCCAAACACAGGCTCCACGTGCACATTTGCCCGTAAAAAGTTATGCGCATGCGCACGTTAGGAAAGGAAAAATAAATTTTTGCAATGAAGATTGTTCTGCACCTGCGCAGAACAGAACATCAAGATGGTGCCGCCGCTGATAGAACCGGTTCGGGAGCGTGGCAAGCTGAGTTACTACCTACTCGGCTGAACTGGTCCGAACTGGTAAGAAACCACCTCTGGTGGGCATGGCTATGTGATCATGTGACTGTGGGCATGGCCAGGTTGTCATGTGACTGGGTGGGTGTGGCCAATTTTGCCAGGGAGCAGGGGGTTGGACTAGATGATTTCTGAGGTGCCTTCCAGTCCTGGATTGCTGTGCTGTTTCTAAGTTTTGTTTTAAATCCCCCAGAATAACTCTTAGCTTTAGAATTTCATGGCCTTCCGCTAATCAATCTGTTTAGATTTCAGTGATCAGAAACACTTGGCAAGGATCTATCGCTTGCTGTAATATGTCAAACATTAGGATTCATTTGACAAGTAGGATTATAATACAAAATGTGCTATGACTATTTCTTCACTAATGACCTCACCAAAATGACATAAAGTCTGTATTCATTATTTTAACTTTGACACAAGTGTAGTTGATGCCTTCAGAAATGGTTTAGGTGTGAAAAGGATCACAGGCAGGTAGAAAGAGATTATTATTAGACAATTAGCCCATATGGATTTGATCCAGAGTTAGCTATAATCAGACTATAGTTTTTGTCCTCAGTGGGATGCATTTAAGCTTGATTCAGAATGGACAATGTTTGTTTGAAAAAGCAGATATCAATATAACTTCAGATAACTCATGAGGTTCATAAATGTATTGTGATATTGACTATATTGTTAACGGATTAGATATCTTGTTTTTGAATTAGATGGTTTAATGTTTTAACTGTTCTAATGCTTTTTTATGTTTATATTGTTTTAACCTGTTTTTAACATTTTATTATATATATTTGAATTGTGAGCTGCCCAGAGTTATTTGCTGAGGTGGGCAATCAATCCATCAAACCAACAAATCAAACTTATTTCACTTGAAAATCTTATCTTCCCTAATGCTTGTGGTCACATTTCAATAATACACTGATTTCAGTTGCACTTATAATATAGATAGTCCTTGAATTATGACCAACATTTCTATTGCTAAAGGAGACATTTGTTAAGTGAGTTTTGTTCCATTTTACAACCCTTTTTGCCACAGTTCTTAACTGAATCACTGCAGTTGTTAAATTAGTAACATGGTTGTTAAGTGGATCTGGTTTCCCCCTTCACTTTGCTTGTCAGAAGGTTACAAAAGTTAAAAAGTTGACCCCAGAAAGTCATAAATATGAGTCAGCTGCCCACATGCCCACATGGAGATTCTGCAACGGTTATAAGTGTGAAAAATGGTCAGAAGACACTTGTTCAATGTTATTGTAATTTTGAATGGTAACTAAATTAACTGCTATAAGTCAATACATTACCTGTATTGTACCATTTTTTAAACTTAATCTATCAAACAAATACCAATGTCCAAAATATCAGCCTTGTAGCAGAAATAGCTATCTTGAATTACTGGCCCTCTTCAAAAGGTTAAGTATGCAGCAAGCACTGACTCTGATCCAACAGGATAACTGCTCAAACTTTGTTTGGCCCTGTTCCTCACATTCTAGTTCTTAGCCAAGTGTTCATTAAGAAGAACTCATTCCTGGCCAGGAGGTTGTATATAGAGATGCTGAGGTCAGGCTTCCTTTGAAATAAAACATATTTTCTACACTGAACTAAAATAAATAATGTTGAGACTCTGGAGAAAGTGCAGAGAAGAGCAACCAGGATGATGAAGGGACTGGAGGCTAAAACATACGATGAACAGTTGCAGGAACTGGGCATGGCTAGCCTAGTGAAGAGAAGGACCAGGGGAGACATGATAGCAGTCTTCCAATATTTGAGGGGCTGCCACAGAGAGGAGGGGGGGTCAAGCTATTCTCCAAAACACCTGAAGGCTAGACAAGGAACAATGGATGGAAATTGAACAAGGAAAGATTCAACCTAGAAATAAGGAGGAACTTTCTGACAGTGAGAACAATCAACCCATGGAACATATGTTGCCTTTGGAAGTTGGGGCATCTTCATCACTTGAGACTTTCAAGAAGAGGCTGGACTGTCATTTGTCAGAAATGGTCTCGGGTCTCCTGGTTGGGTGGCGGGTTGGATTAGATGACCTACAAGGTCCCTTCCAACTTTGGTAATCTGTTAATATTCTCGGGCTCTCTCCTTCAGATCATTTTCTGACCCTTTTCCGATTCCCCCACACTTTGTTTTTTCTCTTTGGGGAAACAGCCCGTCCTTCTTTTAAAACTCTCCCACAAGCCACAATCTAGTTTTCCTTCAAGAAGCTGAAGCATCCAGAGAATGCACTAGCATATACTCTCAATATGTACAGTCTCAGATGAGACAGACATGGCCCCTTAAAAGTGCATCTGTTTGAAAGCTCCAACATTGGTCGGAGTAGACATCCTAATCTTTGGACACAGAATTCCTTTCTTCTTTTTGATGCATTCCCTGCGCGCATGGCATTTTTTTCTGGCAGTACCTCTGGCACCAGGAATGCTAAACTTTTGAGTTTGGGGGAAGGGCAGGGGGATCCTGGGAATTCCTCAAGCAGTTTACAGTGACCCTGCACTTGCTAATCCAACTCATAACGATGGCCTCAAAAGTGCTTTTTCAGCAAATAACTGGACTTTCTTGTTTTTTCTTGGAAGATATTTTGCTTTTCATCCAAGAAGCTTCTTCAGTTCTGACTGGATGGTGGAGAATGGAAGGATTTATGTTCCTTGCAGACAGCTCATTAAAAAAGATGCAAATGGCCAACTATCTGCAAGGAATATACATCCTTCCATTCCCCACTATCCTGTCAGAGCTGAAGAAGATTCTTGGATGAGAAGCGAAAAAGTCTTCAAAAGAAAAAACAAGAAAGGCCAGTTGCCTCCTGAAAAAGCCCCTTTGGGACTAAGAATCTCTACAGACATTTAGCTATACAATTTGGGATGAAGACCCTTTGAATGGTGTGGGAGTAGGAATGGATTTCCAGGGGGGAAAATTATAGACTACAGGAACCATTTGCACCACTTAGGTAACCCTGAGGACACAGGTAAACGTCCAAGTGCTTCAAGGACCCTCTAAAAGGATGCAAATGACCAGCTGTCTGCAAGGAGTATAAACCCTTCCATTCTCCACCATCCAGTCAATGCTGAAGAAGCTTCTTGGATGTGAAGGAAAAATGTCTTCAAAAGAAAAACCAAGAAAGTTCAGTTGCCTCTTGAAAAAGCACCTTTGGGACAACCATGACCTGGATGATGGAGAATCTCCACAGACTTTTAACTGATGCTATGGGGCTGCACTCTTTGGTGGCCCAGCTTGCACAGCCAATCCAACCTCCAGAAGTGAACCAAGCACAAGAACTATGAAAGAGCAGGGCTTCCTCATCAGAATACCAAGTATTTTGGCCCACTGAAACTAGACATCCAAAATATTGGGCACTCCTGAGACCACAAACACAATAAATCGCCTTTACGTTGGTTATTGGGACAAGAGATCATTAGATTGACCAGGGATCCATCAAGACATTGCTTATGTCTTTAAAGTCTAGTCTTAGTTCATTGAAATACAGAACAAGAGAGATGGAAAGGACCTCTAGTCCAGGGGTCTCCAACCTTGGAACTTTAAGACTTGTCTACTTCAACTCCCAGAATTCCTAAGCCAGAAAACTCAGCCAGTAAAGCAAAGCAAAGCTGGCTGAGGAATTCTGGGAGTTGAGTCCACAAGTCTTAAAGTTGCCAAGGTTGGAGACTTCTGGACTAGTCCACCCTCTGCTCAGTCAGGAGACCCTACACCAGTGGTAGTCAACCTGGACCCTACTGCCCACTAGTAGGCGTTCAAGCTTTCATGGTGGGCGGTAGGGATTTGCTGTAACTCTGCTTTATAAATTTTATAAAGTAAAGTTACTTCCTTACTTTATAAATCACCATTACTGTGGAACCGGTGGGTGGTTAGAAAAAATTACTACTAACAGAGATATAAAAGTGGGCGGTAGGTATAAAAAGGTTGACTACCCCTGCCCTACACCATTCCAGACAAATGGCTCTCCAATCTCTTCTTAAAAACCTCCAGTGATGGAGCACCCACACCTTCCGGAGGCTATCAAAGGTCCATAACTTCTCAGCTCAGCTGGTGAGGACCTATGAAATGTATCATGCACATTCCAACAGCGCAGCAGTCTAAAAAGAAACATTCTCGGCATGTGAGGCCCCAGACAAATGCAAACATGGCAGGAAGCAAAGCTGAGAAAAGAAGGGGAATGCCAGTAGCAGTCAGCTGTTCAAACGAAAGATTATGAATAAGGTATCTATGCACAACAGAGAGACGCATAGAGACACAGTCTATAGATTAGGGAAAGTCTAGTCCACATTGGGGCAACATTCTGTTCGGTTCATATTACCCAACGCGTCATTTAAAACAGTCTGCAATTTGGATGGTTTAGAGTTTCTCCTTCAAATTCCAAAAGATTTGTGGGCCCTATCTGGCGGATTTCCTCTCATCAGCAGCTCTATAGCAGTGGGTTCCTCCTGGTTCGGACCAGTTTGGCTGAACGGATAGTGGTTTGGTGGCCTTGGTCACTGGGACCAGCAGCAGAAACCCAGGCATGTCACGCCCCTGAACCGGTTCTCTGGGTGGTGTCATAGGGGCCGCCATCTTGTTTTTCTCTTCTGCACCTGTGCAGAACAATTTTTATTGCATTTTATTGCACAGCATGCCTATGAACAAACCGGTAGTAGTGCCTGCCAGAACCCACACCTGCTCTACAGGATTCATAATGGACATGTTCATTAAGATAAGGCTGGATCGGCTCACAATGTGGTCGGATCTGGTTCACAGGGGCATCCTGGAAAATGTAAGGGGCTGGTCTGCGTTGCTTCGGCCCAGTCTACCCAATGCGAAGAGGAAACATGCCGGCAGTTTGGGGAGTTATGTCAAGCTGGCCATGCTCACCCAGTTGGCCATGTACGCCCAGCCCCCTGAGGTCAACCACAGCCTTGATGTGGCCCTCAACGGAATTGAGTTTGACCCTCCCTGGCCTATGAGGTGGTTTAAATTTTGACAGATCAACATATGGATTTGCCTTCTACTGAATTAAAGAACTGGCCAGCTTGGTTCAGTGCTGTCCCTGCTTAGATTGACAGTGACTGAGATGGATCAAAAACAAAAGACCTTCAGAAGATTGAACAGGAATTAGATTTGGAGGCCTTGGTGTGCAAAGTGAGCTCCTTAGCACCAGATTACATCTTCCCTTTGCACAAAATAGTCTATGACCACCATCTTCTCCCTGTGGGACTTGTCTTCTCTGAAGCCACAAAAACTTTGCAATGCAAGGACGTTAAGGAGATCATTTTAAGCAAGAAGGAGAAAGTCTCTCTTACCGCAGATGATGGCCTTATCCCACCCCTGTAGGATAGTAATTAAACATGTTTAAACCAGTGGTGAAATTCAATTTTTTTAACTACCGGTTCTCTGGGCGTGGCTTGGTGGGCATGGCAGGGGAAGGATACTGCAAAATCTCCATTTCCCCCAATCAGCTGGGACTTGGGAGGCAAAGAATAGATGTGGGCAGGGCCAGCCAGAGGTGGTATTTGTCGGTTCTCTGAGCTACTCAAAATTTCCGCTACTGGTTCTCCAGAATCTGTCAGAACCTGCTGAATTTCACCCCTAGTTTAAACTCTGTATGCTAATTGGTCGCACACTATTACTGATTGATCCAATTGGACTTTCTGGTTTTTCTTTGAAGACCTTTCTCATCTTCTCCAAGAAGCTTTTTCAGCTCTGACTGGATGGTGGGGAAAGGCCGAAGAAGCTTCTTGGAGGAGAAGCGAAACGTCTTCAAAGAACAACCAGAAAGTCCAGTTGCCTCTTGAAAAAGCACCTTTGGGACAACCATGACCTGGATGACTGAGAACCTCCACGGATATTACTGCTTTGAGTTTTTCATTCTTATCTCCTAATGAAGCTGAAGATGCTGAAAAAGAGCCACATTGCTTCCGGGCAGAAAACCACAGTAGTGTAAATGATCTGATCTTTGTCCACTGAGACACCCATAGAACATCATTTGTGGGATTGCAGAACTATCCGAGTGGACTTACTAAAGCCCAGCAGATGGCCTTAAGAGGAGGATCTTAATGATCCAATTAATGATATACAACTACTTAATTTCATCATTGGAAAAGCATCCAAACCTGGCAGGATATTTTCACTGCAGTTAAACATTTGCTCCAAGAATCACGCAAAGTTGGGCTGGAAAGATTCTACACCAGAGGTGTTAAAGTCAAGGCCCTTGGGCTAGATCCAGCCAGAGGTGGTAATTCAGCAGGTTCTGACCAGTTCTGGAGAACCGGTAGTGGAAATTTTGAGTAGTTTGGAGAACCAGTAAATACCACCTCTGACTGGCCACGCCTGCACCTATTCTCTGCCTCCTGAGTCCCAGCTGATTGGGAGGAAATGGGGATTTTGCAGTAACCTTCCCCTGGAGTGGGGAGGGAATGGGGATTTTATAGTATCCTTCCCCTGCCACGCCCACAAAGCCACACCCACAGAACTGGTAGTAAAAAAATTTGAATCCCACCACTGCACCATAGATCTACTAAAGGAAGGGTTGTCATCAAAACGTCAAAATGGTTACAATCACAATGGTTGGGAGTTGTCCCTTGATTTTTGGAACCCCTTCAAGCCTCTGGAGCCCAAGAAGGGCAAAAATGCCCCTCTCCGCTGTGCTGCAGGGGCTGACTAGACCACACCCACAATGGCCACGCCCACCCAGCAACCGGGCAGAGAACTCCTTGCTAAAACTTTTAAAGTCTACCCCTCAGGTCCACAAGTCTTAAAGTTGCCAAGGTTGGACAACTCTCTTTTAGGAGAGATACGACTTCCCTCATAGTAACTATCAGAAGCTAATCTCACTCTTTCTCCTTCCATTCCATAAGGCCCTTTGGTGACAAGCTTGGATGCCACACCATGGTTGAAAAACAGGCAACTGTGGTCAAATGATGGAATTAGGAATCTCCTCATTTCAGAGGCAGACAGTTTATGGAGATCCATGGGCTTTGAGAGCTATTCCAGTAGAACATGGGGAGTGTACAGGTAGTCCTCATCTTACGACCACAATGGAGCCCAAAATTTCTGCTGTTAAGTGAGACATTTGTAAAGTGAGTTTTGTCCCATTTTACGACTTTTCTTGTCTCAGTTGCTAAGTGAATCACTGCAGTTGATAAGTTAGTAACATGGTTGTTAAGTGAATCTGGCTTCCCCATTGACTTCGCTTGTCAGAAGGTTGCAAAAGCAGATCGCATGACCTTGGGACACTGCAACGATCATAAATATGAACCAGTTGCCAAGCCTCTGAATACCCCTGGGAATGCTGGAATGGGTCATAACTGTGAAAAATGGTCATGTAATTTTTTCACTCCCATTGTAACTATCAATTAAATATAAGCCAAGAGTGTGCGGGGGCAGCTAAAAAAAGCCAACACAATTCTAAATTGCATTAGGAGAGGGATACAATTAAGATCAAGGGAAGTACTAATACCACCCCATAAAGCCCTAGTAAGACCACACCTAGAGTACTGCACCTAGACCAGTTTTGGTCACCACACTATAAAAAAGACGTTGAGACTTTCGAAAAAGTGCAGAGAAGAGCAACCCAGATGATGAGGGGACTGGAGGCTAAAACATACGATTAGCGGTTGTAGGAACTGGGCATGTATGGTTCAGTGAAGTGAAGGACCAGGGGAGACATGATAGCAGTCTTCCAATATTTGAGGGGCTACCACAAGAGAAGGGGGTGGTGGTCAAGCTCTTCTCCAAAGCACCTGAAGGCCAGACAAAGAATAATGGATGGAAACTGAACAAGGAGAAATTCAATCTGGAAATAGGGAGAAACTTTCTGACAATGGAACAGAAGTTGCTTTCAGAAGTGGTGGGAGCTTCATCACTGGAGACTTTCAGAAAGGCATTGGGCTGCCATTTGTCAGAAATGGTATAGGGTCTACTTGGGCAGGAGGATGGACTAGATGACCTACAAGGTCTCTTCCAACTCTGTTAATCTGTATCTGTATCTCAAGCTACCTGTAGTGGCAAAGTTTAGTGTGTTAATTAAATAAATAGCACATAGATCAGAAACATTTGGCATAATTAAATTTGTGGCTCTTGTTTGGATGGCATATTCTCTATAGCAAAATGCAGAAAATGGAAGTATTTATATCAACCTGGCTTTAGCATAGGAGAAGGGCTTCGATGCATGCCACCTGCCCACACACAATTTTTCCACTCATCGAGTGAGAACTGATGCTAAAATCCAAAGCCACAAAAACGTTGTGTGTGCACAGGGGCTTGTTACAGCTCGTAGCATGGGCTATATCAAATAGAAGAGGGTAAAGTCAACATGAAATATTTTTAAAGGAATGTTTGAGGTGATTCTTTGAAAGAAATCTTCTATGAGCAGCTGTATGTTTTTCTTTTCATACAAGAAATGAGCTATTTCCTACTGCCATTTCATTGCTGGCTATCATGGCAAAATTGTAATTATATACTACATTAAACTAAACTTGCTGGACCACGCTGAGTGGCTGTAAAAGAGCTTGCATTCAAATTTTGTCTGGGATGCAAACTCTGATAGTTCATCTAAGAGTGCAGAGAGAAGAAGCAAGAATGCAAAGAAGAGAAACAAAGATGTTTAGGGGACTGGAGGCTAAAAGATATAAAGAACGGTTGCTGGAATTGGGTATGTCTAGTTTGATGAAAAGAAGGACCAGGCGTGACACGATAGCAGTGTTCCAATATCTCATATCTTTGTTGCCACAAAGAAGAGGAGGTCAGCCTATTCTCCAAAGTACCTGAAGGCAGGACAAGAAGCAATCAATGGAAAGTAATCAAGGTAGAGAAATAACCTAGAACTAAGGAGGAATTTCCTGACAGTTACAACAATTAATCAGTGGAACTGCTTGCCACCAGAAGTTGTGGGTGCTCCATCACTGGAAGTTTTTAAGAAGAGATTGGACAACCATTTGTCTGAAACGCTATAGGGTTTCCTGCCTAAGCAGAGGGTTGGACTAGAAGACCTCCAAAGTCCCTTCCAGCTATTCTATTCTATTCTATTCTATTCATTTTCAAATGTGTTGTGCTGTAAGCTTTATTATTCTTAGCCAGTACTATCGGTGGTTGAGTTGATTAACTGGAATTACAGAGTTTGTAGTCCAACTTATCCAGAAGGTGCCGACATTAAGGAATTGTTTCAGCTACCAGATGATCTTTGCTTGGTTCAAAATTTGCTTAAACGTTTAAAGGAGAGTTCCCTAGCTCTCACAATTGTGGGAAGAAACACAAGTCCAATTCTCAAATGGTGCTTCTTTGGATTCACGTACTTTATTTTGTTTTGGGTTTATGTTACAGGCAGTCCTCGACTTATGACCACAATCAAGCCCCACATTTTTGTTGCTAAGTGAAACATTTGTCAAGTGAGTTTTGCCCCATTTTATGACTCTGTGTGCCACAGTTGTGAAGTGAATCACTGCAGTTGTTAAGTTAGTAACACGGTTGCTAAGTGCATCTGTTTTTCCCATGGACTTAGCTTATCAGAAGGCCCCCAAAGGGACATTGCAACGGTCATAAAAATGAGTCATTTGCCAAGTGTCTAACTTTTGATCACATGACTATGAGGATGTGCACTGGTTGTGTGAAAAATGGACATAAGTCACCTTTTTTCCAGTGCAGTTGTAACTGTTTTTTTTAAGGTTCCAAAGGTTTTATTTCTTTTAAAAAACACAAATATTTCATCATTCGTCAATCATTAAAACATTGAAGTACAATTTTTTTTGTATGCCCCTCCCTTCCTCCCTCCACCCCCCAACCCCCCTCCTCCTCCCCCCCCCCCGACTTCCCAGAACCCGTACACGGTATGGATTTTTAACTAACACAGTCTAAAATCTATTGAGAAAAAAGAAATAAAGAAATTAATGACATTCTACATTGACCTTAGCTTCTTCTTACTGAACTAACTTTAAACAATTTAAATCATTTCTGATCTTAAGCATAGGCTAACTGGAATTTCTTGGTCCCGTATTTATTTTGTATATAGTCAATCCATTTTTTCCAGTCTCGTTTATATCTCTCATTTGAGTGATCTTTAAGATATGCCGATATTTTAGCCATCTCGGCTAAGTTTGTGACTTTCAATGTCCATTCTTGGATTGTAGGCAAGTCTTCCTTCTTCCAATATTGCGCCACCAACAGTTTTGCTGCAGTTATTAGGTGCAGAATCAAGTTAGTCTCTACCACTGTAAAGTCAGTACATATACCTAGTAAAAATAACTGAGGAGTAAACTTTATCCTTCTTTTAAAAATATTTTGCATAACCCACCATATTTTTATCCAGAATGCCTTAACCTTTTGGCAGGTCCACCATATATGATAATATGTAGCATCGAGAGAACCACACCTCCAACATTTAGGCTGTACATTCGGATACATAGAAGCCAACTTTTTAGGATCTAAATGCCATCTATAAAACATCTTGTAAAAATTTTCTCTCAGATTTTGAGCTTGTGTAAATTTCACATTTCTTACCCAGATTCTTTCCCATGTATCCAACATTATTGGTTCTTCAATATTTTGAACCCATTTTATCATACAATCTTTAACTAATTCTGTTTCCGAATCCATCTGTATTAATACATTATATATCCTCTTTATATGCATTAAACTTTGATCTCTTATTTGTTTAAACAAGTTATCCTCAACTTGGATAAAACCATTTTTTTGATCTATTTTCCACCTAGCCTGTAATTGCCCATACTGGAACCATGTTTGAACTACCTTCTCCTCTTTTGATACCTCTAAAGATTTTAATTGTAATACCCCCCTTTCCGAGGTAAGAAGCTGTCTGTAAGTAATTCTGTCCTGTTTTTGTGCTATATTCATATTTTCAATTGCGTGTCTAGGAATTGCCCACATGGGTATCTTGTCATTTAATTTATATTGGTATTTTTTCCAAACCCACAGTAAAGCATTTCTTAAAATATGACTTTTAAAATTCTTATCCAATTTTTTGTTGAATAACAGGTAAGCATGCCAACCAAATACCAGATCGTGTCCCTCAATATTCAATATTCTATCATTGGTTAAATGAGTCCAATCACTAATTACAGATAATGCCACTGCATCATAATATAGTTTTAAATTAGGTAGTTTCAATCCTCCACTCTCACGTACATCGTGCATTATTTTCATCTTTACCCTCGGCTTCTTTCCTGCCCATACAAATTTGTTGATACCCTTCTGCCATTCTAAAAGGTTCGCATCTTTTTTAAGTATAGGTAACATTTGGAAAAGAAATAAAATTTTTGGTAAAATGTTCATTTTCACTGCCGCTATCCTACCCAGCAAAGATAAGTGCAATTTCTCCCATTTTTTCATCTCCGTCTGTATACTATGCCAAAGTGGTTCATAATTATGCTTATATAATTTCCCATTTGAAGTTAAAATGTTAACTCCAAGATATTTGACTTTTTTAACTACCTCACATCCTAGCATCACTCCTAATTCTTCCTTTTGTTTAATATTCATATTTATAGCTAATATTTTGGTTTTCCTAAATTTATTTTAAAGCCAGACACTTGACCATATTGATTAATCGTATTCATTAAAACCATACTGGATTCCTGCGGTTGTAACTTTGAATGGTCACTAAATGAAGTGTTGTAACTCAAGGATTACCTGTATTAGCATTCACCATGTGGAAGGGCCCATCTAGAGCCCTGGTGGTGCAGTAGTTAAAATGCAGTACACAGCAGGCGACTTCTGCTGACTGCTAGCTGACTGCAGTTCAAGCGGTTCGATTCTCACCGGCTCAAGGTTGACTTAGTCTTCCATTCTCTCATGGTCGGAGCAAGATTCTTGGGGGCCATATGCATAAGCAAAAAACAAGATGGCATCACCTGCGTCACCACCCAGAGAACCAGTTCGGGGACCTGGCAGTCGGAGTTACTACCTACTCTGCCAAACCGGTCCGAACCAGTAGGAACTCACCTCTGGTGAAATGGTATATAAGTGCTATTGCTATTGAATCAGCCTTCCATCCTTCCGAAGTGGGTCAAATGAGGACACAGATTGTTGGCGGCAATATGCGGACTCTGTAAACTGCTTAGAGAGGGCTATGAAGCACTCTAAAGAGGCATATAAGTCTAAGTGCTATTTGCTATTGCTATCTGATCTTGTTTGAGCTCTGCAGCCTAAGCTCATTGACTAAGAAGGTTCAGGCCTAGTTGGTGCTTGGATGGAAGGTCACCAAAGATGCTATATCTGCAGGCTAGAATGGAAAAATCAGGGGGGGGGATCCCAAAAGAAAATAACAAGCCACTTACTGTATATCTTGTTGCCAAGGAAACTCCATGTGTGAATCCATGAACTCATGGGAGATTGAATTCAAGAAAGTCATGGGAGATAGAAACAGGTAAAACTTTTTATAGGGCAAGGAGTCCATCAAATGGAGACAGAAAGCTATAAACGTAGCAAAGAGATGTTTTATAGGTCAAGATTTGGTGGACATAATTTAAAAATTATGGCATCTTAATAGTGGAATCTTTACTCCATGAAATCTTGACTGGTGCTTAATTTCAGTTGTCCCTTTGCAAAATCTGCTCTTTCCCTTAAACCGTTGAAACTAGGGGTCTTCAAAGTTGGCATCTTTAAGACTGATGGACTTCAATTCCCAGAATTCCCCAGCCAGTATGGAATTCTGAGAGTTGAAGTTCACAAGTTTTAAAGGTGCCAAGTTTGGAGACTCCTGATTTAAACCATTTAATTTGAAATAGCTTACGAAGGAAGGAAGGGAGGGAGGGAGGGAGGGAGGGAGGGAGGGAGGAGAGAGAGGGAGGGAAGGAGGGAGGAAAGAAGGAAGGAAGATATTATTAGAAGTTAGTCCAAGATCAAGAATGTAAGTACATTTTTGTTGTGTTCTTATCCGCGTATTTTGCTTTTACATTTTTTTCCTTTCACTGCATTGTGTAACTGAAATAAAAATATTTTTGCTTCCCTTAGTAAATATCTAACAAATTAGATTTCTTGGAAAATTATGTGGTTCTATTGAAAAATTCATTTGCAAGTGAAGCCAATGGTATTCCAAAAGAACTGAATTTACATCTCTTTCTTCCCGAACCTTCAGAAATAAAAAGCCAGACAAATAAATTTCCACTGAAATATGTACCACTGCGATGAACTGATAATATAGTCACAAAATAATGAAGAGCAACAATTAAGCAACGGCCTCTTCAGGTCTGGTCTGCAGAGAGTCAGTTTTTCCATTAAGGGCAGAATCCCTACAGCGTCCAGGAAAGAGTTGTTTTTGATCCACATGCTGATACACATCGAGCATCTGTGGGATATTGGACAGCTTCACACTATCTGCTGAGAAAACAACGCCTTCCAGGGCATCGCTCCCGAAGTGTGGAAGGAATGAGGCCATTTTAGACACGGACAAAAACAAGGGAGAAGAACTGCTGTGGCTGGCCAGATTGGAGGAAATTATTCTGCGGCTGCACAGTTGCAAATAAATAATAATTATTTTTGCTTCCTTTTCAATGAAAATCCAGCATCATTCCTGAAATTTGGAAACTTGAGGCTTTGGAAAAAGTGCAAAGTAGGGCAACTAAGGATGAGTAAAGGCCTGGAGACTAAAACATATGAAGAATGGCTGCAGGATTTGGGTTTGGTTAGTTTAGACCAGAGGTCAGCAAACTGCAGCTCTGGAGCCGCATGTGGCTCTTTTCTCCCTCTGCTGTGGCTCCATCACCTGTCGGTGCCACAATATTGAGAGGAGTTTCCAGTGGGGGGGAGGGGAAGAGAAGCACAGTGCGCCAGGAGAAGACTCTATGGCAAGGGGAGGGTTTTCCAGTTGTCTCCACAATTGATAGGGCTCTTGGTTATGACAGGTAGAGGAAAAAGTATGCTGCGCTAGGAGGAGACTCTATGGTGGGGGAACTGAACTTCCGGTCAGCTCCAGAATTGAACCAGGGGCTTCTGGTTAGGACCTTTGTTGATCCCTGTGTTTTTTTTTCTGTGGGATACGGGTGCAAATGGTTCTTTGAGTGTTTAAGTTTTCCGACTCCTGGTCTAGACGAACCTATGGCACGCATGCCAGAGGTGGCACACAGAGCCAACTCTGCTGGCATGCGCACCATCACCCCATCACCCCATGTCAGATCTCCGTGGCATTTCTTTTATGAGATTCTGTTTCCCTGCAAATGGCAAAACAGAAGCTCATGAGAGAAAAAGATCTTACCTATTATTGCACTGCTGGTGTTGGGATGCCCGTCCTCCTGCTGGCCAGCTGGTCATCGGGTCTCTGCTGAGCACATGCACATGTCTGTGCATTTGCACATTCATGTATGTCTGTGCATGCGCACATTTGTGCATGTCTGTGCACGCACACATTCACACACACGTGTGCACATTTTAGTTTGGGCATGCGCGCAGGCGCAGTTTGGGCACTCAGTGCCTAAAAGGTTTGCCATCACTGGTCTAAGAGGAAAGAAGAACGGAGAGAAACATTATAGCAGAATTCCAGCATTTGCGAGGTTGTCACAGAGAGAAGGAAGTCAACTTATTCTCCAGAGCACCAGAAGTTAAGACAAGAAACAATGGATAGAAACTAATCAAGGAGAGAAGCAATTTGGAATTGAGGAGAAGCTTCCTAACAGTGAGGACAATTAACCAGTGGAACAGAAGTTGCCTTCAGAAATCTTGGGTGTTCCATCACTGGAGGTTTTTGAGAAGAAACTAGACAGCCACTTATCTGAAATGGTATAGGAACTCCTGCTTGAGCAGGAGGCTGGACTAAAAGACCTCCAAGGTCCCTTCCAGCTCTATCCTGATTCAGATATTTGCTTCCATAGAAAAGAGATGTTGGAGATGTTCAGGTTGCTTAACTGACCTTGGCTGATCTTAAAAAAATATGTTGGGTTGATCTATTTAGGATTCAGATGAGGGACCACCAACAAAGTTCAGAATGTCAGGTTAGACAAGGAAGTCAACACTTACTTACACACACATAAACACACACACACACACACACACACCTAATACAATCTTGGAAGATTTGTTTACTATTGGCAGGAAAGCATCATGGAATCACGCTTAATGGAGATTTTCTTTATTTTGTATTGACTAATTATTGGGCTGAGAATCACAATTTTAAGCATGGAATAGCGCTCTGAACAAACACAAATTTGTGTTTGTTTAGAGCTACAAGTCCAGTCTACTAAAGCTTAATGTTAATCTTTAAGCTTAAGGAGAATGACTGGACCAAACTCACCCAGCTGCTTTCATGGCTAAAGGGCGAACTAGAACTCACAGTCTCCTAGTTTTTATCTGGGCGCCTTAGCTACAAGACCAAACTCGCTGTCCAAGATGTTCAATTATTTGATGGTATTTTGACAGTCTGTTTTAGCTACCGTAGGTTTCTGGTTTTGTGTGTTCGTGCGCAATATGTTGTGCACCCGAAGATGTTTCATTTTGTTTTGTAAATAATTCCACCCAGGGCTGGGATTCAGCCGATTCGCACCAATTCGCCGAACCAGTTGTTGCAAGGACTGGCTGGCCACACCCATCCCACCCCATCCCATCCTCCCAGGAGTCTCTACACAGCCCGTTCATCATACCAGGTAAGTGCAGGGCCCATACAGAGGCCCTGGGAGGATGAAAAATGGCCCTCCTGGAAGTCCGGAAATGGGCCCATTTCTGGCCTCTGGAGCCCAGGGGAGGTTGTTTTTACCCTCCTGGAGGCTCAGGGAAAGCCTCCGGAGTCTGGGGAGGGTGAAAACTGGACCTATTAAAAGTACCGGAAGTCCCAAAATGAACTTGTTTCTGGCCTCCGGAACCTGGAGGAGGCCATTTTCGCCCTTACAGAGGCTCGAGGAAAACCTCCGGAGTCTGAGGAGGGCATAAATGCAGCCCACCCCACTGTGTTGCAGTTGGCCAAGTAGGCCATGCCCACCATGGCCACGCCCACCCAGCAACCTGGCAGAGAATTTAAACAAACTCATCCTATTCCTCCCATACATTTTTATCCTCTTGCATTAGCAGAATGCTAAAGCCAGAAATAAGCCCAACAGGGGAAATAAACAGGAGGCAAGAAAGAATTAAGACATTCTCCTTTGAGCCACAAAGTCCTCTTTGTAAATGTCCATCTTATATTACTATTACTCTGAAAGCAAAGTTTACAACACATGTTTGTTAAGCTAGCCAAGGTCGGGGGTGGGGGTGGGGGTGGAGAAACCCTAATAAAATCAGGAATATGAACTGAGCTGTAGAGAGTGTCAACTTGGGGATATTTTTTTTCACTTGGTTTCCAAGCTACCTCCATATGAGATACAAAATTAAGAAAACATGGGCGCAACAGTGTGATAATTTAGCCAAGTTTTTTGCTTCTACACAATCTTCCTACACAAAGCAATTTCCTTCTTTCTTGTTTTCCCTCCCCCTAGATTTGATGGTTTGGACAACTTCCTTGGAAGAGTTAGTTAGGTTACTTTCAACTAATTTAATCATCAGTCAGGGAAAGCGTGGCCTTGAATTAACTCAATACCCCTTGAACCTTTTTACAAAGGGATAGAACTGGTAGAGAGTGATTCATGGCTGAAACATCCTTGAGTGAGCTAACCTCTGTCTAGACTGGTCCAAGTTTCCCCCACATTTTGCTTTGAGAATTAAAATCTGACCCTGGAAAAACTGATGACTGCAAAAACTATCCCAAATATTCAGTGTCTCCTCCTTCAGGCACTAAGCTATCCTTGTTAAGACAACTGCTGGAATTACAAAGAAGGAAAAAGCTCATTCAAGAGAAGATACACCACATTCTATCTCTACTCGCTGGTGATGTGTGTTTTTCTTAAATGCCGGATCACAAAAGATGCATGTTGGAAACTCAGAACAAAGAACAGTAGCATATATCTTGAGGGGTTATTTTTTTCCTGTGAACCCACACGCATTTTTTTGAGCAGAAAGAATACTGCTAAACTGAGTTGAACAGATGGAAACTTACCAAGGAGAGATCCAACCTAGAAGTAAGGAGAGATTTCCTAACAGGAAGAACAATTAATCAGTGGAACAGCTTATCTCCTGGAGTTGTGAGTGCTCCAATCCCTGGAGGTTTTTAAGAAGGGACTGGACCGTTGATAGGATTCAAATAATTTAACAACCAGTTCAGCCAGGTGGGCTGTCATGGGAGGCATGGCCCAACCTGGCCCTGGGCGAACTGGTTGTTGAATTACCATACAAACTCACCAGCGAGTGGTGGGATATGACCAGTACGCCCCGGTATGGGTGTACCGGTGCCTGCTGGGAGCACCAGGTACTGTTCCGGTACAGTGCTCTGGAGTGCTCACCCGCCCTCTTTACCTGTATTTGAGCCGATTGGGGCTTACGAGCACTCGCACAGAGTGTATGCTCCGCCGAGTATCTGGGGCATTGCAGAGCCATTGCGGAGTTGTTGTGGAGCGTCGCGGGGGTAAGTACGCATGTGCGTGATGCGCGCATGATGCACGTGTGCATGTGGTGGACGCCCGGCCCCATTACACCGTACCATTTGCAACGGGATCCGGAACCCACCACTGATGCACACACACTATCAAAGTGGATCTTAGGCACTGTGCTATGCTGCAATGGAGAAATGGGCAATGGAGTAGCTGGCACGAGGGAAGGAGGAGGAGGAGGGAGAAAAAAGAGGGAAAGCGGCCTTATTCTTCCCTCATGCCAGCTGCTCCATTGCCCATTTCTCCACTGCAGCGCAATGCAGTGCCCAGGATCCACTTTGATAGGGGGAGGGATTTAACAACCGCTTCACATGAACCGGTGCAAACTGGCTGAATTCCACCACTGGACTGGACAAACCATTTGTCTGTATTGATTGAGTGGGCTAGAGGACCTATAAAGTCCCATACAACTCTGTTATTCTGTTATCGAACTGAATCAAATTGAATCACAGGGCTGGAAGGGATCTTGGAGGTCTTCTAGTCTAACCCCCTGTACAAGGCAGGACTCTTTATATCATCCTGGATCTTTCACACTCCTAGATGCTGATTGGGTAACCTTTCGGGCAATCACAAACCAGGTTTCTTCCATCTGACCATGAAGCTATAGAGAATCTGATTTGATAGTCCTTTTGGGATCGTTATGGAGATGTAACCAACCAGATGTCAGACCTGGAAGCCATCTTTTACATTTGGGCCTTCAGGTCTGCCACAATTTCTACTGTGGAAAAATGGGAGGGGGGAATTATATGGAGTATGGTGAGATATAGTCAAAATAACATTCTTTTCTCAGCGAATCAAGACCATCTTGATCTGCAGCTGTGATGGGGTGACTGGGAGGTATCTCCAGTTTTGGATGGTGCCTGATTGGACCATGTCCCACACGAGTATTGTTGGGCTGGCCATGCCCCCTGGCCACTCTCCTGCCCCCAAGGTCAAACACATCCCTGATGCAACCCTCAATGAATTCGAGTTTGACATTCCTGTCCTAAAGTCAGGTGCAATTTCAGCTAACAATCACCTGGCTTAGGAATGGACATTTTTTTTGTCCCAATTGGTTTTATAAATTGAGCACCACCTGTATATCACATATAACAGTGAGGGTGAACCTTTTAGAGACCGAGCGCCCAAACTGCAAGCCCAAACCCACTTATTTATCACAAAGTGCCAACACGGCAATTTAACCTGAATAATGAGGTTTTACTACCTAAAATAATGATAAACAAGGCAGAGTTCAGCTAATTGTTCCAGGAAATAACATGATAAATATATTTTTATGCCCCTTCATTTTTTTCTGCTTTTGAAATATTACGTTTAGCAACAATAAAAAAGAAAAACATTTGTAATATTATTTCTCTCTATCCCTCCCTCTCTCTCTCCCTCTCTTTCTCTCTCTCTCTTTCTTTTCCTCCCTCTCTCTCTTCCCCTCTCTTTCTCTCTCTCTCTCCCTCCCTTTTCCTCCCTCTCTTCCCCTCTTTCTCTCTCTCTTTCTCTCTCTCTTTTCCTCCCTCTCTCTTTCCTCCTCCCTCCCTCTCTCTTTCTCTCTGTCTCTTTTCCTCCTTCTCTCTTCCCCTCTTTCTCTCTCTCTCTCTCTTTCTCTCCCTCCCTCTCTATATCTCCCTCCCTCCTTACTCTCTCTCTCCTCCCATGGGAGAAATGTGATGGAACTGGACTGGGGCTATGGCATGTGTGCCCACAAAGAGGGCTCAAAGTACCACCTCTGTAGACATGTGTAAGTCACCACCACTGACTTATAAGGTTTGACATTGCAATGCTAGCATCCCCAAGAAAAGGAAGAAGGTCCCTTTTGAATACTTGGCAAACTTCCACAGCAGGGGTACAGTGTAAATCTCTATTTACCCCACAACATATTCTGCATTCTTCCATGATTACTTCATGATTACTTCAGGGCTGCTGTAAAAAGAAGCAGGGCTTTTTCTGTTGTCTGATCGAGAGAGCTAATCCTACTTATCTGCTTTAGAAAATGGCAATGATTTCAAGAATCCCTGTAGGGCGAGATTTGATCCCTCTAAGGAAGGTGGAAGGCAGAGAGTCCACACTACTCAATATCTTTCACATTGCATTGCGTCCATCAAACGTCAGACCACCAAAGATGTGGATGAATTGAATTGAAGCATCAGGGTCAAAAATTAATTCTTTAAAAATTAAATTCTACAAAACACAAGTCTGATACTGGATTTAATTTAACCAGGTCATCATTTCTGAATTATAATGATGCAGAGAGACATCCAGAGTTAGGGTTTATCTCAGAGGTCTTCAAACTTGGCAACTTTAAGACTTGTGGACTTCAACTCCCAAAATTCTCCAGCCAGCTATTGCCAAGTTTGGGGACTCCTGGTTTAGTTCTTCGTTGTTTATTCAAATTGGGGGTCTTTATTATGTCGGCTGCTTTTTTTTTGTTTGTTTCTTTAGTTCTTCTATTTTGTTACTTGATATTTTTCTTGGTCGGACTTTAAGGTGATCAAAACAGAACATAGTAAAATACAATGAAAACAGAACATAAAATGGATGCATCTTTGTGCTTCTCTCCCTCGCTTATTTTACACTTAGCAAATGCTCTCCTCGGTGTTTATTTGTGCTTCCACACATATTTCTCTTTACCAGGAGGTTAGTTTCAGCGGCAGGATGCAGGTGAAATACCAAGTTGTCTATAACTGATCTTGAAAAGCTAAGCAGAATCAAAGCAGTAAAATGAGGCACACGTCTCTCCATCAAGGTCAGGTTCCTGATTCTCTAACCCAGGGGTGTTAAACTCAATTTGGGTTGTGTTTAATTTTGGGAGGCTGGGGGCGGGGACAGGATAGGTGTGGCCAACTTGATATCACTTGTGCCGGAGGCACCTGTGATGTCCCGAGAGCTCTGCAAGCAAAAAGGGAGCTTGGAAGGGCTGCCTGCCACCTTCCTGATCTCCATTTTTGCTGGCAGAGTTGCAGGAGGCTGTTGCAGCCAAAAACGGAGCTCGGGAGGGTCACGTGCAGTCCTCCTGATCTCTATTTTTGCTGGCAGAGGCATCGTGGGCTAGTCCTTTGCTGTTTCCAGGGTGGCCCCGCGGGCCAGATCTAAGCACCTCACGGGCCACATCTGGCCCATGGGTTTTGAGTTTGACACCCCTGCTTTAACCCAAGAAAGCTCCATGGATCAGTGGTGAGTTCTGGGCAATACGGCCTGGTATGGGGGTACCAGTAGTAGCCGGGAGCAGCTGCCACCATACCGGAACAGTGGGTTTGGCCTGCCCGCCCACCCATGTTCCTTACCGCTTTTTGATGCAAATGGGCCAATTGCGCATGAATACACAGTGTGCTGTGCCTGCTCGACCTCCGCTGAGCAGCTGAGTGTTGCTGGGCAGTGACATGCACAGGTACATGTGGTGCACATGCCCACCAAGGACGACCGCCCCGTTGCAACTGGTACACTGGAGCCCACTACTGCCATGGATGTGTCTAGGTACTCACCAGGGCTCAAATTTCCTTTGGCGTGAGATTCAGGGTTTTTTATGCAAAAGTCAGGCAGTCCCAATAAAGGTACTGAAAAGCTTTTTACCTCAACTCCTGCAGCTGCCGGCATTAGCCAATGCCAATGAATGAATGGAGAAGATGCCAGTTTCAGCACAAGAGTAAACACTTGCTACTCCCAACTTTGCTTACCTCGATTTGATTGAGCAGAGGATCCTCAAATCTGAAGCCAGGGATCCTCTTTTCACTGCAGAGCACACTCACATCCTCGGTGTGCTTGCAGTCTGACACACCCCATCCGTTGGAGGTACATTGGGCTATCGATGACTCTCTGCCAGTGCAGTAGAGGTTGTCCAACCAGATGGTGCCTACAGAGGAAGAGGAGCAAAGGTCTCTTTTAGGAGGTCCACTCTCCACTTTGTAGAGCAGAAAGAATTTCATAAGATTGAGCTCTGCAGCCAACTATAGCAAGGTACCAGTCTCTTCGAACTCTTGACTCCTTTAGAACGAAGAAGAGAACAGGTTAACCAATGGAAAGTAGCCACACAGCTAAGCATTAGAGATTATATCTTTATGTAACACTAGCAGCTGGATACCCGGGCTTTGTGACAAAAATATGTGACCAGGCTGCGCAGGAGAAATTCGGTTCACAATCTGTTGGCTCAGTGGTGGTTGGTGATTGAAACACATAAGGGAATATCGCTCCTGCTGCCTTGAGTCCGGAAGCAGTTCTATAGGTGGAAGGCGTAGACATTTTGGTGAGGTACCAACGTTTAGTACTGTAAGGAGCCCAGACCGCTCCTCGTGAAGGAGTGGAATCTCTGCCAGTTTGAACTGAGGTAATGGAATGTGAGGCAACTGGCAGTTGGAACAGAGTTCTTTTCAGGTGGGGAGGGGGAGTAGAATGTCAGACTCCTTAGCATTAGAATGTGTTAATTACTCTATAAGAAATACTAATGATCTGGTAGTCGTTTCAAAAAATCCTTTCTTAGCAAGCACCTAGAAACCAAAAGGAACATACGTGCCAACTTTCAAGTTTGTAGGCTTTATGGTTCTGGAGATTTCATGATGTGATGAGTGAGTGGTACTTGCTTTTTATATATACAGAAGATTTGAAAAATCTTCTATATATAACTGCTGTCATTTTCCTTCTTTTTAAATGCCCCGCTTCCTCCTAATGTCAGCCTTATAAGGAAGTCCAAACAAGAAGCCCATCCAGGAGTACTAACTCCTGTTTTTATTGTGAGGATACATTAACAGAAACTTGCAAGTCTCAAAGTACATTTTCCCAGGGATGGGTTCCTGCCAGTTCTAACTTCTTCAATAGAAGAGGTTCCACAAATCTACCGTACTGTGCAATAGTGTGCACACATACAATTTTGGCACACCTTTACAAAAAGGTTCATCATCAGTGATCAACCATATCTTACCAAAATAATTTGAGTCTTTGCAAAAGGGACAAGGGAATAAACACGCCACCCTGTATTAACAGGCCCCTTTCTCTGGCTGATGCTTGCTAATAGGGATCAGAAAAACAAACAAACAAACAAGCAAACAAATCATTGTTCGGCATCTCACCTTCTCCTTTGCCATATTTGGAGCCAGGGAACCAGGATATAGCTTCCACATAGCCCAATTGCCTGCAGAACACATTGGCCGAGTGGATGGAGAAATCGTCATCACAAATGGTGCCCCATTGGTTGTTATAATAGACTTCTGCTCGCCCTTCGTTGTGCTTCCTCTTGGCTCCTGCCAACCGGACCTGAATAACAGGTTGGGAATCTTCTTGATGCTGGGCAAGGATCAGGTGGTCCAGGCACACAAAGAAGAAGAAGAAAAGGATCGAATGGTAGTTCGGGAACCTTGCCATTGAGAATGTGAAGTTCTCTTTGGAGACGAGTCTTAAGTTCAATTGAAGATCAGAAGGTTGGCTGTATGGTTTGCTGGAAGGAAAGAAATGAAGGAGGTACTTGAGAAATAAGGTAGAGGCTTAGGGGTATATCAACGTTCTACATTCTACATAGGAATGATTGTGTCTGTCATCTGCACCTATATAACAGGTCTGGCTCTGCAACCCAACAAGACAGACACAGACCTCAACAGATAATTAGAACTGCAGAAGAAACAATTGCTACCAATCTGCCTTCCATTGAGGACCTGTATATTGCACAAGTCAAAAAGAAGGCTGTGAAAATAACTACAGACCCCTCACATCCTGGACATAAATTGTTTCAACTTCTACCCTCAAAACGACACTATAGGACACTGCACACCAGAACAACTAGACACAAGAACAGTTTTCCCCCGAACGGAATCATTCTGCTAAACAACTAATTCTGCAACACTGTCAATTATTTACTAAGACTGTATTACTATTGTTCTTCTCATCCTTCCTAGTACCTATCTCTTCTCACTTATGACTACAACCATGTTGCTTGTATCTTTACAATTTATATTGTTTTACTTGTTTCCTAGTAGGATTTGATTGCTGATTAGTAACCTATGATTATCACTAAGTGTTGTATATTATGATTCTTGATGAATGTCTCTTTATGTATGCTGAGAGCTTATGCACCGAAGACAAATTCTTTGTATGTCCAATCACACTTGGGCAATAAAAAAATTCTATTCTATTCTATTCTATTCACCTTGGAGATCCAATTCAAAATGGATTTGATAGAAACCCAAATGTATTCCAAACCAAATGACAGATGAGATGGATTTGATCGTCCAGATCAGATTGGAGGCTTCCAAACTGAGTTGGAGAAGTGTAGCAAAATGATCCCTTTTCACTCATAGAATTTAATCCTTAAATGCTGTAAGCTACTTGGTTCACCCAGGAGTGATTTGGGCTGCTATATAACTTCATTTAATAAACAAAGAAACAAATAATTGCCTTCAAATCTGATGGATCTGCTAAACAGAATCCAGATTCCATAGAAGGATGGGGTGGAAATCAGAAACGATGTTTGGTAGCAACTTATGCCTGATTTTCACACGCTCCCACTGATTTTTCCATTAGAGGTAGTCCTTGACTTACAACACTTCATTTAGTGATAGTTCGAAGTTATAACAGCCCTGGAAAAAATGATCTATGCTTTTTCAAACTTAGTAAGTAACCCCATAGTCATCTGATCAAAATTGAGATGCTTGGCAACTGACTAATATTTATGATGGTTGCAGGGTCCTGGGGTCATGCGATCCCCTTTTGCGACCTTCTGACAAGCAAAGTCAATGGGGAAGCCAGATTCATTTTACAGCCCTGTTACTAACCTAGCAACTGCAGTGATTCACTTAACAACTCTGGCACAAAAGGTCGTAAAAGGGGGCAAAACTCACTTAGCAACTGTCTCGCTTAGCAACAGAAATTTTGGGCTCAATTGTGGTCGTAAGTCGAGGATGATCTATATTGCCATTATTTGCCATTACCAACTTTTGCAGCAAGTAATGACAAACCAACAGCTATGGCCCAGAAACTGTGGGTCTTATACAGCATTGGTTTTATGGCTCAAGGAACACATTGAACTGCTAGATTTATCTAGCAATAGGATTCTGTATCGCTTCACAGTGCTTTATAGCTCGCTCTAAACGGTTTACAGAGTCAGCATATTTCCCTCAACAATCTGGGTCCTTATTTTACTGATCTTGGAAGGATAGAAGGCTGAGTCAACCTGAGATAGATATTTAGATAGATAGATGATAGATAGATAGATAGATAGATAGATAGATAGATGATAGATGGATGGATGGATGGATGGATGGATGGATGGATGGATGGATGGATGATAGGTAGGTAGGTAGGTAGGTAGGTAGGTAGGTAGGTAGGTAGGTAGATAGATAGATAGATAGATAGATAGATAGATAGATAGATAGATAGATAGATAGATGATAGAAAGAAAAATAGACAGGAGAGAGAGGGGGGGAGGGAGGGAGAGGGAGAGGGAGGGAGAGGGAGGGAGGAAGCGCAATAGTAATAGCACATAGACTTCTATATCGCTTCACAGTGCTTTACAGCCCTCTCTAAGTGGTTTACAGAGGCAGCATATTTTCCCCAATAATCTGGGTCCTCATTTCACTGACTTTGGAAGAATGGAAGGCTGAGTCAAATTGAGCCGGTCAGAATCGAACTGCTGGTTATGGGTAGAGTTAGCTGCAATACTGCATTTTAACCACTGTGCCACCATGGCTCAAATGCAATTCATCTTAGAAAGAAATACTATCTTTTCATCCGCTGGATGAAATGCAGAATAATTTCTTCTACCTTCCCTATCCGAGAAAGAGATACAAAAATGCAGCCTCTGCATGTTTATTTTTATGCTAAATCCGGCATGAGCTTTGGCTGTGTCAGGCATGGCAGATTGCTGAGAGAATTATTTTGAGAAATTGGAAGAGTATTCCTATTCTGGACATTAAGGATGACCTTTGGGAGATGGGTCATTTATCCATTTCTGAAAAGGCATTTTTTCCCTCCTAATCAAAAAATGATGGCACATGTTTCCTTTTGGCCCATTCAACATAAAGGTAAAGGTTTTTCCGCACATGCGTGCTAATCGTTCCCATCTTCAAAGACAAACCAGAAAGTCCAGTTGCCTCTTGAAAAAGCAACTTTGGGACAACCATGACGTGGATGACGGAGAATTTCCATACACAGAAAGCTGTTATTGTTTTTCCATGCATTTGTTTTGCATTGTTTTGTATTATATTCTTTTAAGTTGTTACATGTTGAACACTATCCAAAGTTGGGATGAAACTAGACAGCCTTAAAGTAAAGATAAAGGTAAAGGTTCCCCTTGCACATATGTGCTAGTCATTCCCGACTCTAGGGGGCGGTGCTCATCTCCGTTTCTAAGCCGAAGAGCCGGTGCTGCCTGAAGATGTCTCTGTGGTCATGTGGCCAGCATGACTAAATGCTGAATGCACATGGAACGCTGTTACCTTCCACCAAAGGTGGTCCCTACTTTTCTACTAGCATTTTTTATGCTAGTTTCGAACTGCTACATTGGCAGAAGCTGGGACAAGTAACGGGAGCTCACTCTGTTACATGGCACTAGGGATTTGAATCGCCAAACTGCCAAACTTCTGATCAACAAGCTCAGAGTCTTAGCCACTGAGCCTTAACCATTCAACATGCAATAAGACTGAGTGGCTGTTATGTTTCCCTCCCAAAAATTTGGTCAATATCCCATCACTCAGGCTGGGGGGTGAAAATCTACGCCCCTCAGACAGGGCTCACAACTTGGGGGTCCTCCTGGATCCACAGCTGACCTTAAAACACCATTTGTCGGCTGTGACCAGGGGGCATTTGCCCAGGTTCGCCTGGTGCACCAGTTGCATCCCTACCTGGACCGGGAGGCGCTCGCAACAGTCACTCACGCCCTCGTGACCTCAAGACTGGACTACTGCAATGCGCTCTACATGGGGCAGCCCTTGAAGAGTATTTGGAGACTTCAACTCGTCCAGAACGCAGCCGCACGAGCGATTGTGGGTGCACCTCGGTACACCCACGTTACACCTATCCTCCGCAAGCTGTACTGGTTACCGATCAGTCTCCGGATACGCTTCAAGGTGCTAGTCATAACTTATAAAGCCCTTCATGGTATTGGATCTGGGTACTTGAGAGACCGCCTGCTGCCAATTACCTCCCACAGACCCATTAGATCTCACAGGGTTGGCCTCCTCCGGGTTCCATCTACCAGCCAATGCCATCTGGCTACTACCCGGGGGAGGGCCTTCTCTGTGGCAGCTCCGGCCCTCTGGAATGAACTCCCCGCAGGGATTCGGACCCTCACCTTTCTCCAGGCCTTCCGAAAAGCCGTTAAAACCTGGCTTTGCCGGCAGGCCTGGGGGTGATGAGTTCCTTCCCCTCTCGACTTGTATGGTTGTGCGACTCTTGCTTATTTTAATTATTTGTATTTCGTTTTTATGTTCCCCTTTTCCCCTTTTGAATTGTTCGCCGCCCTGAGTCCTCCCGGAGAAGGGCGGCATATAAATAATAAAATTCAATTCAATTCAATAAGCCAAAAACTGTTATTGCACCTGACTGGGAGGCGAGATAGCTGTGAGAAGGGCATATTGGCTGCTGTCCCTTTTTAACCTCTGGTCTCTCTGCAAACTTCTTTAACCGGTGTCTGGAACTCTTTGGTCATTTTTGTCTGTTTTCCTGTGAGTCATGCTTTCTATAGAAGAAGAGTGAAATGCCAGATCTTGTACAGGGAGAATAACCCAGGCTCTGTTTATGGTAAAGATTTCCCCTTCTCCAAATACAAACCCACCCACCCCCTGTCACAATGCATATTTCTATTACTGCACGTCTGGTTTTTTAACTATCCTTAATGCAAACAAAAGACTCGGCAGAATCTGCTCTCTGCTTCCCCTTGTCCAGAAAGCAGTTTAGCAGACGGTTCTTTCTAGACCCTCAAGCCCAGCCAACAAGTTGATTGATGTTTGAGACTGGCTGTCAAAACCGCATAGCTCCTTTCCCTAATTCAGCGGGGAAGCGTTTAAGGCGAGAGAATCAAAACTGCGAGTTAAACTCCACCAATCCCTTGTGTCACTCTCCGTGCAAGCTGCACATGCAGCAGTCTGGAAAGCCACGTGTGGGGAACGGCCTCCATGGGAAGGGAAGCCAAGAAGCAGTGCAAGAAGCCCACCACTTCTAATTTCCTAGAACAGCATAACTTTTCCTGGCCTTGTCAGTGGGCAACACAGAGGGACGGATGTATTCTGCGCACAAACGCACTTCCAGGAAAGACAAGTCTCCCAAACCGAGCATTGGTTGTGACGCGGATGGGGGAGAGGGGAGAGAGGGTCACACAGGGAAAGGAAGAAAGTCTAATTTCTTTGGCTAAGCATTACTTTATTTAGATTTTATTCTCATGGTCAATTCCTTTTAAATTAATCAACAGTCATAAGAGCAAGAATGGCCAACCTTAAATAATAGCTTTCTCTCTACCACTAATTGTAGGTGCTCCATCACTGGAGGTTGTCAAGAAGAGAACTGGATAGCCATCTGTCTGGAATTGGTTTTCTGCTTAATCAGGGGACTGGACTAGAAGATCTCCAAGGTCCCTTCCAACTCTGTTATTCTGTATACTTTTTAAAAAAGGCATTCCACTAGGAATGTCCATCCAAAGAAAACTAAACCTGAGTAAGCATTTTAGCCCTGTGTACCTCATCTCTCAGAAAAGTAAAGGAACATTTGCCATAATAGATATAGGGCCAAGAGGTTTCCACAAATGCATTTAACAAATCCACTTTGTTTTTTGTTATCATAGAAACAGGAGTACATGCTGGAAATCCATTAGAATAGATCTTCTCCCTCTGCTTCTGGAGATGATTAATCCAGCATAATAGCTATTCAAGTTGACATGGAAAAAAAAGTTTAGGTCTTCACAATGATTGTCCCGGTAAACACCAACCCAATAAATCCAGTCCCCTTTACTGAGCCAACATTTTATCCATAATGAAAAAGCTGAGTGTAGAAATGTAATTTAAGCGGAGAATATGTCATAACATCACAGACCAGATTTCACTCCTGGCTCCCGCAACTAGGACTGGATTTTTCATAAATAGCATTGGACAGCGTGGCAAGATTGTCTTTTCCTAATCCAAAGAGCAACATAGCAATTTTAAGCCTAGGTGCTATCTGCACAGATAAACAGCAACCTCCTCTCTTTTTGTTAAAATAATTTCAAAAGCGTTTTTTAAAAAAAATCCTCATCATGTCTTTCTTTGGGATTGAAAGACATCAAAGCAACAAATCATGCAAGAGCAAGGAATGTTTTAAAAACACGTTAAGGCAAAAAAACCATGAAGACCATTGTTGGAATCCTGAAAAGTCTGGTTGAACTACCCGGAACATAGGAAGTTGGATCATACTCCAAATAATACAGTAATATTAATACAAATGGTGCCAAATCCATTGAGGGGTGAGGCAAATCCCCCCTCATAATGAAAAAGAGAAGATGAACTCTTCCCCCATGGTGGGAAAATTGCCTAATAAAGAATAAGGAGTGAGGAGGTTATTTCTAGCCACTGGATGTGACTCCTCCATCTGCTTGGAAGGGATTATTTGATCATCCTTCTTATAGCCGCCATATGGAAAACCCATATGGAATTTGGGGGGAGAGCTCTATTTAGCCTAAGATGGACATTTTTGGTTACTGTTGTTTCCTAATGATGCACATCAAGAGAGGAAGTTTAAACCACTTGGCTTGATTTGTTGACATATGTTGGAATGGAATTGAATCTAAGCTATTCCTGGAGAAGTCTTGGGAGTCCAACTCAACAAATGGTTCTCTATCTGATATACTTACAGGAAATTATCCTTGGAATCTAGTAAAGACAACAATCCAAAGGCTATACAGTCATGGGATCAATAGAATATCTGAAACTTTGGACAACTAGATTTTGTAGATAAGGGGGAAGCTTTCAGATGCCATCGTGTATTATTTCTCTTACACCAAAAAGTGCTCTGTTATTCTAGCTCTGCCAAGAACAACTACTGTTTCTTTAGTCGAGTGACGAGTCTTATCTGGATGGCATTGCTGATGATCATCCCAAAGCTTCCATAGCAGTATATAAGCAATCTGGAATGATTTAGAAAAGTAGCCAGGGTCAAAGCAATAAATGGTTACTAACAAAGGAGAATATTGAGTAAATGCTTAGATAGGAGAGCATCAACACTAGGAAAAGTGTGAAATAAATCTATATTTCAGAATGAAATCAAAGGCTCAGAATGAAATCAATGGCTAACAAAGGACATGTTCATGAAAAGCCAAGAGTAAGGCTCGATTTGAAGGAGACAGTGTTTTAATTGCAAAAATGGACACACACACATCCATACACACTCGATTTATAGAATGACAAGAAGGGCCCTGGGTCCAACAATAAAACCAACTTTTAGTACCATTCAGGTTACTGAGCCCTCCTGGCTGAGAGTATTGAGCATCTAAGTGTGTTGAAAGCACTATAATAAGATAGAATAACAGAGTTGGAAGAGATCTTGGAGGTCTTCTAGTCCAACCCCCTGCTCAAGGAAGAAGCTCTATACCATTTCAGACCAATGCTTGTCCAGGCTCTTCTTAGAAACATCCAGTGTTGCAGCACCCACAGCGTCTGGAGGCAAGCGGTTCCACTGATTAAGGTAGTCCAGACAAGAAGCACAAACTAGCTTTCATTTGGTCAGCTGCATCTTGCAAGATTGAAAGTATATCCTCTTCTCTGACTCTCCTTAAAACTAAGGAGAATTCATTCTGAAGTGCTTTCCATACCTTCCCGCCTTCTAAGGCAGAGCTGTCAAAGTCAAGCGCGGCTTAGATCTGATGCGCAGGAGGGGCTGGCCTGGGAATATCAAAGCAGAATATCTGTGCCAGCCAAAATGGCCCGTTTTCTGCATCTATGGCCTCCTGCAGCACTCTGCTGGTTAAAAATACCTCTGCGTTTGTCAAACACCCTGTGTCCTGACCTAGGCTCCCCCAAACCACGAAGCAGACTCCTTGTCCCGACAAAACTGCTTTTTATTAAGTTACTGTGAATTCCTCTCATTCTCACTGAGCAAAGTCTTTCAAGGG
Source organism: Thamnophis sirtalis (assembly GCF_051295495.1). NCBI lineage: Eukaryota > Metazoa > Chordata > Lepidosauria > Squamata > Natricidae > Thamnophis > Thamnophis sirtalis. The sequence continues at coordinate 78,276,257 of NW_028261382.1, forward strand.
TGGATTTACAGTCACAGACCTTATCTTGCTTGGAGAGTTGCCAGGCCAATATCTTCAAAACTCAACACTATACAAGAAAGTAGTTGGTAAGGTGTCTCAGAGAGTCACGAACCAATTAAGCAAACTAATTGTCTCCTGCAAACTCCACTCCCCTTTCGCTCCTCTTTATTCCCTGTGGGAGGGGCCATCCACCATCCACCTGTGCCTTTACTCCTGAGTCAGCCCTTGTTCCTTAGCTGTTCCCTTCTCCTGTCAGCTCTGCACATGTACACACAAGTTCTTCTGCCCCACTGATGTCCAACTCCAAAAGCAGCCGATAATTGTCAGACGGCCCTGGCCCCCTCTCTGCCTCCGACACAGAGCCCTCATTGGAGCCTTCCCCAGACTCCAGGACTGGCTCTTGTTCCTCCCCAACCTCCTCACTGCCCGAATCTGCTGCCAGATCTGCTGGCCACTGGTGGGCCACACCACCACCATGACCATGACTGTATCAAACGCCCACCATGGCCACCCTACCACTGTCCCTGGCCCTCCGAGGTCAAACACAACCCCTGATGGGGCCCTCAATGAAATATAGTTTGACACTCCTGTTCTAAGGTATCTTTTAAACGCCAGATGCCCTGTCCGCAGCTCTCCTTCTTGTCTGCTGATGTCCTTTTCACATGCCCTACTCCAATACTGTAGGGCATGTGTTGAAGTTTTATGCTATAGATTGCAAAAGTCCACAAGATGTTTTCCTGCCCTTAATTTCATTAGTTGTTGGGATTCTTGCAAGATTTCAGGCAGAATGAAAAACCAGCCTCTTGCAAGGTTTGGCTACCTCTCAGAATTCCAGCCAACCAGCAATCAAATGGCCAGGTGCCAAGTTCTTCCTCTCCTTTAGTAAAATCTACTTTTCTGACAGTGAGAACAATCAACCAGTGGAACAGAAATTGCCTCCAGAAGTTGTGGGAGCTTCATCACTGGAGGCTTTCAAGAAGAGATTGGACTGCCATTTGTCAGAAATGGTGTAGGGTCTCCTGCTTGAGTGAGGGGTTGGACTAGATGACCTACAAGATCCCTTCCTAATCTGTTAATCTAATGTAATCTACTATTTCCATGCTCAGTCTGCTCCAATTTATAGGTAACCCTCGAATTACGACCATGATTGGGATGGAACTTCCATCGCCAAGCAGTGTGGTTGTTGTTGAGGTGTTGCCCACTTTCACAACCTTTTCCCACTGTGGTTGTTAAGCAAATCACACGGTCGCTAAGCACATCCAGCTTTCCTCTCCCATCGATTTTGCTTGTTGGAAACCAGCTGGGAAAGTTGCAAATGGCAATTACATGACCCAGAGGTTTTGCAAGCGTCCTAAATACATTGCCAGGCACCCAAATTCCAATCGCCTGACCACAGGGATGCTATGACAGTCGTAATGCAAGGATTGGTCCCAAGTCCCTTTTTTTTTGGTAGTGTTGCATTTCAGTCAGGGAAAAAATAGTTGTAAGTTGAGGACTACTTGTAATTACAGTGAGAGGTTGCACAGTGGCTGCATTTTTCTCATCGCTAAGTTAGTGGTTTCCAGATGTTATTGCTCTGGCAACTGTGCGGAGAATTGAACCGATAAGATTACCTAACCTGCCAATCAACTGCCTGCAAATAGAATAGCAAAGCTCCGAGATCACCAAGACCCCACATATTCTCCCCCCGAGTTCCATTCCCCAAATAAAATTATGAAAAGAAGAGACTCGGCTGTTCTTTTTATTTTAAATAAACCTTTCAGTCCATTCCATATATTTATTTCTGAATTGTTCACTGGAAAACTGTGTTCGCCATCTGGGAAAGTGGAGAGCAAAATTTCAGACAAAAAAATATAACCCCAACCCTCCCTAAACAGTGACTAGCTTCTCGCCACTAAACTAAGCGTAACTCCTGTTTAATAGGCAGAACTGCAGTATTCATGCACCATATTATAAATCATATTACTTCATGAGATGTCCTGGACTCTCACAATACACTAAACCAGGGATCACCAACCCTTTGGACCCCAGGGACCACTAAATTCATAGTTTTAAATCCCACGGACCACTAACATGAATTTTTCAAAAGATAAATAATGTTTAGTGCAATATAAAAAATGCAAATATTTTTTCTTTGGACCACCAAAATTTTCTCACGGACCACCAGTGGTCCACAAAACACCAGTTGGTGACCACTGCACTAAACCACAAACTACCTAACCTTCTTTTAGGCGAATCTTTCTACAAATTCACAGATTGAGTTTCCTCCATTCCAAACAATTTTCATGTATGTCTATTTACAAGTAATTCTTGGCTAGTACATCGAGGTTTACTAAATCCCGGGTAAATGGAGATAGGGTTTCAGCTAAAACAGTTAGCATTTTCATCACCTGCCATCCCTCTAAGCTGTGAAATGCCTTTTCTCCTATAGATCTAAGAACCTTGCAAGATAGACTATTGCTCTACCGCTAATTTCTTTGATGTCAAGGTTCAAAGCAACGATTACGTGGCATCGAATATCCCTAATCCAGCATTACTGCCATGTGGATTAGAACATCTGGGCTCCAGTGTGTGCTAGACGGATTCTGAACTTTGGCTTTCCAAATTGAAGTGGATGGTAAGGAAGACAGATGCCAACTATATCTTGGCTCAAGTTGTCTGCAAGAGCAACTGTTTCCTTCCCTCTCAATGCACACAAATATACTGACCCATTTTTAGCAGCAGACACAGATTGGACTCATAGAATCATAGGGCTGGGAAGGACCTTGGAGGTCTTCTATTCCAATCCCCTGCCCAAATCAGGAAGCTTATACCACCCAGGACAAATGGTTGTCCAATCTTTTCTTGAAAACTTCCAATAATGAAATACCCACAACAACAGGAGGCAAACTGTTCCATTGCTCTTCATTTCATGCTACCCTCTAATCTTTTCGCTCCAGGCCCTTTGATAAGTTAAAATATTGCCTGCTTGTTCATTTTTCTTATGGCCATGGAATCACATTTGTTTTTCCCATTAATATTTCCTTTGCCCTCAAAAAAAAATTCAAGGGAACTTGATAGGTAGGTAGGTAGGTAGGTAGGTAGGTAGGTAGGCAGGCAGGCAGGCAAGCAGGCAGGCAGGCAGGCAGGCAGGCAGGCAGGCAGGCAGGCAGGCAGGCAGGCAGGCAGGCAGGCAGGCAGGCAGGCAGGCAGGCATTGGTCTTTCTTTCCATCCCAGATCTATCTATTCCTGGAGCTGGACTATTAAATTGAACAGATTATTTAATGGCTCTAATGGAAGGATAACTTTCTCCACCTCTTCCAAAACCCCACAAATAGACCTAGGCACATGGAACCATACAGGAGGACCCCAGGAAGTTTTAAAGTAGATAAAGAGAATCTAGAAGTGCTGTTGATTCACAGCTGAACGTGGATTAATGAGGGGAGTGAGGAGGAGAAGGAAAGATCAAAGGTGATCTTTCCGATCCTCGTTCCTCTAAATCAGAGGTCTTCAAACTTGGCAACTTTAAGACTTGTGGATTTCAACTCCCAGAATTCTCCAGCCAGCATAAAGTTGCCAAGTTTGGGGACCTCCTATTCTACATCCTGAAAATCAAGTAACCAAGAAACCCACAAACTACTTGAAACTAAACCAGACAAGGACCTTCTCTCTCAGCATCCTCTATCCCAGTGTTTTTCAACCTTGGCAACTTGAAGATGTCTGGACTTCAACTCCCAGAATTCCCCAGCCAGCGAATGCTGGCTGGGGAATTCTGGGAGTTGAAGTCCAGACATCTTCAAGTTGCCAAGGTTGAAAAACACTGCTCTATCCCACCCTTCCCCAACACAGGGATTTCTAGTCTGTCTGTTGGACTCTACTTCTCGTCATCTTCCGGTCCTATCGTCCGTCTGTCCATCCCCATTTCTGTCTACTGTCATGAAAGAACTTTCCAAAGTTTTAAGCAAAACTTTTTCAGTCCAGCCCCACATGAGATTGCAGCGGGAGTTCAACCCAGGACTTGAGCTCTTCAGAGGCTGGGCAAGCCCACTGCTGAGCTATGAGTCCTGTATGCTCGTCTCTGTTAGTTTGGGGGGGGGGGCAGCACAGAAAGGGGGCAAAAAACCCTGGAAGGGAGGGAGAGAAAAAACCAGGAGAAAGAAGAAACGAAAAGAAGGACATCAATTGTAAGCATCAACCCAATTTTACACACACACACTCCTCCCTCCCTCCCTCCCTCCCTCCCTCCCTCTCTTTCTCTCTGTGTGTGTCTCTCTCTCTTTCTGTGTGTGTGTTTGTGTGTGTGTGTCTGTTTCTCGATCTGTGTGTGTGTGTCTGTCTGTCTGTCTCTGTCTCTCTCTGTGTGTCTCTGTCTCTAGCTCTCTCTCTCTCCCTCCCTCTCTCTCTCTCTCCCTCCCTCCCTCTCTCTCTCTCTCTGTCTTTCTGTCTCTTTCTCTCTGTGTGTGTGTCTCTGTCTCTGTCTCTCTCTGTCTCTCTCTTTCTTTCTCCTTCCCTCTCTCTCTCTCTCTCTGTGTGTGTGTGTGTGCCTGTGTGTGTGTGTGTGTGTCTGTCTGTCTCTCTCTGTCTCTCTGTCTCTCTCTGTCTCTCTCTTTCTCTCTCCTTCCCTCTCTCTCTCTCTCTGTACCTCTGTCTCTCTCTGTGTGTGTGTCTGTCTCTTTCTCTCTCTCTCTCTGTCCGAATCGTTCTGTCTTTTTTAGCGCAATCGCTCCTGCCTTACCTATCGTGGTTCGGAGCTTTGAGGAAAGCAATTCGCTGGCCGACAGCGCTTCTCCTTGACCGAGTCTGGGAAGAGAAGTCTGGTTTAGCATATTTCACAGGACATCTCCTCCCAAACCCCTCCCAGGGCCCACCCCCTCCGCACTCAGCCGCCGAGGCTGAAATGGGCGAGATATTCCCAATTTATTTATTTATTTTTCGTTTTGTAATCTGATACTATTTTTGTGGATACCCAGAGCCTTCCTGCTCAGAAGCATGGAGAGAAGGCAGTCAGCCAAGGGGAGGGGAGAGGGGTCGCAAACAACTTTCCATGGGACTTGGATTATAAACAGAAAAATCTGCTTTTTTTTCTGTTGCTTTGGATGGACAATATTTGCAGTTTTCTCCTCAGGAGAAGGCATAGCTCTGTCCTTTTTAATTGGAATCCATCTAAACCAGTGTTTGAGGGATCCTTTATTTGGTTTATTTTTTATTCATTTAATTTGTCACTCATGTACAAGATAACAGGAGTAAGAATAAACACGAATAAGAACACGGGAAATGGGTATGAATAAATGGGGATAGTAGGACAGGGACTTAGGCACAATGATGCGCTTCTGGCAGATGTTTCATTACCCAAACTAGGTAATATCCTCAAGCACAAAGAGCACCAAGGACCATTTCAACCCTGAGCTACAAATATCCACCTTTATTGAAATCAGTTTTTTTGTCTCAAAGTGTGGTCTGAAGATTCCTGGGGAGGGGGGGGGAATCCCCCAAGACCCTTCTGTGAAATCAAAACTGTTTGCCAGCCTATGCTGGTGGGAAAAAATAGCACAATGTTAAAATCCCATCGAAGAATTGTGAGAAGGGTTGGTGGCAATTTTAATTTTAATATAGATTTACAGATTAACAGAGTTGGAAGGGACCTTGTAGTCCAACCCACTGTCCAGGCAGGAGACCCATCACCATTTCTGACAGATGGCAGTCCAGTCTCTTCTTGAAAGCTTCTAGTGATGAAGCCCCCACAACTTTTGAAGGCAACTTCTGTTCCATTGGTTGATTGTTCTCACTGTCAGAAAGTTCCTCCTTGTTTCTAGGTTGAATCTCTCCTTGATAGGTTTCCATCCATTATTCCTTGTCTGGCCTTCAGGTGCTTTGGAGACTAGCTTGACCCCTTCCTCTCTGTGGCAGCCCCTCAAATATTGGAAGACTGCTATCATGTCTCCCCTGGTCTTTCTCTTCACTAGACTAGCCAGGCCCAGTTCCTGTAACCATTCATTGTTTGTTTTAGCCTCCAATGTCAATATCACCCAAAGAGCAGGGTCTTTTGGGGTCCTTCATAATTTTTAAAAGTGGGAAGGCTTCCTGAGGAGAAAATAAAATTAAGAAATGCTGTGGTACAATATTGGACTATAACTCCTGTCGATTCTGGTCCAGGCTGGTGAAGCAGTTAGGAGTTACAGCCCAGCACGCCTGGAGACCCAAAGACGCAGAGAGGGGCCAGTGGACCCTAAAGTTAAGGTGTTTTGGAAATCTCAGGGATGTGCATTTAGTTAATTTCTTTCTTCCCGCCGATTTTCAGCATTCCTGCGATATGGATCTCATTCTTCTCTTCACTGAAGGGAAGCAGAAGAAGATGGTTATATTCACATAATATAAATATCGGTGGAGGTTCTCCATCATCCAGGTCATGGTTGTCCCAAAGGTGCTTTTTCAAGAGGCAACTGGACTTTCTTGATATTTCTTTGAAAACGTTTTGCTTCTCCTCCAAGAAGCTTCATCTCCATTTCTTAAGCCGGAATTGTCTGAGGAGATGTTTCCATGGTCATATGGACAGCATGACATCATACCATTGTTTGGAGACATTTCCACAGGCAGGTGGCCAGCATAACATGCAGCAGCACAGACCATATGACAAAACATGGAACACGGTTGCCTTCCCACATGCCTATATATTTGGTACTTGTTCATCAACTTGCATTTACATGCTTTCAAATGTAAGGTTGGCAGGAGCTGATACGAGTGACAGGAACTCTCTCCATCTCGTGGCACTCAGTTCTTGAACTGCCAAGCTGTAAACCTTCAATGGTGTAAGACTCAGCATCTTAATCGCTGCATCACCACATCCTGATAGACCCATTCATAAAAACATAGCCCAGTGGGCAAAAGAGGGTCATAATCTTCCAAACACCATTTGGTGGTGAATAATTTAACAGGTGACCCATTTGTTTCAGCTACAGCCTAGTGGGAAAAAGCCCATAGGGCAGGGTGTCAAACTCAAGGCCCAGGAACCGGAGCAGGCCCGCGGGATGCTTAGATTTGGCCCACAAGGCTACCCTGGAAATAGCAAAGGACCGGCCCGCGGTGCCTCTGCCAGTGAAGACGGAGCTCGTTAGGCTGCATGCAGCCCTCCCAGGCTCTGTTTTCACTGTCAGAGGATTGCAGGAGGCCATCGCAGTTGAAAACGGAGCTCAGGAGCCTGTTTTCACTGGCAGAATGCTCGGGCCACCACAGCCTCCCTGACTCAAGTGACGTCATGCTGGCCATGCACACCCCGGTCCATCGAGGTCAAGGAGAACCGCGATGCGGCCCTCAATGAAATCGAGTTTGACACCCCTGCCATAGGAAGAGTGCCTTTGAGCAAACTTCACCTTGGTTGCCAAGCGGTGAATGTTGGCTGCAGGATGGAATCAGAGAAGAGCAGTCAAAAAAACTCCGCTCAGGCATGCTAGGTAAGATGGCAGGTCAGCTAAGGATAAGGCACCCAAATCCTTGCCAACAGGATTCCTTGTTTTCTGGGTTCAATGAATGATTCTCATAGAAATGAAGTGCCCGAGGGGAAGTTGCCAATCTCATCATAAGCAGCTCCTTTTTCAAGACACAGAGACCAATGCAAAACCCCGGGAAATTCTAAAACTGCCCCTTTTTTCTACCACTAACAACCAATCCCAGAGATTCAACCCTCTTGGGAATCCCACAGATCTTTCTGATGTTACATTCCAACCTCCTATCTGAAAAGAAAATGGGGGAGAAATCAGATCTGAAGACTGGAGGTAGGTGGAGGGGGAAAGCATATTTTACAACCCATGTCCAGATCATGTTTGAAGGAGGTCAGTGATGGCTAAGCTTTTTGTCATTGCACGCCGAAAGCACACTCGACTCCCCTTGTACACCCTGCACACCCAGCGCATGTTTGCATGAGCCCCCCATGTGACCCCATCACCCTGCGCATGCGACCTTCCCCCACGCCCCATTTTGGGCTTAGCAGGCCTCCCTGCAGCCTCTTGGGATCAAAAACAGGCCGTTAACCCTAACCCCCTGCCACGCTCTCCAAGACACCCACGTATGTGCGCATGACTCTTCACTTATGCGCTCGCATCTCCTGCATGCAGCCTCCGCCCCCCTCTCCCGTGCACATGTTGGCTGGTGGGAGGTGCACGCACATGAGCTGTAGAGCTGAGCTGGGGCGACAGCTCGGGTGCCCGCAAAGAGGGCTCCGCAGGCCACCTGTGTCACACGTGTCACGGGAAGATGTCGTGGAAGCCTTTCCAAAAAGAGCTTCCGAGCACCCTTTAAAATGACTTCTTAGTTGTGGCAGAGTTCACGAGAAGTCGGAAGCTTGCAACTATTTAAGAAGAAAGCAAGCAGATGTGAAAATCTGTGTTGGGAGGTTTTGTGGACCTCTTATGAAAGTTCGTTCTGAGGAGAGTCGTTTCAGCTCGGTGGCAGAATTTATTCTGTTCAGGAGTTTAATTTCCCTTTAATCCTGGGAATATCCTATTAAAGTAATCACGATAAACCATCTTTTTTTCTGACAGAGATATGAGGTAGACCTCGACTAACAACAGTTTGCTTAGTGACTGTTTGAAGTTAGAGGAGATATGATAGCGTGTTCCAATATCTCAGGGGTTGCCACAAAGAAGAGGGAGTCAAGCTATTCTCCAGGGCACCTGAGGGCACAATGGGTGGAAACTAATCGAGGAGAGAAGCAACTTATAACTGAGGAAAAATTTCCTGACAGTTAGAACAATGAATCAGTGGAACAACTTGCCTCCAGAAGTTGTGAATGCCCCAACACTGGAAGTCTTTAAGAAGATGTTGGATAGACATTTGTCTGAAGTGATGTAGAGTTTCCTGCCTAGGCAGGGGGGTTGGACAAGAAGATCTCCAAGGTCCTTCCAACTCTGTTATTCTATATTCTAAGTTACAACGGCACTGGAAAAAGTGACTTACAAATATTTTTCACACTTCTGACTGTTGCAATATCCCCATGGTGACGTGATTTACATTCGGATGTTTAACAACTGAGTCATATTTGCAACAGTTGCAGTGTCCTGGGGTTCTGTGATCCCCAGTTGCTACCTTCTGACTAGTAAAGTCAATGGGGAAACCAGGTGTTACTTAAGAACATTTGATACTAATTTAAAAACTGCAATGATTCATTTAACCACGGTGGCAAGAGAAGTCTTAAAATGGGGCAAAACTCACTTAACCAATTTCTTACTTAGCAACAGAAATTTTGGACTCAATAGTCAACATTTCCAGACAGACAGCTGTATGAATTTTTTTATACTCAAGAAAGAGAACAGTCATTTAGTTACCTTAGAGATTGACATGTTAATAGGACAGAAGCTGTGGTGAATCTCAATTTGCAGAGAAAGGAGGAGGAGGAGGAGGAGGAGGAGGAGGAGGAGGAGGAGGAGGAGGAGGAGGAGGAGGAGGAGGAGGAGGAGGAGGAGGAGAAAAAGAAGAAGGAGAAGAAGAGGAGGAGGAGGAGGAGGAGGAGGAGGAGGAGGAAAAAAAAAGAAAGAAAAAGAAAAGAAAAGAAAGGATGAGATGAGATGGTCTATGATCAACAATAGCCAAGACACTTTTGCCTGGATGAGCTGGTGAACCCATATGTAGCATGATTTTAGGGCTCAAACCTTTGTCCAATTCATGAAAAATTGGAATCTCCAATTAAGTGGAGATTCCAGAACCCAAAATTATTGCAGGGTCATATTTCTTTTCATCTGACCAGTTTATTTCTGTTTGTCATTGTATTTATTTTTGCCTTGGTCTCACCAGAGGTGTCCTTCAAAAGTCATATATGCCTTTCTTTCTCCCAAATCTTATCAATGAGCAGGATCTTTCTTCAAAGATAAAAATATAATGAAGCTCTATTGCTGAGGTATACTTTTAGCGAGACATCACGGTTAGAGAGGAGGAACATGGAAAAGAACACTTGTAGAAGAAAAAGCACAATATTAAGGGTTGTGTGAAACATCTCTTTGAATTTCATTTCCTAATTCATGGGTCAGGAAATACATATATCAATCAGTCCATAATTCATTATTACCTGATAACAGAATTCATTTCTGATTTGAACAGTCTTCAGAACAATGTGTCATTTTTTAAAAAAAATTTAGGAACCTGATTAAAGCTTGAAGGTCAACTTCATCAGCCAAATTGTGCAATGGTCAGAAGAGAAACGTGTGTCTTAACTGGATTTTTGACCCAAAAAAGGGGGCAAATTTGCAGTTGAAGATGCCTGCAGATTTCTGAACCTTTAAGAATCTTGGAATTAGAGATTGTAATCAGAGATGGGCTACTCCGGGTTCACCCAGTTCGGGCAATCCTCTAGCAAAGATTCTGCAGTTTAGTGAACCCTGAAATCTCACTCCTGGCTGGCCCTGCCCACCCCATCCCTCCCCTGCCCACCCCATCCCTCCCCTCCCAAGAGTCTCCACACAGCCCATTTTTGATGCCGGGTAAGTGTAAGGCCTGGGCTGAGGTTCAGTGATGATGAAAACCGTGACTCCCGGGTGCTCCGGAAAGCAGGAAATGGGCCCGTTTCTGGCCTCCAGAGAGCCTCTGGAGCCCGGAGAAGGTGAAAACGGTCCCTTCCCACCCCGTTGTGGTGCAGGAGGCTGAGTAGGCCACGCCCACCATGGCCACGCCCACCCAACAACCGGGCAGAGAACCCATTGCTAAAATTTTTGAAGCCTACTCCTGATTGTAATTAACAGCTCGGCATCAGGGATGTCTTGCACTGATTTCTCTCTTCACGATTCTATAAATAAGACTGTTTATTTGTTTGTTCGTTTTTAAATTGTGGGTTCTCCAAGGTTAAAATGGGCCAGAAATGGCTAGAAGATCATGATCCCATTATTGGACTTTCTCTATCCAGTTAGCTTTTGCTAACTCGGCATTTCTTTTCCCCAATCCTTAGCTCTTTCCAAAAGCCGGGAAGTGATAATTTAGCAGCCTTTATCTAACTCATCTAGACTCCCTGGAACCACAGATTCAAGGTTTGCATGGGTCGCCACGGTCTTCCTTTCATATTGACTAAAGCAGTTGAATAGCTCCTCCGAGCAAGCTGCTCTCCCTGGAGAGATTGTGAAGGCGATACACTCAGGTGAATCAATTGTAACGCATGGCAAGGCAGACAATCCGGTTCCACCACAAAACGCGGTAGACTAAAGCGCGCTTGACGAAAGCGCGTACCTGACGTCATCACAGCGCGACGAAAACATCACGCTGTGAGCGGTAAAGTTAAAATTAACGCAAAAACCTTACCCTAACCCCCCCAAACCTAACCCTAAACCTAACCCTAAACCTAACCCTTAACCTAACCCTAAACCTAACCCTAACCCTTAACCTAACGCTAAACCTAACGCTAACCCTTAACCTAACCCTAAACCTAACCCTAACGCTTAACGTAACCCTAACCCTAACCCTAACCCTTAACCTAATCCTAAACCTAAACCTAACCCTTACCTTTACGTGAATCGGCTTGCTTTAAAAGCGCTTTTTAAAGTGCCCTTTTTTCTCCGCGGTCGTATTTGTCATGCTGCTGCTGACGTCAGGTATGCGCTTTAATCGGGCGTGCTTTAGTGAACCGCGGTTTTGTCGTGCCACGGACAATCCATCAGCAAAGCGGTTTATTTATTCAGGACATACAGCTGTCCATCTCAAACACACAACTGGGCATTTTACGGCAATTCAAAATGGGATATAAACAGAATGCCATATAAAACATACAAACCCCTTATAAAAACCATGAAACCCAGCTGCAGTCCTTTGTGATTTTCCCTGTCCAAATTGCATTGCCATCAACGTCTGGAGAGATACCATCCCAAGAGGAGAAAGTTGTGCTGATCCGCTCTAGCAAATTGTCTGGTGACACCATACGGATTAGTGTATTTATTTTCACATAATGCTGTGTGGGCTACCGTCTGTTTTACCAAATGTGTGAAGCGCTCTCTTGCTACCTATAGAGAAAAATAAAATAAAATCTAAGATTAGCATTGTCAGATATCGTTAAAGAATTCCAACTAGATAGCTCTAGAAACACTAGATTGAAGCTATATTACAGGGGTGTCAAACTCAAGACCCGGGGACCGGATCTGGCCTGTCAGGTGCTTAGATGTGGTCCGTGGGACCACTCTGGAGACAGTGAAGGGCCAACCCATGGTGCCTCTGGCAGTGAAAATAGGGCTGTATGCGGCCCTCCCAAGCTTCATTTTTGCTGGCATTGCAGGAAGCTGTCGCAACCTAAAACAGAGCTTGGGAGCTCATTTTCACTAGCAGAGTGCTCAGGCCACCTCAGGTGTCCTCCACAAGAGTAACACTGAGCTGGCCATGCCCACCCTGACCACGCCTACCCTGGCCACACCCACCCCGGTCACCAAGGTCAAACACAACCCTGATGCCTTCAATGAAATTGAGTTTGACACCCCTGCTATAACATGACTAATTCTTCACTGTCATCTAGTTCAAGGATCTCCAACCTTGGCAGCTTTAAGACTTATGGACTGCAACTCCTAGAGTTCTTCAGCCAGTTGGCTGACAAATTCGGGGGGCTGCAGTCCCCAAGTCTTAAAGTTGCCAAGGTTGGAGATCCCTGATCTAGTTAACCCTGCAAACAATCTGGGCATCCAGTTAATGATGGGGGTGCCTTAAAAAAAAAGAAACATTATGGCCCCATGAAATGTATGAAAGATAAGAGGTAATTTACTTATTGATTACAACCATCCATTAGAAATTGTGGGTCTTGATGCAGATTGTGGTATTGGGTGAAACATTGTTGTATCTATAGGAACGGGAATGGAATCTCTTGATGCGTTTAAACGCAGCTCCAATGTACATCTGTTTCACATCTGAGTGGCTAAAGAATGGTTGACTATCCTCTTCTTAAGGGCCCTTTAAATTGTATTTTGGCTGCTGGAGTTGAAGCCACAGCAATTTAAAATGACACCATATTAACTTAAGCAGCTCATGATGCTGCTAATTCCTAGCCAAAGTGGGATCTTGTGCATCAGCAAACACCAGTCATTGTCTAAGGCTATAAAACTCCCACAAAGGGCCAGGCCCCACAGAGCAGGGGAAGGATGGGAGTGGAGGAATGGCAAGTGAAGGGTTGAGCTAATGAGACAGCCGAGCAAGTGATGGTTTTTTATGGGAATCCCGTCCTCATCTCGCTAAAGATGAGTGTCCTGAACATTTGAGTCTCTCTCTCTCTCTCGTTTCTGGTGTTTGATTCCTGATTTCAACAAGCTTGCTGACTCATCAGTCTGTGCAATGCTGGATGCAGAAGGATGGCCTCAGATAAGTCGTTATTTCTCTGGGTCCTGTTTCAAATTGTAAAAACTCATCCTGGAATTTTGAATTTCAAAGGATGGCTAAAGCTTATACGTCCGTTCCAATCTACGGAATGAGTTGAGTTGGAGGGTACATGAAGCCTTAAAAAAAAAGGCACCAGGGGTGAAAATCAGCAGGTTCTGATCAGTTTTGGAGAGCCGGTAGGAGAAATTTTGAGTAGTTCAGAGAACCGGCAAATACCACCTCAGGCTGGCCCCAGAGTGGGGTGGGAATGGAGATTTTACAGTATCCTTCCCCTGGAGTGCGTGGGAATGGGGATTTTGCAGTATCCTTCCCCAGGAGTGGGGTGGGAATGGGGATTTTACAGTATCCTTCCCCAAGAGTGGGTGGGAATGGGGATTTTGCAGTATCCTTCCCCAAGAGTGGGGTGGGAATGGGGATTTTGCAGTATCCTTCCCCAGGAGTGGGGAGGGAATGGGGATTTTACAGTATCCTTCCCCAAGAGTGGGTGGGAATGGGGATTTTGCAGTATCCTTCCCCAGGAGTGGGGTGGGAATGGAGATTTTACAGAATCCTTCCCCAGGAGTGGAGAGGGAATGGGGATTTTGCAGAAGCCTTCCCCTGCCATGCCCACCAAGCCACGCCCACAGAACCGGTAGTAAAAAAAAATGAATTTCACCACTGAAAGGCAGCCTTGCTGCTCATGTGAATTGAGTTTTTTAGAAGACCATAGGGTAGTTTCTCGATCGTGTTTAGGCTTAATCTCAAGCCGGAACATTGTGTGAAGGAAGAAAGAAAAAAAGGATGCCTTTGAAATAATCTGGCTGGGGTATTGTATTCTTTGTCAACGTAACCTTCTAGATGTAGATATGAAAAGTTGGCTCAAGATCTTTGTCCCGGTTTGAGCAGAGACATTTCTGCAAATCATATGGGATGAGACAAAAGCATCACTAGCGGGAACAGAAATTCTTCACACAATGAGATGTGGCAACGGCAATTGGCAAGGAAGGCATGTTGTTTTGTGCTTGAACTCCGTTGCCCTAAGCCTGGCATTGTTAAGCTGAGCACTGTGCGCACTTGCGTTAATGTACCTTGATTTAGGAACTTATTTATTTTAAAAAACTGGGCCAACTCAAGATATTGTGCCCCGAAAGGTGGAATCCTGTGATTGCAATGTTGTGCTGTTATAATTGGGGCTTCATTGTTGTGGCAGATGTTGACACCTTTTCAGGTGAGCAAACGTAAGTGCTACCAAATGTATACACAGTTTTGTTTTTTTCATGATCCTTTACCTGCTTGTAGCATATATTATGGTTATCATAAAAGCTAGACCTCTCTGAAGCTGTTGGCTTGTGCAATTTGACAACCGAAGCCACGCAAATGGGAAATACACAAGGCTTTTGTATTACGTTTTGTAAAATATTATTTGCATTAATAGAAGGATAGAATCAAGGCCATGTGAAGTTCTAGTAGTGCTTTACAAAGCTTTAGTAAGAGCACACTTGGAATATTGCATCCAGTTCTGGTCACCACAATACAAAGTGCAGAGAAGAGCAACAAGGATGATTAGGGGATTAGAGGCTAAACATGTGAAGAATGGTTACAGGAATTGGGTAGAACTAATCTAATGAAAAGAAGGACTAGGAATGACATGATAGCAGCATTCCAATATTTGAGGGGCTCCTACAAAGACGAGAGGGTCAAATAATTTTCCAAGCACTGAAAGGCAAGACAGGAAACAATGGAAACCAAAGGGAGAAGCAATCGCCACCTTGGGAGAGCCAAGGTGGCGCAGTGGTTAAATGCAGCACTGCAGGCTACTGCTAGATCAGCAGGTCAGCGGTTCAAATCTCACCGGCTCAGGGTTGACTCAGCCTTCCATCCTTCCGAGGTGGGTAAAATGAGGACCCAGATTGTTGGGGGCAATATGCTGACTCTCTGTAAACCGCTTAGAGAGGCCTGGAAGGCCTATGAAGCGGTATATAAGTCTACTGCTATTGCTATTGCTATTGCAATCTAGAACTAAGGAGAAATTTACTAATGGTGAGAGCAATCAACCAATGGAATAGCTCCATCACTGGAGGCTTTGAAAAAGAAATTGGACAACCATTTGGCTGAAATTGTATAGTGTAGTGATGGCTAACCACGTCCATAATGCAATAGCAATAGCAGTTAGACTTATATACCGCTTCATAGGGCTTTCAGCCCTCTCTAAGCAGTTTAGAGTCAGCATATTGCCCCCAACAACAATCCGGGTCCTCATTTTACCCACCTCGGAAGGATGGAAGGCTGAGTCAACCCTGAGCCGGTGAGATTTGAACAGCTGGACTGCAAAACTGCAGTCAGCTGATGTAGCCTGCAGTGCTGCATTTAACCACTGCGCCACCTCTGCTCTTATGTGCCCCCCTCCCCATGCACACATTTTAGCAACCCTGCCCGGCTGCTTGGCTTACTCGGTCTCCTGTCCCATGGGAGGGGGGCATTTTTGTCCTCCCCAGACTTTAAAGCAGTGGTTCTCAACCTTCCCAATGCTGTGACCCTTTAAATCAGTTCATGTTGTGGTGACCCCCCAACCATAAAATTGGTGTCTTGGTTCCTAGGACCATCACAAATATGTGTTTTCTGATGGTCTTAGGCGACCCCTGGGAAAGGGTCATTCGACCCTCAAAGGGGTCCCGATCCACAGGTTGAGAACCACTGCTCTAGAGTCTTTCCTTGAGCCTCCAAGAGGGCAAAAATAGCCTTGCCCGAGCTCCGGAGGGCCCTCTGAAGCCGGAAATGGGCCCGTTTCTGGACTCCCGGGAGGCCTGTTTTTTGCCCTCCCAGAGCCTCCATGCAGGCCCTGCACTTACCTGGCATCCAAAACGGGCCGCATGGAGACTCCTGGAACCAAAAACGGAGCACACGCTGCACCCCCATGTGACCCTTGCCACCGCGCATAGACACCCGGTCCCCTGCATCCACACACCCCCACTGCCAGCTCTCTGCGCATGTGCGCGCATCTCCTGCATGCACAGCAGGGACACAAAAATCAGCTGGCTGGCGGAAGATGTGCATGCTTGCGCAGTGGAGCTGAGCTGGGTGAGGCTCACGTGCCCACAGACAGGGGTCTACATGCCACCTGTGCCATGTGTGCCATAGGTTCGCCATCACGAGTATAGGGTCTCCTGTTTGTACTAGAGGACTTCTAAGGTCCCTTCGAACTTTACTAATCTAGAGTTGGATCCTTTACTGATTGAAACTGGGTTTATTTGGGAGAGGCCCTGGTTTGGTCAGCATTCTTGTCTGTGGTCTAAGATTGTAATAAATTGATCGATTGATTTAAAGTTGCCAAGTTTGAAAAACACTGATCTAGAATTTTTAAAACCATTTTGCTAGGATTCCCAGGTATTTCCCCATCCAAGATAAATAAGCAGATCTGGCACTTCTTCTTCTTCTTCTTCTTTTTTTTGGAGTTAGATGTACCCTTTAGCTGGGCCACTTCTCAGATATCTTGACCTCATAGTCTGTAGTAATGAACAAAAATACCTAGGATGGTATAATCACACCAACAGAAGTGATTTCTAAAAGATGAACCAACCTTAGGGTAATAAGTAACAAAGTGAGAAAATATTTGAACTGTATGAGGGATGTGGTAAAAATGTTTTAATTCTTTTAGATGTAATCATTTTACCTTCAGCCAACACTATATTTTAAAATCTGTTTTATACATAAAAGGATTCCTAATTTGTGAGATAAATAGTGTAATATTTCCTCCCAATTCTTTTTTTTTAAATGAAGCTATTGTTGTTGTTGTTGTTGTTAGTTACGAAGTCGTGTCCGACCCATCGAGACCCCATGTACAATGTTCCTCCAGGCATTCCTCTCCTCTACCATCCTCTGGAGTCCATTTAAGCTTACGCCGACTACTTCAGGGACTTCATTCAGCCACCTCATTCTGTTTTCCCTTCTTCTTTTTGCCCTCAATCTTTCCCAGCATGAGGCTCTTTTCCAGGGAGTCCTTCCTTCTCATTAGGTGGCCAAAGTATTTTGAGTTTCATCTTCAGGATCTGGCCTTCTAAAGAGCAGTCAGGGTTGATCTCCTCCAGGATTGACCAGTTTGATCGCCTTGCAGTCCAAGGGACTCATGGGAGTCTTCTCCAGCACCATAGAAATTAAGCCACTAGTTGAACTTTAAAATTAATTTTCAATATTTCCTCATTGGAATTTTTCTCTCTCTATATAAGGAAACAAATATATATGTGAAACAAAAATGAAAATTCGGCTCCAAAGGTATGACTCTTTTTACCAAATGACTAGAAATAGATACCTACAAAATGATGGTGGAAACAACATAGCTGATCAGTTAACTTTAAATATTTCCCAAGCAACGGAATAATACTAATATTTAATTATCTTCTTACACTGGCCACTAGATGGAGAACATATACTATACAGTAAATTCCATCTATTTGATTATAATCTCCTCGTTCAAAATTTAAAATATAAAAGCATTTTTACGATTGAAAAGAACCCAGAGTAAAATTGTTGAATTAGCACTAATCAAAAAGTTGAATTTGATCCATTAAGGATAATCAAAATAGGTCTTCTAAAAAATGTTTGATTTCTTTAAATCTTCTTCCTAGCATTATTCCCGTGCTACGGCAAGGCCCACTTATTTCTTTAAATAACAACTTTTGTTATTTTGTAATATTATTTTGTAAACACTTTTTTCTATATATTTTTTTAGCAAAACTTATAAAAGGATAATCAAGGTAGTGCTGAAGTGTAAACTTAATAGTGCTTTTTTAGGCTCATTTATTAATTTTATTTATTTATTAAATTTGTGTGCCACCCATATTACCTAGATTTACCATGATGATGCAATGGTTAGAATCCAGTATTGTAGGCTAACTCTGTCCACTGTCAGGAGTTCGATCCTGAGTGGATCAGGACTGATTCAGCCTTCTATCTTTCCAAGGTCAGTAAAAAGGGGACCTTGATTGTTGGGGGCAATATGCTGACTCTGTAAACTGCTTAAGGTTAAAGGTAAAGGTTTCCCTGCACATGCGTGCTAGTCATTTCCAGCTGTAGGGGCAATGCTCATCTCCGTTTCTAAGCCAAAGAGCCAGCACTGTCTGAAGATGTCTCCGTGGTCATGTGGCCGGTTATGACTAAAGGCATGTTATCTTCCCACCAAAGGTGGTCCCTATTTTTCTACTTGCATTTCTTACGTGCTTTTGAACTACTAGGTTGGCAGAAGCTGAGACAAATAATGGGACCTATGCGGCACTAGGGATTCAAACCACTGAAGTGCTGACCTTCTGACCGACAAGCTCAGCGTCTTAGCCACTGAGCCACCATGTCCCTTTATACTTTCATATAGTTTGTTACAATTTGTAAAGCAGGCAAGAAGCAAAATCTGTGAACTAAGGCCATGGTCTTTTAAAGTCCTTCTTATTAGGTACAGGTGTTGCAAATTGCATCAGGTTTGGGTAGAGAAAAGGAAGGCTTTTTTTGGACTTTTGCACTGGTACACATTCCCAATTAAAATCAGAAAAACATGAAAGTACCAGCATCTGCTCATTAGAAACTTTGATAAACAGACACAGTTGTAAAGTTGGATCTAAACTGAACCACTTCAAGGTAGGATGGAAAAGATAAAAAAAACAGATGTAGTAACCTAGTCTTCTTTGAACTGCTGGCTTCCAGATGTTTAGGGTCTTAGTTGCCATCTCCAAACTCTGGGTTGTCCAAATGTGCCATTCAAGAAGACTGGATAGCCATTTGTCCAGAATGGCAAAGAGTCACTTCCTTGAGCAGGGGGTTGGACTAGAAGACCCCCAAAGTCCCTTCCAACTCTATTATTCTATGTTCAGCACATCTGAAAGGAACCAGAAGTCAGGAATGGTATCTATAACCATGATAGCGAATCTATGACACCTGTGCCTGAAGTGGCACGTGAAGCCATGTCACCTGGTATGCGCGGCATTGCCTATTCCTCTTCCGGATTTCTGGTGCGCATGTGCATGTGGCTGACCTTTGTGCGTGTGGCAGTGCTGGAAACTGGAAGAACTGGTCTTCCGGCGTGAGCATGCATGCCATCCAGCTGATTGTCATTTGCACATGCACGCTAGAAACCGGAAACCTAGAAGGCCTTATGTGTCCACCAGAAACCGGAAGCTCATTTTCCAGTGCATGCATGCCTCCTGGGCAGCTCCTCTTCTGGGTTGCGGCCCCAACAACTGTGTGAATTGCGGGCAGGTGCTCCATTTTCAGCACTCGGCTAACCGAAAAGGTTAGCCATCACTGCTCTATAATGTTATTAAAATGTTTTCAAAACTGGATATAAAGCGAGGAATCTCCAAATTTCCATTACAGACTTTTTTCCGGGGGAGAAATGTCATGTCCTGACCACTATCCCGTCACACAAGCAGATGGAATAGCATTTCTTTCTCCCTGCTGACAAACGATACACTAATATGCCTGAAACTGACTTGGCCCTGGGAAATATCTATTGAACGGCTTCTTAACCTCGCATTGAAGTCACCAAGTAAGTCTATGTGAACGCATAACATTTGAGGGGCATTTCAGGTAGCCCAGCCCAGCAGAGATTATACTACCTGATGCTTCTCAGGAAACTGAATGAAAAAACTGTTGGGTTTTCAATTCAATTGTATAGATT
This sequence comes from Thamnophis sirtalis, assembly GCF_051295495.1. Lineage (NCBI taxonomy): Eukaryota > Metazoa > Chordata > Lepidosauria > Squamata > Natricidae > Thamnophis > Thamnophis sirtalis. The sequence goes on from NW_028261382.1 coordinate 78,296,200, forward strand.
GTGAGAGATGTGTTTCCGTTTTATTTTTATAGTTATAATGTATGCTGAAGATGGCATTTAATTTCATTGTACGAGGTGCAACAACAATCAAGAAAACTAAATTAAACTAACCTGGCTAACAAGAACATTGCTAAAGGTTAGATGAATGGATTTAGAATTTCATTCTTCCTTACAAGTATGTCTTGTCCATAAGACTTTCAGGAAGAAAATAAAGCTTATTTAGTACAATATTAAATGCAGTCATTGAGGGAGGAGGCTACCTGATCACAAGGCCTGGAAATCCACCTAAAAATTAAAGCATCTTATTGTCTCAACAACGTTGACTTTCACTACTGATAAGAGAATCTCTAGAGAGTATTTGTGTATGTTCCAGCAAACTCTGGAATGCCTTGAGCAATTTCAACTAAACTTGACATACAGATGACTTACTCTCTGGAAAAAAATTCTGTAGGGGTAAGACACCTGTAACTCTCCTCAGGGTGTGTGTTCTCTTAAGATACAGCCTGTTGTGCCATAAAATGGCTTCTACTGTACTGCCATAAAATGCCGAAATGGGAGTTCATGTGTGTGTGTGTGCGGGAAACTGGAAGATGAGCTGCCTGGTGTGAATGCGTGCACCGAGCAGCTGCTCTCCCAGTGTGCACATGTACACAAAGAACAGCTGGCCGGTGCACATGCACACACTGGGAACAAGAAGAGAAGCTGCATGGTGTCTCATGCGCACACCAGAAAGATGATCTTCTGGTTTCCAGTACAGGCATATGCACTGGCCACTTGGCCTTCTGGTTTCTGGCACACATACACATGCAAAGCCTAGTTGGCCACATGATGTGCATGCTGGAAACTGGAAGATCATCTTCCCGGTGCATGCATGCGCAACCGGGCGGCCCGTCTTCCAGTTTCCTGCGCACACGCGCATGAACTCCCATTTCGGCACTCTGGCTCTTAGAAAACCTGATTCCCATTTGCCTTCCAAGTGTGCCCGAGGCCTTCTTCGTGAACCTGTCAAGCATGTCTGGCGCTCCCGTGCACATGAAGACCAGCCGGCTGGCATGCCAGAACCCAGAAGAGCAAAGAGCAATGGCTTGCGTGCCCTGAGAGATGGCTCTGCGTGCCACTTCCAGCACGTGTGTCATAGGTTGCCATCATGGGACTCCAGCAACAGCCTCATGTCTCCTAGAGATCCACTCCCTCCTGGGGCCACAGATCTCTGTATTTTAATGGAATTTCAGCAAGCTTATTCAACTTCCTTTAATGAGTGTTTTTATTTTCCCCACCTTCAACAACTGGGAACAGATTTCAGTGAGGTACTGTCGAGAAACATTTCATAAACCAGATGTGGGATCCTAAGACGATGAAGTTTGTATATTTCATAAAACAATCACATCGATGCTGTTTTCAACTATGGACACTTTTTTTTCAAGTAAAAAAAAAAAAGGCTCTGTTATCCAGAAATAAGTAACAGTGTACTTGTTACCATCCCACTGCTACTCGTTTTTCCCAATCCACACCCCCCCCCAAATGATCACATTTGAAATGACGCTCAGACCATAGAATGCTACACAGGTGCACGCTCACACACATGGACACCCGTACATAGACCAGTTGCTGCTCACACACATACACACACAAAGGAAGTCCTGACTGTGCAATGCGCCTCTCCAATTTCCAACCACAGTGAAGCTCGACGTCCTGCCAGGCTTTCTGTAGTCCACCGTTTTGCAAGGAGGGGAATTTTACATCTTAACAGACGGGGCTGCCACCATTTTGGAGACTGAGCTTTCGCTCTCCGTGGTCCTGATTGAGAATTTAGAATACGGGTCCATCCTTGGCAACTTTTAAGGCTTGTGGACTTCAACGCCCAGAATTCCCCAGCCCAGCATGGGTCTTAAATGTTCACAGGTCTTCAAAGCTGCCAAGATTGGACACCCGTGATTTAAAATGAGGACCCATTTGAACCAAGCAACAATTAGGAACTGGTAATGCATATTTTCCCCCTCCAATTCTCGTTTTACTTCTCTGCTGTGTTTTTTAAGACTGTAGAGGCAAGGGCTGCCTCATTACTGATCCATCTATCTTCTGTTTAAGATATTGGGTGTGGGGGAAAGAGAAAACAGTCAAGGTCTCTGTTGCTGGGCAGGAGAGGCTGAGGCTGCCTTTCCCCTGTGCTTTGCGTGGCTCAAGAACATGGCACACAGCAGTGAACTGGTAGCCCACAAGGGTCAGGGAAGCAAGCCGGCATCCTGACCCAGGAAAATCCTAACCGCAGACTTACAGCCAAATGAGAGAACCAACCCATCCAACATTTACTGAACACACAAGTTGCTTGCGACTTTCCCATTTAACGTACTGGCACAAAGTCTTCACTGCATTCTCCTGCTTTTCTGTCTGCCCCCCTGTCCCAAAGTCAAAGTGCATTTGCTTTCAAAGTGAAGAGTTTTAAAATAAGTTTGGCTGAGAGCGCCCCCCCCCCAACCTTGTCAAGCCAAGTTTGACCTAGCTTTCCCCCATCCCGCAGTCCTCCAGAGAGGGAAATTCCGCCTCTCGGGTTCCAAGACTGCAACTAGGGACTCAGGAAAAGCCTCTCCGAAGGCGAGAGAGAGAGGAACCCTGAGTGGAGGGAGGGGACGAGGGGTCTGAGATTCACAGTCAGCAGCTTATAAGCCTCCGGGGATCTTCTGTGACGGGAGGCCTTCTTCGATCCAGAGGGGAGGGGAGGAGCCGTTGTGCAGAGTTCGCCGGTGAATCCTCCGCAGGCGGAGCAGGTAGAGCAGGATGGAGAGCAGCACAATGAAGAAGCAGGCGAAGAATAAATAATGGTTGTAAACGAAGGCGAAGCTGCGCCAGTGGGGGTGGTTGCCCCGGAAGTTCTCCTGCTGGATGTCTCTGTGGGGGGAGGAGGAGAGGGGATGAAAGAGATCGTTCTACTCCAGACCAGGTTATTTGAGGTCTCTTGCTGGTCACATCTACCCGACCCACCAGAGCGGGGAGGCAGGGAATGTTGTGGGTCCCATCCCCAAGGGAGATACACCTGGTGGGAGCCAGAAGAAGGGCCTTCTCTGTGGTGGCTCCCTCTCTCTGGAACATCATTCCCCCCAAAGATTAGGACGGCCCCCACTCTGACACTCTTCCAGAAGGCGCTGAAGACCTGGTTCTGCCAGTGGGTCTGGGAAACACGGAGCAGGATGAAGCCCATTAAATGGCTCGTATGATGTGCTGTCACTGGGGCAGGGTGTTATTATATTAATTTATTAGATGATTCTTTCTTTTATTTGATTTATTGTTTTTATATGAGGTTTTATATTCTTGTAAGCTGCCTTGAGTCGCCATGTGCAAATAGGCAGTAATATAAATTCCCTAAGACAGATAGATGATAGAAATAAGTGATAGATAGATAGATAGATAGATAGATAGATAGATAGATAGATAGATAGGTAGGTAGGTAGGTAGGTAGGTAGGTAGGTAGGTAGGTAGGTAGGTAGGTAGGTAGGTAGGTAGGTAACACACCGGTGTGTTTTTGTTTCATTTTTTTATGAATAATGTATGCTGAAGATGGCATTTTAGTTGTACGAGGTACAATGACAATAAAAGAAAATAAATTGCAGTGTCTAGGGCAAGAGGAGTAAGTGAGGAGGAAAAAAGTGTACCCCAAAAGTAAGAAAACGGCAGTTCCAGACATCAATCATCATCATAAATTCTCTGTTCCAAATTATTCTTCCAGGCGCCTGGCAGAAAAAGGATGGGCCATCCCTGTCTTAGAACTTACAGAGGAAGTTTCTACTCCAAGAGGGTAATGTTCCTGGGACACCAACAGTTATGAAAACTGATTCCTGCTTTCCTATTTGCATGGCCAGCAATCCCACAAGGGCAGCAGCAAGAATGGAAAGAACAGAAGAGAATATTTGTAGCTCAGGGTTGAACTGGGGCGTCCTTGGTGCAGGATGAGCTTGGTAATGAAATGTCTGCAAGAAGAAAATCAAGCGCAGGGAGCACTAAGGACCCCCGCAGCAAAAATTGTGTCAGGCAAACCGCCTTAAGAAAGCCTTTGAATTTCACAAGTAATGTGCTAATGCCTCAAAAGGTGTACCTGTCAGATCCGTGAATCTACCATTTTCCAGGGGAAGGGGGGGGGGTAGCTTTCATTTATACTTTATTCCTTTCTCCCCATATATCCTGTATCCTTTCTTCTATTGATCTCTAACCTTTAGCCTGGCACCTAAGCGGCCTGGCATTTTCTCACCTCTTGGGGAATGTAAGGGGAGGGAGGGCCATGTGGGTATCACTTTCTCAGAGTGGCCGGAACAATAATATCTTCACACCTGTGGATTGGCTGAATCCACATTGGACTGTTGAGAGGGGTTTCTAATTCCTTTTATTCCAACTGTATTGCCTGAGGACCCTCAGAGCCTGCTTTGGTTACGTCCTGCTATCACTCCTGTTCAATAAAAGGTTGCTTTTGAAATGCCACGACAGTTTTTACTTTCTTGGATAAGGAGGGGAGGTAGAACCTTACAGTACCTCAAAGGTAAAAATCGGGTTCGATAAAGGATGGCCCCCAACGTCCATTGCACCTCTTTATCATATACTTGAAGGGCTGTTTTTAAGCTGTTGTAGTTCACAGGAAAACCGAAGCCATTGTGAAATACCTCGTACATCCAGGCTGACTTAAAGCACTGATACCTGAAAGGATAAACATAAAGGAATCCAAATGGGGTTGTTATTTAGACAGGAACAGAGCTAAATGGCACAATCCAAAAGAAGAATGAGCTAAATTCCACCGGCCTTAAGCACTTAATTGCACATTCAAGATCCCGCTGTTGTTAACGAGGATTTGCACACACATGCTCTGGATTCGGCCCAAAATAATTAAGATGCCTCCTTAGAAGGGCTAATGAAGCTGTGCAATGACAAAGAGAAAGCCCTTCTCTGGGGGAGGGGGGGGGGCGTGTACGATAATGAAAAGGAATGAAAGGTGTGGGGTGAAAACTTCTCATGCAATTTGTTGCAAACAACGGGCCCTGTGGAGTTGGCTTTCAGGGAGGGGAACTTTTCAGCAGTTAACCCAAGCAGTTTTGCTGAATTATTTCAGTAACCATAAACTACATTTATGATTTTTGGTAATTAATAATAGCCAACTTAGTTTGTGGATAGAGAGGATATGTGCATGTATCATCAAAACACCACTGTCTTCCAGAGATGGAAGATAATTCACTTCCTATTCATCCATCACTTATTTTCTATATATAGTGGGAAAGAAAGCCACCTGGTGACCAAAAAGAGGCACAGTTATACCAAAAGGAAAAATACATATATATTCTGTATGCCACCCCTCCCTCTTTTCTCTTTCAAACTTCCTTCACTTTATGATACACTTATATTGTCTAAAAACCTTGCATAAAGCAAAAAAAAAATTTTTTTTTAAAGCAAGAGACTTGGGGCTTTGGGAAAAAGATGTCTTGGTGTTTCTAGATTTGGTTGCAAATTATGCTCATACAATTTGTACAATAGTGACTTCTTTTTAGATAAAGCAAAATCTTGGGTGAAAACAATTAACCACATAATATTGAATTGTGTAAATCAACTTCATGATACATACATACATACATACATACATACATACATACATACATACATACATACGAAGGAAAAAGGAAGGAATAGGATCCATCGATTAACATGCCTGATGTAAAACCGACAAAGCTAATTACAAGTGGGAGGCGAGTGAATTGGCCTATCACACGCTCAATATTCAAATTCATTAATGGTGTATAAAGGCAGATATCTCTTTAATGGTAGTTTTTACACTCTGACGATGTTAGCAGAGGCTAATGAAAGTTAAGTGAGCAATATATTTTAGGTTCCAGAGATTGCAATGTCTCTTTTTCTTTTATTTATATATATATATAAATAAAAGAAAAAGAATACACATACATACATACATACATACATACACATACATACATATATATATATACTTTGATTTTTATATATACATACATACACACTGTACATACATGTTGGTGTTGCATTTGTGCGGATAAATAAATAAGGGAGACTAGTATAGATCTTTTTCAAGCTATTTAGCTCTCATCAGCTAGCCATACCCTTACTGGGATTTGAACCTGGGCTGTTTTTACATGTTAGGCAGTTGTATTACTCACTAAGCCACAAGCTCTCCTCCCGTATCAGCTGAGCCAAGGAAATCAGTAGGTATTATGTCAAAGCACCTGGTATGCCCAAATATGGGAGGGAGCATACTGCTTCCCTTTGGCCCTTCAGCTCCACCCTAGGAGACCTCCAGGCAGGAAACCATTTTTGTGTTGCATTTGTGCTGATAAATAAATAAAAGGTGGAGCTGAAAGGCCAAAGGGAAGCAGTATGCTCCCTCCCATATTTGGGCATACCAGGTGCTTTGACAAACACATATATACATACATACATACATATATTGTCTTCCTTGAAAGAATAACTTAAGGAATTCAGTTTGGGGTCTCTCTCTGGCAAGGAGACCACATGTAGGCACAGAAGAATGTGGATACTTACTTCACTCGATGGAGATCTGCATGGGAGGCATACAGGCCATGGTCAAATCTTTCCCGCAGAACAGACCACTTTGTGGCACAATATTCCTGAGGGGGGAAAAATTATGGAAATAAATATACACACCCTATTTATATAAATGATGTCCCAGAAGTAATAATACAGTCACTCAAATTTGATCAGTTACCATTCAGTTATTCTGATTATCTATCTATCTATCTATCTATCTATCTATCTATCTATCTATCTATCTATCTCTATCTATCTATCTATCTATCTATCTATCTATCTATCTATCTATCTATCTATCTATACATCCATATATAAACACATCCATCCATCCATCCATCCATCCATCCATCCATCCATCCATCCATCCATCCATCCATCCATCCATCTATCTATCTACATACATACATACATACATACATACAAACATACATACTTACATACATACATACACATATACATATACATATACATATACATATACATATACATATACATATACATATACATATACATATACATATACATATACATATACATATACATATACATATACATATATATATATATATATATATATATATATATATATATATATATATATATATATGGATGTGTTTGTGTTTGTGTGTTCCAGCATCTGGAACTCCTCAAACAATTTCTACCAAACCTGATGACTCAAGTCTCTGGAAAAAAATAGTGTGGGAGTAAGACAACTCTAATACCCCTCGGGGTGTGTGTTCTGTTAAGATACAGCCTGTTGTGCCTGCAAATGGCTTCTACTGTACAGCGCAATGGAGTTGCCATGGTAATGGCTTTATAGTACTCCACAAGGGGGGGTCCCTCTGCTTAAGTGGTAAAATCCAACATTAGCAATGATGTTTGGTCCAGACATTTTCCCCCTATAAATAAATACCTGGGCAATGCCGGGTTATCAACTAGTTATTATTTCCTACATATACTTGTTATCTTAATAATTTATTTTCTGATTTATTGACAAATTTTGGCTGTCCTGTTATTTCTGGTATACCATATATAATGAAGATCATTTTAGAATCAACATTACCCTATGAGAGATTTACTATCTAAAATTATGACATTACAGAATGTGTTAATTTAGGGGCTTTATTGTATGGTGTGCTTATTATATGCGATCTCCAGCCTGAGCCGGATAAAATCAGGTTAGATTTCCTAATGCCTCTGAAGTTACTCCTAATTTCTCAGCCAAACCTTGAAGTGGGATATGTCTGGGCCTTACATTTGCAGCTTTGAGGAACTGAGCAGCGTTGTAGTCTCCTCCCATCCTTAAGACGTCCTCGGTACAGTAATAGAACTCCGAAAACCCATAGAATTCGCTGTTCTCGAAATGGAGGGGCGGCTGATAAATGCCATTCAGGGAAGTTTGCGTTTCGTTGGTCCTGTTCATGAAAGGCTGAATGACATCGCGACATAAGTGGAAATCTCCTGTCCCTCGAAGGTACAGAGTCTGGCCATTCTGCTGGACTTCGTCCTCAGCGTCTAAGGGCAGGCAAGGGTCCAAGTAGGGAGTCTCGGAGGTCAGACCGATCTGTTTACCAAGAAGCCTGCAAGCAGAATGGATCAAAGGACACCAAAGGACAATCAATGAAACAGCCAAAGGGAGCTAGGTCTCAATTAGAAATGTGGAGCCTCATTTTTCTGCCCTGACAAAAGTATTCTTTTGTGAGGGGGGGGGATTAGGAGAGCATAACCGTCTAGACCAAATCACTGCAGTTCAGTTATAGGGTCAGGCATCAACAACCAGAGCCACATGTGCAGAATTCCAGTTAATTACTTTATTATGTTCTGCCTATAATATAGGAATCTCCTCCGAGTGGCAGCCTTCTCTTGGGAAGCAAGCAAGACTCCCAGGAACTTGGACTGTGGCAGTGGTAAGTCTTTTGCAGTTGTGCAGTGACTCAGGTTTTATACTGGAGTCCTCCTCCCTGCCAGGTTGGGTTCTTCCCGCCATCAATTATATTTGGGAAAGCACCAAGCCATGGATTACTTCTTGTTTGAACAAGCCGTGCTGATCCTAACTCAGTCATAACTCTAAGCCATACAGAGTGATGTGTAAAGGGGCTAGTAGCTACCGTCCTCCAAACCAAGGAACCCACCTGATGACACTATCTACTATCAATTCCTTCTTCTGGCTGGTTCCCCCCCCCCCCAACTGAACTAGGGCTTTTCATATAAAAAGCTTCCCAGCCCCCAATTTAGTTCTTACGTTCTGGCATCTAGCAAAGTTTTTTATTTTCATTTTCCTGGTGATTTACTTAATTAGAATGAAGATGACCATGCTATTTTTGATGCAGTTTTTTTTACACTTCTCTATACCTTGCTGTTGCAATGTCATTGTCATTTGATGAAAGATTTGAAATTCTGAAAAGCCAAGGATCTAATTGATAGAAATGTGGCCTAGAAACAGCTTGAAAAACAAACACATCTGGATCTCTCCTGTAAACACTGAATTATTTTTATATACACGATCTGGGATTGGCAATTGCAGGAAACCAGCTGTGTTAAATCAATTGTGTAAACAGACTTTTCCCTTCTGCAGTTGACGTGACAACTAATTGTATTAACTCACGTAGCCTCAAGTCACTATTAGTCACCCCTAGCTTATACTGCATTTTAAGACTGGCAATCTAACATTCTTTTTTTTTTATTTTGACATGCGCCTGTTTCAGAGATTTTATGCTAAGCATGTCACGAAAGTTACAATTTGGAAGCAACTTCATTACAGTGCTGCACCTGTTTCTCAATACTGTGTTGGTGAATATGTTGTCTGCGTATCTCTGTCGAGCAGCATTACCGCCAAAGCCCAGAAAAGTTGCCACGTAGACGCGATACACATGTTCATTCTGGTGAGCGTCACACCCCAAGTTAAATTCCGCCAGTAGGTTCTTGGCCACCTCCTCCTGCCGGCCACCAAAGAAAGAGATTGAGAGGCAGAGTTCATCTCTGCTGTTTTCATTCCCCAGGTTTTGATTAGTCAAGAACACTTCCAGCTCTGTGGGTTTCAAAACCTTCTTGGCAACAGCTGTTTACAGTAAACACCTGAGCAATAACCCAAGGATGGATAAGGATGGCCTTGAGATGTTCTCGGGTACAAGTTTCCAACAGCTCCAGCCATCATAGCTTAATACAAAGGGATACATCTGGAAAGACACTGGTTTCCTGGCCCTGCACAATGGAAACAACACCAATGTCCAAATATTTGTCAACTACAGGGACAGCTAGGCATATGCCCATATAGACTACGCTAGCAAATATTACACTTTCCTTCCTCTACAGCAGTGGTTCTCAACCTATGGGTCGGGACCCCTTGGGGGGTCGAATGACCCTTTCACAGGGGTCGCCTAAGACCATCGGAAAACACATGTATTTTTGAAAAAATACAGAAAATATAAAATAATTTTATGGTTGGGGGTCACCACAACATGAAGAACTATATTAAAGGATTGCGGCATTAGGAAGGTTGAGACCCACTGCTCTACAGTAATTTTCAATAAATTTTCAAAAGTGGTTTGCCATTGCCTAGGGTGGAGAGAGAGGGACTTACTGAGGGATTACTCAGCTGGCTTCACACCTAAAGCGGGATTAGAACTCCCTGTCTCCTGGTCATTGGACCAAAGTCTCCCGGCTGGCTTAATGCCTAAGGCAAGACTAGAACTCATAGTCTCCTAGTTTCTAGGCTGAAACCTTAATCGCAATTGAAATATTATTGGTGCACTTATCCTGGCACCAAGAAAAGCTTTATTTTTGATCCTAAAAATAAGCAGAGGTTTTCACAAGCCATACATTTTGATCAAATCTTAAAATCAAGCAGTATTTATATTTGTGGATTTCTCTTGTCACAGATCAGGTATATTCTACAGAGATACAATCCCTAAAGCCCTATGTAGCTGTAATACTTAACTGTGGTTTTGTTTCTAAACACAGATTAGGTTTTTTTTTTACTACAAAAACCATAGTTAAAAATGAATCCACTATTGATAGTGATTAAATGTTTGACTGATCATGTTCAAAGGATGTTTTCTGAGAGCAGGACTTTTCTGAGCCCCTATATTCAGGTTTTCTTATATATCTGAGTTTTTAGCTAGAGTTAAATAAGCACACCAAGCTTACTGCTATTTACAATAAAGATTCATATCTGTGTTCAATTTCAAAAAGCCCCCAGTGGTGCAGAAGGCACAAGTAATGTAGAAAAGGAAGCCTGGAGCAACAATAGGCTAGAAAAATCTGCTGTACTAAAAAAGGAAAATTCTGGATTTTATTTTTCCACTTGTAAAAAAAGCTACTCAGAACAGCAAAAAATAAATATGTGAACTCCCACACTGTACTGTACTCTTGCTATTTCATCATGATTCATTCAATGAGGCACAACGGTTGGAGTTACACATCCAACTAAGCCAACATCTAACAAACCTTGTTATGGCTAAGCATGATGATTGAATCCAATGTTTCCTTTTCATCTCAAAAGGCTGTAGGTCAGGATTTTCCTTGTACTGAGTGCTACACTCAGGTATACCATACAAATAACGGTTCCTATTAAAATTTTCCTGACAATTACTACCATATTTTTTGGAGTATAAGATGCACCTTAGTTTTGGGAGAAAAAAATAAGAAAAAAAAATATTCTGCCTTTGCCTACCAGCATCCATGGTATTCATCTGGCTAGCATCCTGTCAGTGTGTGAAAGAATTGAGGGTTGTTTGGAAACAAACAGTATTTGCTGACAGCAAGGAGCCAGGGTTGGCTTATTCTGTACTAAAGCTGCATGCTGTGCTGATACTTGAAGCTAAAACTGAAACTTCTCTGCTGAACTACCATGTTGGAAAACCTGCTTTTGGTATTGTATATTTACTTAATGTGTTATATTATATATAAAGAGAAGTTATTGAATCCTGCTGAATCAGATACTTGTGTGTGCTTTCTGAATGTGATTGCTGCTGCAAACTCTGACACGTCCTTGCAGCAAATAGCAAACAGCCGGGTCAACTTCGGCACATCATTGCAGCCTGATTCAGCATGAGCAGCTGATTGGTGGGTGGATCGGCTCCCCGGAATACCCCCAATCAGCTGTTCCAAGCTGCAGGGATTGCCATAGACCATCGCCTCCTCTGTGCCTCGCATTTTGGGCTACATTTGGTGTATAAGATGCACCCAAATTTTCACCCTCTTTTAGTGGGGGGAGAAAGTGTGTCTTATACTCCGAAAAATACGGACATTTAGAATGATTTTAAAAAGGCATTCCGCAATACGTCAACCATGAAGAAATCACATCAAATAGTAACCGCAAGCTATGTTAACAGTGCATAATTTTCTTTATGCACAGTATGAAAAAAAAGGTAATTTCAACAGCAAAATTTATCCACGTAAGCTCTGTATCGTAAGCAAACACATTTCTAGCACACTGACAGATGAAATGGAAAATAACGTTTTATGGATTGCTTAGCTGACAGGACACAGAAGTTCAGCTCCTTCTCTTCATGCGGGGTGAAACTGCTCGCAGACCGTGGGGGGCACAAGGACTCACACCGTGCAAAAGAAAATGAATCAATGGATATGGGTTAAAATGCAGGAAAACAAAAGAAGGAAAGTTGTACAGATAATAACCTGCTGTGAAGAGGCAAAGCTTACAGTTTTAGGGACTTCATAGGCTATTTGGGTTGAAACACCACCCATGTCAAGTATACCCACGGTCCTCTTCCGGACAACTTCCTCTTTGCTTTCGCTGCCAGGAACGTGCACTTCCACTACGTCCTCGTCCTCTAGAAGACAAGACGGGGAAGAGGCGCTGCTGAAAACGGGGCATCATTTCCCTTTTTGCATTGAGCGTACAGGGGTTTTTTGACTTATGACCTCAACCGAGACCCGGATTTCTGCTGCTAAAGGACACATTGGCTAACTCAAGGGTCGGCAAATGTAAACACTCAAAGAGCCATTTGGACCCACTTCCCACCGAAAAGAAAACACCGGGAGCTACAAAAGTCCTAAACGGAAGCCCCCTGTTCAATTCTGGAGCTGACCAGAAGTTCAGTTCCCCCACCATAGAGTCTCCTCCTAGCGCAGCGTCCTTTTTCATCTACCTGTCATAACCGAGAGCCCTATCAATTGTGGAGACAACTGGAAAACCCTCCCCTTGCCATAGAGTCGGGATGGCGAACCTATGCGCGCGCTGGCCAGTTGCGTTCAGCTTTTTAAAGCCAGTTTAAAATGGCTTTAAAGTCTCTGGAGCCTGGGAAGGGCAAACAGAGCTTCCCCCACCCCCCTGAAGCCTCCGGAGTGCAAAAAAACGGCCCTATGGACAAACCGGAAGTTCGGGAACAGACTTCCGGTTGGCTCATAGGGCCGGTGTAAGCCCTCCGGAGGCTTCAGGGAAGCCTCCTGAATGTCCCTGAAGCCTCTGGAGGGCCTCAGGGGGGGGGGCTGTTTTCGCCCTCCCCAGCTCCTATAAAGCCTCTGCATGTGCACTGGGGGGAGTTGCGTGTTGCATTATGGGTGCGGCACGCCCATGCATGCCCCCCCTGCGCTCCCCCCCTTATGGCACATGAGCCAAAAAAAGTTCGCCATCACTGCCATAGAGTCTTCTCTTGGGGCACTGTCCCACCCCCGGAAGCTCCTATCAAAATTGTGGTGCCGACCGGTGACAGAGCCGCAGCAGAGGGAGGAAAGAGTCACATGCGGCTCCAGAGCCGCAGTTTGCTGACCCCTGGGCTAAGTGAATGACCACCTTTCTTGCCAGTTGTTAAGTGAATCCCTGCAGTGGTTAAGTTTGTAAACATGGTTGTTAAGTGAATCTGACTTCCCCGTTGACATTGCTGGTCAGAAGGTCGCCAAACGGGGAATCACTTGACCATAAGGATGCAGTAAGGGTGGAAAACAGTCAGTTGTCATTCTTTTCCAGGGTTGTAACTTCAAATGATCACTAAGCAAACTGTTGTAAGTCAAATACTTGTAATTCTTTTGATTCTTAATTTGTTTGCTAGCCAGAGTCACCTGTTGCACACAGATTAAATAAACCAACAAATAAACTCTTTTCAATGTTAGTACATAAAATTGTCTTGCCCAAAAACGACTTCTTCAGCTTCAACTACAATAATATACGGGAAACAATAGATACAAATTCAAGGTAAACTGCTTCAAACTTGATTGCAGAAAATACAACTTTGCTAACAGAGTGATCAACACCTGGAATGCTCTACCCGACTCCATTGTTACATCCTCAAACTCCCGTAACTTTAACCTGAAACTGTCTACTGTGGACCTCACCCCACTCCTAAGAGGTCCGTAAAGGGGGCGTGCATAATCGCACCAGTGTGCCTACCATCCCTGTCTTACTGTCCCCATTTATCTGCATTTATTTCCTTTGTTCATATTTATGTTCATACCTATACTTGTTATCTTGTACATGTTTGACAAACAATCAAACAAATAAAATAAATAAATCAATCTAAAACTCTTGCTGGGCCTAGCAACAGTCAAGAACACCAAAAAACACTCCAAAAGATAGGCTTAAGATACAGAAGAAGCTTGACAAACTTGAACATTGGGCACTATCTAATAAAATGAAATGCACAGGTACAGTGTAGGTGGTACCTTGCTCAATAGTAGTAACTGTGAAAAGGATCTTGGAGTCCTAGTGGGCAACCATTTAAATATGAGCCAGGCATGTGCAGCAGCTGCCAAAAAAGCCAACACAGTTCTAGGCTGCATAAACACAGGGATAGAATCAAGATCACGTGAAGTGTTAATACCACTTTATAATGCCTTGGTAAGGCAACACTTGGAATCCTGCATTCAGTTTTGGTCGCCACAATGTAAAAAAGTTGTGGAGACTCTAGAAAGAGTGCAGAGAAGAGCAACAAAGATGATTAGGGGACTGGAGACTAAAACATATGAAGAATGGTTGCAGGAACTGAGTATGTTTAGTTTAATGAAATGGACCAGAGGAGACATGATGGCAGTGTTCCAATATCTCAGGGGTTGCCACAAAGAAGAGGGAGTCAAACTATTCTCCAAGGCATCTGAGGGTAAAACAAGAACCAATGGGTGAAAACTAATCAAGGAGAGAAGCAACCTAGAACTGAGGAGAAATTTCCTGACAGTTAGAACAATGAATCAGTGGAACAACGTTGCTTCCAGAAGTTGTAAATGCCCCAACACTGGAAGTCTTTAAGAAAACGTTGGAGAGCCATTTGTCTGAAACGGTATAGGGTTTCCTGCCTAGGCAGGAGGTTGGACTAGAAGACCTCCAAAGTCCCTTCCAACTCTGCTATTGTATTATCTTGTATTGTATAAGAAAGCAACAGGATCTCGAGAATGTCAGCCTAATATTCAGAGGCCAGAATGAATATAACTTGCCTGAGAAGAGTCTTTCTTAGTGCAGAAAGTCTTAAAGGGAAGTGATGTTGGGACAATGCAAATAAACTTTCTGAGTGGTGCACGAGAATGTGCTGTCAATATAATAAAGAAGCTAAACTGTAGTGAGAAAAATTAAGATCTGAGATTTGTTTATGTTAATTATAACAATATTTTTAATAATGTAATAATATTCTTAGTAATATTAAGAAAAATACTTCCCAAATGCCAAATGAATAGTCTTACATGAATGACATAGTGCTGGGAAAGTTGCAGAAAAAAGCACAAATTGAATAAAAAGCTATCAGAGCAATCCAAAATCCATAGCAGGCCATACCTCTACTTGCAACAAACAAAATTATAAAGAAGAGAATGACGATTTTTGAGTTCCCAGAATTCTTCTGATATTGTAACCCCATTGTGCCTAGAGGCAATATTATGGTTATTTCAGATTGATTTGGAATTGATTTGAGAGACAGTCACTAAGAGAAATGTTTTCTGTACAAGTCTTCTTGATTTTTGTTCTTTAATAAAGCAGATTCGGAGAATTGTTATGGAAACACTGTTAACCAAGTACTGAGGCTGAGCAATTTCCATTTGTAAGAATAAAGTCAGAGGAGGAAGGAAACTGTGCACTAATGATGATACTTTAGCAATTCTTGGAATTAATTAATATTAAGGCCCTTACCTTCATCCATATGTTCAAATTTTCCAAGGACAAAGTTGATGCCGATCCATGCATATACGCCTGGATAAAACGTAAAAAGTACGTTTGTAAATATAATATCACTGGGCCGGGGAGGGGGGGGGGCGACGACTTTTAAAAAAGAACAGCTTAACAAAACTAAAACAGTAGCAAAACAGATATACCAAATATATATATATATAAAATTCAAACTGCTTTCTTGAAAACTCATATACACACACAAATACACACATACATATATGCAATTGAAAATACTTCAGCATTCTGTAAAATTGAAGAAGAGAATGCTCTTTAGCTCATTAAGACCCTAATGTCCCACAATTTAATAAATTGGTTCCTAGTGATATCTCTCTCTCTCACACACACACACACACATACACCAAATATTTACGGAGGCAAAATGTTTGCATGTTGAACTGTATTGTTGATAGTTATCCTGAATAAGTGAAGTTTCAGCTCATGTGAAAACTTTTGCACATAATAGTTACATTTGTAAAAGTTCCTTCCTTGCATATGTTTATTTTGTGTCTTATGTGGCCTTAAATATTAGGATAGTTAACAGTATCTGCTTCTCTTGCACATTTTGTTAAAATATATGACAGGTTCAGGCTGATGTAACAGGCCGCACAGGGCATCTTAATAAATATATATTGGTACTCTATTCTTTGTCAGGGATGCAGTGGTTCAGTGACTAAGACGCTGAGCTTGTCAATCAGAAAGGTTGGCAGTTAAAAAACCCTAGTGCCACGTAATGGAGTGAGCTCCCATAACTTGTCCCAGCTTTTGCCAACCTAGCAATTCGAAAGCATGTAAAAATGCAAGTAGAAAAATAGAAACCATCTTTGGTGGGAAGATAAGAGCGTTCCGTGAGCCTCGGTATTTAATCATGCTGGCCACATGATCATGGAGACATCTTTGGACAGCGCTGGCTCTTCGGCTTTGAAACGGAGATGAGCACTGCCCCCTAGAGTCAGGAACGACTAGCACTTTTGGACCTTGGACTGGACAGTTTCACTCTAGCTAGCTCAGTGATCACAAAACACAGGCCTCTCCTAAACTACTTCTGATCTTGCAAAAACTAAAAAGTCAGTACTTTTTAGAGTCAGCCCTTCCAAATGTTGCTACCACATGTTGCCACCACCACTGGGCATGACTAGTCCAGGGAAGAGAGGGACCAGGTGAGACAGGATAGCAGCATTCCAATACTTGAGGGGCTGTCATAGACAGGAGGGGGTCAAACTATTTTCCAAAGCACCCGAAGGCCAGACAAGGAATAATGGATGGAAACTGATTAGGAAGAGATTCAACCTGGAAATAAGGAGAAATTTTCTGACAGTGAGAACAAGGAGGAGGGCCTTCTCAGTAGTCGCCCCGACCCTTTGGAACGAACTCCCCGTGGAGATTCGTACCCTCACCACCGTCCAGGCCTTCCGCACAGCCTTGAAGAACTGGCTAGCCCGTCAGGCCTGGGGATGAAGATAGTTGCCCCTCCCGAATGATGAATGCATGTTGGTTACTGTTTTTATTATATGTGTCTTTGTTATTGTCTGTATTTCCCCTTCCCCGATTTTATGTGAGCCGCCCTGAGTCCCCTCAGGGAAAAGGGCGGCCTACAAATCTCAATAAAATCACTAAAAAAAAAAAAAAAAAATCACAATCAACCAATGGAACAGAAGTTGCCTTCAGAAGTTGTGGGGAGCTTCATCCCTGGAAGCTTTCAAGAGACTGGACTGCCATCTGTCAGAAATGGAGTAGGGTCTCCTGCTTGGGTGTTGGGGGGTTAGGCTAAATGACCTACAAGGTCCCTTCCAACTCTGTTATTTTAAACTAAGATACTCTCAATAATGAAGCCTTTTTTCCCCAGTTTTTCAGGACTGTGCCTTCTCACTGGTTACATATTCCATCACACTCCTGACTAAAATTCCAATTTTTCTTTGTTTCAGCCTGTATTCTTACCTTCTTGCTTTCCTGAAATCACTTCAGCATGAGAATCCGAAAACAGAAAATCAAAATGCACTGGGATATCAGTAAGAAGATCTTCCAGTATCGCCTTTTGTTGGCTGCAAGATTTGAAATGGATTAAATTGTAAATTAGGATCTATTTCTGTGGGCAAATCTTTCTATTAAAGATTAGTAAGAATGAAAGATATTCAGGTTACCTCTCTGGCAGGATTCGCATCCCTGCAGTACAGAGAATATACAGAGGGGTTTCTTTGTGCTTTGCACGGGGTATGTGTTCAGCAGCAAAGTTCAGAAGTGGAAAAATATAGTCACTAACTTTCTCAGGAGAGGTAGCAAATTCTGAAATGCCTAGAGAGCAAGAGAGATAAATACACAAACATACATCTATCAGAATTCCAAGAAACACCCCCAACGAAAGAAAACTCTGAGGCTTGAGTTTCCTCAAAGTTCCATTATTAGAGATTTCTTATTGGCACATATGGGAAAACCCGAATCGGAAAATTTCCAGGTTTTCCCACCCAGTTGAAAGTTCAAGACCCTGCCCCAACACCCCACAAGTCTATCACATGTTCAAATCCTTCATTGCCACAAAGAAAGATTCCTCCCATCCACATCCGTCCAGGTGCGGGGATAAAAGCAACCTTGACTTTCTGAGAAAGAATGTTATTATGGCTACACATCACCTATACTCTGTATAAGCCCCCCTCCCATTTTCCCACAGTAGAAAGTGTGGCAGGCCTGAAATCCAAAAAGTAAAAGATGGCTTCCAGGTCTGACAACATCAGCATGAGAAAGTAGAACGCACTTTTTAATAAAAGTATTTTTCTCACTTAACACCCAAGGTGGGAATTCAGTCAAATGCAAAATACTGCAACTTTTAAAAAGTCACACCTTTCAAAAATACAGTATGGGTGTAACAAATGCAGGGTATTATCTTAAAACAGGGGTGTCAAACTCAATTTCATTGAGGGCTACATCAGGGTTGTATGTGGCCTTGAAGAGGCGGGGGCATGGCCATGGTGGGCATGGCTGGGGGTGGCCATGGTGGGTGGGACATGGGAATCCAGATCCGGCCCCCAGGCCTTGAGCTTGACACCCCTGTCTTAAAATTACATTCTGTATAGCAATCTCAACTACTTTAAATAAGATATTGGGAAAAATTGTACTGAACAAAACTTGGCCTTTAATAGTAATATACAAATCTTAATAATAAAAAATAAAATGAAATGAAACCTGTTTGCTTCTTTGTTTTTTTTAAGCATTAAGAATCTTAAGAAACAAATGAAAAACAGGGTGACAAATGTGGGAAGATCGGGGTCTTGCAGATACCAAATAAAAAGGCAGAATCTGCTGCATTTTAAGAAGCAAATATTGCCAAATCTTTGGCATGACAGAGTTTCTTGATAGGCAAAGAAGCAGCTGAGTATGACTTCCCCTAGTACCTGGCTTAATTTTCATAACCACTGGTTTTCTGTTTTTGTCCCGCATTTGTTTGATGTCAAGTAAATCATGGGGATTGCCATTGTGCCTTGGCCACCAATAAACGAAAATGCGAGACCCACTGCTTCCACAATCCACCATGATGCCGTAATTCAGCTTTGGGTTGCTGGTGTCTGTGGCTTCGGTGTCTGTAACTCGGGCAAGGTACCTAGGAGAGAGAGAACGGAAGAACTGCTCAGAAGCAAGTCTCACTGAACCCAGGAAGGCTGCAGAGGAAACAAGGAGAGGACAAAGCCCTAATGTCAATCATGCTGAACTTGATCGCTGTGGAAACACACATATGTAAGAACAATTATACGATGACGTTTCACTTGCTTGATTTGGAGGTTCAACGCTTCAGCTGGGTCTTTCATTGAGTGACATTGGACTAGCCACCAACACTCAGCCCAGCCTACTACTTCAGTGGACTGCTATTGTAGAGATTAAATGAGGGGAGGCCCAGATTTGAACCAATTTAAGTTTATACAGAAATGGAGGGGGTATTAACACACAATGAATAAGTTTAATGTAAGGTGATCTGTCTCATTTTGTTAGGTATACAGCTTTGGATTTGTTTTTAATCCACCAGAGAAAGATTACCTGTGCAGCTTTTTGTCCCGGGAGCTGTATTTTAAAACAGAGTAATATAATATGAAAAATGCAGCAGCAAGGAGTCCAGTGACAATAATTTGTCGTAATGTGGTGTTCAGTATCCGTGGACACCCAACAGGGGAAATACTGAAGTGCCAGGAAGCAGGAAAAAGGCAAGAGAAACTGATCCTGGAATGAAGAAAAACAAGACATCTGTGTTTAAAATTCTGTGCTGGCACCCCACAGATACAACTGTTGGAAACCACATGGTGAAATATATCGCTCTTCATTTAAAAAAAATGAATAATTTTCAGAAAAAAAGTATTTTTTCTGCCAAGTATTCAGTCCAAAGTTTAGAAACCTTTCTTTATAAACATGGGTATATTCTTATCTGACAGTATTTATAGCCCTGACCTTCCATAACAACACAATGTACAAGGTTATGTATTCAGAAAATATATGAAAACCCAAGGATCAAATATTTATTTATGGTTGAATAAATGAACAAGCGTAAGGTAAATCCTTTTTTGAAATATATGCATTCACTAAAATCAGGAAACAATGCTCTTATAATGAACAATTATAAACAAGACTATACAGAGTTATAAGGTTATAAGCAAGACTAGCAAACAAGAACTTTGGGAAGAGAGGAATGATTGCTGAATGAAATAGCCAGATTGAGAATGGTTGGAGGTGGCAAACAGATTAACATGGAACATTCTGAAACATTTTTCATGTAGTTTTAAATAGTTCAGCTCTTCCAGTGTGAACATCTGAAATATTGTTGTTGGAACAGCATGTTTTCTAAAAGGGAACTATGAATCAAGAAATGTAAATATTGGCTGGAAGAACTAAAATGTCTAATTCAGAGGTATCAAACACAATTTCATTGAGGGCTGGGCGGGTGTGGCCGACTAGGTGGGTATGGCCAACTGGGTGGCCGTGACCAGCTTGACGCTACTCCCCAAACTGCTGGCATGTTTCCTTTTCACATTGGGTAGATTGGGCTGAAGCTACGTGGGCCCGACAGCAATAGCACTTAGACTTATGTAGCGCTACGCAGTGCTTCACAGCCATCTCCAAGTGGTTTACAGAGTCAGCCTCTTGTCCCCAACAATTTGGGTCCTCATTTTACCAACCGTGGAAGAATGGAAGGCTAAGTGAGTCTCGAGCCTGGTGAGATTTGAAATGCCGAATTGCAGTCAGCTGGCAGGCTGTAGAAGTAGTCTACAGTACTGTGCCACTGTGGCTCATCTTTCCTCTTTGCACTGGGTAGTCCAGGCTGAAGCTATGCTGTCTGATTTTTCGTCTTCACATTGGGTAGACCAGGACAGCCCTGCAGGTCGGATGTGACACATTGCGGGCTGCATCCGGCCCACAGGCCTTGAGTTTCACACCCCTGGTCTAATTTATTTGCACTGTTATGTTTTACTGTAATAAATTTTTACAAAACTAACAAAACTAGCAAAAGTGACCTGGATGACCTGATATGCTAAGTCTTAACTCATGGCTTATAAACTAGAATAAAAGTCCACACATTTGGCTAAAGCCAAACAAGCCAGTTGGCTAACTAACGGTGACTTATTGGAATACAAAGTTTCAAGCTTCAATTTTGCAACAAGGAGGCAACTGGACTGACTTACAGGGCAATTTAAGGATTACTGAACTAATTCAGAATAGAACATTTGACAAATCCAATATTTTGTGTGTCTAAACGAATTTCACTGTTCCAAGCCAATCAGGGATAGTCCAGAACTCAAAGAAAAAAGTCATGAGCATTTTGAGACAGATGACCAAAACTGGTGCCTCTAGATGTATCTGGCAATATGATATACAGCATATCACGGAAGTGAGTACACTCCCTCACATTTTAGCTGTGTACTCACTTTTGTTGCCAACAGTTTAAACATTAATGGCTGTGTGTTGCATTATTTTGAGGGGACAGAACATTTACACTGTTATACAAGCTGTATGCTCACTATTTTACATTGTAGCTGAGTGTCACTTCTTCAGTGTTGTCACATTAAAAGATATACTTAAATATTTACAAAATGTGAGGTGGTGTACTCACGTCTGCGACAAAAAAAGTAGGGTATGCTCTTTTTATTGGGACCTAATGAGAAGCCAAAAAGGAAGGGAGCAATAATTGCATAGCTGAAGGTACTGTTGCTAAGTGACAGCTGCCTTGTTGTGTTCATGCTGGAGAGCTCCCTGATTGCCCTGACCTGTTCATCCTTAGCCACTCTTGATAAAATAGGCTTTGTTTTACATAAAAGGACTAGTAGAAGCAGGAAAGATATCTTCTGAAACAAGTGCCTAGCACACATAATTCAATTTAATCATTCTTTCTTTCTTAAAGCTATTTTTGTATTGTTCACTTGTCAGCCACCAAAAACCATCAGACGATTAACAAACATTGGCACCTCAAATTTTACAGTTTTTTGGAGGGGAAACATTAAATGTCTTGCTACTGAAACTTAAAAATCAAAAACATTTTGACAGTTATTTGATCCCACTAAGTTTTGTCATTCTTACTCATCCAAGATTTGGATACTCACCTACCCATTTCTGATCAGGATAACTAGGCCACGGAAAAAGCTAGCTTTTTATGGTCAGCCCAGATTCATAAGGCACAAGATTCATCCCCGGAACCAACAGAACAAGTGGGAGCTGAAAAATATTAATTAAAAGGTAGCATTTTCATTCAAGCTAAAACAGATGAAATGTCATGAAACCAAATTAATGTATGTTAGCCAACATATCCTCCAGGAAGTTCAAAATGATATGCATGGGGTTATGCTTCTTTTATTCCCTCTGCCCCCAAGAAGTAAGACTGAGAGATAATATATCTAACTCAAGGCATGTTACATCTATTCTCCAATTACTCTATACACTTTTAGCATACAGCAATCATTGTGTTTTTTCATTCTATCTGAAAAAGGAAATGATGATCAGCATTTTGCTGAATACTACTTTGTACAGATATTAAGCTTATTTTTTTTTAAAAAAAATTGTCTTCCTAACACAGACACCCAGAATTTTAGAAACAAACAAACAACCTTCTTAGTATTGACTTTATAAGCTCTAAAACATAGCAGAAAGATCAGGAGATCTTGTTCCTGGCCATATTTAAGAAATATATGTCTTTTTTGTTGTTTTCAGACTGACATATATATTTTTGAAGCAATTAATAGAACTAAGCCCTTTACAAAATAATTCATGACCTGTAATTTCCAGTTATAAAAAGATATTTATAATTGCTGCAGTAAAACTTCAATTGGTTTTAGGATGTGCTTTTAAACGTGCAATAGAACATTTAAAAAGTTATACAACAGCCTGCTTACCTTTAAAACACAGTAATCTTTGGGCAGGAGACACCAAATGTTTAATGCAAGCTGCATTCCTTAATAGTTCCATGGAAGAAACACTGGAATAAGTCATCTCATTTGGAAACTAAATAGGGAATATAGAACATGCATGTAATAAAACTTTAGACATTTTCTCAATAGAAACTGTACATAACCCTGAACAGCTGCCGTGATTAAAAATGTCCATTTAGTGACTGTTCAAAGTTACAACAGCACTGAAAAAAATGACTTATGACCATTATTCTCACTTATGTCCATTGCAGCCTCTTCACAGTCATAACTGACATTCAGATGTTTGACAATTGACTCATGTATGTTGTTTGCAATGTTCAGGAGTCCATTTGTATCCTTCTGACAAGCAAAGTCGATGGGGAAACCAGATTCATTTAACAGCTATGTTACTAATTTTCCATTTTAAATTGTGTTTTCACCAGATTTTAGTAATAATTTGATATTATTGGTAACTGCTTGATATTTGTTACACTGGTATGTGACATGACCATTTTTCGTGACCGTTGCAGCATCACGTGTTAAACTTCAGACACTTGGCAACTGACTAATATTTATGACGGTTGCCGTGTCCGGGAGTCACATGATTCCCTTTTGTGACCTTCCGACAAGCAAAGTCCACAAGGATGCCAGATTTACTTAATGACTATGTTACTAATTTAACAACCACAGTGATACGCTAAAGAAAGATGGCAAGGAAAATTGTTAAAATAGTGCAAATCTCACTGAACAAATTTCTTAATTAACGCTTAATAAATTTAGCGCTCAAATTGTAGCCGTAAGTCTAAAGACTACCTTTATTTATGGTCTAAGGTCAAACATGATGAAAGAAGATAAAGGTAGGAAAGGGGGGGGAAACAAAATTAAAATCTTTCTCAATGACATTTAGTTTTCTGGTCAGAAGAACATACACTGTGCTGTTAGAATAGAATAGAATAGAACAGTGATTGGATGGGATGGGATAGGACAGGACAGGACAGAATTAGAATATGAATAGGATAAGGATAGGATAGGAATAGGATTAGTGGTAGGGGTAGGAATAGGATAAGGATAGGACAGGATTGGGATAGGAATAGGATTATGGATAGGAACAGGGGTAAGAATAGGAATAGGATAAGATAGGAATAAGGGTAGGAATAGGATAGGACTAGGCATAGGAATAGGGGTAGGAATAGGATTAGGAATAGTGATAGGAATAGGATAGCATTAAGGATAGAGATAGGAAAGGATAGGAATGGGATAGAACAGAATAGAACAACAAATTTGGAAGGGACCTTGAAGGTCTTCTAGTCCAACCCCCTGCATAGGCAGGAAACTACACCATTTCACTCTAGTCTGAGATGGGTGACTTTCAAATCCACCCTTTCCCCAATTTGGGGGGGGGGATTCTGAGAATGGAAGTCCCTCCATCTCCAGGTGGTCAAGGTTGAAAACAAAGAACTAAATCAACCCGGGGATTATGGGAATTGTAGTCTGCGCTGGCCTGGAAGGCAGGTCAACCTTGTTTCCCGAGGATGGATTCAATCCCCAGCATCCACAAAGCCTATGGGGCTTACTCTGCTTTCTCTGTGTCGGCAGAGGCGCCCGAGCGCTTCAGCGACAGGCCCGGTCTCCTAGGCAACGGCAAAACCGGGGCGACCCATAGGTCGCGACCCCCTCCCCGCCCCCTCCTCCTTTACCAGAGCGCCCAGGCCGGCCCTGGAACCCCAGACGGAGAACCGAAAAGCGGCCAGGCTCGCAAGCGTCCTTGCCCCGGCTCGTTCCTCACCTCCCTCGCCGCCTCCGCGGTCTCGCCGGTTGCCAGGCACATCCCGACACCTCAGCCATCCCTCCACTTCCGGGTCCCGGCCGGGTGTGCGTGCGCCGGAAGTGACGAACGGACGAGCCGCCAACGCGGCGAGGAAAGAGAGGAGGCCGAGGAGCGCTCTCTCCCTCCCTCCTTCTCTCTCCTTCGCTCCCCACGAGGGAGTCCGTAGAGCTGCGAAAATAGAGAGACGCCCCACGCTGCCCTTGTGAGTCAGCTGAAGCCCAAACGCAGAGCTCCGTTCGCACGAACCAACTTTGGCTGTCCTAACTTTGTAGTACTGAGCCAAAGCAGCCGGAGCTGTAATGTCAGCTGCCGGGTAAAATAATATATGCATACTTTTTAAATTATTTTTTGTATTTTATTTATTTATTTAATTAGTTAACTAACATGCTTTGCATACTTTTGTATGTATTTGTTTGTTTATTTATTTATTTATTTATTTATTTATTTATGTTCATGTAGCGTATATTGGAGGTGGACATTTATTTATTTATGTTCATGTAGCGTATATTGGAGGTGGACATCCACAACAGTCACTCGGGCCCTTGTGATCTCTAGGCTGGAATACTGCAATGTGCTCTACATGGGGCTGCCCTTGAGGAGCATCCGGCGACTTCAGTTAGTGCAGAACGCGGCCGCGCGAGTGATCGCGGGTGCACCCCGATTCACCCGCATAACACCTATCCTCCGCGAGCTGCGCTGGCTACCTGTCGATCTCCGGATGCGCTTCAAGGTGCTTTTATTCACCCATAAAGCCCTACATGGCAGTGGATCTGGATACTTGAGAGACCGCCTTCTGCCGATTACCTCCCTACGACCTATAAGATCGCATAGACTGGGCCTCCTCCGCATTCCATCGGCCAGCCAGTGTCGGCTGGCAACTACAAGGAGGAGGGCCTTTTCAGCAGTCGCCCCGACCCTTTGGAACGAGCTCCCCGTGGAGATTCGTACCCTCTCCACCGTCCAAGCCTTCCGCATAGCCTTGAAGAGCTGGCTCGCCCGTCAGGCCTGGGGATAAGGACCGTTACCCCGCCCGAATATTGAATGTATGGTGTCGATTTTATTATATGTTGTCGTCTTAATGTTGTATTCCCCCTCCCTTGGTTTTCTGTGAGCCGCCCTGAGTCCCCTCAGGGAAAAGGGCGGCCTACAAATGTCAATAAAACCAAAACCAAAACCAAAACCAAACATCCTTTAAACAGTAAGAGAGTTGGAAGGGACCTTGGAGGGCATCTAGTCCAACCCCCTGCTCACGCAGGACACCTGTACTAGGGATTCGAACCGCCAAACTGCTGATCTTTCTGATCGACAAGTTCAGTTTCTTAGCCACTGAGCCACCTAGTCACCTTTGAGAGCTTGTATGCAACGAAATTACATTCTAAGTCTAAATGCACACTGCCTAGGCCAGAGGTCTTCAAACTTGGCAACTTTAAGACTTGTGGACTTCAACTCCCAGAATTCTCCAGCCTGGAGAATTCTGGGAGTTGAAGTCCACAAGTCTTAAAGTTGCCAAGTTTGAAGACCTCTGGCCTAGGGGGTGGGGAGATGGATGCTGATGAAGCTTTTGGCCAAGAGAAGGTTTATGTCAGGGATCTGTGAAGTGCCAAATAACAAAGAGCAGGTTGGGTCAAAAGCCCTTGGGAGCTCTGTCTTCATTTCCTGTGTGTTGCACACAGGTTTATAACGGGTATGTCCTGAGTATCCCAAACCACAAGATGGCAGTAAAGAGACAGAAATCACTCTGTGATTTCCCCCTCCCCCCTCTGTCGGCCATTTGGGATTGTTGCAGCCCAGGTGTAGCAGTCCTAAAACAAAGGGTTTTTTTCAATCTGTATGATAAATCAGTATTCTAAAGAAATAAAATAAACAAACAAATAATAAACAAATAAATAATACATCTGTAATAACTACATGCATGCATGCATACATACATACATACATGCGTACATAAAATACAAGTAACTTGTATTTTACAAGTTACCAGGACTGTTCTGACCCCCTCCTCCGTCCAGTAACGAAAGCCGAGACAAGCGTAAAATGGAATGTCCTTTAATAACAAGACCAGACTGTCGGTGGCTGAAAGCCAAATAAACAAACAGATAAGGACCTTGGCAGCAAGTCCAACAAACCTTGGTAGCAATTCAGACTAACTCTGGCAGCAATCCAACCTGCCAAGTTCGTTTCTTTTTAGTCCAAGCGTTGACTTCTGCAAGAAGGGCGTGGCACAAGCAGTCTCTTTTATAGTCTGGAGAGGAGCTTAATGACCATCAGCTGAGCGTAATCACCTTCTGTAATTACGTAGTTGTTCTTGACGCCGAGTAGCTCTTCGACGGCGTTCATCCCGGAACAATTCACTGTTGATTTCTGGATCGCTCTCTCTTGTCTCTTCCCCACTGATCCAAGGCTCAGGCTGGTGGCCAACCAGTCTCTCTGCGCCGTGCTCGGAGTCAGAACCCTGTCCAGGGTCCTCCACATCCTCCAGGGCCGACTCATAGAGCCCCTCGCTGTCGGAGTCTGGTAGCAGCTCCAATGGCTTCTGCCAGGCCACAACACAGAACCATATCAGGAACATACTTTCCTGATATGAGTTGTTCTTCTTTACTTCCTCTTTTACCGCTTCAGGTGTGGAAGGGCTTGATATGGGTGGGAAGTGTAGGAAGTTAGCATTCCAACCCTCTCCTAGAAAAATGAAATATCGTAGGAAATATTGAAAAGGCCTGAAAACAGTTCGCTTAGTGACTGCTCAAAGTTACAGCGGCACTGAAAAAAGTGACTTACGACCATTTTTCCACAGTTAGGCCCTTTACAGCATCTCCATGACCATGGGATCAAAATTCAGCCGCTTGGCAACTGGTACATATTTATGACGGTTGCAACGTCCCAAAGTGATGTGATCCCCTCTTGCGACCTTTTGACAATCCATATTCACTTAATAACTGGGTTGCTAACTTATCAACGGCATTGATTCACTTAACAACCCAGGCAAGAAAGGTCTTAAAATGGGGCAAAACTCACTTAACAAACGTCTCACTTAACAACAGCAATTTTGGGTTCAATTGTCATATGTTGAGGACTACCTATATAATCTTATAAGTGGTGCGGGTGGAGTGATACTATGTTTGTCTGTAAAGAAGGTCAGAAACCACTTCCTAAACTTCTTCCTTTCTTAATCTCCTTCCTTTGATTTGTTTTTTCATGTTTATCTTTTATGTGTCTCTGTGTGTGTATTTGTGAGTGTGTTTGCTTCAATTATATCTGATTTTCAGGGACTGCCTGGACAAGTCTCTGCAGTTTTCTTGACAAGTTTTTTTTTTCCAGAAGTGGTTTCCCAATGCCTCCTTCTGAGGGCTGAGAGAAAGTGACCGGCCCAAGATCACCCAGCTGGCTTCATGCCCAAGGCAGCACTAGAACTCATGATCTCCTGTTATTGGAAGAAATATCCATTAGGTTCAGTTCCAAGCCAGGAGAGAGGCACTGGAGACAATATGGAGGCTGGAGGCTGATTGGAAAGATGGTTGGTTGATGAAGCAGACCACATGAGTGATTCTGGGCAGCTCAACCCGCCACATGAGGTTGGGAGTGGGTGGTTTTTATACCTTCTCTTGGCCTTTGCAGTTGAGCTTCCTGTTCCTGTGCAAGAACATTTATTCTATTGGCTGTTGTCAGACTCTCATGGGGCCATGTAGGAGTTATGTAGGGGCCATGGCTGGCTCTATAGGCAAAGTATAAATCCTAGGTGTTTCTCTGAGCTAAGTTTGGTTGAAGTTTCTGAGGGTGATGCAATGAAGGGTGATGGGCAATCCCTATTGTAGCTGAGGGCTAATCCTACCTTTGTTCAGACTTGCTCCAGGGAATTTTTGCCTATGAATAGAGCTACCTAGATACTTGGTTTCTTTCAATAAGCTCTTTATCTTTTAGGTGCTGAGGGCTATTAAGAAAGGTGGGGGCTGCTCCAAGATCATGTTTCTCATCTCTCCCTTTAAGGAAATATAATATTCTGCCTTTTTAAAATATTCCTCAAAATATTTCATTCTTCTAGGAGAGGGAATGTGGGGTGGCTTCTCACACTGGTTTCCAGCCTGTTTCTTTAACAATGACATCAAACTTGACATAACTTTTACTCATGTAAAATACCCCTAATAAAATAACATGGATTACACTTTAATTTTTAAATGATTGACCATTCAATTTAAATGTTAATAAATAATACTATTACATTAAAATATTAATTTCACTATATTTAATATGATTAAAAATTATATTAATCAAAGGAAGCAGCAGCAGCTGGACTGGAAGTAAAATAAGTCCACTAATCTTACTATCCCAGGGAAAGTTTGATTTGCTAGGGGAATTTGGGGTAAAATGGCAAAGGAGAACCACTATTAAGCAGAAGGGAGTAACTCAGTAGGAAAACCATATAGATAAAGTAACTCAATAGGAAAATATGCTCACGTAGATTTTGGGGCTGTGGTCCCCCGGCTGAGCTCAAACCGAAGATATAAGTAGCAATAAATTGTGCAGAAAAAATTAAGCTATTTCTCTGTAAAATTCCAGTTCCTTAAACATAAAACTTATTCAACGGAAAGAACATGGGGAAAAAAAAGTTGCTTTGTATTTTACTGGCATGAACTGGAGCTTTGCCTTTAGGAGGAAAAAAAATTCATGTGCACATTAAATAAGAGCTTATTTTACATAATTGTATTTTTGAGGAGGGTAGAGGGAGAAGGGAAAAAAAAAGAGGGGGCACCCAGATTTGAACTGGGGACCTCTTGATCTGCAGTCAAATGCTCTACCACTGAGCTATACCCCCAGCTGCCTATTAGCTCTTTCCTAATAGGCTTGGTTTATAGCTGTTTATTCGTTCCTCACTTCCCTTCTGGCCCTTTCTAGTAATGAGCTTATTGCAAAGAAATGCAACTGCTTTGCTTCCTGCTACGGGAATAGAGCTGAGTGGTAAAACATTTGGCTGCAGAACGTTTTTCTAAATGTTTGGTTAGGAAGGGCCGGAGCGAAGAGGGAAAGTTGTGATGCAATGGAGTTGCTGGAGGCAGGCAGGCAGCTCAGGAAACACATCTGCTCAATGCAGTAGCCTTTCGCCTTAACGTAAGAGCAATAGTTAAAGAGCATATGGGCAGCCTTACAAATTGAATAAAAAAATAAATACACACGTACGTATTGGCTCTAGAGTATGCCAGCCTCTCTTGTCCGATCAGCATCTAAGCCACTGTAGCTACTGAACACTTAATTATTTTTTTTAAATCAATTTTCTATTGCAGGAAGTTAGCACCCTCCTCTCCCTTAGGAAAATGAAATATTCTGGGAAATATTGAAAAGGCAGAATATTATATTTACCCGGATGAGAAATGGAGAAACATGTTTTTAGGCAGGAAACAGACTCACTCTTAATAGCCCCAATCTTTGTCAATGGGCCATTAGGGGCACTGAACTAGTTTACGGTACATAACAAAGATAGGATTAGCCTTCTACAGAAACTCACCACATGGCATCTGGGAAGGCAACCAATCTTGGACTCAAAACACAGCCTAGAGAGTTGCCCCTGCGTGGCCCTATGGGAGTCTGACAACCAACCAGAATACATTTCTTACACAGGAACAGGAAACAGAGTATAAAACCAGGAACTTTCAGCATCTTCCTCTCTTTTCTTCTTCACCCAACATCTGGAAGCATGTGATCCCCCTTTTCTGTTCAGGAATTCAAGCCATGTGGTCCTGTCCACCATTAAACCATCTTTCCAAGCAGCCTCCAAGTTTCCAGTGTCTTTTTCCCCAACTTGGAACTGAACCCAGAAGGACATTTCTTCCAACACTATTTAATACATTTCTTAGGTCTTAATAAACATCATGTTGCCTGGGTATTTAAATTGCTTAACAATGCAAATTCCCTTCTTATTCTCCACCCCTTTCCCCCAACCCCTGGTAAAATAAGTTCCATGTTTGATAATATTCTGTGTCTTCTTTCCATTTGATTCTCACATTTCTGCACAATCTAATATCTTCTTAATTTTCATCTTGGGCGCATGTGCGAAGGAATATGGCTGCCGAGCTCTTCGCTCTGGCGTCCATACGGGAAAACAGCCAAAGAAGGAGAAATTGCCCCCAGAAATCGAGCTAGAGAGAGACCAGGGCACGAGCGATTTCTCGGAGGGTCTGGTGCTGGCAGCGGACTGGAGAGATATTGCTCTCCAAGGCTGCCTTTTACGAAAAACGCCGACGCCGTTCGGGGGTGCCCGGAAGACGCCGCGGCCCAGCTGATTTAGAGAAGCGTTTAAAGACGCCGCCCGGGTGCCGTTTGGAAGCTAGAGAGAGATCAGGGCACGAGCGATTCTCGGAGGGTCTGGTGCTGGCAACGGACTGGAGAGATTTTGCTCTCCAAGGCTGCCTTTCACGAAAAACGCCGACGCCGTTCGGGGGTGCCCGGAAGACGCCGCGGCCCAGCTGATTTAGAGAAGCGTTTAAAGACGCCGCCCGGGTGCCGTTTGGAAGGCGTCGCGGCCCAACTCGGCTGGAGACGTTGGGTAATACTGTTTGGAGGTTCGTTTGTGACCCGGCTGGCCTGAGAGAGCCTTGACTCTCCTCCACCTGCTGGCTGAGAGAATCTCCCCCCCCCCCTTCTGTTACTTTCTCTGTCTCGTCTGCGTTTTTGGTTGCTGTGGCCGGGAAGCAAACAGCTGAAGAAGCAAACAGCTGGGTCGCCGCTTTCAGGCGGCCCTCGTATGATGCCTTTGGGCGACGTTTTTCAACTTTTTCGGCACTGTCAGCTGTGCCTTCCCGACCGTGAGGACTGTGAGGAATCTTTAGACTTGCACCGGACTATCCATCGCCCCAGGGAGAAGGCGGTCAGCCTGGGACAGTACTGGGAGAGAATGGGAGGTTGTTTTCATCTGCTGCTATTGCACCCCCCTTCCTCTCCCCTTGGCTTGGCCTCCCCTGTCGGTGCATTCTCCCCTCCACTGGGCTGTCGCCACTGCAGGACCTTTTGCTGTTCGAGATTTGACTCCTCTCGGAGTGCGGCCTTTGGACTTTTCGGATTGTATTGTCAGCTGCTCTTTTATCTGCACTTTCATCTGCCACGGCCATTGTTGCCTGATGCCGCCTTGGACCTGCTACCACAGATAGCGCCACTACTGGACGAGTGGGGGTATTTACAGTACATAGAAGGCCCTCTCCTTTCCTCAACCATCTTGGACTTTTTTGGACCTTCCCAGAACTATTCGCACTTTAAACTAATCAATTTTTTGCGCAATTTATAATTTCTTTCTTTTCTTTCATCTTTCTCTTCTTCCTTTGTATGGGCTATGCATGAGGTACGCTTGAGATGAATGAATGTCCCACTTTTATGATCATATTGTTGTAAATTTTGTGTTTTTAACTTTTACGTGGGGACTGTTTGGGGGAGTGTATGAGTATGCGTGATTCGGAGGACCTGCCGGGAGTTGCGGGGGCCACGGGGGTGGTTGAGGGGACCAGAGACACGGGAGAGGGTCGGGGTATTGCGGTCGTAACAGGGAGGGGCAGATACGGCGGGGACTTTAGGGCAGGCCATTACCGGGGAAGGAGGGTTCGCTACATTACAGAGATCCCTCCTTCCGGCCCTAGGAGTCCCACTCCAAGACCAGATGGCGCAAGTAGTCAGGACCCTGGTCTCAGGCTGTTGTCGCTAAATGCCAGGTCTGTTGTACATAAAGCTCCTCTCGTCCGCGACTTAATTTTAGACGAGAGGGCAGACCTGGCATGTATTACTGAAACCTGGCTGGGCCCAGAGGGAGGAGTCCCCCTTGTAGAGCTGTGCCCAGAAGGATTTCAGGTGCTGCATCAGCCGAGAGCCCAGGGAAGGGGTGGGGGTGTGGCCGCTGTTATCCGGGAGTCGTTAGTTCCTCGTAGGGTCCCTGCTCCGGAGATTGTCGGGTGTGAGTCTTTGCTGTTAAAGTTGGACCTCAAGGGTCAAGTGGGTCTGCTGCTAACGTACCTGCCTCCAAACAGCGTTGCAGCAGCCCTCCCCTCGCTCCTCGAGTCGGTAGCCGAGCTGGCAATTGAGTTCCCTAGGTTGATGGTCCTGGGGGACTTTAATTTGCCGTCGCTCGGTGAAAACTCTGATGGGGCGCAGGAGTTCATGGCCTCCATGACAGCCATGGGCTTGACCCAAGTAATTCGAGGCCCAACCCATTCAGCGGGACACATGCTTGACCTTGTATTTCTCTCGGAGCAGTGGATTTGTGATCTTGGTCTGAGGGGGAGTGACATCATACCCCTGTCGTGGTCAGACCATTACCTACTGAGGCTCGACTTCCGGAGGCCAAACCCCCACTGTAGGGAGGAGGAACCGACCAGGTGGTTCCGCCCCAGGCGTCTTATGGAACCGTCAAGGTTCCAGACAGAGCTTGGGGTTATTCCTGACACTTTCGCCCACAGTCCGGTGGAGACTCTGGCTGCTGCGTGGCACTCGGCAGCGTCGGAGGCCCTCGACCGGATTGCGCCACTGCGGCCCCTCCGAGGCGGCGGATCCCGGAGACCCCCTTGGTTTACCGAGGAACTCCGGGAGATGAAGCGCCGGAGGAGATGCCTAGAGCACCGTTGGAGGTCCGATAAGTCCGAATCGAACCAAGCAATGGTAACCACCTGCACCAGGGAATACACCAGGGCACTTAGGGCAGCAAAAAGATCGCATATAGCCACCCTGGTAGCATCCGCTGAGTCCCGTCCAGCCGCCCTGTTTAGGATAACCCGCTCCCTATTGAACAAAAGGGAGGCGGGGGAACCCTTGCAGGGCAGAGCTGAAGAATATGCCCAATTCTTAGCGGACAAAATTGCTCGGTTTCGGTCGGACTTGGACTCCACCCCCGCAGTTCCAGCCGAGGCGCAGGGGGACCAAGTAGAACAGCTCTGGGTTGAGTTTCAGGACGTTACCCCCGGGGATGTGGACAAGGCCATGAGAGCTGTAAGTACCTCCACCTGTGTCCTGGATCCGTGTCCCTCATGGCTGGTTACTAACTGCAGTGAGGTGACACGAGGCTGGATCCAGGCGGTTGTAACCGCCTCCCTTCGGGAGGGGAACTTCCCCGCCACACTGAAAGCGGCGGTGGTGAGACCCCTCCTGAAGAAACCATCCTTGGATCCAGCTGTTCTTAATAGCTATCGTCCAGTCTCCAACCTTCCCTTCTTGGGGAAGGTTGTTGAGAAGGTGGTGGCCTTCCAGCTCCAACGGTCCTTGGAGGAAGCAAACTATCTAGACCCCTTCCAGTCAGGCTTCAGGCCCGGTTACAGCACAGAAACCGCTTTGGTCGCATTGATGGATGATCTCTGGAGAGCCAGAGATGAAGGACATTCCTCCATCCTGGTCCTCCTTGACCTCTCAGCGGCTTTCGATACCATCGACCATGGTATCCTTCTGCGACGACTGCGGGAGGTGGGAGTGGGAGGCACCGTGCTACGGTGGTTCTCCTCCTACCTCTCGGACAGGTCGCAGTCGGTGTTAGTGGGGGGGCAGAGATCGTCCCCTAGGCCCCTAAATTATGGGGTGCCTCAGGGCTCGGTCTTATCCCCCCTACTATTCAACATCTACATGAAACCGCTGGGAGAGATCATCCGCAGGCACGGGATTAGATACCATCAATATGCGGACGATACTCAATTGTATCTGTCCGCCCCGTGCCAACTCAATGAAGCGGTAGACGTGATGAGCCGGGGCCTTGAGGCCGTTATGGACTGGATGAGGGTTAACAAGCTTGTGCTCAACCCAGAAAAGACCGAGTGGCTGTTGTGTTTTCCTCCCAAAGATTTGGCTAATATTCCACCACTCAGGCTGGGGGGTCAAATTTTATACCCCTCAGAGAGGGTACGCAACTTGGGAGTCCTCCTGGATCCCCAGCTGTCATTTGACCACCACTTAACGGCTGTGACCAGGGGGGCATTCGCCCAGGTTCGCCTGGTGCGCCAGTTGCGACCCTACCTGAATCGGGAGGCGCTCACAACAGTCACTCGGGCCCTTGTGACCTCTAGGCTGGAATACTGCAATGTGCTCTACATGGGGCTGCCCTTGAGGAGCATCCGGCGACTTCAGCTAGTGCAGAACGCAGCCGCGCGAGTGATTGCGGGTGCACCCCGATTCACCCGCATAACACCTATCCTCCGCGAGCTGCGCTGGCTACCTGTCGATCTCCGGATGCGCTTCAAGGTGCTATTAATCACCCATAAAGCCCTACATGGCGGTGGATCTGGATACTTGAGAGACCGCCTTCTGCCAATTACATCCCTGCGACCGATAAGATCCCATAGATTAGGCCTCCTCCGTATCCCATCGGCCAGCCAGTGTCGGCTGGCAACTACAAGGAGGAGGGCCTTCTCAGCAGTAGCCCCGACCCTTTGGAACGAGCTCCCCGTGGAGATTCGTACCCTCTCCACCGTCCAAGCCTTCCGCATAGCCTTGAAGAACTGGCTCGCCCGTCAGGCCTGGGGATAAGGATAGTTACCCCTCCCGAATGATGAATGTATGTTGCTTACTATTTTATTATATGTTTCTGTCTTAATTGTCTGTATTCCCCCTTCCCGGTTTTGTGTGAGCCGCCCTGAGTCCCCTCAGGGAAAAGGGCGGCCTACAAATACTAATAAAATTCTAAAAATTCTAAAATTCTAAAAAATTCTTCCTTTTTCCAATATTGTGCGAAAATAATGCTCGCTGCTGTTAGGTATTGGAAGAAATGTCCATCTGGGTTCAGTTCCAAGTGGGGGAAAAGACACTGGATTCATGGAAGTTGCTTGGAAAGAACGTTTATTGATGGACAGGATCACATGGTTTGAGATCCTGGGCAAAAAAGGGAAGAGATGCTGAGAGTGCCTGGGTTTTATGCCCTGTGTTGGGCTTTGAATTTGAGCATGTATTCTGATTGGTTATTAGACTCCCATGGGGCCATGCAGGGGTAACATTGTAAATTGTGTTTTTTAGTCCCAAGTTTGGTTGACTCTTGCTGGGTGATGATATAATGAAAGGGCTTTAGCAGGTGGGTTCTTACCGGTTTGGCCCGGTTCAGCCAAGTAGGCAGTAACTCGACCAGACAGTTGCCCGAACCGGTTCTATCTTCAGCGGCGCCATCTTGATTTTCTGTTCTGCACATGCACAGAACAATCTATAAAGCCCTTCATGGTAGTGGATCTGGGTACTTGAGAGACCGCCTACTGCCGATCACCTCCACACGACCCATTAGATCTCATCGTTTAGGCCTTCTCCGAGTTCCATCCGCTGGCCAATGCCGACTGGCCACCACGCGGAGGAGAGCCTTCTCGGTGGTAGCTCCGACCCAATGGAACGATCTCCCCGTGGAGCTTCGTACCCTCACCACCCTCCAGACCTTCCGCACAGCCCTTAGAATCTGGCTATCCCGTCAGGCCTGGGGCTAAAGATTGTAACCCGCCCGAATGGTATGAATGTTGCGTTTTAATCATGTACGTACTGTCTATATGTAAAAGTCTGTTTCCCCCCTTCCTTTTGATTGTGAGCCGCCCTGAGTCCCCCCAGGGAAAAGGGCGGCATACAAATAAACACAAATTCAAATTCAAATTCAATCTTCATTGAAAATTTGTTTTCCCCTTTTCTAATGTGTGCATGCACAGACGTTTTTAGGTGCAAATGCCATGTACGCTGAACTGGTAGTAATGCTGGTAGGAACCCACCAGTGGGCTTTAGGATTCCTATTATGGCTCTTCCTGAAGGAGGTAGATCTTTGTTATGTAGAATAGACTGGCCCAGGCCTTGACAAAGGTGAGAGGGGGTGGGGGCTGAGTTTCTGCCTCCCTTTTAGGGGAAATATTCTGCCCTTTTAATTTTTCCTAAAATATCTCATTTTCCTAGGAGAGGGGTGAGTGCTAACTTCCTACATAGATTAGTGAACACTTTCTATGAGTGTTTTTTCCCCATTCCCTGCACCAAGATGCCCACCAAGGTGGCAGTGCCAGAATCATCTTGAAAAGCTAATTAGGGTTGGATCTAGATAATGATAAGGATGGGGTTCTGCTAGGACAGTCTTGGGTGGTTGAATACAAAGATATCAAACATAGAACACCATCAGAGTTAGAAGGGACCTTGGAGGTCTTCTAGTCCAACCCCCTGCTCAAGCAGAAGATCTATACCATTTCAGGCAAATGTCTGTCCAATTTCTTCTTAAAAACCTCCAGGGATGGAGCACCCATAACTTCTGAAGGCAACTTCTGTTCCACTCGTTAACAGTTCTCACTGTTAGGAAATTTCTCCTTAGTTCTAGATTGGTTCTCTTCTTGTTTAGTTTTGTTGGAAGAAATGTCCATCTGGGTTCAGCTCCAAGTGGGGAAAAAGACACTGGAAAAATGGAGACTGCTTGGAAAAATGGTTTAATGGTGAACAAACATGGTTTGAGGTCCTGGGCAAAAAAGGAAAGAGTTTTGATCATGTGACCATGGGGATGTTACAACGGTCCTCAGTCACTTTTTTCAGTGCTGTTGCAACTTCAAACGGTTACTAAATAAACTTTTGTAAGTCGAGGACTACCTGTATTATATTTAGGAACCCTTCAGGCTTTCAAGAAGAGACTGGACTGCCATTTGTCAGAAATGGTGTAGAGTTTCCTGCTTGGGCAGGGGGTTGGACTAGATGACCTACAAGGCCCCTTCCAACTCTGTTAATCTGTGATCGGTTATCCACTCACCAAGAGACTCTGGGTGGTGAATAAAAGAAAACACATCACATTTTTTTTTTTAGTTATAATGTACTCTAAAGATGGCATTTAATTTCCTTGCAGGAAGTGCAATGACAATAAAGTAAAGTAAAGTAAACTAAGAACCGTCAATAAGCTTGGAATACTGGCTTTCAAAAAGAAGATAAAACACACAAAAAAAACCCACATATTCGGCAGGAAGAAATTTCTTGTCTGAGCTTTTAACCACTTGGGGTATATTACATTACGAGGTGAACAAATCCATCAAAGGGGCTTCTTGGAGGTCTTTCTCTTAATCCAGAAATGAGGCTGTACGGCTGTCCTCGTTGGCAGTGCTTCAAAAATAATGTGCCCACGCAATGAGCTACAGGAAACAGGTCCTGTTGACAGGAATTGACCTACATCGGAGAGATTTGCCTCCAATGTGGCCAGAGGAGGGGAAGAGAAACCAAGGTGTCATGTTAAGGGCAGGAAAAACAGAGGGAGGTCATGGTGTCAACCTCTTGTCCCAAGGAAGGTGGAGGTCCAGCTGTACACACATCCCAAGCTGCCATTCCGGAGCAGAAAAGGGAATCCATTTGAATGGCAGGTTTGTTTCTGAGAGGGGAGCCTCCACCTTGGCTCTGGGATGGGAACTGTCTGCTGGGGAAGGGGGGGGGAGAGTCTGCACACATGTTGCAAAACATCTTTAGAAAGATCTGCCTGCATTCTTGAGAGGCTTCCCACACCTGGCCACGGATCTAATAACAGTTACGCCAGTCTAAACACTCCGACGGGGTACCTCTTAACCTCCAGCGTAGAATGCTGTTTGAAGGAGGTCTTTGAGCAATTGAATGTACATTTAAAAAAATACACAGATTAACAAAGTTGGAAGGGACCTTATAGGCCTTGCGATTGTCATGGCATCCCTGTGGTCAGGCGATTGCTGTTTGGGTGCCTGGCAATGTATTTAGGACGCTTGCAAAACCTCTGGGTCATGTAATTGCCATTTGCAACTTGCCATTTGCAACTTGCCATTTGCAACTTTCCCAGCTGGTTCCCAACAAGCAAAATCGATGGGGGAGGAAAGCTAGATGTACTTAGCAACCGTGTGATTTGCTTAACAACCACAGTGGGAAAACATTGTGAAATTGGGCAACGTCTCAACAATGGAAGTTCCATCCCAGTCATGATCATAAATCAAGGGTTACCTATATGTTGGAGCAGGTTGAGCATGGAAATAGTAGATTAGATTAGATTAACAAAGTTAGAAGGGACCTTGTAGGTCATCTAGTCCAACCCCCCCCCCCGACCAAGCAAGGGACATGACCTACACAATTTCTGACAAATGGCAATCCAGTCTCTTCTTGAAGCTCCCACAACTTCTGAAGGCAACTTCTGTTCCGTTGGTGGATTGTTCTCACTGTGTGAAAATTTCTGCTTATTTCCAGGTTGAACTTCTCCTTGTTCAGTTTCCATCCATTATTCCTTGTCTGGCCTTCAGGTCCTTTGGAAAATAGCTTGACCCCTTCCTCTTTGTGGCAGCCCCTCAAATATTGGAAGACTGCTATCATGTCTCCCCTGCTCCTTCTCTTCACTAGACTAGCCAGGTCCAGGTAGTCCTCAAAGTACATGAATACCTCAAAAATGAACAAGTAGTCCTCAAATTTTATAACTTTATTGAAAATTGGAAAAATATAAAATAGAAGAGAAAGGGATAAAGAGAAAAGAAGCAAATAAGAGGGGGAGGGCAGACAGCAGAAAATATGAAGTGTTGAAAAAAGTAACTTCTGGCTTTCTTTGCTGCAGATACAATGTAGATACTTTTTTGATAGGACTCCTTGTTGCCTTCTTTTTCCTTTAACAAATATGTTTGTACACAAACACAAAACATTGTATCCCTGCTAAAGTGAGATGAAGCAAGGTTCTTAAAAAATGCTGCTGGAAACAGGGGACACAGGGTTTGTGAGAAAAGCCCAGTTAGCAAGATGATTGCCATTCCTTGTGTAGGATAGGATAGGATAGGATAGGATAGGATAGGATAGGATAGGAAAGGATAGGATAGGATAGGATAGGATAGGATAGGATAGGATAGGAAAGGAAAGGAAAGGAAAGGTTAGGAATAGAATTGGAATTGGAATTGGAATTGAATTGGAATGGAGTGGAATAAGAATAGAATTATAATAATTCTAATCTAGAATTAGAATTAGAATTAAATTATTCTAATATTCTAATTCTAATTATAACATATAATTAAATTATAATTGTAATAAGAATAGAATTATAATTATAATAGAATAGGAACAGGAATAGGAATAAAATAGAATAAGAATGAGAATGAGAATAAGAACACAACAGAACAGAATAAGAATAAAAATAAAATTATAATTATAATTATAATTATAATAGAATAGGAATAGGAATAGGAATAGGAATAGGAATAGGAATAGGAATAGGAATAGGAATAGGAATAGGAATAGGAATAGGAATAGGAATAGGAATAGGAATAGGAATAAGAATAAGAATAAGTGCAGGTGATTGCCAGAGTGCTGAAAACCCAATGACCAGCTGGCTGAGCTGGGGTAACGGCGCACCTGAGCTCAGATCCAGTCACTTCAAGGTCCCTGTTCTTCCTTCTTAGAGTTTGTTGATATTTTAAGACTCGGACTTGACAATCCATCAAGAGGAGGAGAAAATCTAATGCAGGACTGACAGCCCTTCACATGGAGAATTCGTCTCAACAAAGCACATGATCCTGATGTTGAAAGATTGACCATATACAATACAGTAAATGTAAGCAAACTATTCTATTTAATTATTGATACTATTTTTTCTCTTTTTGCTACAGTAGAGGTCCCCTCTCCAACATTTTGCTGGTTGTCCAGAATGCCATGGGAGGTCCTACTCTTGGTAATCCCACAGGGAGTTGTCTGTCTGCCAGAAACTTATATTTCATTCTGGGCCCCAGTGCTCTAATGAATTAACCTGCTAGAGAAACAAGCATAGGACCCTCCTGGCCATCTCTCTCTCTCTTTCTCTCTCCCACCATCCCTCCCTCCCCCAACCTGAAAAAGCAAAAGACAAAATGCACCAACATATTACGTTTCCCTAAATTAATTAAAATGTCTTGTACATTCATGTAAACTTTATGTCATACTAGTAGGTGGATACCGTGCTTCGTGACAAAACTATGTGATTGGGCTATGCAGGAGGAATTCGGTTCAGAATCCGTTCGCTCAGTGGTGGTGAAACACAGAAGAGAATATCGCTCCCACTGCCTTGAGTCCGGAAGCCATTCCATAGATGGAAGGCGTAGACATTTTGGTGAGGTACCAATGTTTAGTACTGTAAGGAGCCCCAGGCCACTCCTGAGTGAAGGAGTGGAATGTCTGTCAGTTTGAACTGAAGTAATGGAATGTGGGTCAACTAGCCGTTGGAACAGAGTTCTTTTCAGGTGAGGAGGGGAAGTAGAACTCCTTAGCATCGGAGCGTGTTAATTATTGTATAAGTATTACTAATGATCTGATAGTTATTTCAAAAAATCCTTTCTTACCAAGTACCTGGAAGCCGAGAGGAATATACGTGCCAAATTTCAAGTTTATAGGCTTTACAGTTCTGGAGATTTCAGATGAGTGAGTGGTATTTACCTTTTATTATGTCATATTATATACAATTAACAATAGAAAAACATAGGATACAAGGCATATACATTGCTATAGAATCCAGTTGGGATTCTCAACTGTAGAACACTTGTTTAAATAATGTTCAGCTCATTATCTAACTGACAGACAGAAGATAGTAGATAGGTATCTTTCCAAACTTCTAAATATCATTCTGTTTGTAATGACAGAAATATGCTAGATTTGTTTCTGTTGTCCTCTTTCCAAGCCTTTGCCATATTCAAAAGAATTTATCATCCTCAAACATTACCTAGTCTTCAGAATACTTAAGAATCACAGTTAAGATCACCAGATTTCTTTCTTTCTTTCTTTCTTTCTTTCTTTCTTTCTTTCTTTCTTTCTTTCTTTCTTTCTTTCTTTCTTTCTTTCTTTCTTTCTTTCTTTCTCCCTCTTCGTCCTTCCTCCTTTTTCCCTCCTTTCCTGCCTCCCTCTCCTTTTCTTTCTTTGTTTCTTCCTTCCTTCTTTTTCCTTTTTTCCTTTTTTCTTCTTTCCTTCATTCTTTCTTCCTCACTCTTCTTTCTTTCTTCTTTCTTTCTTTCTTTCTTTCTTTCCTTTCTTTCTTTATTTCTTTCTTTCTCCCTCCCTCCTTTCTTTCTTTGTTTCTTTCTTCCTTCTCTTTCTTTGTTTCTTTCCCCTTCCTCCCCTCCCTCCTCTTCCTCCCTCCCTCCTCCCTCCTCCCCTCCCTTCCCTCCCTCCCTCCCTCTTTCTTTCTTTCTTTCTTTCTTTCTTTCTTTCTTTCTTTCTTTCTTTCTTTCTTTCTTTCTCCTTCTTTGCCTTGTTGTGAACATTTGTATTAAATGCATGGGGTGAACTCAGAGCTCACAAATGCATTGACTTTTCCAAAGTCATGCCCAAAAGCAGGATGGCTTTGTTTTCAAAGCAAGGAAGTGAAGAATTTCTTTGGGGGCTGAGGAGTAGATCTTTTAAGATAGAAACTATCAATTAACCAGGAGATAACATCAGAGTAACCCAGGCTGCTAGTTTTAATATTGAAATCAATCAATGAAAATATCTGAATTCAAATGCCCCACACAGGCCAAGGTACATAAGCATTTATATGGATCTAATTCAAATTGGTTTTTGGTTGTTAGATAAATAACAGACTTATGGAGATGTGAGAAGTATTATGATGGAGAGCTCTCTCTCTCTCTCTCTCTCCTCTCTCTCTCTCTCTCTCTCTCTCTCTCTCTCTCTGTGTGTCTCTTTGTGTCTCTGTCTCTCTCTCACAGTCTCTCTGTCTGTCTGTCTGTCTCTGTCTCTCTCCCCATCTCTGTCTCTGTCTCTCTCTCTCTGTCTGTTTCTCTATGTGTCTCTCTCTCCATGTGTGTGTCTCTCTCTCTTTGTCTCTCTTTCTGTGTGTGTGTATGTGTATGTGTGTGTGTCCATCTGTCTCTCTCTGTGTCTGTCTCTCTGTCTCTCTCCATGTGTCTCTGTCTGTCTCTCTGTCTCTCTATCTGTCTCTCTGTCTCTCTTTCTGTCTCTCTCTGACTCTCTTTCTCTCTCTCTTTCTCTCTCTCTCAACAGTGATTGAGTGAGTTACAACTGGTACTTACTTACCTTCCCTACCAGTTTGCAAATGTGAGCATGCACCCATCTCTGTGCATGGGCTAAG
Organism: Thamnophis sirtalis; assembly: GCF_051295495.1. Taxonomy (NCBI): domain Eukaryota; kingdom Metazoa; phylum Chordata; class Lepidosauria; order Squamata; family Natricidae; genus Thamnophis; species Thamnophis sirtalis. The sequence continues at coordinate 78,339,027 of NW_028261382.1, forward strand.
CCTTCTACGTATGCACTTTTTTCTAAAAAAAGGGCCTGAATGGGATGCTATAGAGCTGGGGTGGGTGGACGGGGCCACCCGCAATTTCTGCTACTGGTTCAGGTGAACTGGTAGAATACCATCTCTGGCCTTAATCCTACATACTGTAGAATAATGAAGAGGATGAAAATGAATTAGTATGTCTCTTTAAATTATTCAAAGTGCTTCATGTTTAGATAGCCCATGTTGTTATGGCAATACTGTACAACATGTCAATATTACTGCCTCCCTTGCGGATTAGGGCACTAAAATGGGTGCATGTGTCTCATTAAATGACGGTTTATTTAATAAAACTTAATAAAGTGCCTGGATTCACACAATGGATTATGCCCAACTCAAAGATGCACCCTTGCGGCTTAAGTGAGCTGTGTGAAATCAGTTTAAGCAAGCAAAAAAAAAAAGTCAAACGGTCTCATCCTGTTGAAGGAGGCACGTTTGACACAATTCCTCCTGTGCTTTCACTAACATTCTCCTGTCTTTTGTGCTTGCTCCCACAGAAAGTGTGCAGAGGAGTGTGTTGTTATGCCCAATTTCAGATGAATAGTGGGAAGAATCTTCTTTCAACCACTGTGAGGCACTGCAAGTCTTAAGTAAAATACAATAAAGGGAATACATACTTAATTTTACATGTGTTAACAGCAGTTAGAATTGTGTTTGCACAACAATGGAAAAGTGAAGAGATCCCTACAGATTAAAATATAATAAGAAAGATATTAGAATGTGCAGAAATGGATAGATTAACACTTACAATTAAGGAGAAGGAAGAAACTGAATACTTTTTAACAGGGGACCAATTTTATCGATGGCTAACTAGCAGAAACAGAAGTTAGAAACATGGAAACATAAGAGAAGGATTAATTACATAAGGAAGGTTTATTAAAATCAATAAGCAATATTATTATTGTTGTCATTATTATTATTATTATTATTATTATTATTATATACTTTATTCATTAAACATGGAACTCAGCCAACTGAACATTCAAAAATGCATTACGAATACCTTTAACTGGTGCTAATGGTTGATACGGTTTGCTGCCAGCGTCCTAGGTATCAACCAAGTACCTTCTTAAAAATATAAAATATAAGATCTTCCGAGTAGTACAGTTTTTTGCAGTTCCACTGATGTTATTGCAGGAAGCTACAATTTGTGGATGTATCTTGTAAAATTATTGGACATGATGCCAAGTGCCCAATGACAATGGGTATCACTGTTACATACTTCAGCCATAGCCGTGTAGTTTTGATGGGCAGGTCATGATATTTCATTATTTTTTCTAGTTCTTTTTCTTCATCTCTGGCATCTCCAGGAACAGCGATAACAATAAACTGTACAATTCGGCCCTTTACCACCATGATATCTGGCGTGTTGTGCTCCAAATGATGATCCGTTTGTATTCAAAAGTCCCACAAGATCTTCACCTTCTCATTTTCAATAACTTTTTCCATTTTATGTTCCCATGACTTTCTGGATATAGGTAAATCATATTTTTTACATAATGACCAATGGATTAATTTAGAAACTCTGTCATGTCTACCTTTGTATTCAGTTTGTGCAATTTTGCTGCATTCACATATTAAGTGTGAAACAGTTTCATCTTTGTTATTGCAAAGTCGGCAGTTTGGGTTGTCAGTAGATTTTTTTATCTTCGGTTTCATAGTATTAGTTTGTAGTGCTTGTTCTTGAGCAGCCAGTATTAAACCTTCCATTTCTTTCTTGATAGTTCCCATCTTAAGCCATGCCCAGGTCAAGTTGTCATCACATTTTCCTTCAATGTTTTTCAAGTGCTGTCCATGCAAAGCTTTGGTTTTCCATCTATTTAATCTGTCATGCAGCTGCTTTTCCTTATATTCTGCCTTTGTTTCTGTTGCTTTTATGCTCTTCTCCATTTTCACAGCCTGCTGCAATTTTTCTGTACTTTGGTTCACAGAATCATTTAAATTTCATTTTTCTCCTTCTAAATTCTTCTTCTACATTATTATTATGTGGTTAATCTTTAGTGAGATTCACAGCCTTTGGGGTTGGTTGATAGCTCAAGAGCTCAAGTCCTTACCAAGGACCTAGGAACTGTTAAGGTAATGTTGGAGGATATAAGCTGTTCCAAATAGGGTGGTTTTTTGTAGAATCAGAATGTTCAAGTCTGATAAATTTAAAATTTCCAAATAGCGAGGTAGCCCTTTAGGTATTGCTCCAAGGGCTCCAATTACATTTGGGACAACAAATGATTTCTTTTTCCACAGTTGCTCAACTTCAATTTGCAAATCCCGGTACTTTGTGATTTTTTTTCTTGCTGTTTATCTTCAATTCGTTAATCTCCCGGTATTGCAATGTCAATGAACCATACTTTTTTCTTTTCAACTATTGTTATGTCAGGTGTGTTGTGGACCAAGTGCCTGTCAGTCTGAATTCTGAAGTCCCACAAGATCTTGACTTTCTCATTCTCTAAAACCTTGTGAACCTGATGGTCTCAGTGGTTTTTGCTGTACTCAAATCCAAACTTTTGGCACAATTTCCAGTGAATGATCTTAGCAACGCGGTCATGGTGTTGTAGGTAGTCAGTTTGTGAAATTTTGCTGCACACACTGATCAAGTGGTCGACTATCTTTCTCATTACAGAGGCGACATTTGCTGTTGGTGGTAACATGTTGAATTTTTGCCTTCATGTAGTTTGTGGCTAAGGTTTGTTCTCGAGCTGCCAAAATAAAGCCTTCTGATTCTTTTTTCAGTGCTGCTGATCTTAACCAGTTCCAAGTTAGCTTTTGGTCAGCTTTGCCTTCAATACTTTTCAAGTATTGGCTATGCATAACTTTGTTTTTCCAATTTTCAGCTCACTTCTCAATTACTTCTTTCTTATATTCAGCTTTTGACTTAATTGTTTTTAAAAGACCTCCTTTATTTGCTTCCTTAATCATTGGTTCTTCACTTTTCTGGATGTAATCATTCAAGCTGTGTTTTTCTTCTTCCACAGTCTGTTTTACTTGTATGAGTCCTTGACCACCCTCTGCTCTTGGTAGATATAATCGGTTAACATCACTTTTAGGGTGCAAAGCATGATTCATTGTCATAAGCTTCCTTGTTTTTCTGTCCAAATTGTCCAACTCAATCTGGGTCCAGTCAATTATTCCTGCAGAGTATCGAATTACAGGTATAGCTCAGGTATTTATGGCTTTATGATGTTTCCTCCACTCAATTTGGACTTTAATATCTTGCGAATTTGTTGAATGTACTTGGCTGAAGTTAATTCCTTGACTTTATTATACATTAAGTCAGAGGCCTCTAAAATCCCCAAGTATTTGTAGCCTTTTTCTGGTTTTACTGCCTTTATCATTTCTTCATTCTTAGGTTGTATTCCATCATCTTCTAGGACTTTGCCTGCCTTGGAGGCCATTGTTGCACATTTGTTAATTCCAAACTGCATACCAATGTCTTGGCTAAATTCTTTTGTACTTTCAATTAATAAATTCAGTTCAGCTTTTGTTTTACCAAACAGCTTCAAATCATCCATGTACACCAAGTGCGAAATTTTCAGTCCTTTCTTTGCAAGTTCGTATCCACAGTTCACCTTCCTCAAAATGGTTATCAGTGGTAGCATTGAGAGTATAAAAAGTAGGAGTGAAAGGGAATCACCCTGGAAAATGCCTCTTTTAATTTCAACTTCACCCAGTACTTCTTCATTAGCCATAAGCTTCATTTTCCAGAGGTTCATTGAAGTTTCCATGAATTTTTGTATGTTGCTGCTGATGCCAAAGATTTTCAGGCATTTCTTGGTTCAGCTGTAGGGAACTGAATCAAACACTTTCTTATAGTCTATCCAAGCCATGAACAGCTTGGTTCATCTTTTCTTTGAATTCTTTAGGATTAGCTTGTGAATCAGCAGTTAGTCCTTTGCTCCTCTTGAATTTTTGCAGCATCCTTTCTGTTCTATAGGAAGCAATTATCATTGTCATTATTATTAATAATATTAATATTATTATGTGGTTAATCTTTGGTGAGATTCACAGCCTTTGGGGCTGGTTGGTAGCTCAACAGCTCGAGTCCTAACCAAGGACCTAGGAACTATTAAGGTAACGTCAGAGAGTATAAGCTGTTCCAAGTAAGGTGGTTTTTTGTAGAGTCAGTATGTTCAAGTCTGATAAATTTAAAATTTCCAAATAACGAGGTAGCCCTTTAGCTATTGCTCCAAGGGCCCCAATTACAATTGGGACAACACATGATTTCTTTTTCCACAGTCGCTCAACTTCAATTTGCAAAAACTCCCCATTAGGCTTTTCAGACCTAAGGCAGGATTAGAACTCACAGCCTCCTGGGTTCTAGTCCAACATATTAACCGTTATACCAAATTGGCTTATGACCAAGCCTTTTTTAAGTGCTTTATGGTCTGGACTAAGTATAGATAGACAATGAAATACAGGGTGTCCTCGACTTATGACCAAAATTGGGACCAGAAGTTTGGTTGTTAAGCAACACAGTCATTAGGGGAATAGTGTTGACTTTTATGAACTTTTTTTGCCTGGGCCATTAAGCGGACCATATAGTTGTTAAGCAAATCTGGCTTCTCCCATTGACTTTGCTTATTGCGATGCTGGCATAAAAATACATGTGCCCAAATTTCAATCACATGACCATGGGGATGCTGTGACCAATTGTAAGTCACTTTTTCAGCCCCATTGTAACAATGAATGGACACGAAATGAATAAGTAAAGGGCTACCTATAACAGAAATGCATTGGCCGTTCCCTGCTAGCAGGCTACTTGCCTTGTTTAATTTTTAGATTAGATTAGATTAAAGAGTTGGAAGGGACCTTGTAAGTCATCTAGTCCAACCCCCAGCCCAAGCAGCACCATTTCTACACCATTTCTGACAGATGGCAGTCCACTCTCTTCTTGAAATCCTCCAGTGATGAAGCTCCCACAACTTCTGAAGGCAACCTCTGTTCCATTGATTGATTTTTCCCAATGTCAGAAAATTTCTCCTTATTTCCAGGTTAATCTCTCCTTGTTTAGTTTCCATCCATTATTCCTTGTCTGGCCTTCAGGTGCTTTGGAAAATAGCTTGACCCCCTCCTCTCTGTGACAACCCCTCAAGTATTGGAACGCTGCTGTCATGTCTCCCCTGGTTGATTTTGGCCGATAGCCATGGAAATAGGAATTGGATTGCAGCAGATTTGAGACATAGCAGATGCAAAAAAAGTGGACTTTGGCTACCACGGACTTTGGTTTTGGACTGGCAGTTCCCAGCCTCTTGCTCCCTCTTCCCGTCCTGTCCTAAAATGAAACCTACTTGGCTTCCCTTGCAGTTCAAATGCCACTGAACCTTAGGAGAAAAAAAAAACCCCTGGAATGAGTTATCCTTGCTTTAAAGTCCAAATTAGCCTGCCTCAGTATTGAGAAATCACAGAATTCTATAGTCCCTAGAAACTAGGGATTAAAGGTAATTAACGTTATTAAAGGAGAAAGGTTTTCTCTATTCAGTCGTGTCTATTCTATTCACCATTCTATGGATGGTGCTAATCTCCATTTCCTAGATAAAGGAGCCAGCATTGTCTGAAGACGCTTCCATGCTCATGTGGCCTCCATGACCTTACAGAACACTGTTACTTTCCCACCAAAATGGTACCTATTTATCTACTCACATTTGCATGGTTTTTTTTAAAAAAAACCCTGCTAGATTGGCAGGAGCTGGGGCAGGAAAATTATTAGAGATGCTGCAGAATATATCTTTTTTGTAACCCTAAGTCCCAAAGGTGCTTATTTTGGAGGCAACTGGACTTTCTGCTTTTCTTTTGAAGACATTTTCACTTCTCATCCAAGAAGTGTCTTCAGCTCTGACAGGATAGTGGGGAATGGAAGGGTTTATATTCCTTGCAGACAGCTGGTCATTTGCATCCTTTTAGAAGACCTCCAAGGTCCCTTCCAATTCTGTGACTCTATTACATCCATGATATACTTTTCAAGAATGCAATCTCAATCTCACCAGTACTAGGGCAAAGGTTACTATTTGCTTTGTCATTGCAATTTTTCTTATCAGAATATGAGTTTTGCAGTTTAGATTAATGATTACTGTCCTTTAACAGCAGAGGGGAAAAAATCTTCACTTAACAAGGAAAGATCACATTCCTCAGGGAAACGCAAAGATCTTTCTTGCCTTTTAAAAAAAAGAAATATTTCAAACATGCCCATCCGAATCAATTTCCAACTTCCTTGCGTGAAGAGAAATTCTAGTTAACTTTGGTTATACAGCTTCAAAGAAGAATCAATTGACAGACAAACGTAGGGTAAGGTTGAGTTTAACAGATTAACAGAGTTGGAAGGGACTTGTAGGTCATCTAGTCCAAGCAGGAGACCCTACACTATTTCTGACAAATGGCAGTTCAGTTCAATCTCTTCTTGAAATCTTCTAGGGATGAAGCTCCCACAACTTCTGAAGGCAACTTCTGTTCCACTGGTTGATTGTTCTCACTGTCAGAAAATTCCTCCTTATTTCTAGGTTGAATCTCTCCTTGGTCAGTTTCTATCCATTATTCCTTGTCTGGCCTTCAGGGGCTTTGGAAAATAGCTTGACCCTCTCCTCTCTATGGCAGCCCCTCAAGTATTGGAATGCTGCTGTCATGTCTCCCCTGGTTGATTTTGGCCGATAGTCATGAAAATGGGAGTTGGATTGTTGCAGATTTGAGACATAGCAGATGCAAAAAAAGTGGACTTTGGCTACTTTGGTTTTGGACTAGCAGTTCCCAGCCTCTTGTTCCCTCCTTCCCATCCTGTCATAAAATGAAACCTACTTGGCTTCCCTTGCAGTTCAAATGCCACTGAACCTTAGGAGAAAAAAAAGCAAACCCTGGAATGAGTTATCCTTGCTTTAAAGTCCAAATTAGCCTGCCTCAGTATTGAGAAATCACAGAATTCTATAGTCCCTAGAAGCTAGGGATTAAAGGTGATTGACGTTATTAAAGGAGAAAGGTAACGGTTTTCTCTGTCCAGTCGTGTCTGATTCTATGGATGGTGCTAATCTCCACAACTTCTGAAGGCAACCTCTGTTCCATTGATTGATTGTTCTCAATGTCAGAAAATTCCTCCTTATTTCTAGGTTGAATCTCTCCTTGGTCAGTTTCTATCCATTATTCCTTGTCTGGCCTTCAGGGGCTTTGGAAAATAGCTTGACCCCCTCATCTCTGTGGCAGCCCCTCAAATATTGGAACACTGCTATCATATCTCCTCTGGTCCTTCTCTTCACTAGACTAGCCAGGCCCAGTTCCTGCAACCATTCATCGTATGTTTTAGCCTCCAGTCCCCTAATCCTGCTGGTTGCTCTTTTCTGCACTCTTTCTAGAGTCTCAACATCTTTTTTATACCCTGGTGACCAAAACTGGATGCAGTATTCTAGGTGTGGTCTTACTAAGGCTTTATAGAAGGGTGTTAGTGATCTTGAGTTGCCAGATATGCCAGATATCCCAAAGATGCTGTCAAAATCTTGGAAACATTTTGAGGCACCCAGACTAGTTTCAGCAAGCTGCTACTGACTCTCTCCTTGCTCCTGGTTCCACCACAAAACCGCGTTCGACTAAAGCGCGCTCGACGAAACCGCGTAGCTGACGTCATCACAGGGCGACAACAGCGCGGAGACAGAAGCACGCTGTAAACGCTAAACCTAAAATTAACCCCTAAACCTAAACCTAACCCCCCTAAACCTAATCCTAACCCTAACCCTAAACCTAACCCTTAACCTAACCCTAAACCTAATCCTAACCCTTAACCTAACCCTAAAGCTAACCCTAAAGCTAACCCTTACCTTAACTTGAATCGGCTTGCTTTCAAAGCGCTATTTAAAGCGCCCTTCTTTCTCCGCGCTCGCTGTTGTCGCCCTGTTGATGACGTCAGCGACGCAGTTTAATCGGGCGCGCTTTAGTCGAGCGCGGTTTTGTCGTGCCACGCTTGCTCCTCCATCAGCAGAGATGGAGGCCTATTGCAGCTTGTTTGAAATTTCTGTGCAAACCAATGTAGCCTCCACATTTTTAAGACTAAACCACTTCTGGGACTTGCCTTTCCTCATCCAGCATTTACAAAAAATGGACCTTTGCAAGTACCCTTTGATGGATGGGAGAATGCCATCATCTTCACAATCCAAAGCTCTTCGGGGCATTCACTCATTCACACAAGCCAACCATGCATCAAAATTGAGAGCCGTGGTGGCGCTGTGGTTAGAATGCAGTATTGCAGGCTGACTCTGCCCAATGCCAGGAGTTCAATCCTTACCAGCTCAAGATTGACTCAGGCTCCATCCTTTCAAGGTCCGTAAAATGAGGATTCTAGATTGTTGGGGGAAATTCATCGACACTGTGAACCAATTAGAGAGGGCTGTAAAGCATTATGGCATGATGTATAAGTCTAAGTGCTATTGCTATTGCTAAAATCCTCAATCTGAACTTCTGTGATTATCAACTATGAGTCCATGTGATAGGGTACATGGCCCCCTTGGAATCTCTGATACCATGATGCCTCCCTTGCACCCCTAACCCTTTAGAAAAAAACCCCAGGGATGTTCAAACTTGACAGCTTTAAGACTTGTTGACTTCAACTCCCAGAATTCCTCCTCTAGTCATGTTGGCTCAGGAATTCTGGAATTGAAGTGTGCAAGTCTTAAAGCTGTCAAGTTACAAGACCCTTGCACCCCTAACCCTTTAGAAAAAACCCCCAGGGGTGTTCAAACTTGACAGCTTTAAGACTTTAAGGTTTAGATAGGACTCTTAGAGGCGGATGGGGAAATTGGTGAGCCAGCCAATCAGTTAGTGGTGGGTGGGGCAAGCGTGGTGCAGACGGGCGGGGAAGTGGAAGCGGTTCTAAACGGCACGGTAGATTTGTGGAACCTCTTCTATAGAAGAGGTTAGAACTGGCAGGAACCCACCCCTGAGACACACACACAAGTCACCTTCAAGATGAGCACCTAGCTAACTAGCAGAAACAGAAGTTAGAAATTTGGAAGCATAAGAGAATGATTAATTACATAAGGAAGGTTTATTAAAATGGATAGAGTAAAGGAAAAGATTCCCCTTGGACATATGTGCTAGTCGTTCCCGACTCTAGAGGGTGGTGGTCATTGATGTTTCAAAGCTGAATAGCCAGTGCTGTCCGAAGTCATCTCCGGGGTCATGTGGCCAGCATGACTAAATGCCGAAGGTGCACGGAACGCTGTTACCTTCCCATCAAAGGTGGTTCCAATTTTTCTACTTGCATTTTTATATGCTTTCGAACTGCTGGATTGGCAGCAGCTGGGACAAGTAACGGGAGCTCACTCCATTATGCGGCGCTAGGGATTCTAACCTCTGAAAGGCCAACCTTTCTGATCAACAAGCTCAGCGTCTTTAGCCACTGAGCCACTGTATCCCTTTTTAAAAAATGGATAAGCAAATATTATTATGATGTGAACAGTATTAACACTATGAATATTATTTACTATTATGATTACTATTTCTCAAAATCAGTTATACTCAGGCAACACTCTGTTTATGTAAAAATGGATTTTTTTATATTAAATAAAAACTTTTTAAAACTACAAAAAGAAAAAAAAGATGAGCATCTTCAAGAGTATCATGGGGGGAAAAAGTACTATCCGATGGCAACCGGTAATGCAGGGCTGTTTGGAATTCTCATTGGATGTTGGAAACGGGGAGAAACCAGGAAGCTTGATGTTTTTATTTGGCTCTGAGTTACAGGATTAATTGTTCCTATGACAGGTACATGTTGATTGATTTAACAGTGTTAGAAATTCTGTGTTCTCGATTACTGAGAGTGCTCTGTAGACTTTATTTTGTCATAGGCTGCAACGTTTTTTCTGTTGGGGTTCTCCTCTGTCCTTGCGCATGTCAGCTGAAAAGATCTATGCATCCAAGCTTAGCAACCTAGAACTGAGGAAAAATTTCCTGACAGTTAAAACAATTAGTCAGTGAAACAACTTGCCTCCAGAAGTTGTGGGTGCTCCAACACTGGAATTTTTTAAGGAAGAGATTTGACAACCATTTGTCTGTAATGTTACAAGGTTTTCTGTTTCAGTAAGGGGTTGGACTAGAAGACCTCCAAGATCCCTTCTGGTAATATCAGTCTCAGCCACCTTCTGCTACATGGAAACAGCCTTCCCTTGCGTTATCACCAATTACCATATGCCAGGAGACATTCATGTATACAGAGTTAATCTGTAATTCCAAAGCATGTGGCTTTTAACTGCAACATTGGTAGAAAAAAGGGTCTATAAATCCAATATATTAGCCCTTTCAACCTGGTACTTCCCAGATGTGATAGCATATTCATCATTTCCATACAGTAAATGCCTTTATCAAATTATTCTCCACCCTTAGCAAGCTATATGAAGGTTTAGAAGAACCTTAAATTGTACAACTGAAGGATTATAAATAAACAAATATATTTAGGGGGGAAATCATTATTATAAGAGAAAGTTGACTACAGCATCCTAACAGGGCTGAAACTGGGATCATACATCACATAACATGATTAGTTTGGATTAACTTTAAAAACTAGGTGTATCCTACCTTTGTGTTTTGTGAACTAAGATTTATGGTTTAGGGCAGGGATGTCAAATTCAACATCTACGAGCTGGATCCGGTCTGTGGGGTGCTTAGATCTGCTATGCGCACATGCACAGTAGGTAAAACTGTTTCTGCGTATGCGCAGAAGCAACCCCCCCCCAAGATTAGTGTTAACACTTGCTTTTGGACTGCAACCCTCAGTATGTCACGTAAGGTGTGGTGTGGTTCTTGAACCATCCCAAGCTACATGCCAAAAAACTGATAATCAGAACAGGGGATATGGCTTTCAGACCAGAGACCTCGTATCTGGTAGAAGAACATCTGTAGATACTCCCCTCTTTTTCCATGTATCTGCGGTCAGCATTGGAAGGCTGCAATTGGCAGATTAATAGTCATAAGAATACAGGCAATTTTTTCAATGTTTCCTGACACTACCTATATTAACCTCCCCCCAATCTGGCTCCCTCCTAAAAATTAGGACTTCAAGTCCCAGAAACCCTAAACAGCAAGCCCATGCTGGCTCCAGAGGTGGGCTGCTCCCGGTTTGGCCCAGTTTGGCCAAACCGGTAGTGGTGATTTGGCCTGGGTTGCAGAACCGGCAGCGACCCAGGCTGGCCATGCCCCAAAATGGGTTCCCCTCTCTCTTCTGCCATTGTTGGCATGTTTCTGCACATGCGCAGAACAATTTACAGTCAACTGCATGAGCAACGCGGGGCGTGAGTGCGCAAAGCGAACCACTACCAACCGGTACAGAAACCCACCCCTGTCTGGCTCTCATTCTGGGAGCTGAAGTCCATTCACATCTGGTGGGCGAATGTTGTTCTACAAGTTTAAGTTAACTTTCTTTTTTTGGTGTGTTTTCTTTGAGCCAGTCTTGACTTCTGGAAAGCACCTTGACTAGTCCAAGCAGATTTCTGGGCAACATTTTCAGACGTTGTTTGCCATTGTCTTCTTTTTAGGGTCAAGAGAAAGGAACTGTCCCAAATTCCTCCATCTAGATTCAGTGTCTAAGGCTGGACTGGTTTCTAGGTCAGTGCCGTAAGCACAAGACCAATCTAATTCTCAACCTACATTAGACCATATTATTACTATCAATGTTTTTTCTGTGTACTCATCTATACTTAGTATACACCTATGATTGTTGTTGTTAGTTGTGAAGTCATGTCCGACCCATCACGGCCCCTTGGATAATGTTCCTCCAGGCCTTCCTGTACTCTACCATCCTCTGGACTCCATTTAAGCTCACACCTGCAGCTTTGGTGACTCTATCCAGCCACCTCATTCTCTGTTGTCCCCTTCTTCTTTTGCCCTCCATCTTTTCTAGCATTAGGCTCTTCTCCAATGAGTCCTTCTTCCTTCTCATTAGGTGGCCAAAGTATTTGAATTAGACCTATGATAGTGTCCCTTAATTATTTAAATTATTTAATTACTGACAATTAGAACGGGATCATATTTTAGAGCAGCCGGAATCAACTCTACAATTCCCAGTCCCAGCCTGTGTGTGGTTGACTTCACACAAATATTAAATCATATATTCTTCCACTGTAATCTGGAAAACATGGTTTATGACTTACAAATTTAGAGGAACCTAGTCATCCTGAGTCAGACTTTTAATGAGTGCTCCATGAATTGACTTACTACATAGCTAATTGTATAATTGACCAGGATAAAAACATGGTTTAGTGAGATGCATCACTGCTTTAATTCAACATCAGAGTAACTCTAGATCAAAACATGCTCCTATAACTTGGTCAACCCTTCAGCCAAGGATGGAATTAAACAAATTTTCTAGTAAGTACCATAGCATATAATTGATTATACTTTGAAGGAATTTCTAGTTTAAGGATATCTGTCTCTCATTAGGGTCAAGAGATATGAGGAATCCTTGCTCCAATGGGACAAAACAAGTACATGAAAGGAAAGGAGGAGGACACATAACAACAGAGTTGGAAAGGACCTTGAAGATCTTCTAGTCCAACTCCTTGCTCAAGCAGGAAACCCTACACCACTTCAGACAAATGGCTGTCCGATCTCTTCTTAAAAACTTCCAATGTTGGAGCATTCACAACTTCGGGAGACAAGCTGTTCTACTTCTTCCTCTGATAAAGTCAACTCTTTATCTCTTTTATCTCTCTATCAAACCAGAGAGAACATCTCAATTCTTATGTTTAATTACTTCCTTGTAAGCAACACTGGGTGCCTTCCTCTGGAGCACGTTTTACAGCACCTAATTCACTTTAGGTTGCCACCTAAATTCACTGGCTGGATTCAAACTACAAAGATGAGGAGGGGTCAAACTATTTTCCGAAGCACCAAAAGGCAAGAGGGGGAATAACGGTTGGAATTTTTTAGACTAAGAATAACAGAGTTGAAAGGCACCTTGGATGTCTTCTAGTCCAACCCCTTGCTTAGGCAGAAAACCCCACACCACTTCAGACAAATGGTTATTTAATCTCTTTTTAAAACTTGGAATGCTCCAGTGTTGGAGCATTCACAACTTCTGGAGGCAAGTTGTTCCACTGATTCTTTGTTCTCACTGTCAGGAAATTCCTCCTTAGTTCTAGGTTGCTTCTCTCCTTCGTTAGTTTCCATCCATTTGCTTCTTGTCTGCCCTCAGGTGCTTTGGAGAATAACTCGACACCCTCTTCTTTGTGGCAGCCCCTGAGATATTGGAACACCCCTATCATGTCTCCTTAGTCCTTTCATTGAGATGAAAGTTGAAGGGGCAGCAACTTCTTCTTGGTAACTTTTTATGTGTTCTCCATCCTACCAGCGGGCTGAGGGACCACTGGCAATGGTTTTCAAAGCAGCCGCTTCATCTGTGTTACCAGAAGACCTGCAAACTGGAAAGACAAGTTATTGAAGAGACTGGATCAACACAGGAACACAAAAGTCCAGCATAATTACCCCACTAATGGCAGCCCTGCCCTGTTCTATGAATAACAAAAAAGAGAAGATTGAAGTGGAATATCTTCCCAGGGAAATCTGTAGAAACATCTACAGGAATTTATATATAGCTCTCTCTCTCTCTCTCCCTTTCTCTCCCCTCTCTCCCCCCCTCTCTGTGTGTGTATGTATGTGTGTGTGTTTTCCAGCATAACTCTGGAACACCTCAAGCAATTTCAACCAAACTTGGTAAACAGATAACTTACTCTCTAGAAGCAAATAGTGTGGGGTAAGACACCCCTAGCACCCCTCAGGGTGTGTGCTCTGTTAACATACAGCCTGTTGTGCCTTAAAATGGCTTCTACTCTACTGCCTTAAAATGGATTCTACTGCACAGCATAGTAGAGTTGCCATGGTAACAGCTTCACAGTACTCCACAAGGGGGCTCCCTCTGGTAAGGGGGAAACTCCAACATTAGAAATTACGCTTCTTGGGGGCACAGGGAAAACATTCTTAACTAATTTAATTGTCACCGAAATCAGAGCTCAGGGAGAAGTTGCTCTTGCCATCGCCTCTTCAGGAATTGCGGTGATGTTCATGGAAGAAAGGAGGAAAGCACATTCCGCACTTACCTTGCCACCTGACATCACCATTTCTGTCTAATATGAGATTGGGATAAATAAATCCCCGGGCAACTCTGCGTTATCAGCTAGTTACAGTATATTGGCCATCCTCTTTCTCTTCTTTGGAGCAAACATTAATGTGATTGTTTATTTCTTAGGTTTGGCCAAATAGTACAGTGGTCCATCTTTGATCCTTTATGGAACTTCTGCTGGCCACTTGAAGATCAACTGTGGCTGATGAACACAAGGAATTCTAGAAGATTCTGGAATGTAGGGGGGAATAATCTTCAGCGCTACTCAGAAGGAGACACAACATATCTACAATTGGTGGTGTATGCCCCAAACCAGGTGAATTATTTTCTTTTTCTTTATTTACTTAAAGATTAATTTCAGTTGTTTCATAAGAAGTTAGACTTTAATACCTCAGCATATACATATTTTGGCTAGATTCACACTTTTATTAAGCCAAATTAAGATTTGATGGTTGGCTAGCTTATTGTTTTTGCGTTGCTGTGTTTGGTAAACCATGACTTGGTATAATTTGTGAATCCAGCCAATGGTGGCTTAATGCACAAACCCTGATTAAATCAATGATAATTTAGAATGATGTGTGGAACAAGGTTTAAACAACATTGTATAGTATTTTACTTACCTGAACAGGTGGAAAATCAATCTTATTGCTACTGCTCATTCTGCTGAGTGTGATCCTGGATTTGCGCTATCGAAAAGTTTCTGCTGATGGGGCCGCTAACATATAAAGAAAGATGGTGGAAATACTTCAGTAGGCCAGGGCTTGATCTAATACACTTTTCATTCTGCTCTTCATTCTGAACTTCTTACGAAACATTTGTCCAAGCACAGAAATGAAAGGCGCCAACATGCTAAGCTATAAAAGATTACAGAATAACAGAGTTGGAAGGGACCTTGGAGGTCTTCTAGTCCAACCCCCTTTGATGAACCTTCACAATGAATCAAACAACCCATTGAATGAGCCTTCTTAAAAGTAAGCATGCTGTATGATAGCAGTCACACCTTGCGGGAGGTGGGAGTGGGAGGCACCGTTTTTCGGTGGTTCTCCTCCTACCTCTCGGACAGGTCGCAGTCGATGTTGGTTGGAGGGCAGAGGTCGACCCCTAGGCCCCTTAGGTATGGGGTGCTGCAGGGTTTGGTCCTCTCCCCCCTCCTGTTTAACATCTACATGAAGCCACTGGGTGAGATCATTCGGCGGCACGGGATAAAATACCACCAATACGTGGACGATACACAGCTGTATCTGTCCGCCCCGTGCCAACTCAGTGAAGCGGTTGACATGATGTGTCAGTGCCTGGAGGCTGTTAGGGTCTGGATGGGTGTGAACAAGCTCGCACTCAATCCCGACAAGACCGAGTGGCTTGCTTGTGTTTTTCCCTCCCAACGATTGGCCTTGTATTCCATCTCTCAGGCTGGGGGGTGAAATTATATGCCCCTCAGACAGGGTTCGCAATTTGGGAGTCCTCCTGGACCCACAGCTGACTCTAGAACACCATTTGTCGGCTGTGACCAGGGGGACATTTGCCCAGGTTCGCCTGGTGCACCAATTGCATCCCTACCTGAACCGGGAGGCTCTCAGAACAGTCACTCACGTCCTTGTGACCTCAAGACTGGACTACTGTAATGCGCTCTACATGGGGCAGCCCTTGAAGAGCATTCGGAGACTTCAGCTTTTCCAGAATGCAGCCGCGCGAGCGATTGTGGGTGCATCCCGGTACACCCACGTTACACCTATCCTCCGCGAGCTGCACTGGCTGCCTGTTGGACTCCAGACGCGCTTCAAGGTGCTAGTCCTTACTTTTAAAGCCCTACATAGTATCGGACCTGGGTACTTGAGAGACCGCCTCCTGCCAATTACCTCCCTACGACCAATTAGATCCCACAGATTAGGCCTCCTCCGGATTCCATCAGCTAGCCAATGTCGACTGTCGACCCCCCGGGGGAGGGCCTTCTCTGTGGCTGCTCCGGCCCTCTGGAACGATCTCCCTGTGGAGATTCGAACCCTCACCACCTTCAGGCTTTCCGCAAAGCCGTCAAGACCTGGCTGTTCCGGCAGGCCTGGGGCTGATGAGTTCCCAGCCCCACTCGAATTGTTACGACTGTTGTGGAGCTTTTAATCTGTTTCTTGTATTTTGTTTTTTGTCTCGGTTTTTTTTTTGTATTGCCCCCCTTACCTATTGATTTGTTAGCCACCCTGAGTCCCTCTGGGAATAGGGCAGCATACAAGTTTAATAAACTATAACTATAACTCTTCTCATATTTAAGTCTAACATTGCCTAGACACAATAGCATAGATTTGACATCATTCTAAGACAAATCTGCTGAACTGTGTTTATTAAACAAATCATAGTTGGTGTGGCTCACATAACTCACGAAGCCTCAGTGAAACAGCATATTTTAGCTGTTGATGATACAAAACTAAATTCTTCATATAGTGCCATTACACCTTCGGCCATAACCGACTCAAACCTCTGTCATTTTAGTTGATTTTGCTTTACACATTTTAATGGACTGTCCCATTCAGCCAGAATGCAGCATATTGGTTTGGTTATAATGCATTGTATGAACATGGCCACTGTTTTGTTGAGCTGGATTGAGGATTCAAATAGGAGCAATTTTCACTTTACAACTTGTCTCATCAGAATAGCTTAGAATTCTTGGTCATGAACAGATCACAGAACAGAATAACAGAATTGGAAGGGACCTTGAAGTTCTTCTAGTCCAACCCCCTGCCTAGGCAGGAAACCCTATACCACTTCAGACAAATGGTTATCCAACATCTTCTTAAAAACTTCCCGTGTTGGGGCATTCACAACTTCTGGAGGCAAGTTGTTCCACTGATTAATTGTTCTATCAGGAAATTTCTCCTTAGTTCTAGGTTGCTTCTCTCCTTGCTTAGTTTAAAAAGGTGGGTTTTGACTTAGCATGTTACGTGATCTCACACTGTTTAGTACAACATGGTGTAGAGCAGGAGAGATTAAATTGTAGATTTTACCAGGCGCAGCAAAAGAATAGCATGATCATGTCCCATTTTGGGGGTGTTGGCAGGAGAGCTGGCTGTTAGTTGATCAAGAAAGATAAAAATGGACTACTCACGTCTACCCGAGGGAGTGTATCTTTGTGAATCCTACTGGATCTGCAAGATAAAGAGGGCAGGTTTATTTCTCAGAAAAAAATGTCCTCCCTCTAGGGTGCTTCAAACCAGCTTATCAGACCTAATCCATGGGCGCTTTTAAGAACCAGCAACTCAAATGTCTCCTGCCCATTTAGAAAGTCACTTGAGATAAGGTTGGCTTTAGCCTTCTAATCAGCTGAGAAGAAACTGCCATTTGGGGTGGTGGATGGTACAAGCCCAGCTCCACCCTGCTTGGGCCAGAAAGAACAAGGAAGAGGGAACAGAGGCTTCCACTGAGTTGGTTGGAGACGTCTTCCCGGGTAAAATGTCTTGAATGACAGCTTTGCTTCTAAGAGACATCTGGGTTGCATAATTCCATCTCTAGGTAGAATGGCTGCTGTATAAAATTATATCAACTGGTGGAAGAGACTCTATTCTATTCCACTTGTTCAGTCAATCAGTTTATTACAGTCTTATACCAGAGATCAGAACAAATAAAAAACACTCAATAAATATACAATAAAAAATTCTAGTATAACATAACAAATAACAACTAAAATCTATAATAAAATCAGTCTGTCAATTGTACATGGTCTAACTATTGCTAAAATTGTTGAGGAAGTCATGGTGACTAATTCTCCACCCCTAGCTGAAAACGTTGTCTTATAACAGAGAGACAATCAGTTCCTCTACTCTGTTTTCTACCCGAATTGGCACCAGCTCTCCAAGATCTCAGACTGGCATGGGTATTTCCTAGGTCAGGCACCCCACATCTGGATGTCACCTGGACATCCAGATTAGCATAAAGTACTTTTAGGAAACTGCCAAGGCACAAACACTCCAGGAAGCTCCACCATGGCTCAAATACTTCTTAAGAACTCTGGCTTTGGCAGAGAAAGTTGGAGTCTCCTTTATATCACTATGCACATAACATTGCTCTAGGCCATTATTAGAGGGGGGGGGGGGAAATACTCCCAGACTCCTTGTGTCTAACAGACATTTTAACAGACTGGCCCATTCAGCCAGAAATGTGGTATATTGGTCTGGTTATAATGCATTATGTGAACATGGCTACTGTTTTGTTGAGCTGGATTGAGGATTCAAATAGGAGCAATTTTCACTTTACAACTTGTCCCATCAGCATATCTTAGGGTTCTTGGTAATGAACAGATCACAGAACAGAATAACAGAATCAGAAGGGACCTTGAAGATCTTCTAGTCAAACCCCCTAATTAGGCAAGAAACCCTACACCACTTCAGACAAATGGTTATCCAACATCTTCTTAAAAACTTCCAGTGTTGGAGCATTCATAACTTCTGGAGACAAGTTGTTTCATTGATTAATTGTTCTGTCAGGAAATTTCTTCTTAGTTCTAAGTTGTTTCCCTCCTTGATTAGTTTCCACCCATTGCTACTTGCCCTGCCTTCTGGTGTTTGGAGAATGGATTGACCCTCTCTTCTCTGTGATATACTCTTCACTATTTGGAAGACTGCTATCATGTGCCGCCTTGTCCTTCTTTTCATTAAACTAGACACCCAGTCCCTGCAGCTGTTCTTTATATGCTTTAGCCTCCAGCCCCCTAATCATCTTTGCTGCTCTTGTCTGTCTTCTTTCCAGAGTCTCAACATCTTATTTACAGTGTGGCAACCAAAACTGGATGCCGCATTCTAAGTGTGGTCTTACCCAGACCAAGCTCACACGGATCTGGAGATCTATGACAGATGGGGATAGAGAAATTTCCACTGCTTTCTATCTTGTTTTCATAATCTAAACCACTCTGCCCAGATTATTTGTATATCTGAACATATAGGTGTGTTAGGAGGAAAGGAATGCATCCATGCATCCATATCAACTTATCTGAATCAACTTATCCGTATCATCTCACGGGAAGAATGTAGCAACATCTTTTAGAGTCGGTTAGCATGCTGAGAGCATGGGAAAGTAAGAATTCTGTTACCTTTAGACATCTGGAAAGGGTTAGGTCCCTTCTCCTGCTACATGGCATGTTCTAACTCCTCACAGCCACAGGCCTCACATTCATATACCTCCTTCAACAATATTGTCTCAAAGTTTTGAGTCTTCATAAAGCAATGTAAGCAGGCTTTTGAACGGAGTTAGTCCTGTGCTACTATGAACAGCATTATTGCACCTGACCTCAGTGAAAGGCAGCAGGTCTGCCCAGTTGGACTGCTGATAGTCCACGTAGCACCTCAGGTACTGTTCTACCATTGCATTCAGTCTCTCTGCCCCCCCCATTGATACTCAGATGAAAGGTCGAGCTAAAGCCCCAGGATGACCCAATGGACCACAGGAACTTCCTCCAGAACCTAGCTGTGAACTGGACCCCTCTGTTTGAGATAATTCTTTGTGGTGCTCCATGCAGGTGGTAGATGTGCTTCAGGAATGGTTTGGCCAACTGCTGGGCTGAGGGTAGTCCGCTGCAGGGTATGAAGTTTGCCTGCTTGCAGAATAAGTCTATTACAGTCTTGATCAGCGTGTCCCTCCTACTTTTCGGCACCTCCGCTATAAAATCCATTGCGATTTCCTCCCATGGCCTCGTTGGCTCTGCTACCTGTTGCAGCAGTCCGGGTGTGGTCGAGGGTGGTGGTTCTGAGCATTTCTTCATGGTTGTGCAGATGGTATAACTTTTCACATAATGGTCCACGTCTTTCTTTATGCCGGGCCACCAGAAATTGCCTCCGTGCAAACCCTGACACAGGCAAGTATGCAGAGAAAGAATGCCAACGGAAGCACATTCACTGCACCCTTTCGGCCCCATCGTGTGGTTTCTTATGGGCAAATGGTTTAACCCCCACTCCCATCTTCCCACAAGGGAGGAGAAGCAGTTAAAGGCAACCCTCCGATCATTTATGGAGGATGGGAGCTTGGTAATGGGGCCATGATTGATAGGTGTCCTTCCGTGGTGGGTTTCAAAATTTTTTGGAACCTCTTCTGTAGGTGTGGCCTGCTTTCCAGGTCCACTGGTGGAACCTCTTCTAACCGGTTCAGTAGATTTGACGAACCGGTTCTACCGAATAGGTGCGAAGTGGTAGGAACCCAACTCTGGTGTCCTCCCAGGAGTCAGAAAGTAGAATGAAGCAAGAGTTAGACCTGTGTGAGTCTAACGGTCCCACTTTGCATCTCCAAAACCTCAGAAGTCCAATCCATAGTTTGTTGGCTGGACATCTCAAGGATCATGCGAGTCTCGGAACTTCATCATGACAGACAGGAGGTGAACTAAGGACTGATACAGATTGCCCAGATCCATAGAAAGGCTTAAGACTGTGATGGCGAACCTATGGCATACGTGCCAGAAGGAGCACACAAAGTCATGTTGGATGGCATGCGTGGAATCCCCCATACCTCTTCTGGGTTTCTGGCACACATGCATGATGATCAGCTGACCTTTGTGCGTGCATCAGTGCCGAAACAGGAAGAGTAGGTGACACACTGATTGTCACATGTGCATGCGCGCCAGCAACCAGAAATTCATTTTTCAATGCACACATGTCCCCTGGAGGGACAGCTCTTCTTCTGGGTTGCATCCCAGACGAGTGTACGCTGTCGAAAAGGTTCACCATCACTGGCCTAAGACTTGTGCTGTCCTACCCTACTTATGTAAATTCCCTCTCCAATGAAGAGGAAGTAAGACAGGAATATTGACTTAAGGCCAAGAATCACACAAATATTTTACGAGGGAAAGGGTTCTGTAGGCGATGTCAGGAGAACTTGCGCAACCACATTCCAGAGAGCAGCAGCAATTGTGCATCCTCTTGGCAAATTAACACACATTTCTCTGGCACCAAACGTTGACCTTAATATTTACAGCGTTGAACCAAAACTGAAGATAACCCAGCTTGAAGTTTAGGTTGAATGGCAGAAATCAGTTGAGAGAAATTGGACCAGTCACACTCCCTCTTAGCCTAACCTTACAATGTTGTTATTCTGGAAGTAAAATGAAAGGGAGTTCTTATTCTTAATGCCCAGGGAGATTCTCAGTCATCCAGATCATGACTGTCCCAAAGGGGCATTTTTTTCAAAAGGTAACTGGACTTTGTTTTTCCTTGAAGATGTTTCGCTTCTCGTCCAAGATACTTCTTCAAAACAAAATCCAATTGCTTTTTGGGAAAAAAAAACACCTTTGGGTTTTATTCTTGATATTATGAAGAAAAGACAGGATATAAATCTGACAAAAGGGAAATGGAGAAGGAAGTAATCTGAGTGATTTGAGAAGCGTGTTGCTATAAAAATGTATCTGTGGCCGGTGTATGCAAATCCAGAATGTACATTTATAGAAATGCTCACTTATAAAGAAGGAAGGCCCAGATTACATAACTGTGTACATAAAAGAACATGCAGTAATTTAACAGCAGTGTCCATGGTGCTCTCGATTTATATAAACTGACAGCAAACAACACATTTTGAGGCAGAGGTGAAATCAACATACCTTTGCTATTGGTTCACAAATGTGAGCGTGTGCGCAGGACCTTCCCCGCATGCGCAGAGCGTCAAAAGTGGGACGTGATGATGTCTGGGCAGGTGGGCGGAGCCTCCCCCTGCCACTGTTACTGGTTCGCCCGAACCGGATAGAACTGGCTGAATTACACCACTGTAAGTTAGGGTAATGAAACGTCTGCAAGAAAACAAGCAAACTCACAGAGTACCAAGGACCCCTCATGTCAACCCTGAGCTACAAATATTCTCCTTGATTGGTAGCAGTAGGGTAGTTTTGGTAGCACCTACTCATGGGCATCAGGGCTTCACCTCCTCCTCTGTGGAGCCAAATGTTGCCTCAGAATGAAGTATAACTGTAGCTTCAGATTGAAATAATTGCCGGATTTCAAATAGCCAAATCTTAAAATCTTCATGTCCAAAACTCTCTGATAAACTGTACACCTTGCGACAATTCAACAGGAACTTAAAATATATATGAAACCATTCCAATGGTCATTCAACAATTACCGTAGTTTTTCGGACTATAAGACGCACCGGTGTATAAGAAATACCAAGATTTCGAAGAGGTAAGTAAGAAAAAAAAGTTTTTGTCCTCCTGGCCCCCAGGAGCATTCTGTAGGCTTTAGCAGGGCTGAGGGAAGGCAAAAATGACCCCATTTTTGCAAAAATGGGTGGAAAACC
This sequence comes from Thamnophis sirtalis, assembly GCF_051295495.1. NCBI lineage: Eukaryota > Metazoa > Chordata > Lepidosauria > Squamata > Natricidae > Thamnophis > Thamnophis sirtalis. Next base: position 78,361,393 of record NW_028261382.1, read on the forward strand.
GGGCATTTTTTGCAAAAATGGGGCATTTTGGCCTTCCCCGAGCCCTGCTGAAGCCTGTAGAGTGCTTCTGGGGGCTGGGGAAAGGCAAAAATGCCCCTGTTTTTGTAAAAAAGGTCTGTTTTTAGCAAAAATGGGATGTGGGGGTGAGGCCAAAAATAGCTGTATTCAGTGTATAAGACGCACCAACATTTCCACCCTCTTTTTTTTGGGGGGGGGAGGTATGTCTTATACTCTGAAAAATACGGTAGTCAAAATATATTTGCGGCTTTGTTAAATAAACAAACCCCAGTCATGTGATTCCCAAAAATCAACTCTAAGTTGGAATCCAACAACTCACTCAGAATCAAACAAAGTAAAACATACCGTTAATAGCAATAGCACTTAGACTTACATACTGCTTCACAGTGCTTTATAGCCCTCTCTAAGCAGTTTACAGCGTCACCCAACAATCTGGGTCGTCATTTTACCCACCTTGGAAGGATAGAAGGCTGAGTCAACTTTGAGCCTGGTGGGATTTGATCTGCCAAACTGCTGGCAGCTGGCAGTCAGTAGAAGTAGCCTGCACTACTGCACTCTAACCACTGCACCACCGCAGCTCAATGTCTTTCCTTTGCCAAGAGTGAGTCAACATTTCATGCATTTAAAAATGATCAATTGCCATGGTTTTCCCTCTACTTTTTAGAAGGTTCTTTTATTTAATACCACTGTAGATTTATCTTCCTACACACACCAATGTACAGGTGCATCTTTCATGCGCATGCATGATATTCGTTTGGCTATACAAGAAGGCACGCCAGTTTTAGCAAAAAGTACATTGTTTGCATGTATGCATATGACTGACATACTATCCTTTGTAGGGTTTGTAGAGCCAGTTTGGTGTAGTGGCTTAAGTGCTGACTAGAAACCGGGAGACTGGGAGTTCTAGTCTTGCCTTAGGTATGAAAAACCGGCTGGGTGACTTCAGGCCATTTACCGCCTCTTAGCCCAACCCACGTCACAGGTTTATTGCTGTGGGGAAAATCGGAGGCGGAAGGAATATTAGGTATGTTGACCATCTTGAGTTATTTATATAAAAATGAATAAAGGCAGGGTTAAAATAAATAAATGAAATATAATGTTACGTCCACTTTCTTCCCCTTCTGTTAATCTATTTATAGACACAATGCAAGCAGATTTATAAATGGCATTCTTCTTTCCCTCTTCATGGGAGAGGTGAAGGATCAAAATAAGTATCTGTTGAATGGCAGCTTCTGAACTTGTAGGAATCAAATGTACACAAAGAGGTACATGGCCAGAACTATAAGTCAGAAAGTATAACTATCTCCAAATTCAGCTTCTGTCTGCCTCTGGAAATGTTTTACGCTTCTCCTCAGTGCAATTGTTGTTATCTGTGGATTGTGGTCTTACAAGTGTCATTCTGGATAGTCTCCTCGTGCTGTCATTTTGCATGAAACAGGGGGGGAAAGAGACACGTATGACTTAGGGTTTTGACGATTAGAAAAAAAAATACAGTAGTAAGGAGGGGGTGGGGAAAGAGAGCTTTCTTTTGTAACCAGTTTTGTAATTACACTTACAACTGCTGCAAAGAAAATCAAAAGCTGTTTTTCCGTTTTCATTTTTTTTTCCTTTTTGCACTTTTGTTCTGTTTGGCTTTTCCTTTCTTTATTTTATACTAGATTTTTGTTTTTTAATCTTTTTTTAAAAATAAACTCTTCATAAAATTTTACTTTGGGGGGGGGGAATCACCCCCTACCGTCATCTCAAATTGCCGCTCTGGAGATTGTGCAATTGCTTCACTGCACATTTTAAACTCATTGGTTGCACAACCGCAGTGCCAAAGAGCGTTGGTCTAACCACGTGGAGTTAGGTTAAGACGTTGCAGCATGAGGCTGGTGATTCTCTGGCCAGACAATTCTACTTCCTTTCCTTGTCTGTCTTCCAGCTTCCCTATTAACAGTCAACCAGTATCTGTGACCTCTAAAGGCACTCAATTCTTCTCAGGCTAGGTGAGGGGTTACCTGTACTATTTTTTTTTCGTAGTGGTCCTAATCATACATCATTGTTCACAAACATTCATGTGCAAAATTGTGAACAGATGAGCAAGTAAGTATGTTTTGATCTATCCACAATTTTACGGATTGTTATATGTATGTCTCCTTTAAATAGATACATGACAAAACATCTAAAATCTTGCAGAATTCTAGCGTTTGGGTTGCTCCAGTGGGGAGAAGAACAAATTTTGATAGATCAAGGATGTCATTTGGTTCTGCACCTAATAACTGCAGCAAGACTGTTGGTGGCGCAATATTGGAAGAAGGAAGACTTGCCTACAATCCAAGAATGGACATTGAAAGTCACAAACTTAGCCGAGATGGCTAAAATATCGGCATATCTTAAAGATCACTCAAATGAGAGATATAAACGAGACTGGAAAAAATGGATTGACTATATACAAAATAAATACGGGACCAAGAAATTCCAGTTAGGCTATGCTTAAGATCAGAAATGATTTAAACTGTTTAAAGTTAGTTCAGTAAGAAGAAGCTAAGGTCAATGTGGAATGTCATTAATTTCTTTATTTCTTTTTTCTCAATAGATTTTAGACTCTGTTAGTTAAAAATCCATACCGTGTACAGGTTCTGGGAAGTCGGAGGGGGGGGGAAGGAGGAGGGGGGTTGGGGGGTGGAGGGAGGGAGGGGCATACAAAAAAAAATTGCACTTCAATGTTTTAATGATTGACGAATGATGAAATATTTGTGTTTTTTAAAAGAAATAAAACCTTTGGAACCCCCCCCCCCCAAAAGGATGTCATTTTTGGATTCTGGCCTAAATAATCATATAGTTGTTGATGGGAAACAAGCGGCAATAAAATAAGTTGTAAATAATCAATTATTAAAGGCAACATTTTAAACCAGACATTTTAAAAAATGAATAATTATTTTACAAATCTTTTTCATTGATGATATATTTAAAAAATAATGTTCCCTACTTTGTGATGTGTTTATAATTATGAAAATTAGTAGTTGTTCAAAGAACCTGGGCCCAGAAAGCAATATACATTTACCTCCAGGCCATAGGTGGTATTCAGCAGGTTCTGACCAGTTCTGGAGAACCGGTAGTGGAAATTTTGAGTAGTTTGGAGAACCGGTAAATGCCACCTCTGGCTGTCCCCACTCCATCTATTCTCTGCCTCCTGAGTGCCAGCTGATCGGGAGAGAATGGGGATTTTGGAATAACCTTCCCCTGGAGTGGGAAAGGAATGGAGATTTTACAGTATCCTTCCCCTGCCCCGCCCACCAAGCCAAGCCACACCCACCAAGCCACACCCACAGAACTGGTAGTAAAAACATTTTGAATCTCACCTCTGCTCCAGGTGTTAAATTCAGTTTTAGAAAATATTGAACTTCTGTACTCTTCTTTCTTTTTAAATATAAATTCACAAATAAACAAATAACATAACGAAATGCAGCAGCCTGAGCTGTTGAACACTGAACAACAGCTGTTCAGATACACATGGAACTACTCCATCATTTTGAGCTGCAAGGTTAAAGAGATTTGTGGTGCAATACAGTTTGAAGGCCATTAACATAAATTACATTCAGTTGAAAACTAAATATATTGCATTTGGTTAAAAGCACAAACAGATGGAGGTCTTTCATTCTGAAGCCACACCAAAGTCTCTTGCTAGGTAGCGGCCACACAGTTATGGATTTTCAGTGTCTCGAATCATTCAGCAAGTCATGCCGAGTTGGCTCTTGGCTTACATTGGGGGGAATCTGAGTTGAGCCTTAAGTTTTCTACTTCTCTGGCAGCCTGCCATGCCGTAGAAGTGTGGAAGTTGGTGAGAGAGAACATTTTCTCAATCCATTTCTCGTAATTTAGCTTGCAAAAGTAAACTCTAGAATCCAGACAATTTGTACTGGCTGACCTTCCTTGCCCAATGAATAATAGCATCCTCTTTAGATTATCTTGACTCCCATTTAACCCAGACAGTGGAATTTCTAAAGGCCATGATGGTTCTCTACTGGAGAAAAATTATTATTACGTACACAAAGTGTTAAGGGGATGAGGTGGCTCAGTGGCTAAGACGCTGAGCTTGTTGATCAGAAGGTCAGTAGTTCAGCGGTTCGAATCCCTAGTGCCGCCTAATGGAGTGAGCTCCCATTACTTGTCCCAGCTTCTGCCAACCTAGTAGTTCGAAAGCATGTAAAAATGTAAGTAAAAAAATAGGAACCACCTTTGGTGGGAACGTAACAGCGTTCCATGAGCCTTCGGTATTTAGTCATGTCGGCCACATGACCATGGAGATGTTTTCGGACAGCGCTGGCTCTTCAGTTTTGAAACGGAGATGAGCACCGCCCTCTAGAGTCGGGAATGACTAGCACATATGTGCAAGGGGAACCTTTAGCTTTATACAAAGTGTTAAATCTCAGCTGCTTAACCAGAACCCTAATGCATCAGATTAGTGCCTGACTCCATTGTTACTTCCTCAAACCCCCACAACTTCAACCTTAAACTGTTTACCGTAGACCTCACTCCATTCCTAGGAGATCTATAAGGGGGCGTGCATAAGCGCACCAGCGTGCCTACTGTCGCTGTCCTACTGTCCCTATTTGTAGTCATTTCATGTGCTCATGTCCATGTTTATACTTATACCTGTTATCTCGTACATGTTTGACGAACTAAATAAATAAATAAAATAAAAGTGTATATGCAGATCCAAGCAGTGTGGGCATTTCGTAATTGGCAGATGGAAGTTTTGTCAATGTATATATTTTCTAAGTGCCAATCAAGATTTTTTGGGTATGGCATTCAGTGGGACAGGGGTGGGTTCAACTGCTGATTCGCTCGTGTGCGCCCTTCGCTCGTGCACACATGCGCAGTTCAATTAAAATTGTTCTGCTCATGCTCAGAACTCAAACACTAAATGGCGGCGGTGACGGTGGTGACTGGGGAACTAGTTCGGGGGCATGGCAGGCCTGGGTCGTTGCCACTTTGTGTCCTTTTCCAATTCTTTGTGTAGTATCCCCCTGGCATTGCCACATCATTTGTCTGCGCTTTCTTTTTTTCAATCAAGAGTTATATCTGGTGCACTATGGCTAAGATTCTATCAGTCCATATTCAGAAATCCCACCATATTTTAACCTGCTCATTTCAATTACTTTTTCAGCTATGTGTTTCCAGCAATTTTTTTCCCATTTCTGCCAGATGATAATTTTGACAGATGTTCCAGTGGATCATTACAGCAACTGTGTTATGTTGTTTAGAATCAATTTGTGCAATCTTCCTGCATGAACTGAATATAAGACCCACAGTTTCTTCTGCTTCTGTGTACAATCTGTATTTTAATCTTTTGATAGTTTTTCAATGTTGGCCTTGATTGCATTTGTTCAAATAGCTTGCTTATTCTTGACCAGCCAAAATCAAGGCTTTGGTTTCTTTTTCTTAAATGTTCCAGCCTGTAAGGCTGCCAGGTTTTATCTTTAGCCATTTTCCCCTCAATCTTTTGTAGAAATATTACTGCTTTACTCTAAGAATTAAGATTACACTTAACCCTATGTTCCAAAGAAATGTTTGCAGGAATTTTGAATGATATTTTTTAGGGTTAAAGATGGGTAAAAATATATAAAATAGAATGAAAATATAAATATAAATAAATGAATTCATACCCATCTCGAAAGTCAATCTTACTTAAGGGGCAAAATCTTCCTTCTGCCAATGGTTGTTAGGCAACATGGGAATGAATAACTATTCTCCTGAACTCAGTGGGGACGGAGAATTGGGTCTAGAGACCCCCAATAAGTCCAAGAAGACTTAAAACTTTACTACAGGAAGTCCTTGATTTACAACAATTGAGCCCCAAATGTGTATTGCTAAGGGAGACAGTTAAATGAATTTTGCTCCACTGTATGATCTTTCTTGCTACAGTTCTTAAGTGAATCTCTGCAGTTGTTAAATTGTTAAGTTGTTACATGGTTGTTAAGTGAATCCAGCTGTTGACTTTGCTTGCCAGAAGGTAACGAAAGGGGATGGTGCGATCCCCAAATACTGCAAATGTAGTAAATATGAGCCAGTTGCCAAGTGTCTGAATTTGGATGGCGTGACCATGTTGGTCACCAAATGTTGCAAACATTTCCAAGTGTGGAAAATGCCCACAAGACACATTTTAAATGTCATTATAACTTCAGTCACCTAATGAACTGCTGTAATTTGAGGTATTCATGTAATTTGCGGACTACCTGGGCATGACTAGTCTAGTGAAGAGAAGGACCAGGGGTGACAGGATAGCATCTTCCAATACTTGAGGGGCTGCCACAGAGAGGAGGTCAAGGTGTTTTCCAAAGCGCCTGAAGGCCAGACAAGGAACAATGGATGGGAGAGATTCAACCTGGAAATAAGGAGAAATTTTCTGACAGTGAGAACAATCAACCAATGCAACAGAAGTTGCCTTCTGAAGTTGTGGGTGTTCCATCACCGGAGGCTTTCAAGAAGAGACTGGACTGCCATTTGTCAAAAATGGTGTAGGTAGATCTCCTGCTTGGGTAGGGGGTTGGTCTAGATCAGTGTTTCCCAAACTTGGCAACTTTAAGACTTATGGACTTCAACTCCCAGAGTTCTCCAGCCAGAAGAGCTAGCTGGAGAATTCTGGGAGTTGAAGTCCACAAGTCTTAAAGTTGCCAAGTTTGGGAACCACTGGTCTAGATGATCTACAAGGTCCCTTGCAACTGTTAATCTAATCTAGTTGGCTGTTGCATTTGCATCCTTTCCAGCATGTATTTCAGTGATATAATCTCCACCCAATGCCTCTGGAAGTCAGGCATGATCGAAAGGGAATTTTTTTATGTACTGCTGGCACCAAGATGATGGAACTGTCCTAACATGGGGATTTTTTCCAATTCTTCTTTTCAGATCCTTATTTCCTCTTGCAGCAATTGTTTGAAGTTTGGCCACCTTCCAAATGTTGTTGGAATCCACGTGATTTCTGATTATATGAGCTGAAGCTGGCCAGAGTGGGAGCTCAATGTTTGGGAGGATTACATTCATTAAGGATTGAAAGTCTCTTCTGGATTCGCTGCTTAAAAAAAATGTGATTTTACGGTTTTGATGATTAAATAGTATAGATGACAGAAAGGAGAGTGACACAGGTAGTCCTCAACTTACAATAGTTCATTTAGTGATGGTTCAAAGTTACAACGGCACTCGATAAAGTGACTTACCATATTTTTCAGAGTATAAGACGCACCTTCCCCCCAAAAAAGCATGGAAATGTTGGTGCGTCTTATACACTGAATACAGCCATTTTTGGCCTCCAGAATCCCCTGCATCCCATTTTTGTGAAAAATGGGTAAAAAATGGGGCATTCTTCATCAAAATGGGGGTGTTTTTGCCTTCCCCGACCCCCCAGAAGCACTCTGCAGACTTCAGCAGGGCTGGGGGAAGGGAATAATGCCCCCATTTTGGTGAAAAACGGGGGCGTTTTTGCCTTATTGCAGCCCTGCTGAAGCCTGCAGAGTGCTTCTGGGCAGTGGGGGAAGGCAAAAACTTTTTTTCCTTCCTTATCTATTCGAAATCTTGGTGCGTCTTATACACAGGTGCATCTTATAGTCCAAAATATGGTATGTCCGTTTTTCAGTGACCACCTTTACAGCATCCCCATGATCAGGTGATCAAAATTCAGACGCTTGGCAATTGGTTCACATTTATGACGTTTGCAGTGTCCCAGGTCATATGATCCCCTTTTGCGACCTTCTGACCAATAAAATCCACGGGGAAGACAGATTCACTTAACAATCGGATTACTAACTTAAGCAACTTCAGCAATTCACTTAACCACTGTGGCTAGAAACTTCATAAAATGGGGCAAACCTCACTTAATAAATGCCTCATTTAACAACATACATTTTGGGTTCAGTTTTGGGCTCAGTGGAGGATTACCTATATGATGTAACTTTAGAGAGAGAGGTTAAAATATATTTGAACTTATCACTACTGTGAAGAACATTGAAAGTGACTTCTTTGTATATTTTTCTTTTTCAACTTCATTCTTGCTTCCTCCTTTCCTTTCCCTTTCTTTTCCCTACTTAATATTACATGCAGGGATGTATAATTATATAAAGATAATGATGAGAATAGTGGGAAATTGTAACCAGGTCAACATTAGGCTGGGGTGGTGGTGTTTAAAAGCACAATGACTACATATGTATACTTTTCTGTTATATTGTTTTGTTTTTTTTTACTAAAAAGGAGAATACAGGTTAAAATTAAATATGTATATTGAAAAGAAATTATAAATGCCATCAACATAAAATGGAGCTCGCTCAGAAGCTGAAATACACCAAGCAAATGAGATGAAGAGTGGGAAGTAGAGGGGAGAGGTAAGGGAAGAAGAGAGGGATAGGAGAGAGGGCAAGAGGGGGAGAGGAGGAGAAAAATGAGGAGTGGTAAGGGGAGGGAGGAGAAGGAGGAAGGGGAAGTTGAGAAAGGAAGGATGACAGAGGGAAGAAAGGAGGTAGGGAGGGGAAGGAGAGAGGGAGAAGAAAGTGATGGATAAAGTACAAATAGGGTGTATGGAGAGCAGAAGAGCCAATAATTGGTTTTTGGGAGTTGTTGGTAAGATGAATTGATGTAAATATTTAATAATACAATATAATGTTGGTTATGTAATAGTATATGTGTGATTATATGTTATGAAAATGGAAAAAATATTTTTTTTTATTAAAAATATTACTTTGCTAAAAACCTTGTTTTTATCTTCTCATTTCAAAGTTTTAATAAAAATTATACCTCTTTTATCTGCAGGTAGCCTGCAACTCATGAGCACAATGGAAGCCAGAATTTCTGTTATGAAGCAAGGTGAATGCTAAGTAAGTTGGGCCTGATTTTATGACCTTTATTTGTCGTGGTGGTGAAGGAAATTGTGGCAGTTGTTAAGTGAAGCATGTGGTGATGAAATGAATTGGCAATCCCATGACCCCAGGGCTTTGCCAATGTTTTAAATACATATTGGTTGCCAAGCACCCAAATTCTGATCATATGTATTTAATTATTGAATTTATATTGCCGCCTATTTGCCCATGGCAATTCAAGGCAGCTTACAGACTATAAAACCACATTTAAAACAATAAAAACTAATGAAAAGAATCAAATAAATTAATATAGCACAATATAACAATATGTATAGTGTGTGTGTGTATATAAAGTGTTACGTCAAAGCACCTGGTATGCCCAAATATGGGAGGGAGCATACTGCTTCCCTTTTGCCTTTCAGCCTTAAAATCTTCTTAATCATTTCCTTGGCTCAGCTGATAAGGGAGGAGAGCTTGTGGCTTAGAGGTTAATATAACTGCCTAATATGTAAAAACAGCCCATCCCAGTAAGGGTATGGCTAGCTAATGAGAGTTAAATAGCTTGAAATAGTTATAGCAGTCTCACTTCATTTATTTATCAGCAAAAATGATACACATACATACATACATACATACATACATATGCCCAAATATGGGAGGAAGCTTACTGCTTTCATTCTCTGTCCATCGGCTCGTCACAAGAGACCATCCAGACAGAAACCCAATATTTTTACTGTTGCCCTTGTTACATTTGTGTTGTATTTGTGCTGATAAATAAATAAAGGGAGACTAGTATACAGGGCGGGGCATAACCTTTTCCTAGGGGGTCACAGCAACACTTGTAATAACAACACAAATAATTCATACACCATTCGAAAGCCCATCAAAAACTGAGTTTATTGACACGATTTAATAGTCAGTATGACCACCATTAGCCCTTTGAACAGCATTCAAACGAGGTGGATAAGAACACAACAAATCCTCAAACAGTTCCGTTCGATTTTCCAGATTTTTCAACACAGTTTCCAAATTCATTCTCAAAGTTTCAACCGAATATCGATTTTGACCTTGCTCCTGAATCATCAGAGCTTCCACTTCATCCTTAATTATGGCCCCAATGTTCTCTGCCGGATTGAGATCTGGCGAATTTCCCGGCCAGACGTCATTGCCCCAAAATTCGACATTGTTTTCCTTTAACAATTGCTGAGTCGCATTTGCACGCATGCAAGGAGCTTTGTTCTTCCGAATCGAATTTTCCAGCCATTCTTAAAGCAAATTTAACATTTAATAGCTCATTCAATTCAGTTTTTTATGGGCTTTAAAATGAGGTGTCGCGGAAGTTGTAAACTGCTGTCGATCTTGCTGTGACCCCCTAGGAAAAGGTTATGCCCCACCCTGTAGATCTATTTCAAGCTATTTAGCTCTCATCAGCTAGCCATACCCTTACTGGGATTAGAACCTGTGCTGTATTACATTTTAGGCAGATGTGTTAACCACTAAGCCACAAGATCCTTCTCCTTTATCAGCTGAGCCAGGGTAATAGGTATGTATTTAGTGTTGCATCTCCTGGTATGCAACACTAAATACTAAATTTATTTATCAGCACAAATACAACACACACACACACACACACACACACATATACACACACACACACACACATATATATAATATATATATAATATATATATATGTGGTGTGTGTGTGTGTGTGTGTGTATACATAAATACACAATATAATATAATATAAAAGGGACATGACAGCTCAGTGGCTAAGATGCTGTGCTTGTCAATCAGAAAAGTCGACAGTTCAGTGGTTCGAATACCTAGTGCCGCATAACAGAGTGAGTTTCTGCCAACCTAGCAGTTCTAAAGCTCGTAAAAATGCAAGTAGAAAAATAGGGACCACCTTTGGTGGGAAGGTAACAGCGTTCCGTGTGCCTTCAGCGTTTAGTCATGTTGGCCACATGACTAGAGAGATGTCTTCAGACAGCACTGATTCTTCGGCTTAGAAACGGAGATGAGCACTGCCCCCTAGAGTTGGGAACAACTAGGACATATGTGTGAGGGAAACCTTTACCTTTCAACATAACAAATCACACCCACCCACCTGCCACCCTGGTGACAGATCACACAAGCCATTTAATGGCCTCCATCCCACTCTGCGTTCCCCAGGCCCACTGGTAGAATCAGGTCTTCAGTGCCTTCCAGAAGAGAATTAGAGTGGGGGCCGTTCTAATCTCTGGGGGAATGATGTTCCAGAGAGAGGGAGCCACCACAGAGAAGGCTCTTCTTCTGGGTCCCACAAGGTGTATCTCCCTTAGGGATGGGACCCACAACATTCCCTGCCTCCCTGCTCTGATAGGTGTGGTAGATGTGACTGACAAGAGACATATGAGGATTCTGTAATAATTGTAATGCGAGGGCCAGTCGTAAGTAACTTTTTCCAATGCCATTGTAACATTGAACGGTCACTAAATGAATATTTGCAAGTTGAAGACTGCCTGTACATAAAATAAACATTTGGGTGATTTCCTGGTGGCCCACCCATTTAAAATAAACCTTGCCAAGCGGACACCATAAATATGCTTTTAGTTCCCACCACTATGTCCTTGGAGATTTTGTGATTAAGCTGACCGGAAAATTTAGTATTCCAAAATTGTTTTGCTCATAACTGCTAGCTTTTATTTGGAGTCACACATCACAAACTAATTTGTTGAGTGAATCCAACTGACCGAGTTGTTTCAAACCAAAAAAGCCACACCGGGGTATGTAAAAATAAATAAATTACTGCATTCCAAAATGCTTTGGGAAAAAGAAGACGGGCCTGGACGGTTTTTGTTAATTTTTATTGTATCTACTGTGTTACTCTGTATGCTGCCTTAAGTGGTGAAAAATGAAAACAATATAATTATGTTGCAATGAATGGTAAGATGATTAAACAATCATGTTCGCTTCTGGGACTTGCCAGTATTAGGTTCACGTTGCAAAAGCTGCCCAGTTGTGGTTTGTTCAACAAACCAGGATTCCATTTATTCCTGTGAGGGGGTCCTTGCGTCTTGCAATATTATTTGTGAAGGTCTCCCAATTCAATCACCCACCCTCAAACGCCTCTTTATTAAAGTAAGGAAGGCGTTTTTGCAAACCCAGGGTGGCAAAGCAGAAGAGAGCCGAGGGGCTCCCGGATCGAGAAAATCCAGGCCCTTGGTCCAGGCATTGCAGGCCGGCCCAACTCACGCATGCCTCAACACACACACAGACACACAGACACACACACAGACGCATTTTTCCAACTCGTAAACTAACAAGAAAAAAAAAACCCCACAAAAAAACGCTCCTTTGCGCTTCCCGGACTCCAAGCCCGATTGCCATCCCCGTCCCGTCTTTGCCAGGGCGGGCAGGCGGCCCAAGGAAAGCGCAGGCCTGGATCCCGCCTAGCGGGCGCAAGCACGGCCCTTTGCCTTCCCGAGGATTTGCTGGCAGGACTGTAAGTCACCTCCAGCACCCAGCCCGAGCGCCCTAGCGGCTGGCTGCCAGGAAGCCGCGGCGGCAATGAAGGAACCCAGCTTGTGCCAATGGCGCACCGGGCGCTGCGCTTTTACGCGCCGCGATTGGCCGGCGGCTGGCGGAGCGGGGAGGGCGGGGCGGGGGCGGGGGGAAGCGTTACTTTCCGAAGTGAACTTTCTCTTTCCCCCCCACAACCCCACCCCCCCACCCCGTCTCCTCCCTCCTGCCTTCCCTCCCTCCCCGCCTCCCTCCACGGTGTCTCCCCTCCCGCAGCGGCCGCTTCGCCTTGTTTTTGCGCGCGGATGGAACTGAGCTGCGGCGTTGCGGGGAGGAAAGGCGGCGGAGGAGGCTCCACCATCGGCGGCAACAGCAGCGGCAGCGGCGGCGGCGGCGGCGGCGGGCAAACGACGGCCACGCCTGCCAACCTCGCGTCTTCCTCCTCCTCCTCCGCCGCCGCCGGGCTCCTGATGGACGGCGAGAGTCCCTGCGAGGACTACGAGAGCCTGCCCAACAACGCCTCCCTCTACACGCATATGACGGCCGGGGCGGTGGCCGGCATCCTGGAGCACACGGTCATGTATCCCGTGGACTCCGTCAAGGTGGGTCGGGGGGCGATCGGAGGATTTTGGGGGTGGGATGGGGGGTGGGTGGGAAGGAAGTGGGACGCCTGGGCCAGGACAGGAGAGAGTCTTCCCTTTCTCCTGTCTCTCTGCTTGGCTGATCTTTGCCAGACTACAAAGCCCATCACTGCAGCGGAGAAAGGGAGCCTTACCCAACGCGTTTGGCTTGGAGAGAGGGGACCCGCTCCTAGGCATTCTCCTCTGCGCCCCCCCCCCCCCATTCTGCTTGCACCTAATCTTGGGGCTCCCTTTTTTGGCATTCCTACCGGGGTGCAAGAATTCACTTGACTCCTGTAAAATATAACTTCAGGAGAGGGGGGGGGGAAACCTGGGTCTGTGCAATTCTACAAATTGTAGCTAGGGATTGCGAAATCAGCCTGGCAGCTGCGTTTGGGACAACCTGATTCTGGTTTCCCCTGCTTCTTCCCTTCCCCCCAAAAACAGATCTGTCGGGCCACTTTTCTTGCATTGATCTACTTCTGCCTTGAGTGTCCTCTCACAGCTGTCTCTTGGGAAAGGTATAACACATTGGCCCTGGGGCCTTGCAATGGTATATAATAATCACATGTGTTGCTAATTATGGGGTTGGGAGATGGGATGTTTCCAGATGTGGCAGGTACTCTGGAGCCCTTCGGTGGCTTCATGCAGGGTTGGTGTGTGATGCGATGCTGGCCTTTTCTTGGCCAGAGGGAGGGAGATTGGGCTCAACTTAATCCCAAGGAGCCCTTCAGTTGGAAACACACTTAAGAGAGAGATGCTGGTTGGCCATACAGCAGATCTTTGACAAGCGCCTGGAGAAGAGCATCAGCTTCAGCCTAATTAATTGGTCATTATTAATCCCTGGCATTAAGAATTAACCTCATTAGAAGGCCAGCAAAGACTCTTGCTTTGATCTGCAACTGTAGTAAATTTGTAAAGATCTGGTACAATGCCTAGAAATACTCCGTGTAGACGTCCCTGAGTAGCATCTACGTGTTGAACTGGACCCCAGATCTGGAATAACTGTAATCATAGTTTCCTGACCGACCACCTTTTTTTAATTGGAAGTGGTCTCACAGATTGCTTAATCGTCTTTCCTACCTTGCTGATCAGAAGGCTGATCACTGATCTCTCCCCCCCCCCTCTCTCACACACACAGACACACACAGACACAAACACACAGTTTGCCCATCTGGCATCAACGGTTCCTTCAAAATATTGCTGAAGGTTGTATAGTTGTGTAAGCTTCCTTATCCTATTTTTGGACCCGTACACTTAACAGTGTGTGTTTTAGGCCTTGTCAGCATAATCTTGAGCAGGATGATTGATCGGTGCTTATTCCCAAGGAAGCGTTTACGGCTCTGCGTCCCATAAATGCATTTTCTTTTTTATTTATTTATTTATTTTTTGAATAAAATACAGATGGTCTGAGAATGAAACTTCAAATTGTGATGTGGTAGATTCTGTAAGCTCTTGCCCCAACCCATCTGCCGGGCATCAGGTTGGGAAAAATGATCTGATATAGTCAGATGATTTTTAAGGACTCACAGCCCAAACAAGTGAAAAGGCAAACTATCAAGTCAATAACTTCACTGCTACTGGTTTGCCACCAGGCAATTCCTGGTTGAGCAAAATTGGGGTAAATTTCTGAATTGCTTAACTTAGGCTGAGTTCCCTTAGCATCAAAGGAAAGGAATTTTAACAGATTAACAGAGTTGGAAGGGACCTTCTAGATCATCTAGTCAACCCCCTGCTCAAGCAGGAGACCCTACACCATTTCTGACAGATAGCAGTCCAATCACTTCTTGAAAGTATCAAGTGATGAAGCTCCCACAAGTTCTAAGGGCAAACTGTTCCATTGGTTGATTGTTCTCATTGTCAGAAAATTCCTTCTTATTTCTAGGTTGAATCTCTCCTTGATCAGTTTCCACCCACTATTCCTTGTCTGGCCTTCAGGTGCTTTGAAAAAAGCTTGACCCCCTCCTCTTTCTGGCAGCCCCTCAAATATTGGAAGACTGCTATCCTTCTCTTCACTAGACTAGCCAGGCCCAGTTCCTGCAACCGTTCTACATATGTTTTAGTTTCCAGTCCCCTAATCATCCTGGTTGCTCTTCTCTGCACTCTTTCTAGAGTCTGAACATCTTTTTTATAGTCCAAAAATAAAAATAAAAATCAATGTTTTTTTCATCTAGCTGAATTTTTGCAATAGTGGCAGTTAGGTGTGTTTACATATCATAACTCCTCCAGCAAAATGCGGTATGAGAAAACAGCTTAGCTTCTACCGCGGAATTGCCTTTGCGTGGATGGGCAATTGCGTGGGGCCTGATAACACCATGGGCGTGGGTCTGGTACTACAGCTTTCATTAAGAAAAATGTGGCAATGTGCTGCTCAGTTGCATCAGGAAAGGCCTTGAGGTTTGCAGGTGGATTTCACCTGGAACTCAGGACAGGGATAGGAGTCATGTTGTTGTTCTTTTCTCCTCCCTCGGCTGTGCGGTGCGGTGCGTGGTGAATCCGGTGCTATGAATTCCAACGCTGGCTTCAGGAATTCCTCCCGGCACACCACCTAATTCTGGGGTAGCTGCTAGAGCAGGTTGTTACCGGGTTGAGTTCTCAGCAAGGTAAATTACCTGCACATGAGCCACTGTGCCACATGATATGTGCCCGGAGCACTTGTGTTTTTCATCTAAAAACAGGTTCCGTCGCTTGGCTGGTTGAATTCTGCATTCGTAACTCTTTACCTGGATCCTTCCAGCCGTTGATCCAAATTTGAGAAGGTTGTCTCAGCTGCAAACATTGAGGACACTTTAGAAGTATTTTGAATTTTGGGGGCTTCCTCTTAACGACATGACTCCAGGGAATCTCTTTGGAGTTTGCTCATAATTTAGAAGGGGGGTGGAAATGTCTTCTTCTAGTAATTCTGTGCTCCCCCCCCCCTTCTCAGTTAAGAAAAGAAAGTGGCATATTAAATGTGTAGTCTTGCTCCTGAGGTCAGAGTCCTTTTGTAGCCTTATTGCAATGTCTCTTGTTAACAGGAACAGCCTGTTTCTCTCTTACAAGTATCAAGTTAATAGTGAAGCTTGTTCAGCTGGGTAGCCAACCTGTGGATTAAGCCCGTGAAACACCTTTGTGGTGAGGGGGACATAATTGGCCGAGGGGAGGGGAACCCACCAGGGCTCTGCTTTGCTGTTAAAATTGCTGACACCATGTCAGTCTTTTCAGTTGAGCACCAACTGAGCAGGAAATGGGAGAGTGCTGGAATGCAACCACAAACTTTGGGGGTGACAGCGTGAATACAAATATGGCATTTGTGCATAAGCTGGACGATTGAACATGTGCGTCGAGGGCCTGTTTTTCCTTGCCATGGAGTGTCTGGGGTCCAGTGGTGGGATCCTGCCAGTTTAACAACCGGTTCAGTGATCGCGTGCTTCGCGCATACACAGTTTTAACAAAACTTACCTTCCATGTTACTTCTGGGGGGGTAACACAACTGAGGGGCGAATCAGCTGAGAGGATATAGGTAAGTAAAGCATAGCGGCGGGCCCACCTGATCGTTGGAGCGAACTGGTTTGCTCCCCAGCTGATTATTGGAGCTACCGATTCGTCCAAACCGGCTGAATCCCACCTCGGCTGAGATCTCATCCCCCAATGATCTAAGTCACACTTTTTGGGTTTGGGATTAGGTGTGTTGTGTGAACCCAGATAGTTATGGCTTATTGCAAGGTGTCCAGACACGAAGCACACCCAGAAGTATTTGTGTTATAGTAAGGTTATAGTAACAGAATTTTGCAAGCCTGAAAGCCCATCTGTTCCCCCCCCCCCCCCTGTCTTTACAGTCCAAACTGCAGAGGGTCTTTTCTGGGATATTTTGCTACATCCTCATTCCTTCTTTGGACTCAGCTACTTCTTTCTTATCTGACCGTTGTCTAGTCTGGGTCTCTTCCTCTTGCCTCCCAAGGTCACATACCATTACATAAAGTATTATTCAACAACCTGTGATTGCCATTGTACAAAGCAGGCTGCTGCTTTAGGTGGAAAGGTTTCATAATAGTTGTCACAAGCAGGTCTAAAAAGAAACCGAATGATGATAGCGCATGAGATTTAATGTCGGCCTAACCGGGGAATTAATTTAACTGACTTTGCTGAGATTTTTAAATGTTGCCTCCTTTTGTTCATTCTCTCCTAGGCCTGCCTAATTTTAATGATGACCGGTTTGAAATCAGCTAGCTACAGATCAGGAGTGTCCAACCTGGGCAATTTTAAGACTTGTGGATTTCAACTCCCAACTAACCATGCTTGAAGTTGGAAGTCCACAAATCTTAAAGTTGCCCAGGTTGGACACCCCTTGATCTAGTTTATTGGTACAAGATAGGCTTATTCTGTGGTAGGATTAACTCCACTTCAGGGTCAGATGATATGGTAAAGTACTAAATCTAGAAAGGAGAATGGAAATTTTAATTTTGGTGACTTGTGCAAAAGGAGAAAGATAGAATGATGTGTGTAAAGAGCATGGGATGGCCATTCTTTTTGATCTCACCATAAATCATTGTGCCAACTAATTTTAGCCAGTGATGGGATATGTTTTAAAGAGAGCGTTCAAAATATTGTAAAACAACGTATACAAAATTGGGCAATACCCAAATTCTGATACTAGAGTATTCCCCCCCCCCCACTTAGCAAATGTAAATGGTTTTTTTTTTTTAAATCCTTAAAGAAGCATTGCCAAAGGGGATCGTAAAGCAACACAAATCATTTTAACTATACCCTTTAATTTTTCCAAAATGGTGATTAGGCAGGCTTAAAAGATTAGAGATTGGTAAAAGAGAAAAGCTACTTGAGGTTGGGGAAATTCTCTTTGCCTCTACTTACATTACAAATTCCAGCCACATACTTACACAGGTATTTGAAAGCATTTGAGGGCGGTTTGAGTGGAAGTTTGGTAGGTAGGAAAAAATAGTTAGTGGAATTGGGGCAAAATATATTTGTGTAACATTAACTTAAATACAGGGACTAACACGGTAATTGTCAATGGGTGTCAACCATTTGCAAATTTATTCTGTTCCCTTTTATAATAAATAATATTATAAAAGCAACTATTTAGTTGTTAATGCAAAACAATATTTAAAATTGCAACAAATTATAACAAAGCTTAGATCAGGTTTCTATAAACAACTCAGGCTTTTATTTGGGGCTACCTAGAATCAACTCGCACACAAAAAAATTCTAAATAATAAACGCAAACTAATAATCTGAAATGAGGCATCTGCTGATTTGGAACACACACACATATATATTCAAGATTGGTGACACTATTTTACAAAAAAAACCCTGTTTGATGTGATTTTATTTTCTATAATATCATTTTAAGGATACAGAGTGTGTTGGAATAAAGTTCGTTTACAAGTTTTCTTTCCAGTGTATTGGTCTTGCAACTGGTGGCTATTAAAGTAGAAAAGAATAGGGTAAGGTAGGGTAGGATACAGTAGGATAGGATAGAATGAATAGAATAGAATAGAATAAATAACAGAGTTGGAAGAGACCTTGGAGGTCTTCTAGTCCAACCCCTTGCTCAGACAGGAAACACTGCACCACTTCAGACAAATGGTTATCCAACATCTTCTTAAAAACTTCACAACTTCTGGAAGCAAGTTGTTCCATTGATTAATTGTTCTCACTATCAGGAATTTTTTCCTTAGTTCTAAGTTGCTTCTCTCCTTGATTTGTTTCCATCCATGGCTTCTTGTCCTGCCTTTAGGTTATTTGGAGAACAGTTTGATCCCCTCTTCTTTGTGACAACTCTTGTGATGTCGGAACAATGCTATTATGTCTCCCGTAGTTCTTCTTTTCATTAAACGAGACATACCTAATTCCAGCAACTGTTCCTTATATGTTTTAGCCTTCAGTCCCCTAATGGTTTGGTGGGTGATACAAAGCCAATCCACAGATGAGATTCCTTTAGAATGTTTTGTTGGTTCTTTGAGATTTGACAGCAATAAAATTAAAACAAAGCAACAGTACTCTCCTTTTAAAAAGTTAGCATGTCGTTTTCATTTGATTCACCGTCCAACTGCAGTTGATATACTTCTTTTAGATTCTGATTTATATTTTTTCTTCTCTTTCCTTCTTTGGACACTGTTTGTTGTCCTTGTATTTATACATTAGTTATTCAATTTATATCGCCGCCCATCTCACTTGGGTGTAGGTGACTTACATAATTAAAACGACAATTAGAAATGAAAGCTATTAATACAATAAAACTAATTTGCTGGAGAGAACAATACCTTGCTAAGAATGCAACCAATCAACAATCCCAAAGGTGGTTTTTCAAGAGTCAACTGGGCTTCCTTAGTTTTTCTTTGAAGACATTTCACTTCTCATCCAAGAGGCTTCTTCAGTTCTGTCCAAAGTGCATAGCTAAATGCCTATGGAGATTCTCAGTCATCCAGGTTATGGTTGTCCCGAAAATGCTTTTTCAAGTGGCAACTTTGCCACCACAGGTGCCCCCAACACAAGTGACGCCGAGCTGGCCATGCCAACCTCTCCCCTAAAGGTCAAACACATCCCTGATGTGACCATCAATAAAATCCAGTTTGACACATGTGGGTTATGGTGATCCAAAGACTTATGAAAGATGACAATGGCAAAAAATTTAGGAAGGCAGTAAAGTTCTGGCTTGATCACAGGGAATGCCACCTAATTTTTGCTCTTCATAGGTCATTGAGGAAGGTATGAAAGTCAAATATGAAAAAATATATACTGTTCCTTGGTTTAGAAGAAGCATGTGGTAAACTGAATGGGTTTCTACAGTCTAAAATGTTTTCACATAAATAGGGAGTCAAAATTTTCTTGCTAAGTGTGATGAGGATTATATGTGATGAATGCAAATAAAACATGCATGAGACTACTGTCAGTTGAATGGATTCCTTTGAATAAGAAATAAGACCAGGTTACGTGCTATAAATACACATTTACATGTTATTGTATGTGCAAATATATCTGTGGCTCACACCTAAATGAGTCTGGGCAGCTTGAAAAATATATTTGTCTCTCTGCAGCTGAACCCCCAAATTTCAGAGTTGGTATATCTGACTAAATACTTTTCGGTGGCTATTCTTAGCTCATCATGTGCTTGGGCCCTACAATGATCTAGAGATGTTCTGGAGAATAATAGCTGGGTTGAAATATTTCCAGATAATTAAAACGTAGCAGGGCATGTTTGCAAGATGAGACAAGTCAAATTGGTTGGGCAGTGCACATTAGCTTACTAATTTATTCCTGAGTTTTATATTTG
Organism: Thamnophis sirtalis; assembly: GCF_051295495.1. Lineage (NCBI taxonomy): Eukaryota > Metazoa > Chordata > Lepidosauria > Squamata > Natricidae > Thamnophis > Thamnophis sirtalis. The sequence continues at coordinate 78,381,635 of NW_028261382.1, forward strand.
ATTTAGAACCATATTATCAGCATGGATTGTAGAGGGATCAACCCTTTGAGTTAGGGGCAGGACAGGAAACAGACAATGCTAGGACTACTGGAAATCTATTAATACAGGTTGTAGTATGACAATGTCCCAAAGGTGCTTTTTCCCAAAAAACAAGTGAATTTTTTGGTTTTTTTTTTTTTCATTGAAAGCATTTCACTTCACATCCAAGAAGCTTCTTCAGTTCTCTTAGATGAGGTTCTTGGATGAGAAACAAAATGTTTTCAAAGAAAAAGTCCAGTTGTTTTTTGAAAGGAAAATTACCTTCGGGACAACTATGACCTTTTTTTTTGGCATATAGTTTTTGTTTTTCCCCCCCAGTAATAACCATAAAGAATTTGTGGACACTGCATTGACTGGATCAAATCTTTTTTGAACAACATTAACAATAATAATACAAATAGTATGTGATATTCTTATCTTCCAACTTCGACAATATTTATCTCATTTCATATTTCTTTTACATTTCCCCATTTATTCACTTAAACATAATGTTTCTTTGCGCCTTATATTTGTTATCCCTTCCTAGGTATTGTCTTTCAATATTATGAAAACTACTCATTATTCCATCATAGCTTCAATGTTCCAAATGTGTGGGATTACTAATAACACCAATTATTAACAATATGCAATCCATCGTGGGAGTATAATATATTTTAGCACACTATTAATGTTAATAATACAATTACATTACCTAATCTTAGATTACCATTTACTCGGGACAACTCTGATCTTGATGATTGAGAATCTCCATGCCCATATAGCAAGACAATCTTGAAACCTTGGCAGGATTTCCCTTTGAATCCTCTTACAAGCCACAGAATGAAGGTGGAGTAAAAAGAAAATCACAGAAAAAGTTCAGGATTATCTTGAGTTTCTTTCTCACCTGCTCTTCCTTTCAAGGGTGAGATTAACATTTACTTAAAGTTCCAGCACTTCTGCTTCAAGGTGGTCTCCATACTCTTTACAACATGGGTGTCAAACTCTATTTCATTGAGGGCTGCATCAGGGTTGCGTTTGACCTCGGAGGTCCAGGTGTGTGTGGCTGGGAGTGGGCGTGGCCATGATAGGCATGGCCAGCTTGACATCACTTGTGTTGGAGGCACCTATGGTGACCACTTCCCTAAGGGCCTCTCTCACTCTCATTATAATCTTCCTTTCTTTTCTTCTTTTTCCTTCCCTCTTCCTCCTTTCTTCTTCCTTCCCCTCTTTCCTTTCCTTTCCTTCCTTGCTCTCTTCCCATATTTTTCTTTTCTCTTTCCCATTCTCCTTTCCTGTCCCTTCTTGGATGCTCAAATGCAGAAGGGGAAACATTTCTCTTTTTGTTTTGTTTTTAGTTAGCTTTGCTTGCCCACTGCCAGCATACTGGGAAATAGTTCAGGAAATTTTGTTCATTGTGCCTTAGATTGGTTATTGTGCAGGGTGAAAGTCTGCAAGTAAAAACAAACTTCCCATATCTGCAAGATGTGTACAAATCCAGACATCAACACAAGAAGATGACAATTGAAAGTGGGAAGGGGTGGACTCATTATTTTACATTGATTTTACCTAGGGATAGGCCTTTATGCTTATATGTTGAATCAACTTTTCTCAGTCCTCCCGTACACTCATAAGAAGCTGTGTCTTTTGTTTTATTAATGTTGTGGCCCGCCAGAGGAGGTGGCAACACATCTGGACAGTGAGGAGGTTGGGGAGGAACATGGGCCAGTCTGGAATCTGGGGAAGGCTTTGATGAAGGCTCTGTGTCGGAGGCAGAGAAGAGACCAGAGCCGTCTGACAGTTATCAGCTGCCTTCAGAGTCAGACATCAGTGAGGCAGATGAACAGCTGGAGCCTGTTCCCAATGTGTGCATGCACAGAGAATTTGGGAGTAAGGCCACATAAGGTCAATAGCCCCTCCCAGAGGAAATAAAAGAGGAGCTTTTATTTCCTTTGGGAAATAAAATCTTGAAAGACTGAATCTTGACTTCAGCCTTTCTCTAATTTTTGTACACAGCACCCTTCTTCCTGAACTTACTTTCTAGTTGGAATTCAGATGGTTGCGCTTTTTGCTTTGACAGTTGATTTGCCCACTTTGTAAAACATAATATTACACCATATTAGCTTTCTCCAAATTAGTTCATTCTGGAGGAGTTGGGCATCGACTCCCATTAACCCCAACCAGCATGATGAAGTATTGGGAGTTGAAATAGAATTTATCTGGAGGATACTTGGTGAAGGGAGTGTTAATGGAATTTGCTCAGCGCTAATGACAATCACATCTCAGTTGTTCTTAAAACAAGATTGTTCCTTCGAAGGAGTTTGGAGATATATATCAAATGATTTCCCATTTTATCTTGATGGTTAACCCACAAAGCTGATTGGCCTGCCACACCCCTGAACTGGTTCTCGGGGTGGGGGGGCATCTTGTTTTTTTGCTTCTGCGCAAGGGCAGAACAATTTTTATTGTGATTTCAAAAGTTCAAAACGTACTACAAGTTTATTTCATGCTATCTATACAAAAGAATCTGAACTACTAACGTTCAAGGCGAATTGATGCCAAATAAGAGTCAACAGACTTTGGTGGGTGGGTGGGGACTTAAGACTCTAATGGGGTCACAGAAAGGGGTGGTATTTACTTACTTTCCCTACCAGTTCGCAAATGTGAACGCATGCGTGCCAACTCCGTGCATGGGCTAAGCTTTTCGCACATGCACTTTTTGCTAAAAAAAAGGCCTAAACGGGGTGCCATAGAACTGGGATGAGTGGCAGGGGCCCAGAGGTGGGTTCCTACCAGTTCGCACCTATTCGGTAGAACTGGTTCATCAAATCTACTGAACAGGTTAGAAGAGGTTCCACCAGTGGACCCGGAAAGCGGGCCACACCTATAGAAGAGGTTCCAAAATTTTTTGAAACCCACCACTGCTGGGGCCACTCGCAATTTCCACTACCGGTTTGGGCGTACCAGTCTGAACTGGTAGAATACCACCTATGGGCACAGAGATTGCTAACTGATGATACACTTGACTCCGCTTTTGGGCTCAACCTGGTCAGTTCTTGCATTAACGTGTCATGTGATCCAAGTTTTATGACTTACTATTCTAAAACAAATACCCAAAGCCTGGATCCAGCCATAGGATCATACTGTGATCTTCAAGCCATTAATCCCAGGGAATCTTGTGACTATCTTATTTACTTGCCTTCATGTGTTCTTCACATGATAGCTTTACATATGAGAAATGGCTGTTTATATTCATTTTATTTATTTGACATCTGCAGCTGTAGAGGGAATCTCTTTGGAGGCCAATTATAAAACCGTATAACCACTGCAATGTCTTATAAAAATGATTTGTATTTCAGCCTGTTTTTTACATCTGAAGGAAGATGACCAAGCACTATGCTACGGCTCAATGATTTTTACTGAACCACAATGGTCTTATTCAGACTGGGTTGTTATTGTTCATTATGAAGTCGTGTCCGACCCATCACGACCCCATGGACAACGTTTCTCCAGCTCTTCCTGTCCTCTTCCATCCTCTGGAGTCCAGTTAAGCTCATGCCTACTGCTTCAGTGACTCCATTCAGCAACATCATTCTCTGTCGTCCTTTTCTTCTTTTGCCCTCCATCGTTCCCAGCATGAGGCTCTTCTCCAGTGAGTCCTTCCTTCTCATCAGGTGACCAAAGTATTTGAGTCTCCTCTTCAGGATCTGGCCTTCTAAAGAGCAGTCAGGGTTGATCTCCTCTAGGACTGACCGGTTTGATCACCTTGCAGTCCAATGGACTCGCGGGAGTCTTCTCCAGCACTATAGTACAGACTGGGTACAGACTAATAGTACTTTGAGAACAATAGATTGGAAGTGCCACTTGTTTCTAAGAACGTGCTCAATACATTTTTATTTACAGAATTTGAAATGGCCACTCTTTCCACAAAGAAACCACAGGTTTTTTTTTTCTTTATAAAAATTCAAAATGACTTTGGAGGCATTATTTTTAAGAACAACAAACAATCTTATTTTCAGAATTCCATGGAATTAATTGTACATCACCCCAAATATCTGTCCATTGTAGCAACTCCGGGAAAGCAAAGTAGAGTCGAACCTAGCTATAGGAAATATATAGATATAGGAAATATCAGAATGATGTCAATACCAAAAATCAGACTAGAAAGGTTTTTTTTGAGGGGTGGGGAGCCACAAGGAATTATAAACCTCTTTTGTTTTATAACTGAAGTTCCTGGACGAGTAGTTGAGCTTGACTCTGAGGTTTTACTTTATTAAAATCCCTTGTGATTTATTTACTCGACTCCAAGTGGACCAGGGATTCTAATACAGTCCTCAATCTACGCCCACAATTGAGCCCCAAATTTATGTTGCTAAGTGAGAAGTTTGCTAAGTCAGTTTTTTCCCCATTTTGTGACTTTTCTTGCCACATTTGTTAAGTTGAATCACTGCAGTTGTTAAGTTAGTGGGACGGTTGTTAAGTGAATCTGCCTTCCCCCTTGTCAGAAGGTTGCAAAAGCAAATCGCATGACTCTGGGTCACTGCAACCATCATAAACATGAGTCATTTGTCAAACATCCGAATATAAATAATCTGACCATGGGGGTGCCGCGACCGTCATAAGTGTGAAAAAGTCGCTTTTTTCCAGGGCCATTAAGCAAATTGTTGTAAGTCGAGGACTAACTATAAATAATTAACTTATTTGGCATTGGAAATAGCCCAGATTGTCTGCGCAAATAAGGTCAGCATGCTGCGTATCTTTGACTTGTTTGAGATGTGCTAACCTTCCAAAGGTGCCTGAAAACCTGGTTGAAAGGACGCCTGGAATGCAACCTGGGGAGGTTTGGTGTTGTTTTCTAGGTTATGTTTAAAGCAGGGTTTGATGTATTCCCTGGCTATTTAATAGAGAGCGCTAATATGCACCCAGGGTGAAATTTACCACTGCTGTCTCAGCTGCAGGAAGCATGCGGTTGTCTGTTATATCACAAAAGCAGGGAAGCGTTCTTTGGTTTCACGCCTTGCTTGTTTTTCCAGTAAAGTTTGCTTCATCGTGACTTGCTAAAATGTCTGGGTGTTTTAATACAGCAGCGTGATTCAAAGGCCACTTAAAACGCTGTGCTCCTTAAGCCATTAGATCAGAGCTTATGGCAACTGACGTTTGACTTGCCCAGTGACGGCGAATCTTTTCGGTACCGAGGGCCCAAAGTGGAATGCGTGTGCATGCACATGCATGCTTGCGCTCTGGAATGCCGGAAGCCCAAGCCCAGCTGGCTGGTGTGCGCATGTTTTTTGGTTTGATTTCAGACAGTTTTTCGGGCCATTTTTGACCCCAAAAAATGACCTGAAAGCAGCCCAAAAAACCAGCCTGAAAACAGCCTGGTTTTTTTGCCATTTTTTGGGCCATTTTCCAGTGCTCCAGTGCCCACTAAGACCAGCTGGCAATGGTGCACGTGCCTGCGTGCCACCTCTAGGTTCGCCATCACAGGACTAGTCTCTGCAATGCATTTAAAGTCCCAGCTTTAAAATGCTTTGTTTTTTCCTCAAAATGTAGAACGTTTCAAACTTTTACACTTTGCATAAATTATTAGCATTTTTATTTTGGCCAAAACAGGTTGCTTTCATTGACCCTTACGGAAAAAGAACTGGTGATATAAATATTGATTTCTAGTGTTTGGAATCTCCTTGCAAAAGACGGTTGGAAAAGCTAAATTCTATATCATAAATGTTTTTAGGTATTTGCTAAGATTAAAGTAGTGATAGTCCATATGGTGAATCAGGAAACGCCTGCAGCATATCTTTATTCTGCTGTAAACTTGTTAAGCCAGCTCTCTTTCTGCATGAAGGGGAGAATTCTGTCCTATATTACACCACAGTAATAAAATATGTGCCAGGTAATATCAACCTTTAGGGATGATGGTCATGTTTGGTATTTTTTGGAGAATTTTCTTACAATGATAGGAAATGGTTTTGTTTTGCAGTATACAGGTAATCCTTGATTTAGCACCACAGTCGAGCCCCAAATAGTATATTGTTAAGGGAGACATTTGTTGAGTGAGTTTTGCCCCATTTTACAACCTTTCCAGCTACAGTTGTTAAGTGAATAACAGCAGCTGTTAAGTGAGTAACATGGTTGTTAAACGAATCATGGACTTTGCTTGTCAACAGTGGCTCATATGACCCCAGGACACTGCCACCATCATAAATATGACCCAGTTGTCAAGCTTCCAAATTTTGAACACATGACCATGGAAAAGCTGTAACAGTCTGAAAAACGACCATAAGTCACTTTTTTCAGTGCTAAACAAACTGTTGGAAGCTGAGGGCTCCCTGTGCTAACTTCCTGATTTTTAAACATGCAAATGATCATTTAACCCAAAGGAATAATTCATTGGTTGGCTTGAATGTCTCAATATAACACTGCATTTTGACCCCTGTTGGCCAATTTCACACTTCATGCCAAGCGTCAGTTAAAGCAGGGTATGTGTAGGTCTTCCATACCAAGTAGATCCCGGCTGCTATTTTTTAAAGAAAGATATAGGTTTGGGAAAGAAAGAGAGAAAAAGAAAGAAAGGGAGAGAAAGAAAGAAAGAAAGAAAGAAAGAAAGAAAGAAAGAAAAAGGAAAAGAAAGAAGGAAAGAAAGAAAAGGAAGCAAGGAAGATGGATATACATTCATTGATTGCAATTCATTGGTAATAATATGCAGGCTTGGGAAAGAAAGGTTTAGGAAAGAAAGGAAAAAAGAAAGAAAGAAGAAAGGGAGAGAAAAAAGAAAGAAAAAAGAGAAAAAAGAAAGAAGAAAGGAAAATAAGGAAGGAAGGAAGGAAGGAAGGAAGGAAGATGGATATACTTTCATTGATTGCAATTCGTTGGTAATACTATGCAGGCTTGGGACAAAAAGGCTTGGGAAAGAAAGAAATAGAAAGAAAGAAAGAAAAAGAAAGAAAGAAAAAAGAAAATAAAGAAATAAAGAGAAAGAAAAAAGAAAGAAAGAAGATAGGAAGGAGAAAGAAAGAAAGGAAGGAAGATGGATATACTTTCATTGATTGCAATTCATTGTTAATACTCTGCAGGCCATTGAATAACCAGATGCTTATCACGTTTGAACTGCACAGCTTGGTTTGAAAACTTCTCAAGGTTATAGAGAGGTCTCCCCTTCCTTCAGCGTCCAGCATGAGCAATCAAAGTGGCCTCTTCCGTCTCATCTCTTAGGCTGCCTTCTCTCTCTCCCCTCCCCCCTTGTGAAATTAAATAAACTGTAAGAGGAAAAAGTCCCATGTTGCATCAGAAACCTGCCTTGGCAGCCACCTTCCCCCTGATAAAAAGGCTTCCAAAGCATTCCAGCCAAGAAGGTCATTCGTTTGAGGCCACAACAGCTGAAACCAAGGGTGTGTTGTGTAAGTGGAATACCTAGAGTAGAATTTAACTTCTAGTGCCTTTGTGTCTGTCTCTCTCATTTGGTAGGAGGAATTTTTTTTCCCCTCTGTCAAAATCACCATTTGGGGGAAATCCAACTTGGTTGCCGTCCAGGGGTGAGTTCCTGCCAGTTCTAACCTCTTCTATAGAAGAGGTTCCACAAATCTACCGTACCGTTTAGAACCAGTTCTAGCTCCCTCCCTCCGCCCATCCGCACCACACTTGCCCTGCCCACCGCTCACTGATTGGCTGGCTCACCAATCCCCCCACCCGCTTCTTAGAGTCATATCTAAACCTTAAAGTCTTAAAGCTGTCAAGTTTGAACACCCCTGGGGTTTTTTTCTAAAGGGTTAGAGGTGTAAGTGTCTTGTAACTTGACAGCTTTAAGACTTGCACACTTCAATGCCAGAGTTTCTGAGCCAACATGACTGGAGGAGGAATTCTGGGAGTTGAAGTCCACGTCTTAAAGCTGTCAAGTTTGAACACCCCTGGGTTTTTTTCCCCCTAAAGGTTTAGGGGTGCAAGGGTCTTGTAACTTGACAACTTTAAGACTTGTGTGCTTCAAATGCCAGAGTTTCTAAGCCAACATTTTGGTTGCTAAGCAAGAGCGTTGTTAAGTGAGTTTCACCACATTTTACAAGTTAGCCACGCCCACCCAGTCACATGGCTGGTAAGCCACTCCCACCCCATCACATGGTCAACAAGCCACTCCCACAAAGCAGGCCACACCTACAGAAGAGGTTCTAAAAATTCTGAAACCCACCACTGTTGCCGTCTCAACAGAATAACAGAGTTGGAAGGGACCTTGGACTTCTTGTAGTGTAACTCCCTGCTCAAGCAAGAAACTCTAAGTTGTGATGGTGAACCCATGACACATGTGCCCGAAGTGCCTGGTTCATGTGGTGTCACTCGTTCCTCTCTGGGTTGGTGGCGCGCATGTACATGCGGCAATCAGCTGGCCTTTGTGCGTGCGGCAGTGACGGAAAGTGGAAAAGCCGATCATGTTTTCCTGCGTGAGCATGTGCACCAGCCAGCTGATTGTCACACATGCATGACCGTCAGAAACCCAGAAGACTAGCTGACCAGCGTGCATGTATGCGCTGGAAACTGGAAATTGATTTTCAGGTTCCTTTTCAGATTTTCTGGGCAGCTCCTTTTCTGGGTTGCGGCCCAGGCGTGTGTGTGTGCATGCTCCCTTTTTGGCACTCGGTGCGGAAAAGGTTCACCATCGCTGCCCTATACCATTTCAGGCAAATAGGTGTCCAGTCTCTTCTTCCAAACCTTCAGTGATGGAGAACTCATAACATCTGGTAGCAAACCATTCCAGTGATTAATGGACCTCACTGTTAGGAAATGTCTCTTTAATTCCAGGTTGCTCCTCTCCTTGATTAGTTTCCATCCATTGCTTCTGGTCCTGCCCTCAGGTGCTTTGGAGAATAGTTTGACTCCCTCTTCTTTGTGGCAGCCCCTGAGATATTGGAAGACTGCTATCATGTCTCTCCGAGCCCTTCTTTTCATCAGACTAGACATGCCTATTTCCTGCAACCGTTTTCCATATGTTTTAGCCTCCAGTCCCCTCATCAACTTTGTAGCTCTTCTCTGCACTCTTTCTAGAGTCTTACCATCTCAACATCTCAAATTGAATATTTTTTTCTCCAGTGCACTGCTCAGAGAGCCCAAATGCTGGGTTAACACAGCCTATCTGCCCTTGGACTGAGTGATGATTTTCTTGACCACGCCTCCTTTTGCCTGCACATGCCCAATTCGAAAACTCAGTCCGCCCGAGTTAGGGCTGTTTTGGGAGAGCTCCAGTCTAAGAGCAGAAAGGCTGGAAAAAGTTTCCCAATTTGGACCACGTTTAAATTCTCAGATAGAGGAAATCACGCTTCTACATCAGGTCTGTCTATTTGCCTCCAGTGAGGCTTCCGTCGCTTTAAGAGAAGGGCTGCCGGGTTTTTCCCTGCTGTTGCTAATTGCAAGCACTGCAGGGGGTTGCAAAGGCTTGCACAGCGGGGGCTGGCTAGCAAGGGAGCAGTTAGTGGGATAAACCAAGTTCCCTGTTGGAACAGGGGCGTCCCAGGGGGAGGAAAAATCCAGCAAGGCTCTGAGAAGGCTCTAAAGCAGGTGAGCCGGATTGCTAGGATTCCCTCGCCTGCTCCATTTTGCCCGGAAACAGCAGCGACGGCTGGAGTCTTCGCACACCTTCAGGGCTGGAAAGAGCGGGAAGCGGCTGCGTGCGCACCCCCCGCCATTTTGGATCGCTCCGACTCACCGGGCAGAGCGGCAGAGCTCAGAGCGTGCTAGGAACAAGGCAGCAAGAAGAGCCCAGCCAGCCAACGGAGCTTCAGCGAGCCCTCAACGACTGCAGAACGCCGCGGGGAGGCTGGGGGCTAGTCTGGGAAGCCAGCTAGCCTCTCCCTCCGGAAAATAAGCTAAGTCTCGGGGAACCGAGGGCGGTGGGAGGAAGGAAATCCGACCCCAAGGCGGCCCTTCCCTCCTGGAGATTCTGCCAGCGCTTTTGGACTGCAAAGGCCAGCGCGTGCCCATCCCAGCTCCAGCTATCTCCCAGGCCTCGTGGGGACCTGAAATGGCTGAGGAATGCAGGGAGGCCTTAGGGGATCAGGTGGGGCCCTCCAGCAAGCGCTGCAAGCTGGATCCCTCTGTAAATAAAGGCAAAGGGCACAAAGGCTCACTTGAAAGGTCTTCTCCAAGAGCCACAGTGGATCCCAGGGAGGTTTCAAGGCCCCTTCAGCCAGAACCTAGCCCAGACCGTCGCAGCAGGGAGTCAGCTTCCCCTGATCGTGAGGCCCAATCCCCCAGGGACAGTGAATTCTTGTCTGGGGATAACCATGCATCCAGGGATCCATCTCCTGAAGCATCTTGGGGGTACCCCGACTCCCCTAGCTCCTCCATCGGAGAGGAACGAGATTCTGTCCAGAATTCCCCCCTTGGGAAGGGTGGATCCAGCTCAGGCAGGCCTAGCCAGCGCAGGCCCAGTAAGCAAAAGAAAAAAAAGGGGGAAAAGTTCTGCTCTCTCGGATGAAATGAGGGAGGTAATTGCCTTAGCCATCTCCCAAGGGATAGCTGAAGGCATTAAGCGCAAGGGCTCTAGCAAGGGCAAGGCCCCAAAGGAGAAACGCAAACCTAGGGCCTCCACCTCTAAGGAGCCTGTATCCTCCTCCCCATCTTCAAGCCCCTCTCACTCTGGGTTATCAAGTTCTGAGCAGGAAGAAGGGGAGATTTTCGCCCTTTCTGAAGACGAAAACCCCACCCCTGACAAGCCAAAATTCTCTGGCCTGTTTCAACCGTCATTATTCAAGTCTATCTTGCACAAAGCCATGACGGCCACAGAGTTAGGCCCCACTTCCAGACCTGAGGCCTCTCAGGCTTCCACTTCCAAGGATCTTAAGCATGGGTTGTTCAAAGAGACAGTAGAAACCCCCGAGGTTATTCCTGTGCCAGACCTATTTATGGACGCGGTACAGCGCCAGTGGCTACAGCCAGGCACCCTGACCAACCCCAGTGGGGGGGATAGAACTCTATATGCAGTAGAAGATAAAATGGAGGAAATCCTCAAATTCCCAGAAGTAGATGCCCCAGTCGTGTCTCTAACTTCCAATTCCAACCTGCCAGCTGAGCTCCTAGAGGGACTTAGGGCAGAAGATAAGAGGTCAGAAAAGGCATGTCAGAAAACACACATGGCGTCTGCCTGGGCCATCAAGGCATCCACCTCTGCCTCCTTTTTTATTAGGGCCACCCTATTCTGGCTGTGCCAACTCAGGTCCAGACCCCCGCCCAGGAAATCTAGGTGGCGCCATGAGCTAACCAAGATTATTACCGCTGTCGAGTATTCGGCGGATGCCACCTTGACAGCAGCAAAATTCTCTTCCAGAGCTCTAGCTTCCAATATCACCTCCCGCCGCCTCCTATGGCTCAGGCACTGGCAGGCCGAAATGAAGGCTAAATGGAAGCTGGCATCGGCCCCATTTAAAGGGGGCTTTCTGTTTGGAGAGGCCCTGGACAAGTTTGTCACCGAAACCAAGGACAAACGCAAGATCCTTCCGGCAACCTTTAAAAGGGGTGACCGGAAAGGGGCGGGGTCCTTTCGTAAGAGACCCTACAGGAGCCAGGAAACAGGGCAATCTTCTCACCCTTCCTCCTATCAGAGGCCCTTTCAGGCAGGGGGGGATAGGCACCAAGACAGATCCTTCGGGGCTCGTGCCAACCAATCCCAGTCTTCCTTTCGGAGACCATTCCGAGGAGGAGGAAACAACAGTGGTGGATCCCGGCCCTTTCGTAAGGGAAAGTGACGGTCACAGGGATCCCCCCATCGGGGGTCGGCTACGGCTGTATGCCGACAGGTGGGAGGAGATAACATCGGACAAGTGGGTCCTCAACACCATTCGCAAGGGCCTTCTCCTGGACTTCCTATCCTTTCCCCAAAGAAAGTTTATCCGCTGTCCTACCCCCAGGAACCCAGAAAAGAGGGAACGCATGAGGGCAGAAATCTGCCATCTCCTAGAGATAGAGGCGATAGAGCCAGTCCCCAGGGATCAGCAGGGGAGGGGCTTCTATTCGATCCTCTTCCTAGTGCCCAAAAGTTCAGGGGGGTGGAGGGCCATCTTGGACCTCAAGAGCCTAAATCAGCATCTGGCTTACAAGAGGTTCAAGATGCAGTCACTCCACTCCATCCTGGGCTGTGTGAGGGAGGGGGACCTATTGACATCAATAGATCTCAAAGAGGCCTACCTGCATGTCCCCATCCATGTGGCCCACAGGCGGTTCCTGAGGTTCTACGCGGAAGGGAAGCATTTCCAGTACAGGGCTCTTCCCTTCGGGCTATCATCTGCGCCCAGAACATTCACCAAAATTCTGGCAGTGCTAGCGGCTCATCTCCGCAACCATCCGGTTCGTCTGGAATGTTATTTAGATGACATAATCATTCACTCTCTCACCACCAAGCAGGCACACCGCGATGTTTCTCTAACTGTGCAGACCCTGCAGTACCATGGCTTCTCTGTCAACATGGAGAAGAGCCAGTTCCGACCATCCACCTGTATACAGCACCTGGGTGCGGTCATCAACTCCACCTCCTGCCAGGTATTTCTTTCGCCAGACCGGCTGTCGAACCTGAGACGCAGAGTGAAGCACTGCAGCCTTGCCAGGTCGGTACCCATCCTTCAGCTGTCCCAGCTCCTAGGGATAATGATCTCGTGCCTGGGGGTGGTTCCCTGGGCTCGCCTTCACGCCAGGGAGCTGCAGTGGTTTCTGCTGCCAGTGCAGAGGGCCAGGAACAGCAACTCACTCAGGCGGGTTCGGCTCCCACGAAAGGTGATCCGGTCTCTGGCATGGTGGAGGTCCAAGGCAGTCAGGAAGGGCTGCCTGTTCAAGGAGCCGGAGAGACTAGTTGTCACCACGGATGCCAGCCTCCTGGGGTGGGGCGCCCACTGTCAGGGCCACCTAGCCCAAGGCCGATGGACTCAGAGGGAGGCCGCCCACAGCATCAATTGGCTGGAACTGAGGGCAGCTCGCCTAGCGCTGAGAAAGTTCGCATCTCTAGTAAGAGGGGCTCATGTACTGTTGATGACAGACAATGTGGCGACAAAAGCGCACATAAACCGGCAAGGGGGCACTCGATCAAAGGCCCTCATGCTCGAGGCAGAAGCGCTGGGCAGGTGGGCGGAACGTCATCTGGCTTCTCTCAGTGCAGATCACATCTCCGGCGTAAGCAACCGGGAAGCAGACTGGCTGAGCCGCCAACGCATTGACCACTCGGAGTGGCGCCTGCACCCGGACCTGTTCCAGCAGATCGTGAGGAGGTTCGGCAAGCCACAGGTAGACCTGTTTGCCACACACAACAACACACAGCTCCCACGCTTCTTCAGTCGCTACCACTCGCCCCAGGCGGAGGGAACAAATGCTCTGAGGTCAGCGTGGCCTCAGGGACTTCTGTATGCCTTCCCTCCACTTCCGCTCATCCCTCAAGTGGTGAACAAGCTCCTGACCGAAAAGGCAGACCTCATTCTGGTGGCTCCCTCCTGGCCCAGAAGGCCCTGGTACGCAGACCTGGTCAGCCTCTCAGTTCAAAGACCTTGGAGAATCCCCCGGGACAAGATTGCCCTCAGCCAGGGGGCCATCACCCATCCGGAGCCCCAGTGGCTGCAGCTAGCCGTTTGGCACTTGAAGGGGAGCTCCTGAGGAAGCAAAAATTCTCTGACCAGGTCATTCGAACAATCCAAGCGTCCAGGAAGCCCTCTACGACTAGAATCTACGATGCCACCCGGGCCGCCTTCTCACGGTGGTGCAAGACTAGGAACATAGAGGCCTCCTCAGCCTCGATCCCCCAGACCCTAGACTTTTTGCAAGAGGGTCTGGATAAGGGCCTTGCAGTCAGCACCCTCAGACGCCAGGTTGCAGCGTTGTCTACCATCCTGGCAAAGGGCTCCTCTCGCTCGCTGAGTCAGCTTCCCCAGATCAAGAGCTTTCTCAAGGGAGCAGCGAACATCAGCCCTCCAACTGTTCACCGGTATCCGTCATGGGATCTTCCATTTGTGCTTAAGGCCCTGACCAAAGCCCCATTTGAGCCTTTGAAAAAGACCAGTCTGCGCTACCTCACCATCAAAACCGCTTTCCTGGTGGCCATTACATCCGCTCGCAGGGTAGCCGAGCTTGCTGCGCTCTCTGTCAGGGAGGATTTGTGCGTAGTTCACCCGGACAGAGTAATATTGAGACTTGATCCGTCATTTGCTCCGAAAATTAACTCCCTGTTTCACAGGACTCAAGAGCTTATTTTGCCCAACTTCTGTCCCCATCCTTCTCACCCTAAGGAGCGTGAGTGGCACAAGCTGGACGTGAGACGGGCCGTGCGCACATATGTAAAGAGAACAAAGGACTACCGCCGGTCAGAGGCTTTCTTTGTCTCCTTCCTCCCTGCGTCCCTGGGCCGCAAGGTCTCCTCTCACACTGTGGGACGTTGGCTACGTGCTTGCATCAAACTGGCATATGAGCACCAGGGCAAGACGGCTCCGAGAAGAATCACCGCTCACTCCACCAGGAGCGCTGCAATGTCTGCAGCCTGGGCAACCCAGGCCTCTATCCTAGACATTTGTAGAGCGGCCACCTGGGCTTCCCCCACGGCCTTTATTAGAAACTATAAGATTGACACCTTTGCCTCAGCCGAAGCCTCCTTTGGCAGAAGAGTATTACAAAGAGTGGCTGAAATGCCAGAGGCTTCGGCGCTTCCCCACCCTGGGACTCAATAGCTTGGGCATGTCCCAGCATTTGGGCTCTCTGAGCAGTGCACTGGAGAAAGACCGTTGGCTTACCTGAACGGTCGTTCTCGGGGCACTGCGAAGAGAGCCCAAACCCACCCGGGTGTTTGTATTTGAACGATGTGGCTGTATTGACTGTAATTGATTACAGGACGGTTCCTTCGTTTTCGAATTGAGCATGTGCAGGCAAAGGGAGGCGTGGTCAAGAAAATCATCACTCAGTCCAAGGGCAGATAGGCTGTGTTAACCCAGCATTTGGGCTCTCTTCGCAGTGCCCCGAGAACGACCGTTCAGGTAAGCCAACGGTCTTTTGTCTCTTCGATGATTATGCATACCTGTTTCCACTCTACGCCATCGTTAAGGTGTAGCCAGGAAAGAATGAAAAATGTTAACCAAACAGCCACAACATCTCGATGTGCACCAGTGGCAGGGCCAGTCAGAGGTGGTATTTACTGGTTCTCCAAACTCAAAATTTCCGCTACCGTTTCTGCAGAATTGGTCAGAACCTGCTGAATACCACCTCTGACGTGAACTCATCCAAAAGCAAGCATCATTCAGCAGAAGGAGCAACATGGGGTGGGAGCAGATTGGGTTAATTTAATTAAGACAAACATTCACCTTTTTGATTGCATGAGCTGCCAGCAGCTTGCATAATTTGTGGCGGGTGTATGCATGTGTATGTGTTTGAATGAATGATCCAAGATTTGCTGAGTATGTACACTGACTAATGTTTTCTGGCAATCCTCTTAGGAATGATTATGGGCAATTCCCATCACTGTTTGCCGCGGGGCGGGGAGGGGGAATTGGGACTAGGAATTTAAAGGGAAATCCTTTGCCCAGTTATATGTTTACTCTGCCTTTTTTGTGAGTTTTGCATTTTTGCTTCTGCTGATTGGCTGGACATGAAGTTGCTGTGCTTCCCTGATTAGATTTCCTATCACTGAGTGCTTGAATGAAGTCTCTCTCTTGTTGCATCTTTGGGAAACAGAAATAGGGAGAGAATCTCATGGCTTGGCTGTCAAGAGAGCTGCATGGGAAAAATGGCAAAGCCTATAATAAAAGAAAACAGTGATTAAAATCCAGACAAGTATGAAATCAGGTGGCATAAGCACTTCCAACTGGGTCTTTATTTAGAAGACAGAAAAAAAAGCTAATGGAAGAAGAGTTAGGGGCAGAGGTGGGATTCAGCCAGTTCGGGCGAGCCAGTTGTCAGGATTCCAAATAGCATCCAAAATTAAATCAGAGTCCTAGGCAATGGATTCCTCAAAGTTCCAATTTATTAAGAGAGCCATGTTGGCACATCTGGGAAAACCCGAATCTGAAGGCTTCCCGGTTTTCCCCACCCAGTTGAAAGTTCAAGATCCTTCCCCCCACACCCACAAGTCCATCCCATAGTCCAATCTCCCACTGCCATGCTGGCAGTTCCACCCATCCAGTTCCGGTCAGGTGCAGAGGTGCAAAGACAAAGGATGACCTTGGCTTTCTAGAAAGAATTTTGTTATGGCTACATAGCATTTAACTCCGTACAATCCCCCTTCCATTTTTCCATAATAGAAAATGCATAGTAGAATAATAGAAAGCGTGGCAGGCCAAAGATCCAAAAGAAAAGATGGCTGCAGGCCTGATACATTGTTATGATTTTGTGTAGTTTGGAGAACCGGTAAAATCGGCCACCGGCTAGGCATGCCCACCCACCCGTGCCCCACCCTGCCCTTTATATTATCTTCCCATGCCACATGGTCCAGACCGTCCAGCTAATCTCCGTGCTAAATTGCACAAGAGACGCTCTCTCTCCCAGCAAGAATACAACCAATTTCATTGTATTTAAGTACAATGACAATAAAGATTATACTTAAGAACAGCAGCGGAGAGAAGCAGCCGCTCCCCCCGAGAGCAGAGACGGAGCAGAGCAGGCCCCCAAAGGCTGCTCGGTTGACCCTCGCCACATGGCGGAAGCTGGGCATGCAGGGATGTGCAGAAGCTGTGCGCGCACACACGCGTGGACACTCACATTTTCGACAAACTGGCTGTTAAGTGGGTTGAATCCCACCACTGGTTAGGGGAGTAAATAGTCTCTGTTGCTTTGAGGGTTGCAGCTAAACCTCTTGACTTCCCACAGTGCTGTGATGTCAACAGAAGAATTGTGTTTCCAATTTTTCCAAACTGGAGGCAAGAGACCTTTCGGAGGCAAACTGCTTCCACTTTGCACAATAAAACCGTTGCAAAATTGCACAACCAGAATGGTTGATTTATTTGTATCCTGCCTTTATTATCATTTTTACAAATAACGTAATCTTCCGCCTCCTATTTTTTATGTGAGGTGGGTTGGGCTGAAAGAGCGTGTCTGGCCCAAAAACTTCCAGCTGGCTTTCATGGTTAAGGTAGAACTAGAACTCATAGTCTCCTGGTTTGTAGGCCAGCACCTTATCCACTACACCAGGGGTCGGCAACCTTAAACACTCAAAGAGCCACAAAGGTCCTAACTGGAACACACACAGACACACACAGACACACACACACACACACACACACACACACAGACATACACACACACACACACACACACACACACACACACACACACACACACAGAGGTTCAGAGTCTTTTCCTAGTGCGGCATCCGTTTTCCTGTACCTGTCCTAACTTATCAATGACACCATCATGTAAATGTTGCTACTATGCATTTATAGCCCGAAAATTGAGGTAGATATTTAAGTGTGGGCTTTGCATCAGTGGTGGGATTCAAATTCTTTTACTACCGGTTCTATGAGCGTGGCTTGGTGGGCGTGGCTTGGTGGGTGTGGCAGGGGAAGATTAATGCAAAATCTCCATTTCCTCCCGAGGCAGAGAATAGGTAGGGGCGGGGCCAGCCAAAAGTGGTATTTACCGGTTCTCCGAACTACTCAAAATTTCCACTTCTGGCTCTCCAGAACTGGTCAGAACCTGCTGAATCCCACCTTTGCTTTGCATGACCCTATCATGTGATCTCACCCCAAGCAGTCTTTTTATATTTACCATTTATGATAAGTTTTAAAGCATACATTAACATTTCAGGGACTTTCTCCGTGTCCCGCTTAGTCTACTGCTGAATGTCACTTTAAGGCATGCATTGCTTCAGTTAAGAATCACTGTTTTATAAGTCAGAATCCAGACTGTTGACCTGTTATTCCAGACTTTGTAATATTGGCTGATATGTACAAATTGCCTTAAAAAAAAAAAGATATCTTGCAGCCTGACTTTTAAGTTTTGTGCGGGTGGTGTGTGAAATTGTTTCAAATTTGAACCATCTCGCATTATAAAATACCCCTTGTTTTCATTTTGAAACAGTGATGTCAAGAGTAAAACACATGTTTTGCATTTGAAATGGCCAGGTTTATTTTAGAAAAGTTTTAAGCTCAAAATGGACCTTGTAGAGTCAATTTATGAAATGTGAATCCAAAAATAAATGAGGAGACTTGGCATATACATTTTTTGCAAAAGAAACATGTTCTTTTTTAATGCAGATTGATGTCTTTCTTATGGAATATACTATCTTTTGCACCGTTGCATAAGGAAACATTCCAGCTGAAATTTTTCTTGAACTTATCACTACTTTTGAGTATTTTTTCTACTTTGTTAATAGCAGAAATCTCTCAGTTCTGTCCAATGCTCTTTTGAGATTTTTGAAGGAGAAAATCAGCTATGAATTCCACACTGTGTTACTAATGTGTAATTCGGAACAGAATCATTTTAATTTAATTTATTCAGTTTAGGCACCACCCGACTCCAGACTAACTCTGGCCAATAAAACCAAGCCAAATAAAATAGTACAATAGCAATAGGACTTAGGTTTATATAGCATTTCTTAGTGCATTCTTGTTCTTCTTCGTGTTCTTCTTGTTCTTGTTCTTGTTGTTGTTGTTGTTGTTGTTGTTCTTCTTCTTCTTCTTCTCCCGCTGTATCAGTCATTGGATGTTTGCTATCACGTTGGCGATTTTATTTTTATCAAACAGCTGCATGAAAAAATGCTGTTGAGTTTTGTCCAAACCGGTCCCTTAGATTTTTACAGCCTTATAGATTTTTTTATAGTGCTTTACAGCCCTCTTTAAGTACTTTACAGAGTAAGTATATCGCCCCCGACAATTTGAGTCCTTATTTTACCGACCTTGAAAGGATAGAAAGCTGAGTCAACTGTGAGCCTGTTGAGATTCGAACTGCCAGCAGTCGGCAGACAGCAGAATTAGCCTGCAATAGTGCAATACTGCATTCTAACCACTGCACCACCACAGCTCACAATGCTATATAATAATTATAAAAATGGAATAGTGGAAGAAATCCCAATAGACTCCAATAAATCTGTTCACCAGTTGTGCCTTAAAAAAAATCACAGACCACAGACTTTAATGCATTATGTATCATTGCATTTTCTCATACTTAAATGGCAAACTGGTATGTGAGTTTTGTTGGGGTAAATTAAGAAATAGGTGTGTCACTCATGATTAAATGCAGGTCTAATTTGCGGCCTTTAGATGCTTCATTTCTGTATAAGGGTAGCAAAGGGTTGCGGGCTTTTTTCATTTTGAGCTGTGAATTCATATTCAGGAAGAGAGTTTTATCTATTGTTTGAACCAGATCTTCTTGCTTCGCTTTAACCTCCCAGCGTTATATTGCAAGATGTTTTGAAATGTCTCTTTGAGCTGGCAGCAAATGAAAATGAAAAACAAAACTCCAAATCCCTCTCCCCCTTGATAAAAGCCCCAGCTGGATGAATAAAATCTCAAGTTGTATTGAAAGTAAAGATGAAAGGTGTGTAACTTCAGTAATTTTAAGCGGTCTAAACTGGCACCTTGGAATTAGCTTTCATAAGTATCCTCAGATATGTTTTGCTAACCTAATGTGTACAGATAGTCCTTGATTTACAACAGTTTGTTTAGTGACCGTTCAAAGTTACAACAGCACTGAAGAAAAGTGGCTAATGACCATTTTTCATTAGAAAAATGAAGCGTTCCAGCATCCCTCCTTCCCCTCTTTGGTCATCTGATCAAAATTCAAATGCTTGGCAACTGAATGGCAACTCACTTAGCAACTGACGCATGTTTATGATGAGTGTCCCAGAGTTGTGACCTTCTGACAAATAAAGTCAGTGCGGAAGCCAGAATCACATAACAACTGTGTTCCTAACTTAACAACTGCAGTGATTCACTTAACAACTGCGACAAGAAATGTCATAAAATGGGGGCAAAGCTCACTTAACAACAGTCTCACTTAGCAATAGAAATGTTGGGCACAATTGTCATCAGTCAAAGGACTACCTGTAATGGGTTCACCTTTCTTTGGTTAATATCTTTTCTCGTTGAGTTTAATGCCACATGAGCTATTTGAAAACCGCAGGTGACCTTGACCGAGAATAGTTTTTGAACTTTCCTAATGTACAGATTTTTTGATAATATATATATAAAAAAACCTTGCCCCTTAGAATTTAATGTCTTGTTATCTGAACCCAGATATAAAAATTGCAGAGCTGCTGTTCTGAATCAGCTGTCACTTCAGAGGTGCCCCGTGAAATGTGTCCGCTCATAAGGAGCTTATACAGCTAATGTGCTGGAACTAGACGTGTGAGAAATCGATTGGCCCAAGAGTAGGGACTGTGATGTTCATGGGGATACTCAGAGGATTTGCCATTTCTTTTTAGCAAATGTGAACGAATTGATGGATCTCTAGATATTGCTAAATTACAACTTTCAATAACTAGAGCCAGTTTGGTCTAGTGCAGTGTTTCTCAACCTTGGCAACTTGAAGATGTCTGGACTTCAACTCCCAGAATTCCCCAGCCAGCATTCGCGCCCACACCCATTCCTTTATCCTGCAAGGTTTACAGGGAAGGAGGGAAAAGGATAGAGTTGGTGGGAATTGAACAGGGGAGGTGTTAGGTAAGCTCCCCGTTGGGAGAGCGAGTACGTTCAGAGAAGCGTTGTTAGAGTTGTGTTGGAGAACACACAAACCAGCATACAGAGACACTGCAGTTTAAATATGCTTTTACTTTCGTGGAAATAGAGGTATCAGAGTCCATCAAACAGTCCAAGTCATACACGGATAAGACAGTCAGTCATCCATGTCTTTCAGTTAAGGGATAATTCAAATAACATAGTCCAGTATCATATAATCAGTTCAGAACTCAAAGTTTGCTAGCAGTTGCAAAACTTACAATAGCTCATGGTACTCAGATCAGATCAGCCCAGCATCTAACGAAACAGAGAGCTAACAGTCGTTCTGGCTCCCTCTTATGGCCGATTGAGGAAGCCAGCAACCAATCACATTTTACAGTATGATTTAAACAAGTATAGCATTGTTACATGATTTATATATTGCCAACCCAACCGTTAGAATTATATTCCTAATAGGAGGGAAGAAAAGGGACACCTATTTAGGCTTCACAGAAACAGATTGCAAACAGATTAACAGAGTTGGAAGGGACTTATCCAACACCTACCCAAGCGGGAGACCCTACACCATTTCTGACAAAGAGTCCAATCTTCTTGAAAGTCTCCAGTGATAAAGCTCCCACAACTTGTTGTTTATTAGTTTTGTATGCTGCCCACTCCCGAAGGACTCCGGGCGGCTTCCAAAGGCAACTTCTGTTCCATTGGTTGATTGCTCTCACCATCAGAAAATTTCTCCTTATTTCCAGGTTGAATCTCTCCTTGGTCACTTTCCATCCATTATTCCTTGTCTAGCCTTCAGGTGCTTTGGAGAATAGCTTGACCCCTTCGTCTCTATGGCAGCCCCTCAAATATTGGAAGACTGCTATCATATCTCCCCTGGTCCTTCTCTTCACTAGACTAGCCAGACCCAGTTCCTGTAACCGTTCATCGTAGGTTTTAGTCTTCAGTCCTCTAATGCAGGGGTCTCCAACCTTAACAACGTTAAGCCTGGCAGACTGGGAATTCTGGGAATTGAAATCCGCCAGGCTTAAAGTTGTTAAGGTTGGAGAACCTCGCTCTAATCATCCTGGTGAGAGAGAGAGAGAAAGAGGGAGGGAGAGAGAGAGAGAGAGAGGAGTGAGCTACTGTGCAAAAAGGTTATCAGCAAAGGCTTTAAAACAGGCACACAGATGCCATTTTTCAAGTGCGTCAGATACTGTACGGCTAATATGTGCAGAGTTTTAAAAAGTTGGTGTAAGGATTGTAGATAACTTTTTAAGATTGGCTGTAGAACTTACCATCGCTGGGCAGATACAGGACATACAACAACAACAACCACCAAACCAACCTAGGGTGTTATGTTTGGGACGATTGGGTTTTCCTGTCCCCCCACCTCGATTTTGAGAAGCGGATTACTGGGGTTTAAGGCCTACATTCTTTCTTCTTCTCCTTGTTGTTTCCTCCAAGCCGAATCGTTAGTGAACCCCGCCTCACAAAAGGCAGCTTCATTTCCTGGGGCGGCTGGTGTGGCAGGGATGAAAAGGAAAAGAAGATGGATCAGGGGTGTTTTTGAAAATATTTGAGCACCACGCCCCGTTTAGTCACAAGGAGCTTGACATGAAATAAGCGCTTTTGGTTTGTTTACACTATTCGGGAAAATTACTGTGTCTGAAGAGAGATGTAGAGTTCAACTAAGATCAAAAACTCGTTTCCTTCCTTCCTTCCCTCCCTCCCCCCTCCCTCCCCCTCCTTCCCCTCCCTGCCTCTTCTCCCTCCCTCCCTAACCGCCTAGAGAGGGCTGTAAAGCATTGTGAAGTGGTATATGTCTAAGTTCTATTGCTTTTTTCCTTCCTTCCCCCCCTCCCTTCCTTCCCTGCCTCTTCTCCCTCCCTCCTTCCCTAACTGCTTAGAGGGGGTTGTGAAGCACTGTGAAGCGGTATATGTCTTAAGTGCTATTACCTGCCTGCCTTCCTCCCCCTCCCATCCTTTCTGACTTCCTTCCCTGGTCCTTCCCTCCCTCCTTCCTTCCCTCCCTCCTTCCCTGTCTCTTCTCTCTCCCTCCCTAACTGCTTAGAGAGGGATGTAAAGCACTGCGAAGCGGTATATAAGTCTAAGTGCTATTGCACACCTTCCTTCCTTCCTTTCTTTCCTTCCTTCCTTCCTTCCTTCCTTCCTTCCTTCCTTCCTTCCTTCCTTCCTTCCTTCCTTCCTTCCCTGCTTCTTCTCCTCCCTTCCTGTAGTGGACCTATCCATGCACACACAATACTACTACCAAGACTACGCTTCTCCAGCATCTTCTTTTCCTTTATTGAAAGGCATATATTTCAATCTGGAGCAAAGTTATTCCTAAGAGAAGATGAGAAGGGAGATTTAAAAGAAAAAGAGCAAAAAACAACTGACTGGCTGTTTGTTAAAAGGAGCGTGGGTGACTCATATCCTGAGATCTTCCAGTCTGTTAGATGCCATAATTTTCAGCATTGCTTAAAGCCATGCTGGCTTGGAATTTTGAGAGGAAGTAAAAAAAGAACCTGCATCTAATGGGGCTTAGGTGGCAACTACTGATGAGGTTGTCCTTTTTGTAATGCAACATCCTCTCCCTCTCCCACTTCCTTTCCCCACCCCTGGATCAGACCTTTAAAAGTTGACCCCGTTTGCACGTAGAAGTTAAACGGAGATAGATAATATTAGTTGGATCTTGAAAGCCGCCATCTGGAAATTCTTAGATTGAGATTCTAGTTCAGATGCAACTTTGATCAGTTGGGACAATTGGTTAAGCTGTGTAAGATGAATAGAAGGCATACTTGGATTATACATGAGACATTGCATTAATGACACACTTCTATACTTTAAAGAACAAACAACTCCAGTTCCTTTACTATAGCTTTACTATCCCATCTCTGTCATCTAGTAATATCAAGTCAAGATCTTCATAGGATTGGAAAATCAGGCTGGGCCTGCATGTATGTTTCAGCTTGTTTCCAAATCATAAGAAGTAGAAATTAAGGGAGTAAGGGTTTTAAAAAGTGTGTCTATTCAGATATTTACAGTGTTGCTCATCTTTCATTAAAATAAATTATATAGACATTGTATAAAAAAACAGACTGCATACCGCCCTTGACACAGTTCTTTAATTTGCTTTACACTAATGATTTGACACTTACATGATCTTTCATTCAATTGTAGGTGTAGCTCTCTGTCTACACAAACACATAAGCACCAGCTAGTTTTAATGGGATTTGCCAAAGCCAAGAATTTTGGCAGCTGGCAAATTGGTGTTTTATTCGCCATAATTCCTCTACTGCATTTTCTGAGGATTTAGAGCTGACAAAATGATTTGGGGGATTAGATTCACATGTTGTTCAGGCTTTTCAAATAGATGGTTACGTGGAAGTGGGATTTGCTAGACTTGGGTAACTGAGATGCCTGGGATTTAAGCCTTGCCGTTTCTCTCAGCAAAGTATTATGAGATAAGAGAAATAATTTTTCTTACTTGAGAAGAACCTGAAATTTCCGAATGAGGATGTGTGTGTGAACTTTATCCACAAAGAAGCTGAAGAAATTCCACCAGACTGAGTAAACTTGCTGAACTTCCCTTGAATTTTCCAAGTTCAGCAGTCCAAGCCTGTTAGGTAACTAAACAACTAACTTTATTATTAAACAACCATCTAAGAAAGGGGAAAGATGAGAAATATTAAATATTAAAGTAGCCTGAGTATAAGCTAAGGAGGCAGAAATAAAATTAGGGGAAATATCAGAACATAAATGGTAATATATAGAATGAATAAAAATAATAGAATAATTAGAAGTTCGATATTACGCATTTCTCTTCTATGTATGTTTAAAGAATGAATATGAAGGTTACTATTTGATTAATGTGATAGAGATTATTAATAATGTTAACGAGAACTAGATCAATATAAATGATATATCTAGTCAAATTTGTTCATATATAATAGAGAAATATTTAGATGGAACAAGAAAGATACAGATGAAGATAGAGACAAAGATGAAGAGTTAGGCAATTTTTGTTTATGTATGTTTGAACATTATAATGAGGATTACCTAAATTGGATAATTGGGATCTAGATTACTAATACAATTACTGTGAATTGGATTAATATAAAAAAATGGATAAGAAGTCAGGCACAAAATAGGAGAAGAGATGACATTAGTCATTTTCCTTTTATGTGTGTGTAAATAATATAATGAGGATTATATAAATTTGATAAATGTGATAGAGAACAATTCGCGTGAATTGGATCAATATGAATGATATTTAGTCACATTTGTTTATATATAACAGAAAAAGATAAAGATGAGGAGTTAGGCATTTCTTGTTTATGCATGTTTGAACAATATAATGAGGATTACTTAAATTTGATACATGGGATAGAGATTACTAATAACCGTTATTGTGAATTGGACAATAAATATGAATGATACTCAGAACCAACTCAGTTCACAAATAATACGGATGTATATTTTTAGAAAAATAATACAAATGTATTTTAAAAAAATCAGAAACTTGGAATTAGCTAAGAAACTATGTTTTTCTCCCAAGGGTGTTTTTTTCAAAAGGCAAGTGGACTTTCTTGGTTTTTTTTCCTTGAAAATGTTTTTCGTTCTCATTCAAGAAGCTTCTATTGAACCAAGAAAATCCAGTTGCCTTTTGAAAAACACCTTTGGGGCAACTACGATCTGGATGATTAAGAATCTTCATAGACATCTCTTTCTTTCTTATATTGTTACCTAAGAACTGTGATACCCAGGAAAATGGGATGATGTCTTGGCTAGAGCATATGGCCCAAGACTTAGGTTGGATCTTCTGCTAATGCTTGCAGAGTCAGAAACATTCAGAGCTCTCCATTTGCAGCCATGTGTGACCAGGAGAGAAGTGGCGTTTTTTTAAACAGAATTACAGTCATCCTGCATTAGTCAAGTTGATATTAAGGCTGTTGGGACATGTCCAGTCAGGCATCTGGAGTTTTGCAGGCATTCAGCTTGGATTTAAATCATGCCAGTCATCAGTCCTGTGTCATCCTGAGCCGTGATATTTTTGAATCAACAAGGGGTGGGGAAAAGCCTGCTTTAAATCTGTTAAGACTAGTCACTGCTTGATGCGGGAAGCATAAGGCCACAGCACCTGTCGCGGATGATCTTTCTGTCTCTGCTTGAAAAAAATAATAGTCTAGTCATTGGGTATTATTAAATCTACTACTAGACTTTCTCCTGACATCCCACTGAAATCTACACCTTATGTTTAAGACTTTTAGATGCAGGAAGCATAGAGCTGGCCAGTGTGTGCATGCCTGTTTTTTGAGCCATTTTCAGGCTGTTTTGGGGGATGAAAATGGCCCCCAAATGACCAGAAAACGTCCTGAAAAATGGCCTGTTTTGGGGGCGTTTGTTGGGGCTGCCTTCTGGTGCTCTGGCGCCTGCAAAGACCAGCTAGCGAGCACACATGTGCACTCCGGAAACCATAAGAGCAGCTGGCGACAGTGTGTGTGCCCACAGAGAGTGCTCTGCGTGATACCTCTGGCACGCATGCCATAGGTTTGCCATCACAGGTTTAGCGTCTCCTGCTTAAGCAGGTGCTTGGACTAGAAGACTTCTAAGGTCCTGTCCAACCATATTATTCTACGTTCTAAACCATTGTTGCTAACGTTTAGTAACCAGGGGTTATCTAACCGAGCTATGTTAAGAGGTTTGCATTAGAGGTATTATCCCTTCTGGCCACTATGCATTTGGCTTAAGATGGGTATCCATTGCTAAGATCTGTGCCCAAAGCATCTATTGTTCCTTCTCTGTAGACACATATTGGCTTCAAAGGGCCTTGCAGCTACTTTGCTGGGGATGGCACTGCCATGCTGGGCAGTCTTGCAGCACCCCCTCCTGGCATGTTCCAAAAACATGATTCTTAGATGCTTGGCTTTTTACAGGCAATTTCCCCCTTTGCATTGTGGGAAATAATCACATTCCCTATATTTAATTCATGATTTTTTTAAAAAACATATTACGCTTAACTTCAAGTTTGGTTAAGTAACGTTTAGTTTTGTCTGGACTCGATCCACATTTTTCCTTTGCCCTGTCTACTTTTTCTATGCTAGTACAGGAAATTTTTGACTTACGACCACAATTGAGCCCAAAGTTTCTGTTGCTAAGTGAGACATTTGTTAAGTGAGTTTTGCTCCATGTTACGACTTTGCCACTATTGTCAAGTGAATCCCTGCAGGCGTTAAGTTAGGGACATGGTTGTTAAGTGAATCTGCCAAAGGGGATCACATGAACCCCAGACACTGCAACCGTCATAAATGTGAGTCAGTTGCCAAGTGTCTGAATTTTGATCACTTGACCACGGAGTTGCTGCAAAGGTCTGAAAAATGGTCATTCGAACAGTCACTAAATAAACAATTGTAATATATTTGAATCCTAGCTGGATACCTGGGCTCTGCTACGAAACTATGTGGCTGGGCTTGATAAATCAAGACTTACAGTTTGAAAATTAATGAGTAGTTACGATCGGCCTCTCCTCTCCCCTTCTCTCCCTCAGGCTTGTCCCACAGAAGCCTCTCCTCTCCTTGCCCCACAGAGGCCTCTCCTATCTAATCCCCTTCTCTCTCTCAGGCTTGTCCCACAGAGGCCTCTCCTATCTTATCCCCTTCTCTCCCTCAGTCTAACTCCTTAGCATCGGAGCGTTTTTCAGATGGAGAGGGGGATTAGAATGTCTAAACTCCCAGCCCACAGGCCGGATGAGTCACGCCCAGGTCATGCCGCTGCCCAAGTGGCAGTTGGAAAAGAGTTCTTTTCAGGTGGGGAGGGGGAGTAGAACGACGTCTAACTCCTTAGCATCAGAGCGTGTTAATAATAATATAGTAAATACTAATGATCTGATGGTCATTTTGAAAAATCCTTTCTTAGCAAACACTTAGAAGCCAAGAGGAACATAGGTGCCACATTTCAAGTTTGTAGGCTTTACGGTTCTGGAGATTTTGTGATGCCATGTGAGTGACATTTCACTTTTATATGTATTTATATAGATTAATAGCTTGGGTTGGTAGTTGGACTGTTGGTTTGGGCTCTGAGCTTGGCAATTTGGTCATAAGTCAAGGACTACCTATACATTACAAACTCTGCAGGTTAGCAACTAGATACTTCTGGGTTAATTCTGGCCTTTGGAAGAATATGGCTTGCTTGCTGACATTACTCACGCAAGGAAGAAGCCAAACAGAAGGTTGGGAATGCCCCCTCCTTCCCTTGGATTTGATTATTTCCCAATCATTTTAGATGTCTGTGGAGACATTTTGAGCTTGTGGTCATCTTAACTGGGCCTTCATCAAATGCGGGGGGGGGAGGGGGGAAGGACCCACCAAGAGCTTTTTCATTACAGATAAATGTGAGAATAACAAATGTTAGCAACATTGTCCAACCAACACAACATACACTTACACTTTAAACCAGGAGTCTCCAACCTTGGCAACTTTAAGACTGGAGGACTCCCAGAATTCCTCAGCCAGCTTTGCTCCAAGGTTGGAGATCCCTGCTTTAAACCCAAGAATACACCAAGGCAGATACTTGTCCACTCCAAGGATAAAACATCCAGACACAAGCTGAGTGTCTTGAATAGGTCATTAAATAAATTGTGATTAAAAAAAAAATTAGAATGTGCTGAAATGGATAGATTAACATTTAAAAGAAAAGAAAAGGAAGAAACAGAATGCTCTTTAACAGGGGACTTGTTTTACCAATGGCTAACTAATAGAAACAGGTTATAAACTTCCCAGACAACACGCTGTTCAGATAGATATGGAACTTTTTATGTTTGTTTTAAAAAATGTATCGATAAAACATATATTTTAAAAAATGTTATAAGTCAAGAACTACCTGAAGGCTCTTCCAAGACTAGGCATGCCTCCTCCCCAAAGTTGTGTCTTGCAGCCTAGAGTAGTGGTGGCTAACCTTTTCCTCGAGCCGTCGCCCCAGTTCAGTTCCACCGAGCATGCGCAGCAGAGACCCAAAGACCAGCTGGCGGGTGGAAGGCACACGCATGCTCGGTGGAGCTGAACTGGGGCGACGGCTCACGTGCCCACAGAGAGGGCGCTGCTTGCAACCTCTGTCCTGCATGCCATAGGTTCGCCATCACGGGCCTAGTCTCTCTCGTCTCCTGTAAATCATCCCTCTTCTTTTTTTTTTTGTCTTCTTGTAGACTCGGATGCAGAGTTTGCAACCCGACCCCAAAGCTCAGTACCGGAGCGTCTTTGAGGCCTTGAGGAAGATCGTCCGCACGGAAGGCCTCTGGAGGCCTCTGCGAGGAATTAACGTCACCGTCATCGGAGCCGGCCCAGCCCACGCCTTGTATTTTGCCTGCTACGAAAAAATGAAACGCACTTTAAGTGACATTATTCAACATGGAGGCAACAGCCACCTGGCCAACGGTATATTGACATAACCCCATGGGTGCCATCTTGGCGCTTTGACTCGACTTGCGTACTTTTTCATGTGGTCTGACATCTTCAGCATGCAATTTCTGCTTCTGGAGAGACAAAAAACAAGACGCTTGGAAGACTCCCATCATTGGCAACCTAGGCGTTCTTGCTACCTTCAACCTCTTGTCTATTTCCTACAGGCACCTGCTCAGTTTTAGAGGCACGCATGTATGAAGAATACCGAAGATACGTAGTGCTCCGGTTCCTCTAAAAGTTAGATGTTCAAGTGTTTTGATCGTAAAATACCTCTGATTGGGCTCTGGGAAGGAGTTGTCTGAAATAGCTTGTCGGTCTAACGTGGGCCGCTTTCTAGGAAAATTTGGTTCTTATTTTTTGGGTTTCGCTTCTCTCCAGAAATCTGTTTTATCACTTGCTAAATCTTACCAAATTTGGCTTGTGCTACCAAGAATGTAAAATTACAAGCTGGCTGGATCAGCCCAATCTTCACCCCTGGTCCGACATTTCTACTTCCCATAATAATCAGCCAGCTGTCTTTAAAACATTACCAGTCTTTCTCTCCAGCATATGACACGCAGAGGCACGCTGGTTCTTTAATTGGAATTTCTGCTTTTAGGATCCACGTTGATGCATATTATTTGCTTCATAGCAAACCATGGGCTAGAATAAATTCTCTAGTCTCTTCATTGGCAGTTCACCAATCTGCATCTTAATTGCCTTTCTATTATCCTCCAATTAACACAAATAGCTTTTCACTGATTTTTGTTTGTTTTATTTAGATCTTCTTGGCACTGAAAGAAAGAATCACTAGGTTGCTAATATTTAAATGTATGCCTCCCAATTCCTATTTTGCTTGGCAGACACTGAAATCGAAAATGGTGCACTTACTTCTCTTAATATACAAGAAATACAGATTTGTAATCTCTTTAAATATGCGGTTAATTGACCCGTGGCAGCATAGTGGTTAGAATGCAGTATTGTAAGCTAACTCTGCCCACAGTCAGGAATTCAATTCTGATCGGATCAAGGTTGACTTAACCTTCCATCCTTCTGTGGTCGATAAAATGAAGACCCAGATTGTTGGGGGCAATATGTCAATCTTATTTCTGCTACCATGTCAGATCCCTTACTTCTTGGTCCCACCAGATGCACCTTCTTAGGTGCGGTGACCTGCAGCATTCCTTGTCTCCCTGCTCTGGTAGGATGTTAGGACCTAAAGTTTGAATTACGTGTCTGGAATGAGTAGTAGGTGACGCTTAGGCATATTAAAAGGGATGCGGTGGCTCAGTGGCTAAGACGCTGAGCTTGTCGATCAGAAAATCGGCAGTTCAGCAGTTCCAATCCCTAGTGCTGTGTAACGGAGTGAGCTCCCATTACTTGTCCCAGCTTCTGCCAACGTAGCAGTTCGAAAGCATGTAAAAATGCAAGTAGAAAAATAGGAACCACCTTTGGTGGGAAGCTAACAGCGCTTCATGTGCCTTTGGCATTTAGTCATGCCGACCACAAGACCGTGGAGATGTCTTCAGACAGCGCTGGTTCTTCAGCTTAGAAACAGAGATGAGCATTGCCCCCTAGAGTCGGGAATGACTAGCACATATGTGCAGTGAAACTTTTACCTTTAGGCATATTAAGAAGATGGAGTGTGATCAAAGTACCATCTTCAGTTTGAGGGAATCACTCCCATTTTTTGAAGATGCTTTTTTTGGGGCCAGGGTGGTACTACTTTTCACCATAGTTGTCTCACTGGTAGAGATCCTTGGAGGTCAGCCTGGATTAGTGATTTTTTTTCTGGAGATTATTTCCGGCTGAGATGGTAATAAACAAGGCAACATGAAGGCACTCCTTCTCTCACACCAAAGTGTTCTTCAATGTTATTGGCTTAACCTGGGATTATAATTATGGTATTTAAAGTGGCAGAGTCTAAGAAGTTGTTTATCATTTTCTTAGCATCCGTTACTAATATGTATTTTTCAAGATGATGCCTGTTTTTCTTTGTTTAAGAACAATGAATACCACACAATAATGTGATATTCCCGAAGCTTTCATTGTATAATGATTTACCTTAAAAAGTCTCTAGATGTCAGACATGTTGTCTGAATGTATCTTTTGTAGTGTTGATGTGTGGGTAAGAGAGAAAACATTCTAACTGATCAGAATAGAGTTTCAGATTGATTTTTTGATTTTGCCCTCCAAGAAGTAAACCAAAGTAGGAGTATTCCTCCAAATTAGTCAGTATTCCTCCATGGCTTAACTTTTGGAATAGTGGAAAGAGATCATTGTTTTCTTCCCAAGAGAAATAATTTCCAGTAAAGTTTTTTTTTCTTTTTTCTGACTGACACAGAACATTTATAAATTTGGTTATGTGGCCTTCCTACACAATACAGAATTTGGGATTATGCAAGATTAATTATTTGACGTTCAATAGAATTTCAATGAAGGGTGCTGAGTGCTGTATTCGTGTTTAGTTTGATTTAAAGATGCACAAGTAGGATTGTGTATTTTACATGGACAGTTGACGTTTTATTTCAATGATCGCTAAGGGTTTTTTTTCCCACGTAGAGAGAGTTCGTTAGATTGAAGGAAAAAAAGGAAATAGATATCCCTTCCCTGACCTGGAAGAGGAAACTCTCAATTGCCCTATGAATCCTTGAGATGCACAAGTTATTTTCCATTAATTAAGATTATGTTAGCGTTTGTTAATTGTTTCTCAGTGCATCAATCCACAGCAGAGGTGTCCAACCTTGGTAACTTTAAGACTTGTAGACTTCAACTCCCAAAATTTAAGTAGACTTCAACTCCCAGACCAGGTTATTTGAGGGACTGTCTCTTGCTGGTCACATCAACCTGACCCACCAGAGCGGGGAGGCTGGGAATTCTGTGGGTCCCATCCCCAAGGGAGATACACCTGGTGGGACCCAGAAGAAGGGCCTTCTCCATGGTTGCTCCCTCTCTCTTGAACATCATCCCCCCCCCCCCCCGAGATTAGAATGGTCCCCACTCTAATACTCTTCCGGAAGGCGCTGAAGGCCTGAGCGGGCCTGGGGAACCCAGAGTGGGATGGAGGCCATTAAACGGCTTGTGTGATCTGCTGTCGCCAGGATGGGAGGTGCGGGGTGATTTTATTACATTATATTATATTAATTTACTTGATTCTTCTTATCAGTTTCATTGTTTTAAATGTGGTTTTAGATTCTGTAAAGCACCTTGAGTCGCCGTGGGCGAAAAGGCAGCAATATAACTTCAATCAATCAATCTATAAAATTTAATAGCCAGCCTGGGAGTTGAAGTCCTCAAATCCTACAGTTGACAAGATTGGACACCTTTGATCTACAGTAATAGCTTTTGCTGTCATTATTAAGGCAATTCTGAATGTTCTTTGCAATAACAAAAGAAATCTTTTGTCATATGTTACGACTAATAATTGAGTTCAA
The DNA here is from genome assembly GCF_051295495.1 of Thamnophis sirtalis. Taxonomy (NCBI): domain Eukaryota; kingdom Metazoa; phylum Chordata; class Lepidosauria; order Squamata; family Natricidae; genus Thamnophis; species Thamnophis sirtalis. The sequence goes on from NW_028261382.1 coordinate 78,414,107, forward strand.
ATGGTTATATTTCTGGTTATATATAGCAAAAAAAAAATTAGTTAACTTGTGCCCTTTGAGTAACTTGCTGAATGCTGCTAGAGTTGGTGAGATTAGGGAAAAAATCACGCCAGCTAACATTTTCTCTTGCACTGAAAGTTCTAATTCCATGGTAATTTTTAAAGGCGTTTTGATTTGGCTGCCAGTAATAACGTAACTCCAGGTTGTATATTTCTAGCATCTGTAAATCTAGGCAACATGTTCTTTTTTAAAAATAAGAAAGAAAACCTTTTATTCTTCTCAGCCGTGCTGTTGGTAAGTTCATGGAAATTTTAGATACTTTTAAAATTTGTTATTGTGGAGGTTTTCATCCGGTACCCTTCGGATTTTTTTTTTAGAAATTGTTTCACAGCTGTTAAATGCAATTATTTTGTATGTGACTCTTAGTATATGCACATCTGTGATACTGTATGTTCGTTTTCAAATGATCTGCGATATATTAGCTTGGTTTCCAAGATGTGGAACGAGCCTGTTGGCCGATGTGTTGAATGCTAATCATTAAGGGTTTGCCGTTTTGTACACAGAACGAATGAAGGATGGTTTGTCCAAACTTGCTTTGTGAAAGGGGTCTGTCTTCATTTCTTCTTTTGCAGGCATGGCTGGGAGTATGGCTACCCTTCTTCACGATGGTGTCATGAATCCAGCAGAAGGTAATCCTTTTTGGGCAAGTGGCCCAGTGAGGCCGAGAGAAGGGAAAGATAATGAAAAAAATTTATCTGAGATATGCATTATATTGCACATCAGGGTTCCATATCAGATAGGAGAACATGTTAAGAGAGAGATACGGAACGTATTTTAACATCATAGGGCCGTGATGGCGAACCGATCCCACGCGTGCCAGAGGGGGCACGCAGAGCCCTCTCTGCTGGCATACGCGCCATCGCCCCAGGTCAGATCTCTGTGCTGTTTCTTTCGTGAGCTTCTGTTTCCCTGCAAACGACGAAACAGAAGCTCACAAAAGAAAAAGATCTTACCTCTTGCTGCGCTGCTGGAGTTGGGATGCCCCACGTCCCGCCAGCCAGCTGGCCTTTGGGTCTCTGCTGCACATGGGTCTACGCATGTCTACACATGTCCATGTATGTCTGTGCACGCTGCACAGCGTGCACGCACACCTTTCAGTTTGGGCATGGGCATGCACGCAGTTTGGGCACTCGGTGATATCTTCCAAACCCCACTCTGTAGCAGACGATACTTGGCAAGAAGTCAGGAATAGATCTTCACCCTAATGAATTGAACTAATTGTCTCCTGCAAACTCCCCTCCCCATTTGCTCTTCTTTATTCCCTATGGGAGGGGCCATTCACCGTCCACCTGTGCCTTTACTCCCAAGTCAACCCTTGTCCCTTAGCTGTTCCCTTCTCCTGGCAACTCTGTGCATGTGTACACTGGGAAGAGGCTCCAGCTGTTCTTCTGCCCCACTAATGTCCGACTCTGAAGGCAGCTGATAACTGTCAGACGGCCCCGGCCCCCTCTCTGCCTCTGACACAGAGCTCTCATCAGAGCTTTCCCTAGACTCCAGGACTGGTCCATGCTCCTCCCCAGCCTCTTCACTGTCTGAATCTGCTGCCAGATCCACTGGCGGGCCACGACAGGTCTCTTCCACTCAAGTGTGTGACCTTGATCTAACTTGGGTTTCTTTTGTTGTTTGTTGTCTCTTGTGTTGTTCCTTGGCTCTGCTATCCTTTTCCATCCGGGGGCCTGGGCCACGTCTGATCTTGTGATGCCAGTCGTGAAGCAGCGCATGCAGATGTACAACTCTCCGCACAAGACAGTCATGGAGTGCATCCGGACGGTGCATCGGACGGAAGGCTTGGGTGCCTTTTATCGCAGCTACAGCACCCAGCTCACCATGAACATCCCTTTTCAAGCGATCCATTTTATCACCTACGAGTTCATGCAGGAGCAGATCAACCCCCAGCGACAGTACCACCCTCGCTCGCACATCGTTTCGGGCGCCGTGGCAGGAGCCGTGGCAGCAGCTGCAACCACTCCCTTGGATGTTTGCAAGACTTTGCTCAACACCCAGGAGAACCTGGTGTTGAGTTCTGTCAACAGCGGGCACCTCTCTGGCATGGCCAACGCCTTTAGGACAGTCTATCAACTGGGAGGGGTCACTGGGTATTTTAAGGGAGTCCAAGCGCGTGTGATCTATCAGATGCCTTCGACGGCCATCGCCTGGTCAGTCTATGAATTTTTCAAGTACATCCTTACCAAACGCCAATTAAAGAAAGGAGCTCCTTGTTGATGGATCACCGTAGCAACTGAAGACAAAATTTTGAGCAACTGCAGATAAATTTCTGAAGAAGCTGTTGGCCTCTCTCCCTCCCTCCCTCCCTCTCTCTCATACTCCCACCCTCTCTTTTTTCTCCCTCCCTCTCTCTCTCCCTCTCTCTTTTTCTTTCTCCCTCCCTCTCTCTTTCTCTCTTTTCTCCCTCCCTCCCTCTCTTCTTCTTTCTTCCATCCTCCCTCTCTCCATCCCTCCATCCCTTTCTCTCTCTCTCACTCCCTCCCTCTTTCTCCCTCCCTCTCTCTGTTTCCTCCCTCTGTGTGAAATTCACCAGGTTATTTATGGCCATTTGTAAAGATAGCTGGTGGATCCCTGACTGGATTACGTGTGTGTTTGTGTGTGTGTGTGTGTGTGCGCGCACCAAAGAGATGTGCTTTGGAGAGGAGGTGTCTGTCTCTCTCCTCCCATTCTCCTCCTGCTTTTGCTAAATCAAAATGTTTATTCTTTTAGACCTGTATTTATAGTTTTCTAGGGTGTTGATAAGGGTGATGAGATTTGTACACGTTGGTACTTATTTTTTCACTGGAATGCTTGGGGGAGGGGACCTAACCTGGGGAGGGTTGCGTAGTTGGTGGGGGGGGGGGGAGAGACAAATGCTGCTGCTTTGGACAGCTTTTCCAAAAAGGCAGATGCCTTTAACCGATCAGAGACATTATGCAATGGATAAAATAGATGGATAATGTTTATCCTTTATTTTTCTATTATTTTTTTTAAGGAAGAGAAAACCGTGCCAGGGTGACTGCTTTGTGAATTTTAAAGGGCTTTACTGTTTTTGTTGTTCCATTGTTCAGAAGAGTATTTTCCTCCTAAACTAGAATAGCGCCAAGCACATCTGGTCTGATATTATACTGGCTGTTAAAGTTTGTTTTCTCTCTTTTCCTTCCAATGTACTTGAAGGGATTTCAGACTGGGGGTGTCTGTGTGGAGCGGAGGGTGGGATTGCGGTGTGTGTGTGTGTTTGTGTGTGTGTCAGAAATATTCAGATTATGGCTCTCACGATCAAAGAACAACAGTCTCTTTGTGTAGGTGGGATGCTGAAATACGCAAAAAAGGAAGCTTGGTTTTGTTTGTGCGACAACAGCTGTGGATGTCACCTTAACTTTTGTCACTGTTACACACACAAACATCCAACACCCACCCACCACCTTCCAGATACTCTTGTTTCAAACTCTCAAATCCCAAGGATTTGTGTTACATTTTTCCCCTCTTAAGCATGTCTGAACTGGGCTGCTTCTGATAATAACCATTCAAAAGCCCTTTTGTTTGGTCACACTTGAGCAGGTGTTCAGCCTCTGAAGGTACACCGATGAATGGCATCTCGTTTTTGGATTGCCATTGTGGCCTTTCAATTTTATTTCTGCTTCTCATCAAAGCTTTGCTTCCCTTCAGCCTCCCTTCTTTCTCTCCTCCCTAAGCCAGGCGTGCTATGATACACAAGTAAATTGCACTCGTGTGTAAACAAACACTCAAGAAAACGTCCTCAGGAATGGGGGCATCACGTTTACATTTCTGCAAGAGAGCTTGCTGCCCCCCCAAAATATATATATATACTGACAGCCATTCCCTGGTGTTCCATTTTGGCCTTGAAAACCCTTAGTGAAGGAAGCTTACGTCCAAAGTTAAGAAGAAGAGAAATGAGGGGGAAATGTTGCATCCGTGAGCATCCCTTTTCAGGTACTTGATCGATTAAAATGAAGATGAATAGAGTAACAGATTTTAACAGGTTAACAGAGTCAGAAGGGACCTTATAGGTCATCTAGTCTGACCCTTCGGCTAAGCAGGAGACCCTACACCATTGCTGACAAATGGCAGTCCAGTCTCTTCTTGAAAGTCTCACGTGATGAAGCCCCCACAACTTCCGAAGGCAACGTGGTTGATTTTAGCACTTGGGAAAAATTGGGTGTACCACTATGAAAACTTACGGAGTCTTAAAATAATGTTTCCCCCCCCCCCTTTTATCTGAAGAGTATTGTGTGGAAACAGATTGCAACCAGAGATCATGTCCTCAGTTTACTCGCTACACCTTGGTTTTTGTTAACTAATATTCTAAGGCAGTGGCCCCCAATCTTTCATGTCCCAGGGACTGGTTCCGTGGAGAGAGGTTTTTCCCTGAGCTCAATGGGACGGGCTTTTGTGTGCTGCCTGCATCCCATGGATGGGGCTTTGCTTGTTTGCATGGCCCAGTTTCTGGCATGCCACGGCCCAGTACCAGACCCCTGTTCTAAGGCAAACGTTTGTACAAATAACCTGTCCTTGCACACGTCATGCATTTAATAGGAATGGTGTCCAGGGTTATCTGTGATGAGTTGCTCATCGCCTTTCGTGTATAAGGGCAGAAACTTAGTCTTAAAGCTTGAATTGCAAATGTTGACTACTTAGATCAGGATGTTCTTGGAAAACGTAGTTTCCCAGCCTGTGATGGAAACGAAACAAAACAATAACTCAAAACAATATTTCCTTGGTGACTTCAGGAAATACTGCTGCTTGCAGTAAATATTGTAAAGATTGACATCAATATTTTCCAACTGGGCAATATTTTTCCCCAACTGTGCCAGGATTGCAGCGGATAATTCCCAGCCAGCCTTGACAGGAAAAATATCTTCATAACCAGCGATGTTCTGTTCCAAATACAGAATTTACAACACCAATAGATTGGTTTTAAGTCACGACTTAAGTCAGGCTTCCGAAAGGTTAAAGAAAAAAAGCAGAACCAGATTTAAATCAGGTTTTTTCAAACTTGGCAATTGTTAAGACGAGAGGACTTCAACTTCCAGAAGTCCACACACGTTGAAGTTGCTAAGTTTGAAGAAACACTGGTTTTAAAAGTACATAGTCCTTAAGAACTGAGTTCCAGTTTGTTCAAGGAAAAGAAAAATAGGTTGAATTGCTGGCTGATTCTTCGGAAGGCCAGAGTACACGTGGCTGTAGCAAACTAGTGTTAAATAGAACTGTTCTTCAACAGTGTCAGATTGAAAAGTCTGTTGTGGCCTGTGGAGGTGGCAGCCGAGTCGGAAAGTGAGGAGGTTGGGGAGGAGGATGAGCCAGGCCTGGAGGCTGGGGAAGGCTTGGATGAGAGCTCTACATTGGAGGCAGAGAGGGGGCCAGGGCCATCTAGGAGTGACCAGGTGCCTACGGAGCTAGACAGCAGTGAGGCAGAGGAACAGCTAGAGCCTGTTCCCAGTGTGCTCATGCGCAGAGCTGCCAGAAGAAAAGAACAATTCAGAAATCAGGGTAGGCTTGGGAGTAAAGTCATAGGTGGAAGGTGATTGGCCCCTCCCATAGGACATAAAAGAGGAGCAAAAGGGGAGTGGGCTTTTGCAGGAAACCATTTGTTGGGTCATTAGATTAGTTTCAGGAGTGTGAAGATCTGTCCATGAATCTCAGAGACTCTGTGCCCAGTCTTTCCTTGCACAGCACCCCATTTGGAAAATATTTACATGGCAGCTTTCTAAGATAGATAAGGTCTGTGGTCATAATATTACTTTGAAAGTCTATTTGCCAGGCCTTGCTGAATCTGAACGAGAGGAATTCACATTCGTTTAATAAAAGGGGCCAGGACCAAGACTCTGCCTCATGTCTTTTGGTGAAACTTAGATCAGAACAAAGTCGAACTTTAAAACACAAACGAATAATGGGTGTGGGCTTCTGGGACAATTCCCTTCCTCCCCCTCCCTGCTGCTTTTTGGCCTTAGAAATACTCCCCAAATAATGTACCCCTCCCCCAAGATTCTTACATAGAGTTCTCTTCATAGAAGTGGACCTGATTGAACATAGATGGTGATATGTATGAGAGTGAATGTGAGTTAGCGCTGGAAGGAACAGGAGATAGTCACAGTCGCTCTCCATCTGGGCGAGCCATTATTGTCTCCTAAACCTTCCTCATCGTTGCCTTTTTTATGGGGACCGTCTCAGATTTAGCACAGTTTGGCCTGCTCAGAATGCAACCTGTTAACCTTTTTCCCCCCAGTAAGGAAGAACTGATTTGGGATCAATGTCTTGAATGAGTCCCCCGAATTATTATTTTTTTGTAAAAATATGTTCTTATAAGCTAAATCCGAACGCATAAGTGTTACCCTGAAGTATGTTGGACTTGAAGTATTTGCAGGGAAAATTGACAGTGGGTGATGACAAGGCCTGTCTGAATTCTGAATGGGTTGGTGGTTGTTTTTTTCCTAACGACAACAACAACCACACAAAAAAAATACATAACTGAATACACAATGCAGGTAGTACTCGACTTACAATAGTTTGCTTACAACCAATTTCGTTGTATACATGAGGTACAATGACAATAAAGGCTATACTGACCAAAGTCACAGTGGCACTGAAAAATGTAACTTATTACCGTTTTTCACTATTAACGACTTTTGCAACATTCCCCTGGTCACATGATTCAAATTCAGATGCTTGGCAACTGGTTCATATTTATGACAGTTGCTGCGTCCTCTTTTTGTGACCTTCTGACATGCAAAGTCAATGGGGAAGCCAGATTCATTAAGCAACCAGTGTTACTGGCTTATCAACTGCAGTGATTCACTTAACAACTGGAGCAAGAAAGATCATTGACATTGAGTCGTTATTGATTAGCCCTCTGCCCATATCAGAATGCAAAGTTCCACTTAACAACTGGGGCAGGGAAGGTCGTAGAAATAGAGCACTTCACAAATGTCTCGCTTAACAAGAGAAACTTTGGACTCAATTGTGGTCGTAAGTCGAGGACTATCTGTAGTGCTTAAAATGCCTGGGTGCCGTTCTGAATTGTCCTTCTCTGCTGAGTTGAGTCCCACTGTGTGCTGGGCTAGAATTCTCCACTACAAGGGTGTCAAATTCTAGGCCTAGGGGCCGGATCCTGCCCACGGGGTGATTAGATCTGGTCCACGGGGCCACCCTGGAAACAATGAAGGACTGGTCTGGAGTGCCCTCAGTGAAATTGAGTTTGACACCCCTGCTCTTCTAATAGCAGCTCCCACCAAAGGCCTTTGAAAAAGCGAAGCGAGATCCTGCCAATGTCGAAGTACGGATTCCGCTGCTTTGTATGCTACAGACGCACATTTTTAAAGTGATATATATTTGGGGGGGGCGGGGGGGAGGAGGGAAGCTGACATTTGCCGTTTGAAAATTACCTTTTAAATTTACCAATGTAGACTTTTACCAGGAATGTTTGTACGTGTATATTATACAATCATGCTTGTGTGCGTGCACACAAACACACACTTATACCCAGCAGAAGAAAATATGATTTGAAATGCTGCTACAGTTAAAAACACTGGGGCTCAAGTAATAAAAGAAAATGTGTTTGATTTTATTAGATCAAGATCGTTTTTTTCCTCCCCCAAAAGCGACTGCTAAAAATGCTCATTGACTCAAAATGTTTCTTGGGGCCATTATTGTGTTGAGTCTGGCTTTTCCTTTCTCCATTGAACAGTGGCTGATGGTATTTGCATACGTTTCCCCATTTAATTTGCAGAAACAGAAAGAGGACTCTTGAGGTTGGCTAAACATTCTACCGCTAATAAGGGAAAATACTTGTCGCTCAGGGTTGCTTGTTTTCTTGCAGGTATTTCATTGCCTAAACTAGGTAACATCATCTAGAGTAGCATTGACAGGTTAGGATAGAAATAGGATAGGATAGGATGAGATGGGATATGATGGGATTGAATGGAATGGAATGGAATAGAATAGAGTATAGAATATAGAATGGAATGGAATGGAATATAGAATGGAATGAAATAGAATAGAAATAGAAAAGGAGATGGAATAGAATACAATAGAAAATAGAATAGAATAGAATAGGAGATGAATAGAATTGGAGATGGAATAGAATAGAGTTGGAAGGGACCTTGGAGGTCTTCTAGTCCAACCCCCTGCTTAAGCAGGAAACCTTGATGTTACCTAGCTTGGGTAATGAAACGTTTGCAAGAAAACAAGCAAGCTGAGAGAGCACCCAGGACCTCTCATGACTGAACATACTTAGGGAATAAGGAAGATGACCTTGACAGAGATAGACAATGGAGCCTGCACATCTGTCCTCTTATTCTCTCATGTCTTAAAGGTAATGGTTCCCCTCGCACATATGTGCTAGTCGTTCCCAACTCTAGGGGGCAGTGCTCATCTCTGTTTCAAAGCCAAAGAGCCAGCGCTGTCTGAAGACATTTCCGTGATCATGTGGCTGGCATGACTAAATGCTGAAGGTGCACAAAACACTGTTACCTTCTCACCAGAGTGGTGCCTATTTTTCTACTTGCATTTTTACATGCTTTTGAACTGCTAAGTTAGCAGAAGCTGGGAGAAGTAACAAGAGGTCACTCTGTTACTTGGCGGTAGGGATTTGAACCACCAAACTGCCAACCTTTCTGATCGACAAGCTCAGCGTTTTAGCCACCGAGCCACTGTGTGTCTCATGTTTTTACTAGGGTTTAGTTCTCAGGTTGCCTTGGTAGATTAGAAAAAGACAGGTAGCTAAGTCCCTTTGACTTAGCTGAACATTTCATATTTTATGGGTAAGGATGGGGAATTTTAACCATTTGAGGCTCACCCTTTGTAGGTATGCCAAGACCCACTGTAACAAGGCATGGAGGAGAATTTCAAGGTTTCTCATTGTCTCCTGACCTTTTGGAAAGTTCCCAAGCTCCAAAAGGTTGCTTGATGTGCATATTGTATTGTACTCACAATATTGGGTAATATTGGGCTTAGAACGGCAAGAAGTTGTGTCATCGATGTTTAGCCATCACAGTTAGAGGGGGGCTCCAAAAATGCCTGTGTGTAGCTGAGTCCCATTGCCAGTCCCATTGAAGGAATGGTAATACTCGAGATTCCAATTGAGAAGAATATTAGTTACGAAGGGTTAAAACAGGGGTGAAATCAACTTACCTTCGCTACCGTTTTGCAAATGTGAGCACACGCATGACAAAGTAATCATGGTGCATTGAAAGATCTGCATGAAATACCATTTGCCTGCAAGTAGGTATTTGGTGAGACCATTAAAGTAGAGAAAGTAATAGAAAATGAAGAAACTAAATTGTTCTAGGACTTTAGAATTCAACAGATGGGCACCTGCCACATACGTAATACCCCAGACTTAAAAATTGTCAATATCAAAAGAGAAAAAAAAAGTCTGCATTGCAGACATGAATAAAGCAGAATGAAAGAAAAAACTGGAGAAGGAAAAATTACAAAGACCTGCAAATATAAAAGAAAGTAAAAATAGCCCTAATAGTGATAGGCACCCTGGTGCCATCCTATCACAGCTGGAGTACCAGTTCAACAGCAATGGCATTGACAAATTCACTATCAGTCAATTCAATCAATAAATCAGAAAATTTTGGAGGTCTTCTAGTCCAACCCCCTGGTCAAGCATGAGATCCTATACCAGTGGTTCCCAACCTTTTTTGGGGGCCATGCCCCACCTAAGCACTTCTAAAATCCTGATGTCCCCCTGTGATATATAATTCTTACTTTACTCAAAAAGTGAACTCTACTCACGCGGAAGAAGCCTAAAAGGCCATTGACTTGGTTTAAATAAGGTTCAAATTGCCCCCCTGTGGGGAGTGGGGCCCACATTGGGAACTGCTGTCCTATACCATTTCAGACAAATGACTGTCCAGTCTCTTCTTAAAAACCTCCAGTAATGGAGCACCCACAACTTCTGAAGACAAGTTGCTCCACTGGTTAATTGTCCTCACTTAGAAAGTTTCTCCTTAATTCCAGGTTGCTTCTCTCCTTGATTAGCTTCCATTTGTTGTTTCTTGGCTTGCCTTCTGGTGCTTTGGAAAATAAGTTGACCCCCCCATCTTCTTTGTGACATCCCCACAAATACTGGAACACAGCTATCATGTCATCTCTAGTCCTTTTCTCTTGACTGGCCATACCCAATTCCTGCAACCGTTATATATATTCTGGGTGTGTGCTTTTCCTGCTTTTGTGCCCTGGTTCTAAATGAGGCGCAGCCAGAAAATGGCCTGAGAGCCGGGAGATTGGGGACCTGCCCCTAGGACACTGCAACAGTCATAAGCTTGAACCAGTTTTCCAGACATCTGAATGTTGATTACATGACCATGGACCTCCTACAATGGTCGTAAGTGTGTAAAAACAGTCATAAGTCACATGTTTGAGTGCCATTGTAACTTTAAACAGTCACTAAACAAATACTTGTAAGTTGAGGACTACCTGGATAAGATTTGGCTCTCAGCAATTTTTGAAGCAAGTTTCCATGTACAGTTCCCCAAAGTAGATTTGGAAATAACTTGTGCAACAGCTTGGAAATTTGGTTATGAGGGCAAGAATTCTGCTAGAAACAGGGTGTTTTTCTTTCTTTCTTTCTGGATAGACATATTGTATGTAGCAATCGCAATAGCACTTAGACTTATATACCACTTTGCAGCAGGGGTGAAATGCTCTGAAGTCTGCTACCGGTTCACTGCGCTACTGGTTCACTTCGCGCGTGCATGCACACTGCAGGCGCTACCGCGCAACGCTGAAAAAGGAGAATTAAGAAGGCTTTTCTGAGTCTGCAAAGGCAATGTATTTTTCAGAGTATAAGACACACTGGAGTATAAGATGCAGCAAGGTTTTGAAGAGGCAAATTAAAAAAAAGTTTTTGCACTCTGCAAACCTCCCCAAAACGGCCCGTTTTTCGCGAAAACGGGCCTGGTTTTTTTCTCAAAAAACCCATAAATAGTCCTTAGGAGGCTTATAGAGTGCTCCTGGAAGGGGAAAATTGAGCAAAATATGCCCCATTTTTTGCTCATTTTTCCCCTCCCCAGCCCCCAGGAGCTCTCTGAAAACCTCCTACAAGTTATGCACGGTCATTTTGGTGAAGGGGGTGGGGTTTCAGGAGGCAAAAAAATGCTGTAGTCAGTGTATAAGACGCACCCAGATTTTCAGCCACTTTTTTGAGGGAAAAAGGTACGTCATATACTCCGAAAAATATGGTAAGTAGAACAGCAAGGGAGGGGGGAAGCTGTGCTGCACGATTTAGATTAGCTAGAAATCAGGATTTCCTGCTTTCTAGCAAAAATAAATCATGTGGCACAGCTTATTGTTGCACCACTGATTGTTGGAACTACCAATTCACCTGAATCGGTAGGATTTTTTTTTTTTAGTAACAGTTCGGATGAACCGGTTTGAACTGCTAGCATTTCACCCCTGCTTTATAGTGATTTGTTACAGCCCTCTCTAAGCAGTTTACAGAGTCAGCATATTGGTCCCTAACAATCCGGGTCTTCATTTTACCCACCTTGGACGTAGGGAAGGCTGAGTCAACCTTGAGCCTGGTGAGAATTGAACTCCCAAATTGCAGGCCGCCAGCAGTCAGAAGTAGCAGTACTGCACTCTAACCACTGCACCACTGTGGCTCAAGTACAAACACAGACATAGATAGAGAAGCAGGCTCAATAGGAAGTTTTTCTTAACTTTATTCGGCCAAAAGGTGGCAGAGTATAATCATTATTTCTGCTTACTTTTTGTTGCACATTATGATCTGAAGGTAAATATTTTGCCTTGATTATAACAAATGGAAGAAATGTACATTTTTCTTTAGTAAGTAAATTATGGGTGCATTTTGAAGTTTCAAACCTAATGACTATAGTGCAAAATTTTCAGATGACACCTCCCTGGAGCAAAACCACTGACTGGCATTTTCTGATAGTTGTATTATTTAAGCAGGAAGCTAAGTGGTCAGGTGTGTGGAACCTCTTTCATATGTGCAGATAGTCTTTAGCTTATGACCAAAATTTCCATTGCCAAGCAAGACAGCTATTCAGTGAGTTTCAGCCCATTTCATGACCTTTTTTGTGATAGTTGTTAATCTCTGCAGTTGTTAAGTTAGTAAATGAATCTAGCTTCCCCATTGACATTGCTTATCAGAAGGTCACAACAAGTGATCACATTGCAACTGTCATGAACGCATGCCATTGGTCAAGCATCTAAATTTTGATCATGTGACCACGGGGATGCTGCAATGGTCATAAGTGTGAAAACCGGCCATAAGTCACTTTTTTTTAAAGTGATGTTGTAACTTCAAATGATCATTCAATGAATGAGGATTATCATTTTATGGTTGTGTGTGCTTAGTTTAGCTTTTCTGGCTTTGTGAGATGTGATCCAGTCAAAAAACCTCAGAAATAGTTTAATATAACAGCTATAGATTTAAGTGGGAAAACCAGTTAAAACCAGTTGCAATGGATGGCTGCGAAAGTTGGACACTAAGGAAGGCTAAGCACCAAAGAATGGAGGCCTTTGAACTCTGGTGCTGGAGAAGACTCCTGCGAGTCCCTTAGACTACAAGGCGATCCAACCGGTCACTCCTAGAGGAGATCAAACCTGACTGTTCTGTAGAAGGCCAGATCCTAAAGAGGAAACTCAAATACTTTGGACACCTAATAAGAAGGAAGGACTCTCTGGAGAAGAGCCTCATGCTGGGAATGATGGAGGGCAAAAGAAGAAGCGGACAACAGAGAATGGGGTGGCTGGATGGAGTCACCGAAGCAGTTGGTGTGAGCTTGAATGAACTCCAGAGGATGGTAGAGGACAGGAAGGCCTGGAGGAACATTTTCCATGGGGTCAGATACGACTTCACAAGTAACAACAACAACAACAACAACAACAACAACAACAACAACAAAAAATTTAAACCTTCCAGACTCTGGGTTTGCTTTTAATTTTAATTTGATACATGGGAAATAATCTTTAGGTGATTAAAAATCATGATAGTTTAATATTTGAGTGGCCAAGTGTATTAGAATTTTTTCAAACAATAGGCAATGGCTTTCCTGATTCTAAACTTTGGGGAAACTGAAAAGGAATGTGGATTATTTCTCTGAAATGTTACTGTACTATGGACAGAGAAAACAAAGGCTAGTTTTTTTTCTTTTTAAAACTCCAACCTTATTAAGTTTCCAATAAAAATACAAAATAACAACAGAAGGAAAAATTAGGGAGGGGGGGGCATGAGAGGATCAGAAAGGAGAAAAAGTTAATAATTAAAAAGTGTCCAAAAAAGTTCAGTAGAGATATTAATATATATTAAAGTAACCTCTTATTCAAAGTTAAAACAAAAACATAAAAACATATACAGATTTAACAATCAAAATAATAGGAGTTGTACAACAAAATAACCACTTACTCTGTTTTAACATAAACGTAATGTAATATACATGTCTGATAATAAAAAAATACTCAATATTTGTATAATCATAACTGATCCAATCCTCACATCCTAAAATCAAAGCTTTATATCTTTCTCAAGCAAGCAGTTCATAAGCAGTCTTCAGATATAAATGATGGGCTTTTTAAATCTTTTATAAAAGTAGCTTTGTCATCTCTTCCAATTCCATAATTTCAGAGTTTGTTCTTCAGTCATGGGAATTTGTAAACTTTTCCACCTGTGTACAAATAAAAGCTTCACTACCATTGTCACATATAGTAAAGTAAAGGTAAAAGTCCCCCCCCCCCAAACATGCGTGCTAGTTGTTTCTGGCTCTAGGGTGCGGTGCTCATCTCCATTTCAAAGCTGAAGAGCCAGCGCTGTCCGAAGACGTCTCCGTGGTCATGTGGCTGGCATGACTAAATGCCAAAGACATTTACATCCGTTTTTAATATTTTTTCTGAATCAGACCACGTATATGATCCCACTACTCCTTGACAGTCTTACAAGCCTACCAAAATGATAAAAGGGACCTTCACAATGATTACATTTCCAACATTTATTTGATATTCCCTTACACATCTTGGACAGTTTCTCAGTTCAATGCCGATGATACATCCTTTTATTTAAAAAAATTACAGTTCTATGAAAATTCTGGTTCAAATCTAATAAGTGTAAATAGAAAGATATACAATTTCTCACAATGAGAAAAAATGGACTTGATTGACATGATAATGTAAAATGTCTTAAAGAAAGAGTTTATTTAGGCCTGTTTCCATTGGAAAATTGCTTCTGTGTTTTTTATGCTTGAATTTTTTTAAAAAAAGCGAAGCAGGTTTTAGTTTGAAGGTCAAATAATGATGTCATTAGGCTTGCATTAATAACTGTATTTTTTATTTATTAAATTTCTAAATTCTAAATGTGGTTATTATTTCACAATTGGAGTTAGAGGTCAATGCCCTCCCCCCCCACTTTTTATCCTTTGCTCTATTTTTTCTCTTCCCCTTTTTAAAATCTTGTTCATTTTCAACACCAATTTGTATATCTTGGCAATGAGATGTGTGCGGTAACTTCCTTTCAAGGCCTTTTTTTAAATCTGCAAAAACAAATTCTTTTTATCTCGTTTAAATCTTTCTGCCAATTGTGCATAGGCAAAGTATTGGCAAATATAACCTTCCTTGTTTTTTAATTTAGGTTCTCTTTCTATAAAGATCAACAGATCAGCATAAATCAACCAAGTTTGTATACCTTTCTCTTCTTAAAAAAAACTTCCTGGAGTAAAATTGTGGGGGGGCGGGTTCTCCAAGAAAAGCACCTTTGTGCTCTGGAATTGGGCAGCATAGAAAAATACTTTACTATTTTTGAAAAAAGCTATAAAAGAGAATATGCAGAATTAGTGCAATGCAATTGGATTTACAAGCCAATTTTCTTCCTTTGTTTCATAAACTTTGGAGTTTTACTTACTTTGTATTGTAGTGTAACAGTTGAGAGAAGGCACACTAAGGACACTGCTCATGAACATCTTGGGCTGATAAATATTTATATATGTCAAGGTTGAGGGCAGAAAATGGGAACAAAGGGAATATAGCAAATCTATTATGTTAACCCCACTGGTATATACAAATAGAACAGTATCTTTTCTCAAACAGTATTCACTTTTCTAATTGCGATGTAGCTTGGAAGGTGTGAAAGTGGAACACAACGATCATTTTAAGGACATAACTCTTAAGAAGTTGTGAAACAAAGTTAAGAAGTTAAGGAGCTGCTTAGAATTGGTTAAAAGATAGGGGGACACATAAATGTTTTAAACAAACAAGTAAATAAATAAATGCATGTGAAGGATCGCCCTGCCCAGTTAATGCAAGTCCTATTCTGACCTTAGAGCGTCATTTGTCGGCTGTGACCAGGGGGGCATTTGCCCAGGTTTGCCTGGTTCACCAATTGCATCCCTACCTGAACCGGGAGGCACTCGCAACAGTCACTCATGCCCTCGTGACGCCAAGACTGGACTACTGCAATGCGCTCTATATGGGGCAGCCCTTGAAGAGCATTTGGAGACTTCAGTTCGTCCAGAATGCAGCTGCGCGAGCGATTGTGGGTGCACCTCGGTACACCCACGTTACACCTATCCTCTGCGAGCTGCACTGGTTACCAATTAGTCTCCGGATACGCTTCAAGGTGCTAGTCGTCACTTATAAAGCCCTTCATGGTATTGGACCTGGGTACTTGAGAGACTGCCTGCTGCCAATCACCTCCCAAAGACCCATTAGATCACACAGAGCAGGCCTCTTCCGGGTCCCGACTACCAGCCAATGTCATCTGGCTACTACCCGGGGGAGGGCCTTCTCTGTGGCGGCTCCGGCCCTTTGGAACGAACTCCCCGCAGAGATTCGGACCCTCACCTCTCTCCAGGCCTTCCGAAAAGCCGTTAAAACCTGGCTGTGTCAGCAGGCCTGGGGTCGATGAGTTCCCTTCCCCTCTCGAATCATGTGGCTGTTGGTTGTTTTTAAATACCCTGTACTTTTGTAGTTTTTGTGTTTTTCCCTTCCCCTCCTTGGGTTGTGCGCCGCCCTGAGTCCCGCCGGGAATAGGGCGGCATATAAATAAAATGAAACTCAAACTCAAACTATTCTTCTAGCATTCTGGGTCAGATATATATATTGGCCAATGTTTCTCTTCCCACCAAGTTGGGTCTCATTCTGTTCTGTTTGTTGGAGAATCATACTGAAGGCAGAAAGACAGTTGGAGACCCTTTGCATGACTGCATTCATTCCAATTTTCTCTTGGGCTGGGAAGGACACAAAGAAGACAGAATCCGCTCCTCTTCCTACTTAAAAATAACAAACCGCTTCCTTTCCTCCCCCTTCTCACTCTATTTTCTTCCCTAGGACAAGGGTCTCCAACCTTGACAACTTTAAGCCTGGAGAACTTCAGCTCCAAATCTTCAACAGAATTTGCTGGCTGGGGAATTCTGGGAGTTGATGTCCTTCAGGCTTAAAGTTGCCAAGGTTGGAGAGCCTTGCCCTAGAGCAGTGATGGCTAACCTTTTTCACATCGCATGCCAAAAGTGGGGGGGGAGCTCAGGGGGGCACGTGCATGTGTGCCCACACCATAATGCTATGTGCGTGACCCCTGGTGACTCCCGGTTTGCCCCGGGGCCATTTTTCGCCCTCCAGAGCCTTCAGAGAAACCTCCTGAAGGCTCTGGAGCGCGGAAAATAGCTCAACACGCAAACTGGAAGTCCGTTCCTGAACTTCCGGTTTCCCTGCAGGGCCATTTTTCACCCTCTGGAGCCTTCAGAAAAATGGCTGAAGTTAGCTGGCCAGCACATGCATGTGTTCTGGAGCTGACAGGGCAATGCCTCGCGTATACTAAGAAATGGCTCCGCGTGCCACCTGTGGCATGTATGCCATAGGTTCACCATCACGGCCCTAGAGAGTCCCTGCTTGAACAGCCATTGATTCAACCCACCCATTCATCTTCCATTCCCAAATTTGCAAATTTGTCTTCGGCTCCTAACGCTTGCCCTGAGTGAAACATGAGCTTTGTAGGAAAGGAGGAAGCGACTTGCTTGCTGTTCTGGTGCACCTATCATCTTTATTTCAACACGAATTGTGCAGGGAAACTTTCTTCTGGTTTGGGCCTTTTGTCTCCAACCACTTGTCAACAGTCCCTTGACAGGTTCAATAACTGTCTGTTGTGCCAGTTTCCGAAAACACCCTATCGGCTGTCTTTTGTGTACAACTCTTATTGCCAAAGTTCAAGCGCTTGGATTTTTGATTACTTTTGTCACATTGCTTTAATCCAGGATCCGGGCGTTATTTATTCACCGTGTGCGATTATTATCTAGTTTACTTAATTCTTTCTTTCTTGTCAAATGCTATTAATGCTTCAGAGTGAATGAAATATAAAGACCTCACTTTCACTCTCTTGTGATGCCTTGAAAGCCTCTGTTGGCTTTGAATGACAAGATACTTGATAGAAGTGAGAGGTTTTATTTTTTTTTATGTTCCCAATGCTGGGGGAAAAAATAGAGTGCACTAATACGCTTATAGGGATATGGAGGCCCAGTGGCTAAGACGCTGAGCTTGTCAATCAGAAAGGTTGGCAGTTCGGTGATTCGAATCCCTAGCTCCGCGTAACGGAGTGAGCTCCCGTTACTTGTCCCAGCTTCTGCCAACCTAGCAGTTAGAAAGCACCTAAAAATGCAAGTAGAAAAATAGGGACCACTTTGGTGGGAAGGTAACAGTGTTTTGTGCGCCTTTGATGTTTAGTCATGCCGGCCACATGACCACAGAGATGTCTTCAGACAGCACTGGCTCTTCGGCTTTGAAACAGAGATGAGCTTCGCCCTCTAGAGTCGGGAACGACTAGCACAAATCTGCAAGGGGAACCTTTACGTTTAATACGCTTAACAGAAATGTGATGACAATAATGCAAGTTATTTGTGTGTACCTTTGACTTCTTGGTCAGTTGTCTTGGCTATTGTTTATTATTGGAATATTTGACATAGCCTTGCTTTGTTATCCATTGCTGAGCGTCACTATGATTTGCAGTGGTTTACAAATTTTGTAAACAAAGTAAACAAGCATTCTTAAACAGATTATATTTATTAGATTATAAATAGCTAGCAGATGCACTGCATGTTTCATTGTACAATAGCTGCAGTATGATAGAATCACTGAGAGCAAAGCCATTTCACTCAATTAATTGTATGATATGGTAGGTTAATCAATTGTTTTAGGCAATATGTGAAGAAAAGTAAGCCTTGGGGGAAATAGAGGCATGATTAATCATGCTTACAGAGCACTTTTGGTAGTTTTTCATTACTTCACTGATTTTATTACAACTATTTCCCCAAGGGTTACTAGCATGTAATTTAATAATACACTTAAGCAAAGACACATATCTGCCTTTATTGCCGTATTTTTCAGAGTATAAGAAGGACCAGAGTATAAGACACACCAAGGTTTTGAAGAGGCAATTTAAAAAAAAAAAAGTTTTTGCACTCTGCAGAACTCTAAAAAATGGCCTGTTTTTCACAAAAACAGGCCCGTTTCCCTCCCCCCCAAAAGGCATGAATAACCTTTAGGAGGCTTGTAGAGTGTTTCTGGGGGTGGGAACAAAAATGAGCAAAAAATGGCCCATTTTTTGCTCATTTCTGCCCTCCCCAGCCCCCAGGAGTACTCTGGAAGCCTCTTAAAGGCTCTGCACCACCATTTTGGCGAAGGGGCAAGGTTTCAGGAGGCAAAAAAATGCTGTATTCAGTGTATAAGACGCACTCAGATTTTCAACCTCTTTTTTGAGGGGAAAAGATGTATCTTGAACTCTGAAAAATACGATAGGTCTTCCAGGATGTTGGATGAAACAGATCACATGGGGATCTCCTCATCAGTACATCTCATTCTCTATGAAAGACATCAACCTATTATGCAAAAACAAATTGACCAAGATCTGACACAGTGTGAATTGTTAATACCAGTCCTACTTGCTTTGGACCTATCAAAAACCTAGGTAAACAGAGAATATGGAATTCAGACATTCACACAGATAGAGGCAAACCAAGCAACCAAGAATGAAATGAGGAGTGAATTCAGAGTTGTTTCTTTATAGTTGTTCGGCTATAGACAGGAATCTTGCCAGACTGAAGCACTATCAGTCAACCAAGTGCACCAGGAGAAGCAGCTAATTGTCTCCCATTTCCAGGAGACTGGGGGAAACAAACCCCTATGTATATTTAGGCAAGAAAAACGAAATGCACAGGAACAGTATAGGTGGTACCTTGCTCAATAGCAGTAACTGTGAGAGGGATCTTGGAGTCCTAGTGGACAACCATTTAAATAGGAGCCAGCTGGGTGCATCAGCTGCCAAAAAAGTCGACACAGTTCTAGGCTGCATAAACAGAGGGATAGAATCAAGATGACGTGAAGTGTCATTTTTTTAAGGCCTTGGTAAGGCCACACTTGGAATACTGCATTCAGTTTTGGTCCTCACGATGTAGAAAAGATGTGGAGACTCTGGAAAGAGTGCAGAGAAGAGCAACAAAAATGATTAGGGGACTGAAGGCTAAAACATATGAAGAACGGTTGCAGGAACTGGGTATGTCTAGTTTAATGAAAAGAAGAACTAGGGGAGACATGATAGCAGTGTTCCAATATCTCAGGGGTTGCCACAAAGAAGAGGGAGTCAAACTATTCTCCAAGGCACCTGAGGGTAGGACAAGAAGCAATGGGTGGAAACTAATCAAGGAGAGAAGCAACTTAGAACTGAGGAGAAATTTCCTGACAGTTAGAATAATTAATCAGTGAAACAACTTGCCTCCAGAAATTGTTAATGCCCCAACACTGGAAGTCTTTAAGAAGATGTTGGATAGCCATTTGTCTGAAACAGTGTATGGTTTCCTGCCTAGGCGGGGGGGGGGTGAACTAGAAGACCTCCAAGGTCCCTTTCAACCTGCTATTGTATTGTATTGTATTGTATTGTATTGTATTGCATTGCATTGTATTGTATTGTTTTCTAGTGATGTGGCAAGACGCCTGGAATGGGCCCCTGAAGAGAATATTAGGGAATGGTAAGACTCAACCTGGGAGAGATGTTTCTTCAGATACCTTGGTATCACTACACACCGGAAACTTAGGAGAACAGCAGCTCTTGCTTTTCTGATGAACTTCTAGTTCAGTGGTTCTCAACCTGTGATCTGTGGAAACTTGGTGGGCCACGATGTCATCACAGGGGTTCCATTAATGCTTGAAGAAATGCTATGATTTTCATCTTGAGTTTGAATGTAGAACATAGAATAATAGAGTTGGAAGGGACCTTGGAGGTCTTCTAGTCCAGCCCCTGCTCGAGCAGGAGATCCTATACCATTTCAGACAAATGGTTGTCCAGTCTCTTTTTGAAAGCCTCCAGTGATGGAGCACCCACACAGTGGTGAGTTCCAGATCCGGCGTCCACTACATGAACATGCGCAGCGTGCACACACACATGCACATGCATGCATTCTTACCTCTTGCGATGCTTCTGTGAGCCTCCGCAATGCCTCTGTGAGCCTCCATGAGCCTCCACAATGCTCCAGCTGCTTGGAGGAGCATCACGCCAGCGCCATGTGCTCTGTGTGCATGCGTGGAAGCGCCAAAGAGCTCAAATACAGTTAAGGAGCTCAGACAGACAGGTTGGCCCTACAGAGCACCATACCGGAACGGTACCCGGTGCTCCAGGCAGGCACCAGTACACCCGTACCAGGGCATATTGCCTACAACCCACCACTGTACCCACAACCTCTGAAGGCACCAAATAAACAGAATGTAATGTTCCTCTGGTTGATTGCTCTAACCATTCAGAATTATCTCCTTAGTTCTAGGTTGCTTCTCTCCTTGGTTACCTTCCATCCATTGTTTCTCATCTTGTCTTTTGGTGCTATTGGAGAATAGCTTGGCCCCCTCGTCTTTGTAGGAGCCCCTCAAATATTGAATCTCTGCTATCATGTCTCCTCTGGTCCTTCTTTTCATTAGTCTAGACCAGTGATGGCTAACCTTTTGGGCACTGAGCGCTGAAAGCGTGCACACACACACACACACACACACACACACACACACTCATATTGCAATGCATGTGTGACCCACCCTGCAAGCACGCACAACCCCCACCACATGCACCCTACATCCGGTGCATGCATGCACATCTCCCACATGCACCCCGTGCATGTGTGGCACAGACCCGAAAACCAGCTAGCCAATAGGAGGCACATATGAATGTATGTGAATGCATCGCAGAGTTGAGCTGGAGTGATGGCTCACATACTTGCAGAGAGGACTCTGTGTGCCATCTGTGGCACATGTGCCATAGGTTTGCCATCACGGATTTAGACATATCCAATTCCCACAATCATATGTTTTAGTTTCCAGTCCCCTGATCATCTTTGCTGCTCTTCTCTGCACTCTTTCCAGAGTCTCCTCATCTTTTTTGTATTGTGGTGACCAGAACTGGACAGAGTATTCCAAATCTGGCCATACTAAGGATTTGTGAGTTAAGTCTTGGTGGTCTAAGGCTATGGTCCATGGTCACAAAAGGCATTTGAAGGGGCTCCCTGGTGAGCAAAAGGTTGAGAGCCACTGCTCTAGTTTTCTTCCATTGGGCTTAGAAGATGCTCATTAAATCTGATCTGCAAATCTGATTTTTCTACCCTTGAAGCCACATGGCCAAACATCCTAAGTACTTTTTCCAACAGGTCTTCTATTCACTGCGTGCAGGTGCCCTTACCACTCTTTAATCTCCTTTGATTAAAGCAACAGGTGATACTTCCTGATCTATGTATCATTTTTAATAAGGTGTGTGCAGAGGACCTAGGGCGGATCTGTACATCCAACCCTGCTTTGCAAATAAGGGGGAACAATCACCTGATGAGGGAGGATTTTACTAGACAAACAAGGTAATTCTGGCAATTCTTTTCACCCGCACAAACGCAGGACAAGAAAAGTTTGACATTCTCATGTCAATACACAGTCAAAGGCCATTCAAAAGGGAGGGGAAGAATCCTGTTAGCAGATTAAACAAAGACAGAGGTTTTGCAGAGGGTTTTTTTTTAAAAAAAAATGCGTAGGAATGGGAGCTTATGTGGCCACAGCTCAAGGATTTTAACATGTGGGCTGCAATGGGAGTCTCTGGCAGGGCATGAACTGGATAGTCACTTTTTCTGCAAGATAGGAAAGGGGTCTGTTATATTTGGGCAACTGTTGAAATGCAGCTGTTCCAGCATAGACCATTAGCCCTGATTCCACTCTGCTGCTCACTCCTAAGGCAACAGCAATTGTGCATAGGTTTGTATACTCCTTCATAGTACTTTATAACAGCAGTCACCAACTGGTGGGCGTGGACCACTGATGGTCCATGAGAAAATTTTGGGGGTCCGCAGAAAAAGTATTTGTGTTTTTCATATTGCACTAAATCAAGGGTCCCCAAACTACGGACCCTGGGATGGAAACGTACAATGAATGCTTGTGTTGCTGCAGAGAGTCTCCCCCTTTGGAGTCTTTTTGTGAGGGTTGGAGGGAAGCAGAAATTCCAACTTGGGGTCTGCTTCAGCCTCCTGGTGGGGGGCTTTGGGCGAAGGCTGGAGGGAAATGCCGCTGGTGGCAAAGAGCCAGAGGGCCTCGTTCCAGTGGGACTGCATCATGGCCAGGAACTGACTGACCATCTCAGCTTGCTGAGTCTCCAGGTGCTGATACCTGGCCTTGCACGCCCACAGGTCTTCCCTCTGCTTGGAAAGCCTATGCTCATACTTCCCAGTGAGGTGCTTCTGCTGAGCCTCCTTCTCGGTCAGATCCAATTTGATCTGAGCCAGCTGTTTTGCCAACTCTTTCTCATGGTGGCTGCTTAGCTCCAACAACTGCTTCCTATTGAGTGCCTAAGGAGCTCAGATGACCAGGGGAGGAGTGGCTGGCAGGGGAGGGGTGAGTAGAGGCTGATGAGGTGCCCCTTGACATCAGTGACAATGAGTTGGCCACTCCCACCCAGTTATACGGCCAGCTAGCCAGGCCCATCCATTAGGTAGGTCATATTAGTGGTCTGCGGGATTTAAAATTATGAAATTAATGGTCTCCAAGGTCCAAAAGGTTGGAGATCCCTACTTTATAGCCCTCTGTGGGCAGTTTACAAGGTCAGCATTTTGCCCCCAATAATCTGGCTCTTAAGTTTACAGATATGATTTTCAACTCATATAAAGGTTAGATCCAGGGCTGCCAGGAGGATTATTAAGTGTTGGAACAAGACTTGGATGCCACCCCCCCTCACCTACACATGGACATATAAATCAATAATGTCATAATCAGAGGTGAAATCCAGCAGGTTCTTACAGGTTCTGGAGAGCCGGTAGGAGAAATTTTGAGTAGTTCGGAGAACCGGTAAATACCACCTCTGGCTGGCCCCAGAGTGGGGTGGGAATGGAGATTTTGCAGTATCCTTCCCTTGCTAAAGCCACCAAACCACACCCACCAAGCAACACCACGCCCACCAAGCCACGCCCACAGAACCGGTAGTGAAAAAAAAAATGAATTTCACCACTGGTCATAATTGCACATTTACAATGCACAGTGTTTTTGAGCTCCCGATTTTTGCGATGACATTTCATCACCATTCACACCCTGAAATGAAATATAATATATATTCATAAATGAAATGAAACTAAACTTGCAAACTGAAACAAATAAGTAATGAAATTAAAATCCAATAAATGACATAAATAACTGTTCACAGAGTTTCAGATTCATAACAATTATGTCAAACTGGGCTGCAAGGTGGTTTTGCTGTACACACAAAGTTCAGAATTTGAAGCACATATCCAATATTGTTTTTCTTTTTTAAAAAAATTGGTTTTGCAAATTTTTTTTAAAAAAATCTTCCCCCTCTTGTCCCCTCTTTGAGCTCCATGGGCCCCAGAGCAATGCTCTGGCTGTACTCCCCTCTCCTCAGGCCTGGTGAAATCTATCTACTTGTACTTCAGTTATTTTCCAGCTGGATTAGGTACACATCTTTCTTTATATCAACTCACTCCTCATCTAATAACAGTATTCTACACCCAGGTTTCAAGCAGAAAAGTTAATTAGCTCCATTACCCTGCCCTTAAAAGATTTCTAATACTCATCTGAAATCCATCTTCCTATAATTCAGCCAATTAACTCAAGCCCATCAGCCTGAGATAGCAGAAAATAAGCTTTTGATCCCTTCTGGGTAATCGCCTTCTAAGTGTCTCTTATTTTGCAAGCTGAAAATACTCAGGGATCTTTCACTGAATATAGCAGCATTACAAAGTTGGAAGGGACCTTAAGAGGTCTTCCAGCCCAACCCCTTGCCAAGGAAACCCAATACCAGGGATCTCCAACCTGTGCTTGGTGCTCCCTAGTGAGTCGTGAGGGGTTTGCTCCTGTACTGTGGAAACAGCTGGTGAGCATATGTGCACATATGCACATCCTCACTTGCACGAGGAGTGGGCATGCACATGTGCTCCTTTTGCAGGAGCAGCAGGCACACATGTATGTTGCTTGCCAGCTGCTTGTGCAAACCCTCCTCTATCCCCTTCCCCAGGTCTGCAAAGCGGGAAATTTTGGGGAATGTTTTTGCCTGCCCTCTACAATTTCAAACAAAGAATTGTCCAAACTCTTATATATATATCTGTGTGTGTGTGTGTGTGTGTGTGTGTGTGTGTGTGTGTTATATTTGTGCTGATAAATAAATAAAGGGAGACTAGTATGGATCTATTTCAAGCTATTTAGCTCTCATCAGCTAGCCATACCCTTACTGGGATTCGAACTGGGTATGGTTCGATTTATTTATCAGCACAAATATAACACAAATATAACAAAGGCAACAGTAAAAATATTGGGTTTCTGTCGTGATGGACTCTTGTGACGAGCTGATTGACAGATAATGGAAGCAGTTAGCTTCCTCCCATAATTGGGGCATACCAGGGGTTGTGACACTATATATATATATATATATATATATATATATATATATATATATATATATATGTATGTATGTATGTATGTATGTATGTATGTATGTATGTATGTATGTATGTATGTATGTATGTATGTACGTACGTACGTACGTACGTACGCACGCACGCACGCACGCACACAGTTTTTTCTTTTTTCATTTTCATAACATATAATCACATGTATACTATTACATAGTCAACATCGTATTGTATTATTAAATGTTTACATCAATTCATCTTACCATCAACTCCCAAAAACAATTATTGGCTCTTATGCTCTCCAAACACCATATTTGTACCTTATCCATCACTTTCTTCTGTCCCCCTCTCTCCACCTCCTTTCTTCCCTCTGTCATCCTTCCCTGCTCTACTCCCCCTTCCTCTCTCCTTCTCCTCTCTCCCCTTTCCACTCCTTCTTTCTCTCCTCCTCTTCCCCCCCGCCCTCTCTCCTATCCCTCTCCTTCTCTTACTTCTCTACTTCACACTCTCTATCTCATGTCCTTGGTGTATTTCAGCTTCTGAGCAAGCTCCATTTTATGTTGGTTATTTTTTTAGTCCTTTTCAATATACATATTTAATTTTAACATATATCTTCCTCCTTTCTTTTTTTAAAAAAATAGAACAAAAAGTATAACATATATAGTCATTGTGCTTTTAACCGCCCCCCACCCCAGCCTAACTTTGGCCGAGATGTAGACCTGGTTACAATTCCCAGCTATTCTCATCATTATCTTTATATAATTATACATCCTCCTTACATACCCCCAATTTGTGATTCTGTCTTTAAATCTCAATAGTTTCCAATTGTAAGTATATTTCATATTCCCTCTCCAATTTTTTCCATATATTGGATTAGATTACCCTTAATTGACTATAAATGGCAGTCCTTACTGTTCAATGTTCATTACAGTTCCCTTAATCTACTATATAAAATAACAAGCGGTACACATCTCCCTTTGTAAAAGTGAATCACAAACCTCTGCTTTACAATCTCCCCATATCAGTTTCATATTTTTCCAAACTCTTCGTAAAAGCCTCCAGTGATGGGGCACCCAAAGCTTCTGAAGGCAAGACCTTCCACAAATTAATTGTTCTCATTGTCAGGAAATTTCTCTCCTTTATAAGTTTCCATCCATTGCTTCTTGTCTTGCCCTCAGGTGCTTTGGCGAAAAGGTTGAAGCCAGGGGTGAAATTCAGCAGGTTCTAGAGAACTGGTAATGGAAATTTTGAATAGTTCAGAGAACCGGCAAATACCATCTCTGGCTGGCCCAAGAGTTGGGTGGGAATGGAGATTTTTCAGTATCCTTCCCCTACCACGCCCACCGAGCCACGTTCACAGAATGGGTAGTAAAAAAAATGAATTTCACCACTGGTTGATGCCCTTTTCTTTGTGGCAACCCCTCAAATATTGGAATAATGTTATCATGTCATCCCTAGGCCTTCTCTTCACTAGACTAGACACATTCAGTTCTGCAACTATTCATTATATGTTTCAGCCCCCCAGTCCCCTAATCATTTTTGTTGCTCTTCTCTGAATTCTTTCTAGAGTCTTAACATATTACAGATTAACAGAGTTGGAGGGGACCTTTCAGATCATCTAGTCCAACCCCCCACCCAAGCAGGAGACCCTATACCATTTCTGACAAATGGCAGTCCAGTCTCCTCTTGAAAACTTCCTGTGATGAAGCTCACACAACCTCTGAAGACAAGCTGTTTCATTGGTTGATTGTTCTCACTATCAGATAATTTCTCCTTATTTCCAGGTTGAATCTCTCCTTGATCAGTTTCCATTGTCTGGCCTTTGGGTGCTTTGGAAAATAGCTTGACCCCCTCGTCTCTGTGGCAGCCCCTCAAATATTGTAAGACTGCTATCCTGTCTGCCATGTCCTTCTCTTTACTAGACTAGCCATGCCCAGTTCCTGCAACCATTCATAGGTATGTTTTAGCCTCCATCTTTTTTACATTGTGGTGACCAAAACTGGATGCAATATTCCAATATTCCATATGCTCCAGTTTGTCTCCATTCTTCTTACGAAGTGGTGCCCACAACTGGACATAATCATGTTGCTTGCCAAGGGGCATCTGGAGGACACCACAGCATTGAAACCAACCTTGTCCTGTTAGTGCAACTAGATAAGTTGATTATGTCATTGGAGATTAAGCTGTCCTAAAAGGGAAAAAAAAGTTACACAGAACTGAAGTACATTTTTCACCCAGGGCAATTTTGTATATATTTTACATGGCTCTTGGGTTCTTATCAGAAGCTAATGCTTTGGGTAGGCTGATAGCATTGTTGAGGATTTGTAACACTTTTTGTTCTTGTCATGCTTAAAAATTTTGTTCTGAGAGACAAAAAACAAGCAGTTTTCACATATCAGCAGAGTCCTGGGCTTAAAAAAAAAGAATGGTTGCAGGAACTGGGTATGTCTAGTTTAATGAAAAGAAGGACTAGGAGAGACATGATAGCAGTTCCAACATCTCAGGGGTTGCCACAAAGAAGAGGGAGTCAAACTATTCTCCAAGGCACCTGAGGGCAGAACAAGAAGCAATAGGTGTAAACTAATCAAGGAGAGAAGCAACTTAGAACTGAGGAGACCTTTCCTGACAGAACAATTAATCAGTGGAACAACGTTGCCTCCAAACGTTGTGAATGCTCCAACACTGGAAGTCTTTAAGATGTTGGATAGCCATTTTTCTGAAGCGGTATAGAGTTTCCTGCCTAGGCTGTGGGTTGGACTAGATGACCTACAAGATCCCTTCCAACTCTGTTAAACTCTAAGCCTCTAGGAGCAACCAAGATGATGAGGGGACTGGCAGCTAAAACATATGAAGAATGGTTGCAGGAACTGGGTATGTCTAGTTTAATGAAAAGAAGGACTAGGGGAGACATGATAGCAGTCTTCCAATATCTCAGGGGTTGCCCCAAAGAGGAGGGAGTCAAATTATTGTCCAAGGCACCTGAGAGTAGAACAAGAAGCAATGGGTGGAAACTAATCAAGGAGAGAAGCAGCCTAGAACTAAGAAGAAATTTCCTGACAGTTAGAACAATTAATCAGTGGAACAGCTTGCCTCTAACACTGGAAGTTTTTTTTAAAAATGTTGAAAAACAATTTGTCTGAAGTGGTGTAGGGTTTCCTCCCTAGGCAGGGGATTGGACTAGAAGACCTTCAAGGTCCTGTCTGATTCTGTTATTCTGTTCTGTGATCTGTTCATTACCAAGAACTCTTAAGATATTCTGATGGGACAAGTTGTAAAGTGAAAATTGCTCCTATTTGAATGCTAAAGGTTTCCCTCCCACATATATGCTAGTCACTAGCACATATGTGCGAGGGGAATCTTTACCTATAGTGCATTGTGTGAACATGGCCACTGCTTTGTTGAGCTGGATTGAGGATTCAAATAGGAGCAATTTAGTCGTTCCCAACTCTAGGGGATGGTGCTCATCTCCGTTTCAAAGCTGAAGAGCCAGCGCTGTCCGAAGACGTCTCTGTGGTCATGTGGCTGGCATGACTAAATGTCAAAGGGAACACTGTTACCTTCCCACCAAAGTGGTCCCTATTTTTCTACTTGCATTTTTGCATGGTTTTGAACTGCTAGGTTGGCAGAAGCTGGGAGAAGTAATAGAAGCTCACTCCATTATGTGGCACTAGGGATTCAAACCGCTGAACTGCCAACCTTCTGATCAACAAGCTCAGCGTCTTAGCCACTGAACCACCGTGTCCCTTTATAATGCACTATAACCAGCCTAATATACCACATTCTGGTTGAATGGGACACTGTTAAAATGTGTAAAGCAAAATCAATTAAAATGTCAGGTTTGAGTGGGATATGGCTAAAGGTGTAATGGCATTATATGAAGAATTCAGTTTTGGATTATCTTTGTATTGACCCAAAATGTGTTGTTTCACTGAGACTTCGTGAGTTATGTGAGCCAAACCAACTATGATTTATTTAATAAACTACAGTTCAGCAGATTTGTCTTAGAATGATGTCTAATCTATGCTGTTTTGTCTAGGCAATGTTAGACTTAAATATGAAAAGAGAAGGTGTGACTGCTATCATACAGCATACTTAGTTTTAAGAAGACTCATTCAATGGGTTGTTTGACTCATTGTCAAAGTTCATCAAACTCTGAATGAACAAAGCATGACTTAGAACGACAATGCCAACTCAAAGCCAGATTGTATCAACACAATTATTACGAACAAATATAATGCAAGTTTGCAGCTTCAGCTGATTACAAATATAAATACAAGCTAGCAAACTCCCCCAATGTTTTCAAAAGCTGAACAAATGGTGAGCAGCATCTAAAATGCTTCTGAAGTGACATTTGGACACCAGATATCCTTTTGATGTACAGTAAATCTTCTTGGGTTTTTAGTACTACAGCTGATAGCAATGCACCTGGCCAAATTTGGGAAAAAAGGTAAGCAAGATTGGGCAAGTAAATAACTTGCAAGGAAGAATCTGGAAATCATAAGGCTATATATAGACTCCAAGATGGGCTCCAAGATCACCAAAGATGGGGACTGCAGCCAAGAAATTAAAAGACGCTTGCTCCTGGGGAGGAAAGCAATGACCAATCTAGACAGCCAACTAATAAGCAGAGACATCGCCCTGCCAACAAAAGTGTGTATAGTCAAGGTTATGGTTTCCCCAGTTGCATGTATGGCTGTCAAAATTGGACCATAAGGAAGGCTGAGTGCCAAAGAATTCAGGCCTTTGATCTATGGTGGCACTAGAGAAGACTCCTGCGAGTCCCTTGGACTGCAAGGTGATCAAACTGATCAGACCTAGAGGAGATCAACCGTGACTGCTCTTTAGAAGGCCAGTTCCTGAAGAGGAAACTCAAAGACTTTGGCCACCTAATGAGAAGGAAGGACTCACTGGAGAAGAGCCCAATGCTGGGAAAGATGGAGGGCAAAAGAAAAAGGGGACAATGAGGTGGTTGGATGGAGTCACCAAAGCAGTAGATGTGAGCTTAAATTGATTCCAGAGGATGGTAGAGGACAGGAAGGTCTGGAGGAACATTGTCCACTGGGTCCTGATGAGTCGGACACAAATTCGCAACTAACAACAACATATAGTACAGACTAGATACTCTGCTGGAAGAAGTCAAAGGCAAACCACTTCTGCACCATCACAACAAAACCAAACCAAACCAAACCAAACCACAAACTATTCTACACCTATCGTTGACGTCACTAGGCTGTGTGGTCCTTTGGATCTGAAGGGAGAAAGGTGCTTTGGACAGCACAGAGGTGCTCTTCTAAAACCAGTCAACAGCTCTTGAAAGCAGCTATGTCTATTCCTAGTGTTCAAAATGATACTTTCTTTTTTCCAAAAGGCAAATGTTTTATTTTTTTTTTGGAAAATGCTTTGCTTCTCATCAAAGAAGCCTCTTCACTTCTGCAATGTTTATGTTTTTCTGCTTTGCTTATGTTTGATGATTTTTTCAAAAATTGATTTTATATATTGTACACAACCCAAAGCCACATTTTATCAGGTGAAGAGCTATATAAATCTGCTAAATACATATATAACTAGATGTCTATGGAAATTCTCAAACATCCAGCTCATGGTTGTCCCAACCCGGTTGTCCGAGAAGCTTCTTCATCTCTGAGTGGATGGTGGGGAATGGAAGGATTTATACTCCTTGCAGACAGCTGGTCATTTGCATCTTTTTAGAGGATCATTGAAGCACTTGGAGGTTTATCTGTGGTGACCGTGAGAACACAAATAAACTTCCAAGGGACCTACAACTGTCTAAAAGGATGCAAATGACCAGCTGTCTGAAAGGAATATAAATCCTTCAATTCTCCACCATCCATTCAGAGCTGAAGAAGCTTCTTGGCTGAGAAGTGAAAAGTCTTCAAAGAAAAACCAGAAAATCCAGTTGCCTCCTGAAAAAGCACCTTTGGGATGAATAATTAGAAATTCTGCAGCTTCAAGGAAGCAATGAAGGACTGGCATTAGCATCTTCATGCATTTGTTACGACTTCAGAACTGAAGTATATACAGATAGCTCTTGACTTAATTTCCATTGCTAAGCAAGGAAATTGTTAAGCAAGCCACACCCAATTTAACGACCATTTCTGCCACAATTGTTTAGCAAATCAGCAGAGTTGTTGAATGAATCATGTGGTCATTAAGCACTTCTGGCTCCTCCCCACCCCAGTTGAGTTTTCTTGTTGAAAGCCAAGTTGGAAGTTCTCAGCTGGCAATCACATGACATCCTCTTTACTTTATTGATTAGCCCTTGGGGCATATCAAAGTTCAGAGTTCCAGACACCAATTATTACTAAAATCTGATTAAAACAATTTAAAATGGAATTGGAATAAAATATGATTTAAAAGGAAATTGGAATAAAATACAATAATTTAATATATAGATAAATGTAATATGATAAATTTATTTATTTATTTAATTTATTTATTAGTTTGTCAAACATGTACAAGATAGCAGGTACAAATATAACCATGGATATGAACGAAAGAAATGAATACAAAAAGATGGGGACAGTAGGACAGGAATGGTAGGCACACTGGTGCGCTTGTGCACGCCCCCTTTAATGGACCTCTTAGGAATGGGGTGAGGTCCACGGTAGACAGTTTGAGATTGAAGCTGTGGGGGTTTGAGCTTGTAACAAGGGAGTTGGGTAGAGCATTCCTGGTGTTGACCACTCTGTTGCTGAAGTCGTATTTTCTGCAATTATATCTCGGTATCACCGCTAAAATCTACCCAATCAGTCCCACATATGCCAATCTCAACCAAACCATTTTGCTGAAGTCCTGTGCTGTGTTAAATGTTATTTTCAGATTCTGACTGCACATAAGGTAAGTTGTTTTGATAGAGGGATCCCAATGGGTCATTTGTTTGGTGTATAGACTGAGGCACCTGTCTCTCACTCCTTATACAAGCAGCAATCAAATAGGATGTGAGCCAGGTCTTCTACCTCTGCTGCTCGGCAAATGCAGAGATGCTCATTCTAGGGTATAGAATGGAATCTCCCATATCTGACCATTGTGTCAAGCTGTTTGAATCCCACTCATGTAAATATCTCCCTAAGATGTTTTGGTAGTTGCATGGCCATCCAGTTGTTGCCTCCATCTTAAATACCTGCCAGATGCTAAGCACACAAATTTTGATCATATGACTGTGGGGAATGCTGTACCAGTCATGCATGCAAGGTTTGGTTGTAAGTCACTTTTTTCAGTGCTGCTGTAACTTGGGATGGTTGGTAAATGACTGGTTGAAATGTCTACATTGCATCCGACAATTCCTCCAGAAAGTCCTCTTTGAAATCTCCTGTACTGCCCTGAATAAGAACATTATGGATAACCAGCAGACAAACCATAAACTCTTGCAATAAGTCATATAGGACTGCTAGGTAAAGGTAAAGGTTCCCCTCCCACTTATGAGCTAGTTGTTCTCAACTCTAGGGGGCAGTGCTCATCTCTGTTTCAAAGCCGAAGAGCCAGCGCTGTCCGAAGACATCTCCGTGGTCATGTGGCTGGCATGACTAAATGCCAAAGGCGCACGGAACACTGCTACTTTCTCAAAAATGGTGGTTCCTATTTTTCTACCGTATATACTCGAGTATAGGCCGACCCGAATATAAGCCGAGGCACCTAATTTTACCACAAAAAACTGGAAAAGTTATTGACTCGAGTATAAGCCTAAGGTGGGAAATGCAGCAGCTACCGGTAAATTTCAAAAATAAAAATAGATACCAATAATGTTTTTGAATATTTATTTCGAAGAAAAACAGTAAACTAGCGGTGTATTCAATGAAATACTTCACTCACCTCATGATGCTGATGTCCCGCTGTGATGATGATGTCCCGTGCAGCCGCGGGAGCGATGTCCCGCCTCCTATGACACACGGCACAGTGATTCCTATCATTGGATCACTGTACCAGAGGAGGTGGGACATCGCTATGTGGCTGCTTGCCATAACAAGGAGGAGGTGGGACATCGTTGCAGAGCGGCAGGAGGGGGAGGAAGGGGAATCGTAAGACAGCCCTGCATTACATTAGGACGTGAGGAGGGGGGATGGTGCGGTGCGCGCTGCACGGCAAACTGACACAGAGGGAGGGGAAACTCACAGGGGCACTGGGCCATTCACGAGCGTCACCCAGCGGCATGGCCCCGCCCCTTTTTCTCCTCTATTTCGGGCAAATTTTTCACTGACTCGAGTATAAGCCGAGGCGGCTTTTTTCAGCCCAAAAAGTGGGCTGAAAAACTAGGCTTATACTCGAGTATATACAGTACTTGCATTTTTATGTTCTTTCGAACTGCTAGGTTGGCAGAAGCTGGGACAAGTAATGGGACTTCACTCCATTACGCTAGGGATTCAAACTACTGAACTGCTGACCTTTCTGATCAACAAGTGCAGCATCTTAGCCACTGAGCCACCCTGTCTTTTTTAGAACTGCTACCATTGCCAATATTATGGTGGAGTCCTGCAGTATGGTCCATCTCGTGGTAAGGTTGGTGGGCAGCCCTTGGACCGGGAGCTGGTCTTGAAGCTAAGGAGCTATATTAGCCCGTTGACATCCTTCGCTCACCCCACCCATAGTTTCTTCTGCTGTAAGTGTTCTTTAGGTAAAAGCACAAGCTTTTCCTTGGCACAGTGGTTTAGTTTCCTTGCCAGGTTTGTGGTTGAATGCATGCAAATGTTTGTCCAATGCTAGCCAAAAGCAGACCTTTTTCTTCTCCTGCAGCTTGACATAATTTGGCAGGAGCAACTGTCAACGTTGTGTCAACCTCTTGATGGAGTTGTTAGCAATGGAGCATGGGGCCCTTTGACAGATGTTCAATGATGCCTCAAATTTTCTAATGGTGCACCAAGATGACTGTAAAATGCCAGAAAACACTTCTGGGCCTTTGTGGTTAGATGCTTTTCTTTGTTCCAATTCATCAAGAGGAAGTGAATATTTGCATATTCCCTGCCATGAGTTTAATGGAGTAATGGACATCTTGGGGTTATTTGCTTATTAAAACATCACACTCCTTTTTCTTCACATTTCCGCTCTTCACAATCTCATTCAGCTTGGCTACCTCCTTGATGTTTAAAATATGACTTCCTTTTTCCTCACTTGTTTGATCAGTCCATTTGTATCTTGTTATAATTTCTGTAGCAATATACCGTGTTTCCCCAAAATAATATAACAAGTTGACCCCTGAAATAAGCCCTTGGCCTTATTTTCAGGGAGGTCTTAATATTTTTGAGGTGCAGGAGGCAGCAAGCGTGGTCACCTCATGGCTGTTGCTGTGTTGCAATATTATCAGGGAGGGCTTACTTTAGCGCATGTGCTCAAAAGCCAGATTGGGCTTATTATCCAGGGAGATCTTATTTTCAGGGAAATAGGGTATTATCCATTGCTGACTTGCTGGGGCTGTCACGACTTCACCAGAGCCTCTTTAGCCAATCTGTTCAGGGTCTTCCAGGATGGCCTTCATGGTTGCCATAATGGCCCTGCGGCACAACACCGCACACCAGACTTCGCCCAGTCCTAGCAATCCCTTACTTTGTCCTCTTACCATCTCGCATGATGAGGATGTTGGGTTGCACTTTGAGAGGCTGTGAAGTTGGACTTTGAGAGGCCTTATCCAGAAGAAGATGGAGAGACAACATCAAGGACATACTACAACAAAATCAATCAACAAAGGTTGAGACTGCCTGAAGAATAAGAGTCAGAGCTTTGTATCTCTTTCGATATCTGAAGTTGTAAAAGAGAAGGAGGAGGAGAAGAAGGAGAAGAAGGAGAAGAAGGAGAAGAAGGAGAAGAAGGAGAAGAAGGAGAAGGAGAAGCAGAAGCAGAAGCAGAAGAAGAAGAAGAAGAAGAAGAAGAAGAAGAAGAAGAAGAAGAAGAAGCAGCAGCAGAAGAAGCAGTAGAAGAAGAAGAAGCAGAAGAAACAGCAGAAGAAAAAGAAGAAGAAGAAGAAGAAGAGGAGGAGGAGGAGGAAGAAGAAGCGGAAGAAGCGGAAGAAGGAGAAGAAGGAGAAGGAGAAGGAGAAGAAGAAGAAGCAACAGCGGCAAGATAGGACAATATTAGATCCCACAGGTTCTAATATTAAGCACTCACCATACTATACAGTGTATTATTAGGTTGACACCATACTATGTCAAAATACTGTCCATCTATCTTTGAAGTTGCCATAAAGTAGAGCAAGCATAACCTTTGCTGGCCACATTGCTACTTCCCATCCTGCTTAGTGCTTACTGTGAACAATTGAGGGAACTAGGTGTGTCTAGTCTAATAAAGAGAAAGTTCTTTTGGGGAATTCTGGTCGTTGAAGTCCATGGGTCTTAAAGTTGTCAAGGTCAGACATCCCTGGTCTAGCCACTCTATGTTTCTGATGAAGGGACCAGCAGTGCATGAAAACTGATACTTTTAATTGGAAAAGTTGCTTCCAGGCTTGTCCTGAGTTTTTGCCACCTCTTTCTACAATGTTGGGCAAATATTGTTTTCTTTTTAGAGAGAGAGTGATTGAAATGGACAAATACAGAGAAACTGGCAAGGAAACGGTCTTATTTCCTGGATAGGCAGAGAATGCAAAAATAAAGGCAAGCACTCCCCAATGCTCCCCTAAACTAGCAGTCACCAAATGTCAGTCTGTGGATCACTGGTCATCAGTGAGAAAACTTTGATGGTCCCCAGAAAAATTATTTGCGTTTTTATATTGCACTAAATCAGGGGTCCTCAAACTGGGTTGGATACATGCAATGAACGCTTGGGTTGCTGCTGAGAGTCTCCCCCTTCAGGGTCTTTTTGTGCAGATGGGAGGGAAATTCCAACTTGGGGTCTGCTTCAGCCTCTTGGTGCGGGGTTTTGGGCAAAGGCTGGAGGGAAGTGCTGCTAGTGGCAAAGAGCCAGAGGGCCTCATTCCAGTGGGACTGCATCATGACTTGGAACTGGCTGATCCTCTCAGCCCCCTGAGCCTCCAGGTGCCAGTGCCTGATCTTGCACTCCTGCAGGTCTTCCCTCTACTTGGAAAGCCTGTGCTCGTAGTCCTCAGTGAATGCTTCTGCTGAGCCTCCTTCTTGGTCATATCCAATTTGAATTGAGCTTTTTTGCTAACTTTTTCTCGTGGTGGCTGCTTAGCTCTAGCAACTGCTTCCTGTTGGGACCCTGAGGAACCCGGGAGTGGGGCAGGCGAAGAATGGCTGGCAGGGGAGGGGCAAGTAGAGGCCGGCGAGGCACCCCTTGACGTGAGTGACTTCAGGTTGGCCATGCCCACCCAGTCGACCACCTAGCCGGTCATTGGATAGATCATATTAATGGTCCATGGGATTTAAAATTATGAATTTAGTGGTTCCTGAGGTTTGAAAGGTTGGTGACCCCTGACATAAATCATTACTGTTTATATCCTTTACCTGATGACTTAGTGTCAAGGGGGGGTATAGCAGAATTGATTCCATAGAAGGTTTTGACATATGATTCCGGAATGGAAAAAAAAATGTTACTTTTATTCAATTTTGCTTCTCATCTAAGAAGCTTCTTCAAAGTGAAGAAGCTTCTTGGATAAGAAGTGAAATCTCTTCAAGCAAAACAAAAAAAGTCCAATTGCCTTTTGAAAAAGCACCTTTGGAGCAATCCAGATAAAGGCTATATTGAGTATCCAAGAGAGACAACTGGTGGTGTTGGGCCATGAGAAGTGTGAATGAGAACAGGATGTGTAGTTGCATGGAGCCCCCATGAATTCATCTCATGCAATGTTTGATTCAGTTTCAAATCCCTGGAAATAATTGGTTCAGAAGTTTACAAAGTCTCCAGTCTAACAACGTGTAGTTATAGATGTAAATCCAGTCCATTTTGCATCAGGGCAGTAATTAAATTTGTATTCCAATATACAGCTATGCAAGGATGGTTTGATTTTAAATTTCTCAGATGTAATTTTTTTTAAAAAAATGATTACAGTGGCATGAATGCTATTTAAAAAATACTTTGTTATGGGATTGTCCAAGGTATCTTTCCTTAATCTGCTACTTCCTAGCTATGCTGGATTAGGAACCCCAGATTTTCAAGACAGAACAGATAAACTGAAGATGGCCGATCATTTGAGGGTAACATTTTGTGTGATGCATGGCATCTATGAGCCAAGGAACTTTCTCCTTCTTTTTTACTTTTTACTTTTGCCTTTATTTGTATGCCGCCCTTTTCCCTAAGGGGACTCAGGGCGGCTCACAATTCAAAAGGGAGGGGGAAACAACAAACAATAAACAATACAGCATATTAAAAGAGAAAAATGCAACAATCACACAATTCGAGTGGGGCTATAATCTTAACCCCAGGCCAGCCGGGACAGCCAGATCTTTACAGCAGCGTGGAAGGATTGGAGGGTGGTGAGGGTCCGAATCTCCACAGGGAGTTCGTTCCAAAGGGACGGAGCAGCCACCGAGAAGGCCCTCCTCCGGGTAGTTGCCAGTTTGCACTGGCTAGAAGATGGGATTCGGAGGAGGCCTAATCGATGCGATCGAATCGGTCTGGTGGAGGTAATTGGCAGTAGGCGGTCTCTCAAGTAATTCTCCTTAAATGATTCTCCTTAAATGAGCAATGCCAGAAGTCAATGAATAGAACAACAGTAAAGGGAAGGAACAGACCATGATAGAATTACATTTTCCTTTAAAATGTAAGAATCAATTTGCTCTTGCTTTCGAGATTGAAAATTCTCAACAAGCACGGTGAGTTACCCAAACCAAGAATAAACAAACAAGACAAAAACTGTTGGGCTGTTCATGTGCTATCTAGCAGCAAAAGTAATTGGGAGCTAATCACTTATTTACAAATACATTTGCAAATGTGGTTGAGTATCTTTCTCAAGAAATAGAAGTTTTGTATGCTTTGTAATGTGGTTGGAATACATATTGTAAACTAATAAAATCAGATTGCTCCCTGCTTGTCTGTATAGTGCAGCTTTCTTCAATCGAGAGCAATTTCAGTTGTGCTTGAATAGAATAGAATAGAATAGAATTCTTTATTGGCCAAGGGTGATTGGACACACAAGGAATTTGTCTTTGGTGCATATGCTCTCAGTGTACATAAAAAGACAAGACGCATTCAACGTCTTGTCATAAGGTACAACACTTAATGATATTCATAGGGTACAAATAAGCAATCAGGAAACAATCAATATCAATATAACTTGTAAGGATACAAGCCACAGTTACAGTCTTGCAGTCATAAGTGGGAGGAGATGGGTGATAAGAACGATGAGAAGGCCAATAGTAATAGTAATGCAGCTTTAGTGAATGTTTGACAGTGGTGAGGGAATTATTTGTTTAGCAGAGTGATGGCGTTTGGGGAAAAAACTGTTCTTGTGTCTAGTTTTCTTGGTGTGCCCTATAACCTCGTTTTGAGGGTAGGAGTTGAAACAATTTATGTCCAGGATGTGAGGGGTCTGTAGATATTTTCACAGCCCGCTTTTTGACTTGTGCAATATACAGGTCCTCAATGGAAGGCAGTTTGGCAGTAATTGTTTTTTCTGCAGTTCTAATCATTCTCTGAAGTCTGTGTCTATCTTGTTGGATTCCAGAACCAAACCAGACAGTTATAGAGGTGCAGATGACAGACTCAATAATTTCTCTGTAGTAATAAATGTAATAAATTCCATCATATACACCTTGCTAAACCAAGAGTAGCTGTTGTTACTGGTCTGATGCAGCTACCTACAGTCTCAAAAGTATTGGCCTTGTAATCCAGGAGAATTGGACATAACTGCGGTGGGAGATGCCATATAGCTGAGGCAAATCTTTAGCTCGATATGCTCAAATTGTCCAAATCATTTCTCTTTGTGTTTAAAAGAACTTCTTGTTTAATATGGCTATTAAACAAGGATTAAACAAGAACTTCTTGTTTCCAAAGCCTGGAAAGTAATCTTTGATTCTGTTTTGCAGGCTCACATTTTAGAAAGTGGATAAGGAGCAAGCTTGGCTTTGAAACATTGTTCTCAACATTTGTTGGTGACCTTCTGCTCTCTGGTAGTGAAGGGCTGAGGCTGGATATGCCAAGATCTCCTGCCTTTGAATAGCAAAATAAAAGAAGGGGGTGGGTGGGTGGGGGAAACATTATCTGAAGATTAGGTGCGCAACATTCTGGATTGTTAGAAAATAGGCAATTGTAACTGTTCATAAGCTCAGTTCACACAAAGATTCTTCTCTAAGAGTACTGGGACGTATGCCAAGCACATGTCCTGTTCCAAATATGTTCTAAATTGTTTTTTAAGAGTTTCCCAAGGTGTCCTTCCATTATGTAGCTCCAAGACAGTTTCACATAACTGGAAATGCTCATTGTAAGAATCGCCGTGCTGGGTGAAATGAAAAGTCTACTGAACTCAAGGTTCTCTTTCTAACCCTAGGTAATCAACAAGCCCACAAGCAAAAAGGCTCACACACTTTGGAAGCAAGTAATAGTCTTTCATATTTCCAAGTCAAGCTAGAAAAATCTTCTTTTTAAAATCCTGGAAAAAATGACTAAGCTAGTCAGACTCTGTTGTATCATAATGCAACATACTAGATTGATTGAAGATTGTAGCTGCAAACGCACAACACGCCAAGTTTGAATACTGCTAATCTTGATTAATTTGTTTATCTGTGATGTGTGTTTGCATCTGTCTTAGCTTGTGCACACTTACCCTGTTTGACTAGCTGACAGTCCAATGTGTGGTGTTAACCCAGAAAATGGGTGGATGGGCTCATGTATTGTAGTTGTAAGATTTATACGACTATTTTATACAATAATCCTATGTGGCTGACAACAAAATCAAACAATAATATAAACCTGCTTTGTGAAGCAAACCATGTTAAGCAAATTTGGCAAACGTAGGTTGTAGAAGGTCATTTTGCTCCATGTTCTTTAAGTCTCTATCTTATTGATCCCAGATGGAATCTCAGTCTCGGGGTTCGACTCAATTTCATTAAATAGCAATAGCAATAGCAGTTAGACTTATATACCGCTTCATAGGGCTTTCAGCCCTCTCTAAATGGTTTACAGAATCAGCATATTGCCCCCACAGTCTGGGTCCTCATTTCACTCACCTTGGAAGGATGGAAGGCTGAGTCAACCTTGAGCCAGTGAGATTTGAACTGCCGAACTGCAGATAGCAGTCAGCTGAAGTGGCCTGCAGTACTGCACTCTAACCACTGCGCCACCTGGTACTTATGTTAGGTGGCAACTCCCATCATTACATGCATTTTAGCTGCAATGGGAGTTTGTGCATCCATTAATGGTTGTTGAAGCACCGATGGTTAAACTACACAAATCTCTAAGTGAATAGAAATCAGCACAATCTTTACAGCAGGGAAAGTAAAGAACATAGAAGCATAGGGCTAAAAGGGACCTTGGAGGTCTTCTAGTCCAACCACCTGCTCAAGGCAGGAGACCTTATACTATCCTGGTCAAATGGTAGTCTAGTCCAGGGGTCACCAACCTTTTGGATCTCAGGGACCACTAAGTTCATAACTTTAAACCCTGTGGATGACTAATATGATCTGCCTAATGATCTGCTGGGTGGGCGTGGCTAGGTGGTCATGTGACTGGGTGGATGTGGCTAACTCGATGTCACTCACATTGAGGGGCGCCTCTACCCCTCCCTTCCCAGCCACTCCTCACCTCCCCCCCCAGTCTCCTTAGAGCCCCAACAGGAAGCAGTTGTTGGAGCTAAGCAGCCACCATGAGAAAGAGTTAGCAAAACAGCTCAGTATTGGATCTGACAGAGAAGGAGGCTCAGCAGAAGCACCTCACTGAGGACTATGAACATAGGCTTTCCAAGCAGAGGGAAGACCTGTGGGAGTGCAAGGCCAGGAACCGGCTCCTGAAGGCTCAGTGTACTGAGATGGTCAGCCAATTCCAGGCCATGATGCAGTCCCACTGGAACAAGATTCCTCCGGCTCTTTGCCACCAGTGGTGCTTCCCTCCAGCCTTCGCCCAAAGCCCCATACCAGGAGGCTGAAGCAGACCCCAAGTCAGAATTTCTGCCCCCCTCTGCCCCACACAAAAAGACCCAGAAGGGGGAGACTCTCTGCACCAACACAAACGTTCATTGCACATATCCGGCCCAGGGGCCGTGGTTTGAAGACCCCTGATTTAGTGCAATATAAACAATGAAAATAATTTTTCTGTGGACTACCAAATGTTTCTCACACACCACCAGTGATCCACATACCACCAGTTGGCGACCGCTGGTCTAGTCTATTGTTGAAAACCTCCAGTGATGAAGCACCTACAACTCTGGTAGACATGCTTAAATGTTCAGCACATTTGAATGCATACACATGATTTGTGTGCAGTTATTTACTTTATTCCAAATAAAACAATTGGATGCTAAAGAAATCTTAGTAATAATAAGAACAGTTGGATAATGGCATCTCTCCTTAATTAGCAAGGGAGACACTGAATATCAATTCCTGCATTGAGCAGAGAAGTCACTTCATAGAGTCAATGCCCTCCGTCTTCCTCTGTGATTCTAACACTTTCAGAAGAAACGAAAACCTGAATTTAAGCAACATTTACACTCTTACAGTCCGCTGGGGAGGGATTAACTATTGAGAACAAGAACTGAAACTCCCTTACTTTGTTAGTGTAATAAGAAGGAAAAATATTAACAATTGCATTTCCACCCAGAAGGGAACAATAGTCTTCGTGCAATCATTAACTACTCTTACCCATCCTTCAATAGCTCAAGGAGGGACATCTTGACCTGCTAATTTATTTTTTAAAGTATGCACATTAATTTAGATTGTTTGGTGAAAACAAAAGGCAAATTAGTAATCCAGTAAAGAACTTGTAATGCACTTGAGTTAATTGGCAGCAGTTGAAGAAATGTTTGTAGCCAAATGAAATGGCCTCCTGTAATAGTCTGATCAGAAGG
This sequence comes from Thamnophis sirtalis, assembly GCF_051295495.1. NCBI lineage: Eukaryota > Metazoa > Chordata > Lepidosauria > Squamata > Natricidae > Thamnophis > Thamnophis sirtalis. The sequence goes on from NW_028261382.1 coordinate 78,455,945, forward strand.
ATACTAATTTGTTTTCTCACATGCTGGATAGCCTGAATCAGATTCAGGTAGCTTCACATGATATGGAGGTGAGGAGTAGGTTGACTTACAAGGGTAGAAAGAAAGGAGGGACTCTTTATTGGTTCTCCCAAAGGTGTTTTTTCAAAAGGCAACTGGGTGTAGTTTTTCCTTGAAGACACTTCGCTTCTCATTCAAGAAGCTTCTTCAGTTCTGACTGAATGGTGGAGGGTGGAAGGATTCACTTCTGATGGTTCACCGACAAAACCACGCTTGACTAAACCGTGTCCGACTAAACCGCATCGCTGACGTTATCAACAGGGCGACAATAGCGCGGAGACAGAAGCACGCTGTAAACCCTAAACCTAAAATTAACCCCTAAACCTAAACCTAACCCCCCTAAACCTAATCCTAAACCTAACCCTAAACCTAACCCTTAACCTAACCCTAAACCTAACCCTTAACCTAACCCTAAACCTAATCCTAACCCTTAACCTAACCCTAAACCTAATCCTAACCCTTAACCTAACCCTAAACCTAACCCTAACCCTTAAACTAACCCTAAAGCTAACCCTAAAGCTAACCCTAAACCTAACCCTTACCTTAAGTTGAATCGGCTTGCTTTCAAAGCGCTATTTAAAGCGCTCTTCTTTCTCCGCGCTGGCTGTTGTCGCCCTGTTGATGACGTCAGCGACGCGGTTTAGTTGGGCGCGGTTTAGTCGAGTGCAGTTTTGATGGGTCACGCTTCTGACCATTCTGAACTGAAGAAGCTTCTTGGATAAGAAGCAAAACATGACATGATAGCAGTGTTCCAATATTTGAGGGGCTGCCACAGAGAGGAAGGGGCCAAGCTACTCTCCAAAGCACCTGAAGGCCAGACAAGGAACAATGGATAGAAACTGATCAGGGAGAGATTCAACCTAGAAACAAGGAGAAACTTTCTGACAGTGAGAACAATTAACCAATGGAACAACTTGCCCTCGGAAGTTGTGGGAGCTCCATCACTTGAGACTTTCAAGAAGAGACTGCCATTCTCAGAAATGGTGTGGGATCTCCGGCTTGAGTGGGAGGAAGGTGTTGGACTAGATGACCTATAAGGTCCCTTCCAACTCTGTTAATCTGTTAAATCTTCAAGGAAAATCAAAGTCCAGTTGCCTTTTTACAAGCACCTTTGGGACAACCATGACCTGAATAACTGAGAATCTTCATTGGCTCAAAAAACCCCAAACAAACAGATTTCAACTGAATTCCATTCAAGATATTTTATGGTCATTAAGTGATAAATATTGATGCAACAAATACAAAAATAAGCAAAAAACACCACGCTAATATGATTTAAATAAATCAAAGAGAAAAGGTTGCCCTATATTAAAAGCTTTGTTTAATATTAAAAGACACCAGATTAAAAAAAAATCCTGTAGATCAAACCGATCTAGTGATTCGGGCACCAGGCTAGAAAGTGGAAGACTATAAGTTGAGTTCTGCTTAGCCATAAAAACAGCTGGGTGACTTCGGGCCAATCACACGCTCTCAGTCCAACCCACCTCACAGGGTTGATGTTGTGGGGGAAAAGAGGAGGAGGAGGAGGACATTGTGTTGAATATGGTCACCATCGCAGAGGTGGTATTCAGACAGTTCTGACAGGTTCTGGCGAACTGGTAGAGGAAATTTTGAATACTTTGGAGAACTAGCAAATACCACCTCTGGCTGGCCCTGCCCCTATCTATTTTATTGCCTCCCAGCTGATTGACTGGGTCGTCTTCTGTTGCCATGCACAGGAGAATGGAGCTGCAAAGTAGGTTAGTGGGGCGGGGAGGGAATGGGGATTTTGCAGTATCCTTCCCCCAGGAGTGGGGAGGGAATGAGGATTTTGCAGTATCCTTACGCTGGCACGCCACGCCCTCCAAGCCAAGCCACACCTGCCAAGCAGTGCCCACCAAGCCACACCCACAGAACCGGTAGTAAAAGTTTTTGAATCCCACCACTGATTTCTTGAGTTATTTGTAAAAACAAATAAAGGGGGGGGGGATACAAATAAATAATGAAAAAAACTAAACCTGTGTCTATGGTACCTTGTCTGTAATACTGGGACAGCAAAGCAGTGTTTAGAATGTTTCTCAAGACCAAATTTGCTTCCAGAGACATTGTAAGGAGAACACTATTATAAGACATTCTATACCTTATTTTCTATCACTGCACCACAATATTTGGATTTTGACAAGGAAAATTGCAATAAAGTGCTGGGATGGTAGAAGTAAAGATTGCCAGTTTCTAATATTTTGTGAGGCTACATTTACCTTCATCTGCAGGAGAAAATACCCTTTCAAGGGTAGATTTTCCCTGCTCCCCCCTCCTAATTTTGGCTAGTAGGTGCAGAAAAAAAACTCTCCTATGAATTAATTAGGGGACACGGTGGCTCAGTGGCTAAGATGCTGAGCTTGTCAATCAGAAAGGTCGGCAGTTCGAATCCCTAGCGCTGTGTAATGGAGTGAGCTCCCGTTACTTGTCTCAGTTTCTGCCAACCTAGCAGTTCGAAAGCATGTAAAAATGCAAGGAACCATTTTGGTGGGAAGGTAACAGCGTTCTGTGCACTTTCAGCATTTAGTCATGCTGGCCACATTATCACAAAGATGTCTTTGGACAGTGCTGGCTCTTCGGCTTTGAAATGGAGATGAGCACCGCCCCCTAGAGTCAGGAACGACTAGCACATATGTGCAAGGGGAACCTTTACATATGAATTAATTGTGCTCTCCTGTCTTAACAATTTTCATGTTAACAATCCAGTAGAAATCTGACAGCCCGTTTCCAGCGCCCCCCAGCTCTGTTTTCACTAGCAGAAGTTTGCAGGAGGCCATCCCAGCCAAAAATGAAGCTTGGGAGCCTGTTTTCACTGGCAGAGTGCTTGGGCCACCACAGTTGCTCTTGACAGGAGTGATGCCCACCCTGGTACCCCAAGGTCAAATACAACTCAATGAAATAGAGTTTGACACCCCTGGTATAGGGTCTCCAGCCATGGGTATGGGGTTGGACTAGAAGACCTCAAGATCCCTTCCAACCTTACTATTCTGTGTTCTATGGCTTTTTCCTGTTTACATTTAGATTTGTGTGCAATTTTTAACACCTGTTTCTTCACTCACACTACGTTGGCCTATGACTGTAATGGGGATTTGAAATGATTTGATTTGAGCTTCATTCATACACATTTTTTCCTTCGCAATTTTGTCTTGTGATAATTATTTTTTGTGACTATTGTGCCTAATATAATTTCTGAAAATTACTTATGGCGGTAGAGTATGTGCACTTTGGTGTAGACAGTCTAATAGATTTCCTTTTAAACTTGACAAATTGCACAGCAAAACTCAGAAAATTGCCTTTTTTTTAATGGATAGCTGAATTTGAGTTTGTACAGTGGCTCAAAAACACAACACGAGAAGCTTGCATTACATTTCTCCTGTCCTTCCCACCCCGTTCCTCACAGAGATTATTTTCATGTCAAAACAGCTAAAGAAAAACCGCTGCATTTTCCTGACTGGATTAAAAAAAAACCATCAGTGAAAGGATGAGAATTTCAGGTGAAATAGATTAGCATCTGGATCTGCTATAAAATTCATGAGTGAGATAAAGGGGTTGCATTTGGCAGCATCTTAAGGCAAAGCACGGAAGGAAGGTTTTTCAACTTTTAAGAAGGAAAATTCCAGTTAAGCATTAAGAAAAAAATTCCCATCCTAATAAGAGTAATTAGGCAGTAGACACAATAATTAAAGCTATGTTCCTGGCAGCTCAATCATGACTATTTGAATCTGAGCAAGGAGTTGGACTTGATGGTCTCAGTGTGCCCCTTCCTAGTTCAATGATTCTATGTGGTGTTGGAATCTCTTTCTACCAATCCCTGAAGCCCTTTGAAATTGAATACAGACTGTCCATATTCCCAGAAGCAAATTAATAAAGCACAAAGAGAACTTCAAACTTTCTTCAACCCCTTCCTCGCAATAATCACTGTAGCAGTGCTATTCAACCTGGAAAATTAAGTCAGTGGGCTCAAAGTAAAGAAGATTGCTCACCTTAATCCAGCAACTAGAAATTGCTCCTCTCACTATTTCCATCACCCTTTAAAAGCTGAATCCCATTTCCTCCTGCTTGGAATTAAAATGAGACGCGCACTCTGCTTTGCATCCCCCCCACAATTTTTTTATTTAGAGTTACATCCCAAGAGACATTTATTGAGAGAAATAATTTCTTTGGCTTCCACAGAAGGGAACCTACACCCTGGGCTGAATGCATCATCACACAGGATCCTTTCAACACAACAGGTAAGCCACCTCAAGGGGCACTTCATTCGAAAGCGAAGCAAGGTGATGTTCTACTCGCATGGAAGCAGTTTGATGAATCCTCATGCTTGAAGGACACCATATTAGGATTGCACAAGAAAAGCTCGCCCTGAATTATGTATCCACCTACTAGATGAAGCAAGGTAGCTCAGAAACTAGAGGGGCTACCCAACAAAATGAAGAACTCATTGCAGCTTTGCTAAAAAAAGCACAGGGAAGAATAGCAATAGCACTTAGACTTACATACCTCTTTACAGTGCCTTTCCAGCCCTCTCTAAGCAGTTTACAGAGTCAGCCTCTTACCCCAAACAATCTGGGTCTTCATTTTACCTACCTTGGAAGGATGGAAGGCTGAGTCAACCTTGAGCCTGGTGAGAATCGAACTGCCAAACAGCTGGCAGTTGGCAGTCAGCAGAAATTTCCTTCCTTCCTTCCTTCCTTCCTTCCTTCCTTCCTTCCTTCCTTCCTTCCTTCCTTCCTTCCTTCCTTCCTTCCTTCCTTCCCTTCCACTTAGCAATAGCACTTAGACTTATATACCGTGTTACAGTGCCTTTACAGTCCTCTCTAAGCAGTTTACAGAATCAGCCTCTTGCCCCCAACAATTTGGGTCCTCATTTTACCCACCTTGAAAGGATGGAAGGCTGAGTCAACCTTGAGCCTGGTGAGATTTGAACTGCCAAATTGCAGTCAGCTGGCAGTCAGCAGAAGTAACCTGCAGTACTGCTTTCTAACCACTGCTCCACCGTGGCTCATTCTACCTTTGACAGGCATGAGAGTGGCTGTTTCAAATAACCCCCTAAATCTTTCCCAGGCTCATTTCAGCCAATCACCCCACTGGAATTATCCATGTTAGGAGAAGCTGTTTAGAAGCTACCAACATCTAAACTAATTTAAATTATAAAGCATCAAGACCCAAAAATGGAAGCTTTTCTTACATCAAATCAAAGAAACTCTAAATTTTCTACTACGGCAGCAAATTCATGAAGTTTCAGATATATAATGATTCACACCTTAAGCTGAACCAGCTATTGTTTAGTGCATAGAGTTTTTTTAATACACCGTGATTGTCTAGATTCACATTTTACAAGAGACTACCTATCATGGCTTGTACATCATAACCGTTCATCCAATAGATGAAATCAGGGATGCCCAATTTGAGATCTCAGAGGACTGTAACAGATGCCACAATGGGAAGCCTACAGCCTGGAAAATACCTATACCTGAACTACAATGTGAGAACCACATCAGCGTTTTCCAACCCATTCTCTGCCATCATGTTACTCTTTCAGATGGGGGTGTCAAACTCAAGGTCCGCAGGTCAGAACTGGCCTGCAGAGTCACCCTGGAAACAGTGAAGGACTGGCCCGGGGTGCCTCTGGCAGCGAAAACAGAGCTCGGGAGGGCCGCCTGTGACTCTCCCAAGCTTTGTTTTCGGCTGCGATGGCCTCCTGCAGCCCTCTGCCAGCCAAAATGGAGCTTGGGGAGGGGGCTCACATGCCCCGCCCGAGCTCTGTTTTCACTGGCAGATGTCTGCAAGAAGCTGTCAGAGCCAAAAATGGACATCAAACTGGCCATGCTTACCCTGGCCAATCCCCCTGGCCCCCCAAGGTCAAACACAACCCTGATGCAGCCCTTAATGAAATCGGGTTTGACCGTGACCCGTCAAAACCACGCCCGATTAAACCGCGTCGCTGATGTCATCAACCGGGCGACAACAGCTAGCGCGGAGAAAGAAGGGCGCTTTAAATAGCGCTTTAAAAGCAAGCCGATTCAACTTAAGGTAAGGGTTAGGTTTAGGGTTAGGTTTAGGGTTAGGTTAAGGGTTAGGGTTAGGTTTAGGATTAGGTTTAGTGGGGTTAGGTCTAGGTTTAGGGGTTAATTTTAGGCTTAGGGTTTACAGCGTGCTTCTGTCTCTGCGCTGTTGTCGCCCTGTTGATGACGTCAGCTACGCAGGTTAGTCAGACGCGGTTTAGTCAAGTGCGGTTTTGTGGTGGAACCGAGTTTGACACCCCTGCTCTATGCCCAATGGCATTTTAAGGAGGGGTGGGGGGGTTCCAGGTTTAAAAAGACTGATAAAACATGCTGTGTCGTCTGAGCCTGCCTAACTAGCCAAGGCTGAAACCTGATGCCTTTGTTATTATTACTCCCCAAGAGTTATTAGCTTATTCTGGAAAGTGCGTGTTTTGGGCTTTCATGTTTTAATGCATTGGTCAGGATGCCATAGTTCTTTCATTACATATGTTAATGAGTGTATGTGATTGCCTAGCCTTGAGAAAACAGAGAGACACACAATATTGCATTCGTAACTGTTCTTTGGATAATCCCTCGGCGTGGCTAGTGAGGAGACCCAGCAGCGACTCTAGAAATGGCAGAGGAAACAGGTTGACCAAATCTCTCTACAAAGCAGAGAGAGATTCAGCAGGTTCTGACCAGTTCAGTAGCAGAAAGTTTGAGTAGTTCGGAGAACTGGTAAATACCACCTCTGATTGGCCCCACCCCCATCTGTTCTCTGCCTCCTGAATCCCAGCTGATTGGGAGGGAATGGAGATTTTACAGTATTTTCCACCTGCCACGCCCACCAAGCCACACCACGCCCACCAAGCCACGCCCACAGAACTGGTAGTAAAATTTTTGAATACCACCGCTACTGCAAAGTCTACCTGGGCAATCGATTTCATGGTAGCAAAGTTAGTGGGGAGTTTGGGGGGGGGGTGAATGAAGACAAACGAATCCCTGAGAGACCTGGGTCACCGACAGCATTATTTACCAAAAGATTGGGCTCCAACCGTTCAGATAACATAAATAGGGGTTGTACTGATAGGTGTGGTATACAGAAAGTGCTAAGGTAGCCCTAGAGAAATTGTTCTCTCTGAAGACCGGGAGAGGTGAGTTCTTCTCAAGTTCTCCAAGCTCAGAGGCCAGTTGTTTCCTCTTGGTCTTGTATCTTCTGTTCTGGAACCAGATCTTCACTTGGGTTTCGGTGAGCTTCAGGTTCTTGGCGAGGTGGGCTCGCTCCGGAGCAGAGAGGTATTTCTGGTGGCTGAACTTCCGTTCGAGCTCAATGACCTGGCTGTGGGAGAAGGCTGCCCGGGAACGCTTCAGCTGTTTGGGGGTTCTCATGAAGGGTTTGGAGGGATGCTCACCGTTTGGCTGAGGGACGTCTGGATCTAGCAGGTGGGGGAAAAAGATGGGTACAACTTCAGTAATGGCTCTTCAGAAGAGGGCAAGACAGTTTCACTCCTGACATCATTCCAGACACAACGATGGAATAAACATATGAATCCTGGAGTTGCATCTTGCATGCCATACCATAATTCTGTTGGGCTAATTTAGTATGTTGGGCAACCCACTCAAAGAGTTTTACTGAGCAACCGTGGTTAGGCTATGGCGTAATGCTGTGATGGCAAACCTATGGCACTCGTGCAAGAGGTGGTACGCAGAGCCCTCTCTCTAGGCACGCAACCCATCACCAGCTGTTCTTTTGGTTTTTGGTCCATGCAAATGCACGCCGGCCAGCTGATCTTCATGCGTGCTGGAGTGCCAGAAACCTGAAGAACAGCTGGCCGGTGCGCATGTGTGTGATGGCCACCTGGTCTTTGGGTTTCTGGTGCTCCGGTACATGTGAAGACTAGTGGACAACATGCTCCTGTGCACCAGCCAGCTGGTCTTTGAGTTTACAGGGCTTCGGCATGTGTGCATCCATGTTCTGGTTTGGACAATCGGTGCCGAAAAGTTTTGCCATCACTGACTTAGTGCAAAGTGAATACTAACTCATGAATAAACACAATAGTTTGATTCACACGGCATGAAAGTGTGTAGAAAAATTGTTATCTAAGGTTGGGCTGTTCAATAGGCCTTTTACAAAATATATGTCTAGGTAATAAATACTGTATTTTTTCACATTACCAGTTTGAATAATATGAGCCCTTCGGTGCTATCTGGTGCAATTGAATGAGATGACGTTGCTAAATAATGAAAAAGAATTCTGACCGTGAGAACAATCAATCAGCGGAATTATCTTCTCTCTAAGAATTGTGGGGCCTCTGTCACTGGAGGTTTTCAAAAATAGACCTGACAATCATTTGACTGGGATGCTATAAAGGTCTTCTGCCTTGGTCAGAGGGTTGGACTAGAAGACCTCTGAGGCAGTGGTGGGTTGCAGGCAGTTCGCCCTGGTATGGGCATACCGGTGCCTGCCCGGAGCACTGGGTACCGTTCCGGTACGATGCTCCAGAGGGCCCACCTGCCTGTCCAAACTCCTTACCTGCATTTGAGCTCTTTGGCGCTTCCATGCACATGCACAGAGCACATGGTGCCTGCATGATACTCCACTGAGCAGCTGGAGAGTCACAGAAGCTCACGGAGGCATCACAAGAAGTAAGTACGCTGGGCCCCGGAACCCACCACTGCTCTGAGGTCTCTTCCAGCCCTACGATTCTATGATTCTATGTTCTTTATCACTAAGCCACGGCTCACATTTACAATTATAATCTGGATCAGGATCTTGCAAATCTTGTCAACAGCTAAACAAGATTGGACAGTTAATGGTTGGATGAGAAACCATCAGAAAATCTCAGGCCCGAGGTAGGAGGAAGAGAGGAGAGGAGAGGGAAAGAAGAAAGGGGAAAGGAGAGGAAGACATGGAGGGGAAGTAAGAGTAGGAGAGACGACAAGAAGGGGAAGAAGAAAAGGGAAGGGAGAGGAGGAAAGAAGAAAGTAGAGAAGAAGGGAGGGAAGGAGAAAAGGAAGGAAAAACAGGGTTGTGGTAAAACAAGATGGATGGATGGGATGGCAGGTAAAGCAATCCCGATTGTATATGTAAATCTTTAGATGGAGAAATAAATTGTTATAAATATTAAAAGATAACACACAATCTTAACAATAACTATGAGAATGTATATATTTGTGAATGTATATATGAAGAATAAAAATAAAAAACTTTAAAGAAAAAGAAAATTAGGCCTGAGGGCTAGTTTGCAAAAAGACAAGACAGGAAAAGAAAATGGTGCTGCAAAGAAAACTCCACAACGATGCCCATGAATTTGACAGGAGTTGCACTCACAACACACCCGCCTTTTTATCTAGACATGGGACTTTTATTTAAACCATTACGATTAACTTTCTTTGATAGACTCGTTTTCCATAACTTTAGCAATGTCATCTCATACAATCACACCAGGTAATAAGTACTGCATGATATTAATGCTAGAATGAGTCAAATTGAAAATGTGGAAAAATATTTATTACTGATACCTATATTTTGTAAAATCTCTATTGAGATAGAGCAGTGTTTTTCAACCACTGTGCCGCGGCACACTAGTGTGCCGTGACATAGTGTAAGGTGTGCCATGGGAAAAACACTTTATATATAGTCAATATAGGCACAGAGTTAAATTTTTTAAACATTTTCTAATGGTGGTGTGCCTCGTGATTTTTTTCATGAAAAAAGTGTGCCTTTGCACAAAAAAGGTTGAAAAACACTGAGATAGAGTACAGGAGAAGATAAAAATTCATCTGCAAAATTGACTAGCAGATCCTTTGCTGTGTTTCCCCCCCCCCCAGCCTCAAATTTTAACAAGGAGAACTATTTGGCAAACAGGAAACAAGTTTCCATAAATGCAGCTTGAAGTCTCCCAGCATTGGTCTCCATCCCCTCACCTTTGTATGAACGTATTTAACTGATGCAGCTGACTATCTCAAAACATCATCAATCAAGAATCATAAAACAATTCAAACTGTTAAAACTCAATACAAAAAAAGAGAGAAAGAAATTAAATACAAATAGGAGCCAAGACAGTATCAATGAAAGGAAAGTGAAACATCTACAATTTTTTTGACCAGAGGGGATGCTTTAGATCTGTGCATGAATCCATCAAATGCAACCTTTCATCATGGGACACTTTTTCCCCAAAAAGAGCACAAAGGCTCTTCTGGACATATTTATCATCCCCAAGACAAAAACCTTACAAGAGATGCTGAGAAATAAAGAAGTCACCTCAACCTGCTCAGCAATCTTTTTTAGAATAGAATAGAATAGAATAGAATAGAATAGAATAGAATTCTTTATTGGCCAAGTATGATTGGACACACAAGGAATTTGTCTTTGGATCAGATGCTCTCAATGTACATAAAAAGACAAGATACATTCATCAAGAATCTTAAGGTACAATACTTAATGATAGTCATAGGGTAAAACAAGCAATCAGGAAACAATCTTAAAAAGAGTTTGAATGTAACTTTCTCTATTTCTTATTTAGGGATTCAGGGGTGACATGATAGCAGTGTTCAATATCTAAAGAAAAGTTGCTGGAACTGGATATGTCTAGTTTCTTGGAGATCTTGGAGTCCTAGTGGACAACCATTTAAATAGGAGCCAGCCATGTGCAGCAGCTGCCAAAAAAGCCAACACAGTTCTAGGCTGAATAAACAGAGGGATAGAATCAAGATCACGCGAAGTGTTAATCATACTTTATAATGCCTTGGTAAGGACACACTTGGAATACCGCATACAGTTTTGGTCGCCACGATGTAGAAAAGATGTGGAGACTCTAGAAAGAGTGCAGAGAAGAACAACAAAGATGATTAGGGGACTGGAGACTAAAACATATGAGGAACAGTTGCAGGAACTGGGTACGTCTAGTTTAATAGAAAGAAGGACTAGGGGAGACATGATAGCAGTGTTCCAATATCTCAGGGGTTGCCACAAAGAAGAGGGAGTCAAACTATTCTCCAAGGCACCTGAGTGTAGAACAAGAAGTGATGGGTGGAAACTAATCAAGGAGAGAAGCAACTTAGAAATGAGGAGAAATTTCCTGACAGTTAGAACAATTAATCAGTGGATCAGCTTGCCCCCAGAAGTTGTGAATGCCCCAACACTGGAAGTCTTTAAGATGTTGGATAGCCATTTGTCTGAAACTGCCTAGGCAGGGGGTTGGACTAGAAGACCTCCAAGGTCCCTTCCAACTCTGCTTTTGTATTCTATTGTATTGTATTATACTCAGAAAAATAAGGTATTTACAAACTCCGGGTTGTAAAGTCTTTCAGGAAGAGAGTAGTTTGATGAAAAAAAGGACTAGGGGTGACATGATAGCAGTGTTCCAATATCTCAGGGGCTGCCACAAAGAAGATGGGGTCAAGTTATTCTCCAAAGCACCTGAGGGCAGGACATGAAGCCATAGATGGAAACAAATCATGGAGAGGACCAATCTAAAAATAAGGAGAGATTTCCTGACAGAGACAGCAATTAATCAATGGAATGACTTGCCTCCAGAAGTTGTGGGTGCTCCAACACTGGAAGTTTTTAAGAAGAGATTGGAGAACCATTTCTCTGAAATAGTTTAGGGCAAGGTGTCCTATTGAAGTGGAGGTTGGACCAGAGGATCTCCAAGGTCCCTTCCAACTGTTATTCTATTATCTGATGTTCTACATAAAATAGAAGCCACTTTGAGACACTAAGTTTTGGGTATTCAGGTTCTTTGAATTTCATACTAAGTGCCTGTTTACGGTTTTTTTTTTTTTTTTTGCCCCCCACTCCCAACACAGTAGGTTCTGAGATAATGTAGAAGGAGGCTTGTGTTGGAACAGGACGACAAGAAAATCAGAAGGCATAACAGGTGTTACATTTTGGTCAGAAGGACTAATCCAGGGGCGTCCAAACTTGGGAACTTTAAGACTTGTGAACTTCAACTCCCAGAGTCTTAAAGTTCCCAAGTTTGGATACCCCTGGATTAGTCGGAAAAGATGCTCTCAGGCTTCGTCCCCGTCCCCTTTCCCTTTTTCTTTTTTGGCAACCATTTAACCGTCCGCGGGGGAAGCAGAGGCAGGGTTCCAGAGTGGAAGATTCGTGTTCAGGATGTCGTGAGAACCCTTTGCAGGAACCACGGAGTTCATCTTACCTGTTGCATCCGTGTCGGAGACTCGGGGAGCTCCGAGAGGGAGGAGATCGCTGGGGCCGTCGGGGCGATGCGGGCGCGATATCTTTCCTGCCTTGGGCTCCGCGCTGGAAACCTTCCCCGCATCGCTCTTGCGCAGGATGTCCTGGATGAGGAACGAAGTCAACGGCTTGGGAGGGGGCCCCACCACGGGCCCGCCGCCCCCATCTGTGGGCAGAGGCAGCCGCGGCGGGCCAGCGCTGGGGGAAAGACGCTGCTGGGAGTTCTGCATCAGCCTGGCTGCGCGCGGTAAGGGGCGCCGCTTTTGCGCTCCGCGCAAAGTTTGGCACGCTCGTTCCGCGGAGCTTCCCCCCTCCTCCCGCGCGTCGGGAGGGTCGCTTATGTAGCTGGGCGGAGGGGCGGCGAGCCCTCCTGGCTGGGGATTGGTAGCTTCGGGCCCGAGATACGCCTCGTGGGCTTCTCCACCCAACAAGCCGGGCCCCCCCGATGACCTCCGCCGTGCACTTCGGGCCAGCGCGTCCCTCCCTCCTTCTTTTCTTGCGCGAGATGCTCTGTAAGGAATGGTCCTGGAGGCAGCGCTACTACCGGTAGTAGAGTATTTATAGTCAATGCCCTGGAGACGTTCAGGTGCGCGCTTGCCTTCGGACTGAAAGGGAAGCGCACTCCGACCTCTCCGGCGCCTACTCCAGCCTTCTTCAAATGGGCGTCCTCCAGTTGCGTGGGACTTCAAGATCGCGATGGACTGGGACGGTGGGAGGTCTGGTTACACCTATCCAGTGATAGAAGTCTTGAGGAGGTTGCCCTTTGCTCAGGGGTCAGTCCCGTTGAGCTGGGTGGGTATTCTTCGGTTCTGTAGGGCAGTTCTTATCCTGGGTCTCCCTGGGCTGAGAGAAATTCCACCCTGAACTCCTGCCTGGAGTTCAGGGTGGAATTTCCAAATCAATGCCTACAGATTTGAAGCTTCTTTTGGGCTAATCAGGAATAATGGGTGGAAACTGATCAAGAAGAGATTCAACCTGGAAATAGGAAGAAATTTTCTGACAGTGAGAACAATCAACCCATGGAACAGAAGTTACCTTCAGAAGTCATGGGAGTTTCATCACTGGAGGCTTTCAAGAAGAGACTGGACTGCCATCTGTCAGAAATGGTGTAGGGTCTCCTGATTGGGCTGGGGGTTGGACAAGATGACCTACAAGGTCCCTTCCAACTCTGTTAATCTTATCTGTATCAGTAATCACAAAAGCATCCCACCCACCCCAATCTTACATTTACCCAGACATTTATCTTTAGCATTGGCTGCCAGCTCAGAAATAAGAGCAGGTGCTTGCTTTTCAGATATCCCTAAGTTGAAAATAAACCACAATGTTTTGTTTCAACAATGCTTTTGAAAAATTAATTTTCATTTAATTATTCAAAAAAATAATTAAAACCATCTTTGCACATTCCTTCACCTTCGGAGCCCCTCCAGAGTACAATGCCTATTGTTCCTGTTGGCATGTCCTACACACTGACTGAAGATTATGGGGGCTATAGTCTAGCATTGTGAAGCCAACACAATGGAGAGCTTATTTTGTGTTTCTGTAAGGAAGTGGCAGTTCTACAACCTAAGAGTACAGCAGCAAATCTGGAAGTGAGATAGATAGCATATAAATGTAATAAATAAATAAAAAAAAACTAGCTGCAATTGTCCTCACTGTTAGGAAGTTTCTTCTTAATTCCAGGTTGATTCTCTCCTTGATTAGTTTCCATCCATTGTTTCTTTTCCTGCCTCCTGGTGCTTTGGAGAATAATTTCATCCCCTCCTCTTTGTGGCAGCCTCTCAAATACTGGAATACTGATATCATGCCCCCCCGCCCCCGCCCCAGTCCTTTTTTTCTCTAGACTAGCCAAACCCAAATCCTGCAACCGTTCTTCTTATGTTTTGGTCTCCAGGCCTCTTAGATCATCTTCTCTGAACTTTTTCCAAACTCTCAACATCTTTTTTGTAGTATGGTGACCAAAATTGGTTGCAGTTAATCTGCTGAGTACTGCAGTCCAATACTGTCATCTTTATATGTTTATTATCTTTATTAAATTTTTATGGCGTCCATCTTCCCTACAATGTGACTCTTGAGCCTGTATATACCACTGAACCCTGAACTGTCCTGTTTACTAGGACATACTTTACCACTGGTTTCCCCAGTTGCAATGTATGGCTCTGAAAGTTGGACCATAAGGAAGGCTGAGTGCCAAAGAATGGAGCAACTCTGGTGCTGGAGAAGACTCCTGCGAGTTCCTTGGACTGCAAGGAGATCAAACTGGTCAGTCGTAGAGGAGATCAACCTTAACTGCTCTTTAGAAGACCAGATCCTGAAGATGAAACTTTGGCCACCTAATGAGAAGGAAGGACTCACTGGAGAAGAGCCTCATGCTTGGAACGATGGAGGGCAAGAGAAGAAGGGGACGACAGAGAATGAGGTGGCTGGATGGAGTCACTGAAGCAGTTGGAGTAAGTTTAAATGGAGTACAGAGGATAGTAGAGGACAAGAAGGCCTGGAGGAATGTTGTCCATGGGGTCACAATGGGTCAGACACAACTTCACAACTAACAACAACAACTTTACCCCTGAACAATAGTTCAGATTGGCTCAAATTGAGGAAGGCAGATAAACACATTTAAATTGGAAATAAGCTCCACTGACTGTAGTGTCTTTATTTCAAGATTAAGATAGAAGATGATTCTTTCCTTCTCCTTTAAAATGGGATGGTTTTTTATAGATCTGATAAGAATATAGTACCATAAAGGAACATATTTGTAGCTCGGGATTGAAATGTGGGGTCCTTAGTGCTCTCTGAGTTTGCTTGTTTTCTTGCAGATGTTTCATTACCTAACTAGGTAACAGAATTTGTGTTAGAAGGGAAGGTGGTTTGTGGGGTGGAAGAGGAGGAGAAGAGGAGGAAGGAAGAAGGAGGAAAGAGGAGGAGGAGATGGAGGAGGAAAAGGACTGTGGGGTCCTTAGTACTCTCTGAGTTTGGGTGTTTTCTTGGAGATGTTTTATTACCCAAACTAGGTAAAATGTTACCTAAACATCTGTAAGAAAACAACCAAGCTCAGAGAGCACCAGGAACCCCCAAGATCTCAAAATCTCAAGTAGGAGATATATGTATATATATTCTATTGAAGCTTCCTTTGAAGGAAAAAGTCATCCTAAATTCAAGACTATCTTCCTTTCTGGTGGGAACGCTCTCCATTCAGCCCAAAATAAACACGCAGAAAATGCACTGTTAAAAGCCAGATGTAGGAATGGCCTTTCCACCAGGGAAATGACCGGAGAGGATCTACTTTAAGAATGTCTTGAAGACAGACATTATTTCTTAAGTATCCCAAAGAGCCTTGAGCTGTTTAAATGCTGGTCCTTTGAGTAAGTGTTTAACAGATGGCCCTCCTTGTCTGAAGAAACTCTTGACATACAACAGTTGGCTTAAATTCAACTTAATAATTACTCTCTAATTAATGTCAATAAATGCCTGGGTCGATTAAGCAGATAATTTCTCCTATGCTTTCCGCTGAAGTGGGTTTCCTCTGTAACCATTCATCTCACCTTTCTATTCTCTGAGACATTTTTGGGAACTGTCAGGAGGTGACAATAACTCTACACCGTGATCCCCTTAACAGCTGCAGAGGAAAGATTTATGCAGCAATAGGAAACCCAGAGTATAATAGGGGCAGGTTTTGGCCATCACTCTGCCCTGAAGTGGGCTGCACTCCCCCCCCCTCCACACACACCCTTCCTTCCCAGCTTCTGGAGAGGAAATTAAGACCTGTGGCTGGCTGTTGAAATGCTTAGAGGACGTGCAGGCTGGGTGGCCTGTGGGATGATGCTTTTGTAATATGCTCAACCGCTTAGCGGGAGCTTTTCACCTGTAACGCACATTGTTAATGTTTGCTCTACGCCTGTGGGAAATGACCTTCTAACACCCCAACAGAAGCAGTTCAGTTTGGGACAGTGAAAGGATCAATGCAAGACCTCCAGCCATGGTCACCGAGGTGTTTTGTTGGAGGGATACATGGATTCTAGAGTTACTGGTTTGTCTGTTGTCTAGAGTTGTCTATCAGGTAGACAAGAAGCCATGGGTGGAAAATGATCAAGGAGAGAAGCAGTCTAGAACTAAGCAGAGATTTCCTAGCAGTGAGAACAACTGATCAGTGGAACAACTTGCCTCCAGAAATTGTAAATGCTCCAACACTGGAGGTTTTTAAGAAGATGTTGGAGAGCCATTTGTCTGGAATGGTATAGGGTTTCCTGCCTGACCAAGGGGTTGGACTACAAGACCCTCAAGGTCCTTTCCAAAGTACCTGAAGGCAGGACAAGAAGCAAATGGATGGAAACTAACGAAGGAGAGAAGCAACTTAGAACTGAGGAGAAATTTCCTGACAGTGAGAACAATTAATCAGTGGAACAGCTTGCCTCCAGAAGCTGTGAATGCTCCAACACTGGAAGTTTCAAAGAAGAGATTGGCCAACCATTTCTCTGAAATGGTAGAGGGCAGGGATGGCTAACCTTTTTTGGATTGCATGCCAAAAGTGGGGGGAGTGCAGGGGGGGTGTCATATGTGAGCATGTCCACACCCATAATGCCATGTGCATGAACATCCCCGCATGCATGTGTGCAATCCCTCACTCTCCTCCGATTTTGGCTTGTGATGGACCAGTTTTTTGCCCTCCTCGGGCTCTAGAGGGATTCTAGGAGCTTTGGGAAGGTGAAAACAGACTCCCCTGACCCCCCCCCCCCGGAGGCCCTCCGGAACCTTCAGGAGGCTTCCCTGAAGCCTCTGGAGAGTGAAAAACAGCCCTATGGGCAAACCAGAAGTTCGGGAATAGACTTCCAGTTTGCTCAAAGGGCTGTTTTTCGCCTTCGGAGCCTTCAGGAGGCTTCTCTGAAGGCTCCGGAGGTCAAAAAATGGCCAAAAAAGAAGGTCAAAGTCAGCTGGCCAGCATGCACATGCGCGCTGGAGCTGACAGGCCAGCGCCGTGTGTGCCCTCACAAATGGCTCTGAGTGCCACCTGTGACACAAGTGCCATGGGTTCGCCATCCCAGGTTATAGGGATGTGGATACCATGTAAGTGCAGGGCCCGTGCGGAGGCTCTGGGAGGTTGAAAAATGGGCCTCCTGGAAGTTCTGGAAGTCCAGAAATGGGCTTGTTTCTGGCCTCCAGAGATGCTCTCGAGCCTGAGGAAGGCCATTTTTGCCCTCCCGTGGGGCTCGAGAAAAGCCTCCGGAACCTGGGGAGGGTGAAAACATCCCTCCTTCTGTGAAGGCTGAGTAGGCCACACACATCATGGCCATGCCCAGCGAGTAACCGGGCAGAGAATCAGTTGTTAAAATTTTTGAATCCCACCCCTGGTTAAACAGTGGATGTTTAAGTGAATAACTGTTTTCCAAGCTGGTCTACGGGATTTCAGTCTTGTGATGCATTGTCCTCATGAATAGGGTGAGCCTTGGCATTCAGCATCCTTCTTATACTGTTCATGCTCCTTTGGAGGATTTTACTACTGTTTGCAGTTCTTGAAATACATTCTCTTATTCCTATCAGCTGGTTTGAGAAGTGGTCTGGCTCTTAGGGCAGCTGTAAAATAGGAAATTGATCAATCATAGGAAAGGAAGAGACAGCTTGGAAGACGAGGTAGCTGGCTTCGGAAATGCTGAGAGATGTGATGTGAACAGTTGCAGGAACTGGGCATGGCTAGTCTAGTGAAGAGAAAGACCAGGGGAGACACGAGAGCAGTCTTTCAATATTTGAGGGGCTGCCACAGAGAGGAGGGGGGTCAGGCTATTTTCCAAGGCACCTGAAGGCCAGAATAATGGATGGAAACTGATCAAGGAGAGATTCAGCCTAGAAATAAGGAGGAAATTTTCTGACAGTGAGAACAATCAACCCATGGAACAGAAGTTGCCTTCGGAAGTTGTGGGAGCTTCATCACTTGAGACTTTCAAGAAGAGACTGGACTGCCATATGTCAGAAATGGTGCAGGATCTGCTTGGGTGGGTGGGAGGGTTGGACTAGATCAGTGTTTCTCAACCTTGGCAACTTGAAGATGTCCGGACTTCAACTCTCAGAATTCCCCAGCCAGCATTCGCTGGCTGGGGAATTCTGGGAGTTGAAGTCCGGACATCTTCAAGTTGCCAAGGTTGGAAACACTGGACTAGATGACCAACAAGGTACCTTCCAACTCTGTTAATTTGTTCATCTGTTCTGAGTTTATTTTATTCTCTACATTGTCTAATGCTGGAACTCAAAGCATCCCATTTGGAGAAAGGACAAAAGCTGGGAGGTTGCTGGAAACAGGAATAATTCTCTACAAGGCTTCAATGTGTATGTCTGTGTGTTTGAAAGAGAGAATGTTAGTTTATGCATTTTCTCCATTGGTTGTGGGAAACGAATACAGGTGGGACTCTCCTTACAACTATTCCTTCAGTAACTGTTTGAAGTTACCATGGCACCGAATAGAATGGCTTATGACTGTTTTTCATACTTACAACTGTTGCCGCATTCCCAATGCCACTGGAACAAAACTTGGGTGCAAGCATCCCTGTGGGTCACATGATCAAAATCCGCTCGCTGGGCAACTGGCATGACTTTATGACGGTTGCACGATCATATGTTGACTGTTTGCATCCCTCTGACAAGCCAAGCCAAGGGGGAGAAGCCAGATTCATTTAACAATCGTGTTATTAACGACTGCAGTGATTCACTTAATAACAATGGGAAGAAAGGGGTTTTTACTCACCTAACGACTGTCTTGCTCAGTCATGGAAAATTTTGTGGCACAGTTATGGTATTAAGAACGTCAAGGATTACCTTTATTATGTTTTCCATATAGGGAATTTCTTCCACGAAACAATTCAGTTTTCCTGTTTAAATACCACCACTGTGCAGTAGTGAATATTTTTGGAGTGGGGTTTTGTTTTGTTTTTGCAAGTTTGCCTCTTTGTGGCCTATGTGGGTACTGCACAATTCAACCGCTGCTGCGTTTGGAGAAAAAAAGCAAGAGAATAAAAGTAGGAATAGGAATAGGAATAGGAATAGAATAGAATAGAAATTAGACTAGACTAGACTAGACTAGAATATGGAATAGAATAGATTAGAATAGACTAGACTGGAATACAATAGAATAGAATATGGAATAGAAATAGAAGTAGACTAGACTAGACTAAAATATACTACAATAGGAGATGGAATAGAACAGAATAGAGTTGAATAGAATAGAGTTGAATAGAATAGAGTTGAATTGAATAGACTAGAATAGAATAGAATGGACTAGAATAGGAGATGGAATAGAACAGAATAGAGTTGAATAGAATAGAGTTGAATAGAATAGAATAGACTAGAATAGGAGATGGAATAGAATAGAATAGAGTTGAAAAGAATAGAGTTGAATAGAGTTGAATAGAATAGAATAGAATAGTAGATAGAATAGAGTTGAATAGAATAGAAATAGAAATGAATAGAATAGAATAGACTTGAATAGAATAGAGTTGAGCAGAAAAGAGTATAGAGCTGGAAGGAACCTTGGAGGTCTTCTAGTCCAGCCCCCTGCTCAAGCAGGAGAACCTGTACTATTTCAGACAAGTGGCTGTCTAGTTTCTTCTTAAAAACCTCCAGTGATGGAGCGCCCATCATAACTAAGTTACTATACTTCTCAGATTTTTGCTTGATGGGAGTCTTAAGAAAAGATTGCTTTGAAGAGTGTTTATTAGATGATCTCTAAGCATTCACTGTAAAGCTTTAGCATGTTTCTTTTTGCTGTATTTTATTGAAGAGTTCCTTTATTTCATTTCTATTTGAAAGAATATGCTAGTTGGGCTTTCTGAACAGGGAGGCAGGCTATTAATCAGGTAATCAATTCCGTTGTACACATGATGTCCAATGTCAATAAAGGCTATACTATACTATAAACCGGGAAGTTTGCAATTAGTAAATACATTGTGTTCCATTTTTTAAAAAAAACACCTCTTAAGTCGGTGATATACCTTTCTCCATCCTCTTCCACCTTGCATCAAAATGCAGTCATCCCTGTTACAACTAATGAAGAACATTGGAATGGATGGCATCCAGAATTTCACATTATTCTGAATTTGGTGTGCAATGCATTGTTTACGTCCAGGTGTGTATTTGGTCAAAGTGAAAGTAGGCTTCTTGAGAGATGGGGCCGCTTTTATTACAGGGCAGAGTAGGCTATCTGGTGTCCTCCCTACATATTAGACCAGGAGCGTAAAACTCAATTTCACTGAGGGCCGCATCAGGGCTGTGGTTGACCTCAGGAGTAGGGTGGCGGGCACCAGGTGGGCGTGGC
This sequence comes from Thamnophis sirtalis, assembly GCF_051295495.1. Lineage (NCBI taxonomy): Eukaryota > Metazoa > Chordata > Lepidosauria > Squamata > Natricidae > Thamnophis > Thamnophis sirtalis. The sequence continues at coordinate 78,476,496 of NW_028261382.1, forward strand.
TGAATCAGTGGGTGTGGCTAACAGGTAGTCCATGGCCAACAGGGAGGGAGTGGGCAGCTTGACTCCACTCCCCAAACTGCTGGCATGTTTTCTCTTCACATTGGGTACATTGGGCCAAAGCTACACTGGCCTGATCTTTCCTCTTTGTGTTGGGTAGAGCAGGACAGCCCCATGGGACATATGTGATCACATTGTGGACCAGATCTGGCCCCCGGGCCTTGGGTTTGACACCCCTGTATTAGACTCAAAATCATTCCTGTTGATGTTGGTGGAACTGAAAAAGTACATTTGTACAAGGAACTGGAGTGCTTGGTCTTATCACAAAGATTGACCACAAATGGCCAACGGAAGATTTTTTTATCTATCTATCTATCATCTATCTATCTATCTATCTATCTATCTATCTATCTATCTATCTATCTATCTATCTATCTATCTATCTATCTATCTAACTATCTACCTACCTACCTACCTACCTACCTACCTACCTACCTACCTACCTACCTACCTACCTACCTACCTACCTAGCTCTATCTCTATATCTCTATCTCTATCTCTATCTCTATCTCTATCTCTATCTCTATCTCTATCTCTATCTCTATCTCTATCTCTATCTCTATCTCTATCTCTATCTCTATCTCTATCTCTATCTCTATCTCTATCTCTATCTCTATCTCTATCTCTATCTCTATCTCTATCTCTATCTCTATCTCTATCTCTATCTCTATCTCTATCTCTATCTCTATCTCTATCTCTATCTCTATCTCTATCATCTCTCTCTCTCTCTCTCTCTCTCTCTCTCTCTCTCTCTCTCTCTCTCTCTCTATCTCTATCTCTATCTCTATCTCTATCTCTATCTCTATCTATCTCCCACATGTATTATTTTTTACAAATAACTCATGGTGGTGAACACATTTAATACACCTTTCTCCTCAATCTTCCCCCACCCCCCAACAATGAGCCTGGTGGGAGAGTTGGGCTGAGAGTGACTGGCCCAAAGTCACTCAGCTGGCTTTCATGGCTAAGATGGGACTAGAATTCATGCTCTCCTGCTTTGTAGACGGGTGTCTTTAACCAGAAGGTTAGGAATTAGATCTGTGACCACATCTAGCAGGTAACAAATTATCTGCTTAAAATGGTCATGGATCTAATTTGCCACCCTTCCTTGACCCAAAGTCTTAAGCTGTTGACTGTCCCAGATTGGAAACACAGTCACATGGGATGGATGGATGGATGGGGGAGAAAGGGAGGGAGAGAGGGAGGGAGAGAGAGAGGGAGAGAGGGAGGGAGGGAGGAAGGGAGAGAGAGAGAGAGAGAGAGAGAGAGAGAGAGAGAGAGAGAGAGAGAGAGAGAGAGAGAGAGAGAGAGAGAGAGAGAGACCCATACAAATAGTAGCTGCCAACAAAGTGGCAATCTTATGTAAGTATGAGCTACGGTGGCACAGTGGCTAGAATGCAGTTCTGCAGGCTACTTCTGCTGACTGCTGGCTGACTGCAATTTGGCAGTTCGAATCTCACCAGGCTCAATGTTGACTCAGCCTTCCGTCCTTACGAGGTGGGTAAAATGAGGACCCAGATTGTTGGGGGTGAGAGGCTGACTCTGTAAACCGCTTAGAAAGGGATGCAAAGCACCGTGAAGTGGCATATAAGTTTAAGTGCTATTGCTATTACACTCTGGGTTAGTAGGTGGCACTGAGGGTTTGATGCCTGTAAGAAATGCTTGACTGCTGCTGAATGGCTATGGATGTAGATTAATGAGCAAGCCTGAGCTTTTCAGCTCAATGGGCATTTCAACTCTCAAGGTACAGTATCTTAATTGGAATTGCAGAAAAGTATCTGAGCTGAAAAAGTTTGGAAGCAGGAGCCATCTGCTTAGGATCAGGATGCCTAAAGTTGCCTATTTATGTAGGCACAGCCTTTGCACAATTTTTTTGCCTCCCACCTCAAGCACAGGTAGTTGAAAGTAAGCCAGAAAGCAGAGGAGAAATGCCCAAGTAGTTTTTAAAAATTAATTCAATTAACAATACACTATCAGGATGTCCCTCCTAAACACCTTAGCCTCTTAATGTTATTTCACTTGGATATTGTGGTGTTAATTTCCAAGGGAAATATGATAAAATTGGGGATAGTAGGCACTTCCTCCAGATCAGTGTTTCTCAGCCAGAGAGAGTGGGAGGGGGAAGGGAGGGGGAGGGGGGAGGGAGAATGAGGTGGAGGGAGAGAGAGAGGGAAGGAGGGACAGAGAGAGTGAAGGAGGGAGAGGGAGGAAGAGAGGGGGAGGGAGGGGGAGGAGGGAGAGAAGGCGAGGGGGAGGGACAGAGAGAGTGAGTGAGGAAAAGAGGGAGGAAGAGAGGGGGAAGGAGGGGGAGAGAGTAAAGGGAAGGAGAGAGAGGGAGGGAGAGAGGGAGGAAGGGAGGGGGAGGGAGGGGGTAAAGGGAGGGAGAGAGAGAGGGAGGAAGGGGAGGGGGAAGAGGGAGAGAGAGAGGGAGAGAGAGAGAAGGAGGGAGAGAGTGGGGGGAATATAATTGAGATACAAATGGAAAATAGTGCCAGCTATGTTTTCTTCCAGTCTAAAATACCTGAAAGGAGGCAAGATCTGGAAAAAGAAAGCACATTCAATGAAGTGGCCAAAGTTGGCCAGCAGATGGAGACAGGAATCTGGGCATCCTGATTTTCCTCCTATTACTTTGTGGGAAGCTGAGATTTTTCCCATGGGGTGTACGGACTATTAAAAAAAAGAGCAAGACATTGCAAATTTGGACACAAGGTTTACATCTGGATTCACAAAACACAGAACCCAGCCAGGAAGCCACATTCTGGCTTATCACAATGCCATTTTTTCCTTCTACGATGCTTGGTGTTCATTAGACCACAGATTACTCATTTTTAGCCTAGTCTGTGGTACGAATAAGCTGTTGGTGTGACCAGGTGCCTCCTGCATGCCATTTGTGTATTTATGTGTGAGAATGTGTGTGTCAGGGTTCCAAGTAACACCCCTAACGATAAAGGACACCGAGGCTTGAAGTTCCTCAAAGTTCCATGTTATTGGAGAGGTCATATTGGCACAGCTGGGAAAACCCGAATCTGAAAGCTTCCAGGTTTTCCACACACAAGTGAAAGCCCAAGCCCCTGACCAGCACCCACATGTCTGTCACATGGTCCAATCAAGCACTGTCCCAACTGGAGATGCCTCCCAATCACCCCATCTCAGCTGCAGGGCAAGATGTCCTTGAGTCTCTGAGAAAGGAATGTTATTTTGACTATATGTCTCCCATAATCCATATAATCCCCCCTCCCATTTTCCCACAGCATTGAATATGGCAGGCCGGGAGGCCCAGTGCAAAAGATGGCTTCCAGGCCTGACAGACTTCCCCCACTCAACAGAAGATTTGGCATGGAAGGGCGATAAACTATATGTCCCATCGGCCCTGCGGGAGAAGGTGCTTCACAGGTGGGGGGGGTTAAAAAGCTGTGTTTTGCTGCATTTGAGTGCATGTCTTGGCTCCCTTTTGTTCCCACCAGGTCCGGTCCAGACAGACTGAGAGAAAGTCAGCGCCTGACAGTGCCTACTTTTATATTTAACGCATTAATGACTTTCTTGGAGCAGTTCAAAGCAACACACATGGTTTTCTTCCCTTAGTGTATCCTCCTCTGAGGTAGACCGAACTGAACGTCATGGACTGTCCCCAAGTCACCCAGAGAACTTTGTGGCTGAGTAAGAATTTGACCCCTTCATGTTCTAATTTGGAATTCAGACTGGGCTTCCTCACTCTGTCAACTCAACCTTGTGCAATTATGTGGATGTGTCTGTGGTTGTATAACTAGGGAACATATTCCTCAACAATTACAATTCCTCAGCAGATACAATTGGACGTATGCCTCGGTCCACTGTGATGGCTGGGCAGTATACTTCAGTATACAGGTTGCTGTTGACTAATGACCATTTGTTTAATGACTGTTTGAAGTTCCCACAACACTGAAAAAATAGATTTAAATGGATCCTCAGTTGTTTCTGACCAAAACATTGCTGGAAAACATTGTCAAGCCTGGAAGCCATCTTTTGCATTGGGCCTTCAGCAGTAGTGAGTTCCTACTGGTTCAGGCCAGGTGTGGGTTCCTGCCAGTTCTAACCTCTTCTATAGAAGAGGTTCCACAAATCTACAGTGCCGTTTAGAACCGGTTCCAGCTCCCTCTACCCACCTGTCTGCACATCATCAAGATGAAGAACGAGAGGAGGAATTCTGGGAGTTGAAGTCCACAAGTCTTAAAGCTGTCAAGTTTGAACACCCCTGGGTTTTTTTCTAAAGGGTTAGGGGTTCAAGGGTCTTGAAACTTTACAGCTTTAAGACTTGCATGCTTCAAATGCCAGAGTTTCTGAGTCAACATTTTGGTTGCTAAGCAAGAGCATTGTTTAGTGAGTTTCACCACAGTTGGCCATGCCCACCCAGTCACATGGCTGAGAAGCCCTTTCACCCGGTCACATGGCTGGCAAGCCACTCCCCGTTGAGATCTGGACCCTTACAACCCTTCCGGCTTTCCGCAAAGCTACTAAGACCTGGTTGTTCCAGCAGGCCTGGGGCTGTTGAATCTTCCAGCCCCATCCGAGGTATGAATGTTGCTGTTTTTTTTAATTGTCTGTCTTTTTACTTTTATTTTGTACCCCCTCCCCCCAGATTGTTAGCTGCCCTGAGTCTCTCGGGAATAGGGCGGCATACAAATTGAATAAACCTTAACCTTAACCTCACAAAGCAAGCCACACCTACAGAAGAGGTTCTAAAAATTGTTGACAACCACCACTTGTTCAGACTGATTTGGCTGAACTGGCAGTGGTTTGGTGGCCTGGGTCGCTGGAAGTGGCAGCGACCCAGGCCTGCCACACCCCTGAACCAGTTCTTCTACGGTGCCACCATCTTGATTTTCAGTTCTGTGTATGCGCAGAACAATTTTCATTGCATAAATTTATTTTTTCTTTTTTAAAATGTTTTGTGCATGCGCAGAACTGTTTATGTGCAAATGCGCACTGGCGTGTGTGCACGCACAATTTTTTTTGGCGTGCTCTGAATTGGTAGTAATGCTGGCAGCAACCCACCCCTGGCCTTCATTTAATGCTGCGGGAAATTGGAAGGGGGGAATTTTATGGAGTAGGATAGATATAGTCGAAATAACATTCCTTTTCTCAGAGAGTCAAGGACATTTTGCCTTGCATCTAGAATGGTGTGACTGGGAGGCATCTCCAGTTGGGATGGTGCCTGATTGGACCATGTGATGGACATGTGGGTGGTGGGCAAGGACTTGGACTTTTGTTTGGGTGGGAAAACCTGGAAGCTTTCAGATTCGGGGTTTCCTGTAATAAAATGGAATTTTGAGGAACCTCAAGCCTTGGGGCCTTCTTTCATTGGGGGTGTTACTTGGAACCCTGACATTGATACTGGTCTTTTCACTTATGATGTTCACTTTGAACTGTGGTGCTGGTGTAAATTATTGTGTATGCCACGGAGAGCCAGAGTAACTAACAGAGAAGTGTTAAGCAGTATAAAACTGGACACATCACTTGAAGCTAAAACCATAAGACTATGTCTGATTTACTTTGGCCATGGCATGTGTGCAAACTCATTGGAGAAGGCAATGGTGCTAGGAACATCCCAGAGGTAATTTTTTTTCAATTACCCCTGGGACTGTGGTTTTGCCAGTTGCAATGGATGGCTGTGAAAGTTGGACCATAAGGAAGGCTGAGCACCAAAGAATGGAGGCCTTTGAACTATGGTGCTGGAGAAGACTCCTGTGAGTCCCTTGGACTGCAAGGCGATCAAACTGATCAGTTCTAGAGGAGATCAACCCTGACTGCTCTTTAGAAGGCCAGATCCTGAAGAGGAAACTCAAAGACTTTGGCCACCTAAGGAGAAGGAAGGACTCCCTGGAAAAGAGCCTAATGCTGGGAACGATGGAGGGCAAAACAAGAAGGGGACAACAGAGAATGAGGTGGCTTGATGGAGTCACTGAAGCAGTTGGTGTGAGCTTAAATGGACTCCAGAGGATGGTAGAGGACAGGAAGGACTGAAGGAATGTTGTCCATGGGGTCAGATGGGTTGGACATGACTTCGCAATTAACAACAATAATACAAAACAATAATTTTTTTTCAAGAAACAATTGAATTTTCTCATTTTTGTTTGAAGATGTTTCACTTTTCATCCAAGAAGCTTCTTCACCTCTGACCGAATAAAGAGGCCGAATAAGATTCTTGGATGAGAAGCAAAATGTCTTCAAAGAAAAAACAGAAAGTCCAGTTTTCTCTTGAAAAAAGCAACTTTGTAACAACCATAACCTGGATGATGCAGAATCTCCATAGATGTGATGCTAGGAATGGCTGGTGGAACAAGAAGAAGCGGCAAGCAAAGATCTCACTGGCTTGATAACATCAAATCTGATACAAAAGTGAACATCCAACAGTTGAAAGAAGCTGTGCTTGATAGGAAGGCATGGAGACCATTTCCTATAAAATCAAGAGTCGGCCATGACTAAAGATGATTAGGGGATTAGAGGCTAAAACATATGAAAAACGGTTGCAGGAATTGGGTATGTCTAGGCTGATGAAAAGAAGGACTAGGGGAGACATGATAGCAGTGTTGCAATATCTCAGGGGCTGCCCCAAAGAAGAGGAAGTCAACCTATTCTCCATAGTACCTGAAGGCAGGACAAGAAGCAATTAGTGGAGACTAATCAAGGAGAGAAGCAACTTAGAACTGAAGAGAAATTTCCTGACAGTTAGAACAATTAATCAATGGAACAACTTGCTTCCAGAAGTTGTGAATGCTCCAACACTGGAAGTTTTTAAGAAGATGTTGGATAACCATTTGTCTGAAGTGGTGTAGGGCAGTGTTTTTCAACCACTGTTCCGCGGCACACTAGTGTGCCGTGACATAGTGTAAGGTGTGCCGTGGGAAAATTACTTTATATATAGTCAATATAGGCACAGTTAAAATTTTTTAATATTTTCTAATGGTGGTGTGCCTCGTGATTTTTTTCATGAAAAAAGTGTGCCTTTGCACAATAAAGGTTGAAAAACACTGTAGGGTTTCCTGCCTAAGCAGGGGGTTGGATTAGAAGATCCTCCCAAGGTCCCTTCCAACTCTGTTATTCTATTATATTCTAAATGGTTAAAACAATAATAGGTAATAGCCAATGTATAGGTTAGCATGTTCTTGATTCTCTTGCTTTTTTGTCAAAAATGTCTCTCTGAAATATGAAAAATGTCACATTGTACCAGGATATCTACAAAATGGAACTCCACAGACTGGCACTAATAACAATTGATTCCTTATCTACGTAATCCCTTTGTCCCCTCCCCAAAGGGCTTTCTCTGACTTCATTTAAAATGGGTGGGTGGGTTTGAATATTTATTGCTTTTGATAAAACTGTTTGAAGTGAAGGAGGGCATTTTTCTTCTCCTTAAACAAAAAAAGAACTTCAGCAAAACATCAGGAATATATAACATGTGTTTGTGCCTTTGTGTGTTTTCCTTTTGTTTTTTTAATTAGAGGCATTTATTTAATTTTGAACAAAAATGACTTGGTGAGGAATTATGACCTAAACTATGCGGACTCCAAAGAGCAAGGAAATTGCTTAATTTCTCCCTGACGTCCTTTGTGGGGTGCATGAGCTGTGATTCTTGACATGATAGGATCTAAATTAAACACAACCTTGAAGCATTAAAGGGACTGGAGGAAAAAGCATCATTCATTAAGAATGATTAGATTCTATAGATTTCCATGCATTTGCCCTCCCTTCCTCCCTCCCTCCCTCCTCCCTGCATCCTTTTCTATTGGGTACATGTTGAGAATAAGCTGCATTCTCCATCTTAGCCTCGTACCTTGAAGAAGTATGTCAAGCACGAGCAGATGATTTGACATTCCTGAAGAAACAACGTAGGGTCATCGATGACATTACGGAAGAATTTGGTGGGTGGTTCATTCCAAAGATTTGGGACTCTGATAAAATACTGCTAAAAATGGGAACCTTTTCTAAATTTGTGTATTATGGTAAAGGAGTTTAAAAAAAGAAAAGAAAAGAGCATCTGTGGGCTATTTATAGCTTTGCTAGAGGGGTAACCAAAGTTATGTGGTCCACACTGCATCTACGGTTCATCACCAGTGTTGCAAAATTGTAGGGAGATTTCCTGAACAGAAATTCTTCCTTAAAGAGATGAACTTGAGAGACTGCCTGCTGCCAATTACCTCCACCAGACCAATTAGATCCCACAGATTAGGCCTCCTCCGAATTCCATCCGCCGGCCAGTGTCGACTGGCGACTACCCGGAGGAGAGCCTTCTCTGTGGCTGCTCCGACCCTCTGGAACGAACTCCCCATGGAGATTCGAACCCTCACCACCCTCCAGGCCTTCCGCATAGCCCTTAAAACCTGGCTGTTCCGACAGGCCTGGGGCTAAAGAATCGTTGCCCCTATCTCGAATGGTATGATTGTTGCACTTTTAAATTATGTATTGTTTTGTGTTGTTGTCAAATTGTCTGTATCCCCCTTCCCTTGTTTGAGTTGTGAGCCGCCCTGAGTCCCCTTGGGGAAAAGGGCGGCATACAAATGAAACAAACAAACAAACAAACAAACAAACAGATTAACAGAGTTGGAAGGGACATTGTCAGCCATCTAGTCGAACACCCTGCCCAAGCAGATCCTACACCATTTCTGACAAATGGCAGTCCAGTCTCTTCTTGAAAGCTTCCAGTGATGAAGCTCCCACAACTTCTGAAGGCAACTTCTGTTCCATGGGTTGATTGTTCTCACTGTTAGAAAGTTCCTCCTTGTTTCTAGGTTGAATCTCTTCTTGATCAGTTTCCATCCATTATTCCTTGCCTGGAGACCTCAGAAAATAACAGAATTACAGAATTGGAAGGGACCTTGGAGGTCTTCTAGTCCAACCCCCTGTTCAAATGGTAGAGGAAACTCTATATTGTTTCAGACAAATGGTTGTCCAACCTCCAGTGTTGGAGCATCCACAACTTCTGGAGGCAAGTCATTCCACTAATTAATTGTTCTAATTGTCAGGAAATTTCTCCTTATTTCTAGGTTGCTTCTCTCCTTGGTTAGTTTCCATCCATTGCTTCTTGTCCTGCCTTCAGGTGCTTTGGAGAATAGGATGATCCCTCTCTTTTTTGTGGCTAAGTGTTGGAGGACTGCTATCATGTCATCTCAATCCTTCTTTTCATTAAACTAGACATACCCAATTCCTGCAACCGTTCTTCATATGTTTTAGTTTTCAGGCCGTAGACAAATGTTAACTTCTTTACTTGTTTTGCTTATTATTGATATGACCGCCTTAACCAATGCAATCAACTCTGGGTGGTTTATAACAATATTCTGCTTGCTACTTTGCTGTGTGTGAATTTAATGGCCGAAAATTATATCCTTCTTCTTTTTTTATCCAACAACTTGAAGTCAAATGTGAAAAGGTGATTGGAACTTTGAAAGTCAAGATTGACCTGGATTCATGCACTGAGTAGATAGTTGGACTCTCAGGTCTAAATGACTCCATGATTCTATCTCAGAGCATCATTAAAGTCACTGTTTTCAGAATGTATGTATGTATGTATGTATGTATGTATGTATGTATGTATGTATGTATGTGCGTGTGCGTGTGTGTGTGTGTGTATGTATGTGTGTGTATATATGAAGCCATGAGAGGTTGTATCTCTCTATCCTCATGTAGTATCTTCATAGTAGTTCTCTGTGTAGAGTTGGAGATTGATTGATTGCCTAGCTGTGCCTAGAGCATGTATGTCTATAGTGGATTTCATTTTTTTTTAGAACCTCTTCTATAGGTGTGGCCTGCTTTGTGGGAGTGGCTTGCCGACCATGTAACTGGGTGGGAGTGGCGTGGTCAACTTGTAAAATGTGGTGAAACTCACTTAACAACGCTCTTGCTTAGCAACCAAAATGTTGGCTCAGAAACTCTGGAATTTGAAGCACGGAAGTCTTAAAGCTGTCAAGTTACACCCTTTGCACCCCTAACCCTTTTAAAAAATAACACCAGGGGTGTTCAAACTTGACAGCTTTAAGACTTGTGGACTTCAACTCACAGAATTCCTCCTCTCGCTCTTCATCTTGATGATGTGTGGACGGGCGGGGGGGAGGGAGCTGGAACCGATTCTATATGGCATGGTAGATTTGTAGAACCTCTTCTATAGAAGAGGTCAGAACTGGCAGGAACCCACCCCTGGTCTATATGTATATAAATGTCCTGTATGCCTTGTATATAGAAGTCGTGTATATAAACCAGTAAGACAAACCTCTGTGTCCTGTATTTTGCTCCTGGGATGTCTTAAAATAGTAGTCACATTGTGTACACTCTGACAATTCAGGTTATGGTTGTCCCAAAGTGCTTTTCAAAAGGCAACTGAACTTTCTTGATCCCCCCCGCCAAAAAAATGTTTTGCTTCTCATGGAACATAGAATAGCCGAGTTGGAAGGGACCTTGGAGGCCTTCTAGTCCAACTCCCTGCTCCAAGAGGTAAGTAAGTAAGTAAGTAAGATCTTTACCAGCAATATACATTTGTCTTTACACTATATTAAAAATACTAACATTAAAATATAATTAAAAGTATTTACATTAAAAGTGGATAATAACATTATGGTCCAAAGATTGTTAACGGTATGTCCAGATAATTGGTACAAGATGGTACTATACTGTAGCCAATTTTTTTCTTATGGACATTGCAGCAGCACAGAACTTTGCCACTGCATACCTGCTCCAAGAGGAGAATTAGAGGTGGTACCCAGCTGGTTCTCTCTTGTTCAGGAGAACCGGTAGTAGTGGCTGTGGAAGGCTCTGCCCATCCACCCTGATGTAATGTGCAAGCACTGTGCATGCGCAGATTTGCGAACTGGTAGGGAAGATAAGTGAATCCCACCACTGAGGAGAAGCTGTACAATTTCAGACACATGCCGGTCAGGCTTCTTCTTAAAAGCCTCTAGTGATGGGGGCTTTATTTCCCCCCATCCAAGATGCTACATCAGAACTGAAGATAGTCCAGTTAGATAGTCCACTAGAGCCGAGGTGGCGCAGTGGTTAAATGCAGCACTGCAGGCTACTTCAGCTGACTGCAGTTCAGCAGTTCAGCTGTTCAAATCTCACCGGCTCAGGGTTGACTCAGCCTTCCATCCTTCCGAGGTGGGTAAAATGAGGACCCGGATTGTTGTTGGGGGCAAGAGGCTGACTCTGTAAACCGCTTAGAGAGGGCTGAAAGCCCTATGAAGCGGTATATAAGTCTAACTGCTATTGCTATTGCTATTGCTAGTTGCCTTTTGAAAAACACCTTTCATGCTCATTTATAAAATCTGAGAAAACCCTGTTAGTCTTGGGTCTTGATGGACTAAGAACCTGATCTCAGACAAAGAAGAAAGACAAATCCTAAGCTTTATTTTAGCTTCTGTCATTACCCTTCCTTCAAACAGAAGCTTTAAAATGCCTTCTGCAATCTACTCATACCTCCTGCAGAGTAATAAAAATCCCCATTAATCACTTTTCCTCTGCTTCATTACAAATCCCTTAACCCAATGTTTATAATTTTCCATGTTTGTATTTTCCATGGTTTGTCTTTTTCCATGTTTTGGCAATGTTGCATTTTTGGTGGTCAACAACTATTGCATTGTAATTATGGGGTAGGGAGGCGTGTAACAACAAAGAGAGAGGAAAAGAAAAGTCATTTGCTTGAGTATAAAAAAAAGTATTTAAAAGTCTGTTCCTTGGTTACTAATATTGCTATGCAGGTAGTCTTCAACTTACTTAATGAAAAGAAGGACTAGGGGTGACATGATAGCAGTGTTGCAATATCTCAGGGGCTGCCACAAAGAAGAGGGAGTCAAGCTATCCTCCAAAGCACCTGAGGGTAGGACAAGAAGCAATGGGTAGAAAGTAATCAAGGAGAGAAGCAACTTAGAACTGAGGAGAAATTTCCTGACAGTGAGAAAATGAATCAGTGGAACAATTGCCTCCAGATGTTGTGATTGCTCCAAAACCAGAAGTTTTTACAAAGAAATTGGATAACCATTTATCTAAAATGGCATAGGGTCTCCTGTCTAAGCAAGTGGTTGGATTAGAAGACCTCCAAGGTCCCTTCCAACTCTGTTATTCTACTCTGAATTATGACTGCAACTGAGCGCAACCTTTATGTTGCTAAGTGAGACATTGGTTAGGTGAATTTTGCCTCATTTTACCACCTTCCTTGCCACAGTTTTTAAGTCAATCACTGCAGTTAGAATAGAAAAGAATAACAGAGTTGGAAGGGACCTTGAAGGTCTTTTAGTCCATCCCCCTGCTTAGGCAGGAAACCCTACACCACTTCAGACAAATGGCTGTCCAATAATTGTTAAGTTAGTCACACAGTTGTTGAGTGAATCCAGCTTCTCATTGACTTCGCTTGTCAGAAGGTTGCTAAAGGCAAATCACATGACCCCAGGACACTGCAACTGTCATAATTAGGAGTCAGTTGCCAAGTGCCTGAATTTTGAACAGGCGACCATGGGGATGCTGAAATAGTCATGTATGAAAAACGGTCGTAAGTCACTTTTTTCAGTGTTTCAGGTGATCATTAAATGAACTGTTGTAACTCGAGAACTACTGTACCTGTACTGACTTTTTGTGATCATCCACCAAGGATGTGCACAATAGATAAAAGGAATTAAAGGGATTTCTTGAAGAGATAAAAGGGATTATTAAAACAAACACAAGAAATATAACCTCCCTAAAACATTAAAGGTCTCTGTGTTATTATTATTATGATTTATCACACAGTCAGCCAGATGTTCAGACTGGATTTGGCATTTTTATCCACCTATCCAGTCTTTCCCAAGGACCTGGGAAAGGCAGTTATTGAGATAACCATCTGATATACTTGTAATTTACAGCATGTAAATTGTTCCCAGTAAAGCTGCCTTTTGCAATTGACTGATGATGCATTTGTCAATGCCGATGGCATTTAAATGGTGCTCCAATTGTTTTGAGATAGCCCCAAGGCACCTATTACTATTGATATTACCTTTGCCTTCTAATTTCTATTTGTAGATCAGTGCATTTTGTTATCTTCTTCAGTTCTTTCTCTTCTTTCTGCTGTCTCCTGGTACTGCCAGGAGACAATTATTATTATTCTGAATAATATTCAGAATTATTATTATTATTGATCATCGCAGTCAGCCAGATGTTCAGACTGGGTTTGGCATTTTTATCAACCTATCGAGTCCTTACCACGCACCTGGGATAGGCAAATCTGGATGTTTGACGGTGTTACAGATCTCATCGTAGGATGGAAGCTGTTTCAAGTAAAGCCACCTTCTGCAATTGATTGATGGCAAATTTGTCAATTCCCATGGTGCTCAATGGTGCTCCAGTTGTTTTGGAATTGCACCCAAGTACTATTGGTACTACCTTTGCTTGCCTTTGCCACAGTTGTTCTATTTCTATTTGTAGGTCATTGTATTTTGTTATCTTCTCCAATTCTTTCTTTTCTCTTCTGCTGTCTCCAGGCACTGCCATATCCTGTTTATTATGTGGTTAATCTTTGATGAGATTCACAGCCTTTGGGGCTGATTGGTAGCTCAACAGCTCGAGTCCTAACCAAGGACCTAGGAACTGTTAAGGTAACGTCGGAGGATATAAGCTGTTCCAAGTAGGGTGATTTTTTGTAGAATCAGAATGTTCAAGTCTGATAAATTTAAAATTTTTAAATAGTGAGGTAGCCCTTTGGGTATTGCTCCAAGGGCTCCAATTACAATCGGGACAACACACCATATCTTTTTCCACAATTGCTCAACTTCAATTTGCAAGTCCTGGTACTTTGTGATTTTTTCTTGCTGGTGATCTTCAATTCGCGCATCACCAGGTATTGCAATGTCAATGAACCAAACAACAACATTATTATTATTATTATACAATTGTATCACAGCGGCCAGTTGTTTCGCCGGATTTGGCATTGGTTACTAGTCGGGCCCCACCCAGGGGCCTAGGACGTCGTAACGTATTTTCGTAATATGCGTGCAGATCCAAGCAGTGCGGCTTTTTGCATTTGACTGATGGTGATTTTGTCAATTTTTAACTGTTTTAAATGTAATTCCAGTGCTTTTGGAATAGCACCCAGTGTGCCAATTACCACTGGAATGACCACTGCTGGTTTGTGCCATAGTCGTTGAATTTTGATTTTTAAGTCCTGGTATCTTGCGATTTTTTCATGTTGCTTCTCGGCGACCCTGCTATCACCTGGTATTGCAATGTCTATGATTGTGACCTTATTTTTCTCAACCAGTGTGATGTCTGGTGTATTATGCGCCAGTGTCGGTTTGTATACGGAAATCCCACAAGATCTTGACCATCTGATTTTCTGTGACTTTTTCAGGCTGATGTTCCCACCAGTTTGTTGCTGTTTTAATATTATAATTTTTGCACAAATTCCAATGGATCATTTGTGCTACTGAATTGTGCCGCAATTTATAATCAGTCTGCGCGATTTTTTTACAGCAGCTGAGTATGTGATCAACAGTTTCATCAGCTTCTTTGCAAAGTCTGCATTTGGCATCATCAGAGGATTTTTCGATTTTGGCCTTAATGGCATTTGTGCGGATAGCTTGTTCTTGCACAGCCAGGATTAGTGACTCTGTTTCTTTCTTTAATGTACCTGTTTTTAACCATAACCAAGTTTGTTCCCTGTCCACTTTATCTTTTATTTTTTCCAGAAATTGACCATGCAATGCTTTGTTCTGCCAACTCTCCATTCTTGATTTTATCACATCTTTTCTGTATTCTTGTTTTGTCTGTTGGGCCTTCAGTAGATTTTTGTTCTTTACTTCGATTAATAGATGTTCTTGACTTTCTTTTAAATAATCAGCCAGTGCATGTTTTTCTTCTTCAACTGTTTGCTTCACTTGTAATAATCCTCTGCCACCTGATTTTCGGGGCAGATACAGTCTATCAGTATCACCACGTGGATGTAAACTGTAGTGCATTGTCATTAGTTTCCTGGTTTTTTGGTCCAAAAGGTCCAAATCAGCTTGTGTCCAGTTAACTATGCCAGCTGTGTATCTTATAACTGGTATTGCCCAGGTATTTATGGCTTTGATTGTATTTCCACCATTCAATTTAGATTTCAAAATTTTCCTAACTCTGTTGGTGTACTCTCGTCTGACAATAGTTTTTACTTCTCCGTGCTTGATGTTATCCAACTGCAGAATGCCTAAGTATTTGTAGGCTTCATTTTCTTTGCATTTAATTAGTTGGCCATTGGGCATTTCAACTCCCTCAGATGCAGTGATTTTGCCCCTTTTTATGGATACAGTGGCGCATTTTTCCATGCCAAACTGCATTGAAATATCGGTGCTGAATACTCGGACTGTATTTGTCAATGATTGGATTTCTATTTCTGACTTTCCATAGAGTTTCAAATCATCCATATATAGTAAATGCGAAATTTTTTCAGCTTTTTTGGCTGTTTGGTAGCCTAATTTCATTTTTTTTAAGATTACTGATAGTGGGATCATTGCGATGATGAAGAGAAGAGGTGAAAGTGAATCACCCTGGAAAATTCCTTGCTTGATATTAACCATTCCGTAGCTCTCATTCCCTACTGCCAACTCAGTTCTCCATTGTTTCATTGCCTTTTCAGTAAAGGATGTAATATTTTTGCTAATGCCAGTTGTTTCTAAGCATTTATGATCCAACTATGTGGCAGTGAGTCAAATGCCTTTTTGTAATCAATCCAGACCATATTCAAGTTCGTTTTTCTGTTCTTACAATTTTCTAATATCATTTTATCAATTAGAAGCTGATCTTTTGTGCCCCTGCTCCTTCTTTTGTTGCCTTTTTACTCTACTGGCAAGATGTTGTTTGTTTCCAAATAATCCATCATGTTATCTGCAATAATGCCTGTGAGTAATTTGAAGGTTGTTGGCAAGCATGTTATTGGTCTATAGTTTTCAGGTGTTGTTCCTTTAGTTGGATCTTTCTGAATCAAGTATGTTTTTCCAGTTGTCAACCATTCATCAATTTGGCCCTTTTGTAAAATTTCATTCAGTTGCCTGGCCAATATTGCATGTAAACTGGTCAGATATTTGAGCCAGAAACCATGTAATTGGTCCTTTCCAGGTGATGTCCAATTCTTTACCTTTTTAACTCGATTTTTGATCATCTCAGTTGTTATTTCTAATACTTGCATTTGTTTGTTGCCAATGCTTTTCTCAAAGTCATGTATCCACTTTGCTTCCTTGTTGTAGTCCTTTGCATTTTCCCACAATTCTTTCCAGAATTCAACTGTGGCCTGCTTTTCTGGTTTTTCACTTTTGGTGTCACCATTCACATTAAGACTTTGATAAAAACGCCGTTGGTCTGATCGAAATTGCTTTTATATTGGATGATTTGTGCCTCATATCTTTCAATTTTTCTAGCTGTTGCTGTTATCTGCTGTTTTACAATCTCTACAGCTTCATTGATGTTTCTTGTATCCAATCTATATCTTCTGATTAGCCGATCTATGATTTTGTTGTTTTTAAGTCGTTGCTCATGCATGTTCTTTAAGTTACTAGCATCTGCCCTTAATTTTTTGATTTTTTGTTCTAGACGGATTTTCCACTTTGGCTTTGGTGCTTTTTCTGTTGTGTGACTAGGTACTTTAATTTTAATGCCTAGTTCATTAGTGACTATTACAGCTGCACTGTACATTAACTGGTTTGTTTCCAAGATGGTTCCCGGTTCAATTGTTGAAAACACTGCATTAACCATTTTCATGATAGGGGCCAAAATTTTCTTAGGCACAGTTTTTAGTGATGGTAAACGTTGCCTTTCCTCATTAAGCAGAAAATGTTCCATGATCTTATCCTTCAATTCTTTTTGTTTTTGAGTTAGTTCATCAGTTGGTTCAATGATAACTGGTTCTAGTGGTGGTGGTGTTATTTCCTCCCCGAGAGCTTCTTCTGGGAGTTCTACTATAGTGTCTTTAGTTGTGTCTTGAATATCAGTTATTTCCGCTTGTGATATTGTTTTTTGGGTTTTGCAATTTGCCTGAATTTCCTCATGTTCAACTTCACTAAACACTTTATTCCGTATAATAAATCACCTTTGATCTGCTAGTCGTTGTTCACTAACATTTGAATCTGGATATTGTTGTTTCCATAATTCATACTTTCGCTTTAAATATCCTCTTTTTTCTGGCTCTGAGTTGTAGTAACAGGCCATTATGGCACGGTTTTCATCTGCACTATATTTTTGTCGTTTTGTTGGCTGGTCCACTTGTAGCCCACTTGTCGACGGATGTCCAGGGACCCCAACATCCGCCGCGGCCCTTGTTAACCCGCGCGACGACCGATGCGGTATGGAATTCTTATTCATTTTTTTCACCATATTGTATGGGTTGGCGGGGGGGTTTTTTTACGGGACCAGATGCCAACCTGATCCCAACCTTCCTCCTTTCTCATCCGGGCTTGGGACCAGCAACGGCGGAGTTGTTGTTATTATTATTATTATTATTATTATTATTATTATTATTATTATTATACAATTCACAGCGGCCAGTTGTTTCGCCGGATTTGGCATTATTATTATTATCATCATCATCATCATCATCATCATCATCATCATCCCATCTCACAGTTTGAGGTGACTCTGAGAATGTTCCCCCATTTGGGAACAACATAGAAGGGAACTTTTCCCACATGTTTGTTATATAAAGTCCTGATTTTCCTGGGTTCTTAAAAACTATTGTGTGTGTGGTGGTGGGGAGCTAGTTAATCTCCATGCATAGAGTGCTATGAATATGAGAATGAGTATATTTCCTCTTAGTCCACTTTCTGTTTATAGAGGTATAGTGTTATTATCCTATTGAGCTTCATGTATCAAGTGAAATGGAAGAATATATACCTTCTCTTGTCTTGAGAATCATCTTGCACTTGGGTGTCACAATGAAGGTCACACTCCCAACATGGACAGGGAGCTGATTTTTAGGGGGAAAACTGGTATTTTTAAGGAATTAACTGAGTCCCTTAAGTTTGTGTTAACGCTTACCACATTTATTTTGCCTCTTATATTTTTCAGCAAACACAATTGATTGGAAGGTCCCACCCACTGTAGAGACATTGGAGGCCACAAAAAAAGAAATGCTGCTAGGCTCTACTTTCTATACCCTTATGTTAAACAATTGTGTGATTGTGTGCTTGTTTTTTTGACAGTGTAATATATTGACCTCACTGCTTATGGCTTAGTGTTGTGTGCAAACTAAAGCATTATGACTTGTTCAACCAACTGAGCTCTTAAAGAAATCTTGGCTGAATATTTGATAGTAGATTTTAGGAGAAGCCCTCCTACACTACAACCACTCACAATACTAGACTACACAGTAGCAACAGTAGAGACCTTCAAATTTCTAGGTTCTACAGTATTTCAAGCCTTAAAATGGACACCTAACATCAAATACATACAATTTTCTTCCTGCGCCAACTCAGAAACCTAAAACTGCCCAAATAGCTGCTGATTCAGTTCAATTCAGTTCTACAGAGGAAGGATTGAGTCTGTCACCTGCGCCTCTATAACTGTCTGGTTTGGTTCTGCAACCAAACAAGACAGACAGACACAGATAATTAGAACTGCAAGAAAAACAATCTGCCTTCCATTGAGGACCTGTACACTGCACTAGTCAAAAAGCAGGCTGTGAAAATATCTACAGACCCCCTCGCATCCTGGACATAAATGGTTTCAACTTCCACTCTCAAAACAAAGCTAATAGGGCACTGCATGTCGGAACAACTAGACTCAAGGATAATTCCCCCCCCCCCAATGCTATCATTCTGCTAAACAACTAATTCCCATAACACTGTTGAACTATCTAGAAAGGCAGTACTACCATCATTATTCTCATCTTCCCTATTCCCTCTCTCCTTATCTTATGACTATAACTTTGTTGCTTGTACCTTATAATTTATATTGTTTACTTATTATCTTAGTATGATTTATGTTGATTGCATATTTAGTATCCACGACTATCACTATGTGTTGTATCTAATGTTTTATGAATGTATTTTTACAATGACTATGATAACGATCTATCACTATTGTTATATGTACACTGAGAGATTATGCACCTGAGACACATTCCTTGTGTGTCTAAGCACACTTGGCCAATAAAGAATTCTAATTAATTCTAACTCCAACTATAAATCTAACTCTAATTCTAATTCTAATTAATTCTAATTTTAACTTTAACTCTAACTAGCTCTAATTCTAACTCTAATTCTAACACTAATTCTAATTCTAACTCTAACTCTAATTCTAACTCTAATTCTAATTCATTCTAATTAATTCTAATTCTAATTCTTCTAATAATAATTCTAATTCTTCTAATAATTATAATTCTAATTCTTCTAATAATTCTAACTCTAACTCTCATTCTAATTCTTCTAACAATTCTAACTCTAATTCTTCTAATAGTTCTAACTCTAACTGTAATTCTAATTCTAATTCTTCTAATAATTCTAACTCTAATTCTTCTAATAATTCTAACTCTAACTGTAATTCTAATTCTAATTCTAATTCTTCTAATAATTCTAACTTTAACTCTAATTCTAATTCTTCTAATAATTCTAACTCTAACTGTAATTCTAATTCTAATTCTTCTAATAATTCTAACTTTAACTCTAATGCTAATTCTTCTAATAATTCTAATTCTAATTCTAATTCTTCTAATAATTCTAACTATAACTCTAACTCTAATTGTAATTTTGTGTAAACAAAACCTGTGAACAAAATAGGTTGCTGAAGACATTCTTGTGCCTGACAGACAGTTGTTCTGAGAGCTCTCCAAGGTTCTGCCTGGACCTGAATTTACTGAGGAGCACCATCTGGCCACAGGATGCTGGTGAGAACTACAATGGGAGAAGTGACGTATAACACGGTTGCTGTGGGACAGTTTAAAATGGGGGTGGGGTGAGGCAGCCTTGCCACTGATCTTGCTGTTCTTTAGCTATTGAGTAAAGGGCAGGTAACCCACAACTTCTTTCCCCCTTTCCCTTTCACAATGGCAATCATTAGGGATCTCCTGCTTCTCCTCTTATTTGGATCATAAATGACTTGTGATAAGGTTTCTTTGAGATTTCTCTCCCTCCCCCATATCATTATCCCCAAACAGAGTCCACAGCCTGGAGTGCTGAATATTTAAAAATATTCAGTTTCTTCTTTCTCCTTAATTTTAAGTGCTAGTCTATCCATTTCTGCACATTCTAATATTTTTTTAATTACAATTTCATCTGTAGGAATTTCTTCATTTTTCCATTGTTGGACTCTCTCTGGACTGGACCCTAGTCTCCCTTCATTTCTTTATCAGCAAAAATGTAACACAAAATGGTTTGTCATGTAAGCGACTACCTGGAAGGTTCCTGGAGTGGGCATGAAAGGTGAAAGGGAAGCAGTATGATCCCTCTCAAATTTGGGCAGACCAGGTGCTTTGACAGAAGAAAAAACACTTAATCATTCCCCTGGCTCAGCTGATAAATGGAAGAGAACTTGTGGCTTAGAGGTTAATACAACTGCCTTGTATGTAAGCAGCTCAACTTTGAATCCCAGCAAGGGTATGGCTAGCTGATGAGAGCTAAATAGCTTGAAATAGATCCACACTAATCTCCCTTCATTTTTTTATCAGCAAAAATGGTGTATGTATGTAATATGTATGTATGTGTGTATGTATGTATGTATGTATGTATGTATTTATTTATTTATTTATTTATATACATTTACACATACATGTACTAAGTAAAGCAAAGCAATCAGGCAATCAATCAATCTTCAACTATAACACAGAAGCATCGCTGGAGGTCTTCAAGAAAAGATTGGACAGCCATTTTTCTGGGATGTAATACAGTCTTCTGCCTTAGGCAGGGGGTTGGATTAGAAGACCTCTTAGGTTCTTTCCAATCAGAGGAGGTATTCAACAGGTTCTGACCAGTTCTGGAGAAACGGTAGTGGAAATTTTGAATAATAAATACCACCTCCGACTGGCACTGCCCCCATCTATTCTCTGTCTCCCGAGTCCCAGCTGATTGGGAGGAAATGGGGATTTTACAGTATCCTACCCCTGCCATGCCCACCAAACCACGCCCACCAAGCCTCTCCATGCCCACCAAGTCATGCCCGCAGAACTGGTAGTAAAAACTTTTGAATCCCTATGAAAAAGGTATGCAAGTAAAATCTGATTATATGTATTACACTATTATATTACAATATAATTATTACATTAGTACTAAAATTGTTAAAAACTATGAGAAGGCAATAATCGAATAGTAAACTAAAAAAGCAGAATATACATGCTGATAAGGGAAGCTGTAAAATTATATTATAATGTTGTTTGTGTTTTTATCTATTTTGTATTTGTTTTTGTATTTTTTTTATTTTTTATTTTTCTCTTTTTTTTAACTTGTGGTTTTTAAACTTGAAAATGTTCAATAAAAACTATTAATTTTTTTAAAATCCCATCACTGCTTTCAATCCTATGATCCTTGAGACAGTGATTTGATTTTCCAGGCTTGTGGATAGTTCGTTGCAGCTGAGTCAAACCCTTTAAAAAGTCTGACCGAAAGATTGGAGGGATTGAAGATCTAATGCACAACAATAATAGAAAGCAACCTTCAGAGATGGCACATAGCGCCAGCAAGGTTAGCCAAAATCTCAGTAAATATTTCACCAAAATGTTGGAAATGTGAATTAACACAGAGAACATATTATTGGCTAGAATCAATAACAGGAGTCAAAATTGATTGGAAACCAGAAGTTTTTTTTTATTAGGAATAATGACAGTGAAATATAAAAAAGAAATCCAGCATTTAATTTTACACATAATTATGGTGGCGAGGATTGCCTTTGCTCAGAAATGGAAAAATAAATTGATACCAAGCAAAGATGAAAGAAAGAAGAAAGGTTATGGACTGTGCCGAAATGGACAAATTAACAAAAGAAATCCAGGGAAAAGAAGAAACAGAATATTATCAGATATGGAAAAAATGGTATAGGTGGATGGAGGAAAGAAACAAGGAGCAATGAAAAAGCCAACCCCCCCCCCCAAAGTAGAAGTTAAGGAGAATTAACATATATAGCCGAAAGACAGAAAAGGGAAGCAGTATGCTCCCTCCCACATTTGGGCATACCAGGGGTTGTGACACAATACATACATACATACATACATACATACACGCATGCACGCATGCACGCATGCACGCATTCAAGAGAGTTTAAATTTATTAGAGGTAATCACCCAATATAGCAGATAGATTTATAAAATAAAAGGGTTAAAAATGGTGAAACGCAAATGAAATATATTAGAAGGGGAAATAACATAAGGAGAATTGTATCAATTTGAAATTGCTATTAGAAGGCATAGGAAGTTCCTGTTTGTACTATCTAAGTTCTCTCTCTCTGTGTGTTTTGTATGTTTGTAAATAAAAATAAAATAATAATTAAAAAAAGAAAGCAACCTTTGGGGTAGACCTAATAATGAATGGTTGCTTTAAAAACAGGTATGGAACGCAGGCAGGCGGGTGGGCCAAACGAGCAACCGTACTGGTAGGGTGGCTGCTGTTCCTGGCTACTACCGGTATGGCCGTACCATGCTGTACCGGCCGCAACCCACCACTAGTCTTCAGTGAGTCTTGTAATGGGTCTTGTGATTATATCAGGTGAGGGTTTTTGGAAGGTGAACTGCTGGTGGGGAGTGTTGCATGGATTTGTTGAGGGTCAGTGCTGTCTCTGGTTGGCTATGCAGTTTTATTGATTTGGATTCTGAGGGGTTCGTAGGCTGTATGTAGGTCAATGTTGTCTGTTGATGGAATGGCTTGTGGGGTGCCAGTCTTTGATGAACTCAAGAGCGTGACCGGTGGTAGCACAGACAGTGATTTTCGTGTTGCTCCAATTGAAGTCATGCTGTTGTGGCCTGTCAGTGGCCAGCAGAGCTGGCAGCAGAGTCAGACAGTGAGGAGATTGGGGAGGAGCATGGGCCAGTCCTGGAGGATAGGGAAGGCTCAGATGAGGGCTCTGAATTGGAGGCAGAAACTGGGCCAGGGGCGTTTGGCAATGATCAGGTGCCTACAGAGCTAGACAACAGTGAGGCACAGGAACAGCTGGAGCCTGTTCCCAGTGTGCCCATGTGCAGAGCTGCCAGAAGAAAAGAACAACTCAGAAATCAGGGTTGACTTGGGAGTAAAGTCACAGGTGGAAGGTGATTTCCCCCTCCCATAGGAAATAAAAGAGGAATGAAATGGGAGTGGGCTTTTGCAATTTGGTTGTTCAGTCATTAGATTCGTTTCACCAGTGTGAAGATCTGTCTGTGAATCTCAGCGACTCTGTGCCCAGTCTTTCCTTGCACAGCACCCCATTTGGAAAATATTTACATGGCAGTTTTCCAAGCTAGATAAGGTCTGTGGTCATAAATATTCCTTTGAAAGACTGTTTGCCAGTCCTTGCTGAATGCGAACGAGAGGAATTCACATTCATTTAATAAAAGGGGTTTAGTTAGGAACAGGACTCTGCCTCGTGCTTTTTGGGGAAGCCTAGGTCAGAACAGTGCTGTTTGGTGTCGGTGTGGGTAGAGATGAAGGGATTTGGGTTTTTAATTGATGTGATGTTTGTCCCACATAGAATGGGTTGCAATGGTTACAGTTGTAGACGTTTAAACAACCCCTAAATTGCTTTAAAACATGCAGTTCACTTGTTTGATTAAAAGGAAAGCTGGCAACTTCATTTACTGATCAACATGGGGTAGAGCCACCCATTGTTTTGACCCCCCATTTCCCTATTGTGTGGCGGAACCATGCACTGGCCTTAAGCCCCAGAGTTTAATTAAGGATATCAATTAATTAAGGATAGGATTTGGCCTCCTCCTCTTTGGCCCTGGCTCTGCCCAACTTGTCTTCTTTTGTGCAAGGGACGATTACAGTATTCTGACTCCCTCTTTTCTTTCTTCCTTTTCCTCTCCTGGTCAATGGAGAAGTGAACCGGTCAGGTTTCCATTATTATTCCATCAGCCCATTCAGAGACGGCTATTGACACAGGAGGACATTGTGAAGAGTGCCGGAGGCTAAATCTGGGTCACGTCACCTTAGGACAAGCTGCACTACTTGGAGCAGAAGCAGAGAAATGCTGATCTTCTGCCGATCCCCAGAACCCTCCATCTGGTGAGGGGACATCTTATTTTCTTGTTTACTCAACACTAGACAAAACTCATTTAATCAGCATATTTAGTAGTTGCCCTGCTGGAAGGCTTTTTAGCCAGTTAGATTTCAGTCCTGGCTGGCTTAAATTCAGTGCTTTAATTGGCTATAGATAGTCCTTGACTTATAACAGTTCAATTAGTGGCCGTGTCAAGCCTGCAGCCATCTTTTCCTTTGGATCTTTGGCCTGCCACACTTTCTATTATTCTACTATGCATTTTCTATTTTGGGAAAATAGGAAGGGGGATTGTATGGTGTTAGATGATATGTAGCCATAACAAAATTCTTTCTAGAAAGCCAAGGTCATCCTTTGTCTTTGCACCTCTGCACCTGACCGGAACTGGAGGAGTGGAAGGTGCCAGCATGGCAGTGGGAGATTGGACCATGGGATGGACGTGGGTTGGAGGGAAGGATCTTGAACTTTCAACTGGGTGGGGAAAACTGGGAAGCTTTCAGATTTGGGTTTTCCCAGATGTGCCAACATGTCTCTCTTCTTAATCAATTGGAACTTTGTGGAATACTTTGCCTCAGACTCTGATTTAATTTTGGGTGCTATTTGGAACCCTGACAGGCCGTTCAAAGTTACAATGGCACTGAAAAAAAGGGACTTAGGATCATTTTTCACACTTACGACCGTTGCAGCATCCCCACGATCGTATAATTTAGATGTGATGTTTGACAACTGGTTCATATTTATGACGGTTGCAGTGTCCCAGGGTCACGTGATCCCCCTTTGTGACCAATGGGGAAGCGAGATTCACTTAACAACGGTGTTACTGATTTAACAACTGCAGTGATTCCCTTAACAAATGTAGCAAGAAAAGTCGTAAAATGGGGCAAAGCTCACTTAGCAAATTTCTCACTTAGCAACATAAATTCTGGGCTCAATTGTGGTCATAAGTATTTCTTTAGGACTTATTTATAAATCCATATTTTACACGGAGGTCTTAATATGCCTAGCACTGAAAGCAGGACTGATTCTATTAGTAAATACTTAGACTTAGAGGCCTATGGAGTTGCCTGGAATGTTAACTTGTCTGGAATGGAAGGATTTATATCCCTTGCAGACAGCTGGTCATTTGCATCCTTTTAGAGGGTAGTTGAAGCATTTAGAGGTTTATCTATGTCCTCAGGGTCACCTTGGTCAGTGGTGGGTTCCTACCGGTTTGGACTGGCAGTGACCCAGGACTGCAATGCCCCCAAACCGGTTCTCCAGGTGGCGCCATAGGTACTGCCCGTTGGCGCATCCCTGAGCGAACCAGCAGTAGTCTCTGCCGGAACCCCCCCGCCCTGCTCTTGGTTCCATGCAAATGACCAGCTGTCTGCAAAGAATATAAATCCTTCCATGCCCCACTATCCGGTCACAGTTGAAGAAGCCTCTCGGATGAGAAGCAAAAGGTCTTCAAAGAAAAAACAAGAAACTCCAGTTGCCTCCTGATAAAGCACCTTTGGGACAAGAGCTTATGAGTTGTCCGTTCTCCCTGTCAATCTGCTCTGGAACAGATGCATTTCTGGGAAATCAAGAGAATACAACGAGGGGAAGGAGGCAGGCAGATAACTTATCAAAATGGGAATCCATTCTGGGTTTCATCAAACAACATGGACAACATGAGCTCTTGCCCTTACTGCAGAGATTACTTGTTTGTGATTTAGAAAATAATCCTGAAGTATTCAATGTGGTAGAGTCTTACTGAGTGTGACTAGAATTATAATCTGTATTACGTCAGGCCTGGAAGCCATCTTTTGCATTGGGCCTTCTGGCCTGCCGCATTTAGTGCTGTGGGAAATTGGGAGGGGGGATTGTAGGAAGCTGCGGAGTTGTCTAGTCAAATTAACATTCCTTTCTCCGAGAGTCAAGGAAATCTTGCCTTGCACCTGGAGTGGTGTGACTGGGAGCCATCTCCAGTTTTGGACGGTGCCTAATGAAATCATGTGATGGACATGTGGGTACTGGACAAGCGCTTGAACTTTCACTTGGGTGGGGAAAACCTGGAAGCTTTCACATTCAGGTTTTACCAGATGTGCCAATATGACATCTCTAATAAAATAGAACCTTGATGGGCTTTGAGCCTCAGATTCTTATTTCGTTAGAGGTAAATCCTGACATATTACTTAATTAATTTGATTTAATGTTAATACATGTAAGATGGCCACAGTTCTAGTTCATCTTTAAAAGGATAGACTGTACATATAAACATCTGGCTATAGAGGCAAATCATGACAGTTCCACTTGTTGGTGGGGACAACTTCAAAGGTGCATTATTGTTTTCATAACCACCTATGATATCTAGCTGGTCACTGAGTGAATGACAATGGCCATATGCTCTAATCTAGGTGGGCTTTTCTTAGAATTTTATTCCAGTATTCAGCAAATAAAATGTATATCCCAATATGTAATGACTACAAGATGACTTAACTCCAGCAAGAGACTGTATGGTGGGTTTGATGCTTCTGCTAAGTCTGCATCTGTTGTGGCCCACCAGTGGAACCGGAAGCAGATTCGGACAGTGAGGAGGTTGGGGACGAATATGGGCCAGTCCTGGAGCCTGGGGAAGTCTCTGATGAGGGCTCTGTGTCAGAGGCAGAGATGGGGCCTAAGCCCTATGCCAGTTATCAGCTGCCTTCTGACTCAGACATCAGTGAGGCAGACAAACAGTTAGAGCATGTTCCCAGTGTGCGCATGTGCAGAGTTGCCAGAGGAAGGGAACAGCTAAAGAACATGGGTCAACTTTGGAGTAAGGCCACAGGTGGACAATGAATGGCCTCTCCCAGAGGAAATAAAAGAGGAGTGAAAGGGGAGTGGAGTTTGCAGGAGACAAGTAGTTTGCTTAATTGGATCGTGACTCTCCGAGACTCCTTGCCAAGTTTTGCAGACATCGGCCTGACAGCTCTCCAAGCCAGGTAAGGTCTGTGATAGTAAATCCTCCCTTGAAAGACTTTACTGGATGTGAATGAGCAGAATTCACAGTCAATTAATAAAAGGGTTTTTTGTCAGGACAAGGAGTTTGCTTCCTGCTCTTGGGAAGCCTCGGTCAGAACAGTATCTTTTGTGATCCAACCCTTTTAAACCACAGTTCCCGGCACAGTGTTTTTGCTATTAACTTTTCTCCCCCTGATTCCTCTTAAGACTTCAAATAAATTTCTTTTGCCTTTATAGTCTGAACATGAGAAAAGATAGATGGATTTGGCATGCAAGGAGTATGGAGGGGATTTCGCATCTCTTGGTCTGACAAAGCTTTCTGGATTCCCTCTCTTTTTCATCCCCTCAAGACCTCCATCAGAAGATTTTGGTGGCAGTCTGCCACAACTAGTTAGAAAAATAAATACTTCCATTGAGTTCCATTCAATCTCACACTGGAAAAAGTAGTCTCTTCTTTTGTTGTTTTCACAATGCCTAATTCATTCAAGTGGCACTGAAAATGCCTTGTCTTGCTTTGTGGGGAAGATCTGAAGTGTGATATCCTGGTCAAGGATGGAAAAATCTATGCAAGACATGAAAAGATTTTGTAGACAGACCGGTTAGTTTTGCTAAGGTGAAGAAAGAGGAGACACCAAGTATATAAAAAATGTAACATTATAGTTACTCATCACTACACCTTTAGGGGTTGGGACAAAAAACAAAATTCTACTTCACCATGTCTGTGGAGATTCGTAGTCATCCAAGTTATGGTTGTCCCAAAGGTGCTTTTGGCTGGTTTTAAAGAGGGGTGAAAGAGACCATCTACATTAAAATTGAACAGCCCTCACTCGAGAGGTGGGGGGATACAACCAGTGGTGGGATTTGAATAACTTAACAACCGGTTTCCTGTCTTGGTACGCGTGGCTGGTTGGTCATGTGACTGGGTGGGTGATGTCACTGATCACACCCAGCCCCACCTCCTGGCCATTCGCCTCAAATGCAGAGGTAGGATTCAGCTGGTTGGGGCTACTCCCACCACTGGCTGGCCCTACCCCTGCCTGTTTTTTGCCCTGTTTTTAAAGTCATTTTCAGGCTGTTTTTGAGCAATTTTCAGGCTGTTTTCAGGCTGTTTTGAGCCATTTTCAGGCTGTTTTTCAGGCCCAAAAAATTGCCAAAAATGGCCAAAAAGAAAACTGGCCTGGAAACGGCCCAGAAAACAGGCCAAAAAATGAGTGGGGATGGGGCAGCCAGTGGTGGGATTTGCTGGTTTGCCTAATCATGCAGAACCTTAACTACTGTTTCACCCGAACTGGTGCGAACCGACAGCAGTCCATCTCTGGATACAACATCACCTATCTCCTGTTTACAACACAGTCCTTTTTAGCAGTTCCGAGTGTCATGCCTGCAAGCCATCTTTTCTTTCTGGACTTCAGGCCTGCCACACTTTCTACTGTGGGAAAAATGGGAGGGGGGATTATATGGAGTGGGGTGATATGTAGCCATAATAACATTCTTCTTAGAAACTCAAGGTCGTCTTTGTCTCTGCAACTGGCCGGAACTGGATGGGGGGAATCTGTCTTCGTGGCAGTGGGAGATTGGAACATGTGATGAACTTGTGCGTGTTGGGCAGGATCTTGAACTTTGGTTGGGAAAACCTGGAAGCTTTCAGATTCGGGTTTTCCCAGAAGTGCCAACATGGCTCTTTTAATAAACTTGAACTTTGAGGAATCCTTTGCCTCAGACACTGATTTTATATTGGATGCTATTTGGATCCCTGACACCAAAAAGGTTCCACAGGTGACCCTGAGGGCACAAATAAACCTCCAAGTGGTGTCAACAACTTGCAGAAAGAGTGTCAATGACCAGATGACTGCAAGGAATATAAAGCCTTCCATTCTCCACTATTCAGTCACAACTGAAGAAGCTTCTTGAATGAGAAGCGAAACATCTTCAAGTGAAAACAAAGTCCAGTTGCCTTTTGAAAAGGCATATTTGGATCTCCTTCACCCTAACCTTAACCTTAACCTTAACCTTAACCCTAACCCTAACCCTAACCCTAACCCTAACCCTAACCCTAACCCTAACCCAAATGAAACCAAAATTCTGAAGTGTCTGTTTCCTTAAGGAGAGACACTTACATTGATATCAACAATTCTTCATTTTAGGTCCAAGAGTAGCTTTATAAAGATTTGAGATGTATTTTGAGGTTGAGAACCACAGACATCTTGAGATTATCAGGTTAAGATATATCATTTTGATCATGACCTCTTCTATATCACTTGGGAGATGGGTACTCCTTCCTCTGACTGCTGCTAACCGGTATTAGTATTTTTTTTAAAAAAAAGGCTATTTGTTTATTATTAATTTTTACCCTACTTTTTTAGACAATGTCTTCCAAAATCAGAAAAACCAGGCAAAATAAACCAAAGAAAAGGCGCATTCTCGGATATATAAACAAAGAAGACCAGAGACATAATGAGAAGGGAGTAAAAGGAGAGAAATTCTCAAGGGCAGAAAACTATCTCTATGCTTCCAATGAAGAATCTCAAGACTCTGATAAGCATGTACAAAAAAATTCACAGGCACTCAAACTATTTCTCACTGAGAAAGTGTGTAGGGCGTTTCCTGAACTCCCGTCTGTTTCCAGTGGGACATCGTAGCTTTCTCATCAAGTCCCTACCCAGAATTAACACTTAACATTAATTTTCTGTCAAGGACATTTCTTAGACAATGCAGTCTTCAGCATGCAAGGAGATGAATTAGATTTTTCCATTTTTCCTCCATGGTACATTAAAATGAATATTTGTGGCTGTGGAAAGAGAATCTTTCTGTGGAAAGATCTGCAACTCCAGGGGTACTGAAGGGCTAAGGTGTGTAAGGTGAATCCTCCCCCCACCAAAAAAGGTTTAACTCTACTGCCAGTTGGCTCAGGGATGCGCTTGCACATATGCACTTGATGCATGCTATGCTCACATGTGCAGTACTAAGAAATGCTTCTGCGCATGCGCAGAAGCCAAAAACAAGATGTCGGTACCTATGGCACCACTGAGAGAACCAGTTTGGGGGCATGGCAGGCCAGGTTACTACCTATTCGACCGAACCGGTCCAAACCAGTAGGAACCCATCTCTGATATAAGTTAGTTATGAACTTTTTGTTGATCAGGGAACTCAAAATTTGGTCAATTTTTGCTTATAGTGAATATAATTCTTTATTGGCCAAGCGTGATTGGATACCCAAGGAATTTGCCTTTGGTGTATGCTCTCAGTGTACATAAGAAGAATAAAATACATTCATCAAGAATAAAAAGGTACAACATTTAGTGATAGTCAAGGTTACTAATAAGCTATCAAATCATATTAGGAAACAGTTAAAAACAATATAAATTGAAAAGTACAAGCAACATGGCTATAGTAATAAGTGGGAAGAGATAGATGCTACTAAGGAAGAGAAGAATAATAGTAATACAGTCTTAGCAAATTATTTGACAGTATTGTGGGAATTAGTTGTTAAGCAGAGTGATGGCATTCGGGAAAAACATGTCCTCGTGTCTAGTTGTTCTGGTGTGCAGTGCCCTATAGAGTCATTTTGAGGGTAGAAGTTGAGACAGTTTATGTACAGGATGTGAGGGGTCTGTAGTTATTTTTACAGCCATCTTTTGGACTCACGCAGTATACAGGTCCTCCATGGAAGGCAGGTTGGTAACATTTTTTTCCTGCAGTTATAATTATCCTCTGAAGTCCATGTCTGTCTTGTTTGGTTGCAGAGCCAAACCAGACAGTTATGGAGGTGCAGATGACAGACTCAATAATTCATCTCTAGAACTGAATCAGCAGCTCTTTGGGCAGTTTGATCTTCCTGAGTTGGCGCAGAAAGAACATTCTTTGTTGTGCTTTTTTGATGATGTTTTTCATGTTAGGTGTCTATTTTAAGTCTTGAGATACGATAGAACCTAGAAACTTGAAGGACTCTACTGTTGATACTGTGTTATCTTGTAGTATAGGTTAAGATCACCTGTTAAGATGATCCAAGAAAGTTTATATGCCTGGGAAGATCCCAGCCTCCCAATCGCTCTCATCATAAAAGCAGAAACTTGTAGGGAAGATGGATGGTTCGTTATAACCTGGTGGGGCTTTTTTGAGATAAGAAGAAGCCTGTCTATCGCAGATCTAATGCTGCCATCCTGACTGAAGAAGTAGATTGAAGATTGACCTCAGACTTCACAGGTAGAACTCCCAGCCTACCAGTCATAGATTGGTGCCTCTCCTTTTTGAACAAGTCAGATGAAGAACAAAGAGCTGAAGGATAGAGGGAAGGAGGAGAGGGTTAGCAGTTAAATGGAAACAGAAATGTGTATGAATGGGAAGGAGGGGTAAGAGATGGCTTATGAAGGACATTAAAACATGACTAAGCGTCTTTACATTATTAGCCTTCTTAAAGAGCAGCTGTGTCTTATTAGAGATCAAAACAATCTTTTCTTTGATCTATCTTTACAATGTTGCCAGCAAATGGGGGGTGGGGAACATGGATGTATTGGGCAAAGGTTATTTCTCAATCATTTCACCAGCTTTGGGCCAAAACAGCTGAGAACACACTATGGTGCCCCTTAGGGCTGGGAAGATGAGAGGACCAGAGGAGAAGGGTAAGTAGATAACCATCGCAAATTGTTTTTCAGATGAGTTAGGAGGCCATTTGGAAATTGGAATCTGATTGGCTTATGAGCATCCGCAAGGCAGGCTTTAATATAAATATTTCAGAATGTGGATTCAATTTCTCTCTCAAAATTTCTAGTGCTCAGTGCTCATTGGGGCTGTCATTGGAGGAAACTAACTTCCAATCAGAAACCATGCTTTTCAGAGTGACTTTGCAAAAGATGGAGCTTGGAGTAAATAGAATAGAATAGAATAGAGCAGAGCAGAGCAGAGCAGAGCAGAATTCTTTATTGGCCAAGTGTGATTGGACACCCAGGGAATTTGTCTTTGGTACATATGCTCTCAGTGTACATAAGGAGAATAAATTCATCAAGAATAAAAAGATGCAACACTTAGTAATAATCAAGGTTAATAATAAGTTATCAAATTGTGCTAGGAAACAAATAGAAACAATATAAATTGAAAGATACAAGCAACATGGTTATAGTCATAAGAGTGGAGAGATAGATACTAGGAAGGAAGAGAAGAATAATAGTAATACAGTCTTAGTAAATAATTTGACAGTGTTGTGGGAATTAATTGTTTAGCAGAGTGATGGCATTTGGGAAAAAACTGTCCTCGTGTCTAGTCGTTCTGGTGTGCAGTGCCCTATTAGCATTGTTTTGAGGGTAGAAGTTGAAACAGTTTATGTCCAGGATGTGAGGGGTCTGTAGATATTTTCACAGCCCTCTTTTTGACTAGTGCAGTGTACAGGTCCTCAATGGAAGGCAGGTTGGTAGTATTTGTTTTTTCTGCAGTTCTAATTATCCCTTGAAATCTGTGTCTGTCTGTCTTGTTTAGTTGCAGAGCCAAACCAGACAGTTATAGAGGCGCAGGTGATAGACTCAATAATTCAGTTTTCAGAGTCAGCCTATGGCCCCCAACAATCTGGACCCTTATTTTACTAACTTCAAAAGGATGGAGGGCTGAGTTCAACCTGAGTCAGCCGAACCATGTACAGTCAGCAGAGTTAGCCTGCAATACTGCATTCTAACCACTGCGCCACCACGACTTCCTATATGTAAATTACTAAATGTATTACTAAATATAGTAATGTATTTGCAGCTCTGATGATGACCAGGGATTAAGGGTTAAGTTCTGTAGCTCAGCAACATCCAAAGAATGGTCACAAGAGTGCTTGCTATGAAACTTTATATTTAGTTAATTGTGCCAATATGACATCCCAGCAATATATGACCCAAAAGTCAGCTAAATTTCAAACTTGCACTCAGTTTTAAAATCCAGTCCTCCAGAGAGGAGGAGAAATGTTAAAATGTGTACATTTGGGTTACTTGTGGACAGAAATGGACATATTTGTGAAAATAGATGCACAAAATTGTTGTCTTATAAAAAAACTTCAGAAAAATACATGGTCTTCTCTTTCTATGTTTTTGGTTAGCCAATCCTGGTCCCTTTGGAGCCAATCCTGGTCCCTTTGTAGACTAGAAACATTGTGAATTGAATAAATAGAAAGATAGGGGACATACATTCAAAAATGTATTTACATAAAACAACATACAAAAAGGGAGAATATTCATTTCGGCATATATATTTTAAAAATTCTCTAATGCAGAAGTAGTGTGAATTTAAGGCTGAAAATAGAAAAGAAACTGACATTGGCAGATTTGCCATTAGCTAGCTGAAGGCCGTATATTTTGCACACATTTTAAAAAGAAAAGGAAAAAAAAAACAAGGTTTTTCAAAATCCTGCTGGAATGTCTGTTTTTTGGCCACTGGAGAAGAAAACTTTGTTACTTGCAGACTATTACAGTGGGCAACTCACCAGTGGTGAAATTCATTTTTTTTTACTACTGGTTCTGTGGGCGTGGCTTGGTGGGCGTGGCATGGCTTAGTGGGCATGACTTGGTGGGCATGGCAAGGGAAGGATACTGTAAAATCTCCATCCCCTCCCCACTCCAGGGGAAGGTTACTGCAAAATCTCTATTTCCTCCCAATTAGCTGGCAGAGAATAGATGCGGGCGGGGCCAGTCAGAGGTGGTATTTACCGGTTCTCCGAACTACTCAAAATTTCTGCTACTGGTTTTCCAGAATTGGTCAGAACCTGCAGAATACCACCTCTGTTTCACAGTATGAGTAAGGGGATGATAGAGTAAAACAAGGTATTGGTGGTAACTGAGGAATTTGTTGATAATGCTCTCCTCCAATAGGAAATGGAAAGGAACTTGGCATGTCTCTTATTGAATAATCTACTGGTGAAACCATAAATTTATGGAGCTGAAAGGAAGGTCATGGGGCCTGACCAATCTCGTTGTTCATCACAAATCAATGTTCCCAGGTTGTAACCATAGGAAATCTAATGAATAGCTGCATCTGCTTAGCAACGTCTCATGAAGCCATGCTCAACACATCATTAATCAATTCATTCAATAGTTCTTATTGTGAGGAAACTTTTATAATATTTGGCATAGAATCCACCCATTGGTTCTACACCTTTCCTTTGGACCAACAGTGGGCAATCTCCTGGATTTTCAGTATGATAATTCTTCAGATATTTGAAGATAGTTATCATGGACACGCTACCTCTGCATTATGGCTCTACAAGGTATGAACTGTCCCACATTTGGAACGTACAGCATGTACTCCAACCTGCCCCTAGTTTAATTCCGTATTTCCCTAGTTGCAGCTTTTACCATTTTCACCGTTTGCCAAGAACAGTGTGTTTTAAGGTTATGGTAGTCTCAATTTCACTTTCTGGACATTGTTCAGGGAAAACTGTGCATTTCTTACATAAACACAATCAAGCTGACCAGTTTTCTATAGACATTGTGAAAGTGACTAGAATGGATTAAGATCTAGTTTGGCTTGTGAAATCTGCTAGAAAGTAGGCCAAAGGGAAGAACTGTGGAAAATAGACACTGTTGTTTCCCACCCTTAGAGAAAGATTCTGTGCCTCCATCCCTCCTTCTTTTCCTCCTCCTTCTTTTTAAAATTCGGTTGTACATATTTAAAATATAGAATAATCGGTTTGGAAGGGACCTTGGAGGTCTTCTAGTTCAACCCCCTGCTCAAACAGGAGACCCTATACGATTTCAGACAAATGGTTGTCCAGTCTCTTGTTGAAAGCCTCCAGTGATGGAGCATCCACAACTTCTGAAAGCAAGCTGTTCCACTGGTTGATTTCTCTCACCATTGGGAATTTCTCTCCTTAATTCTAGGTTGCTTCTTTCCTTGGTTGGTTTCCATCCATTGTTTCTCATCTTGCCTTCTGGTGCATTGGAGAATAGCTTGACTCCCTCTTCTTTGTGGCAGCCCCTGAGATATTGGAACACTGCTACCATGTCCCCCCCTACTATTTCTTTTCACTAAGTAGACATGCCCAATTCCTGCAACCGTTCTTTGTATGTTTTAGCCTTCAGCACCCTGATCATTTTTGTTGCTCTTCTCTGTTCTCTTTCCAGAGTTTCAACATTTTTTTTATATTGTGGTGACCAAAACTGGATGCAACATTCCAAATGTGGACTTACTAAGGCTTTATAAAGTGACACTAGAACTTCAAGTAATCTTGATTCTATCCCTCTGTTAATGCAGCCTAAGTTTGCATTGGGTCTTTTGGCTGCTGCCGTACACAGATGGCTCATATTTAAGTGATTGTCCACTAGGACTCCGAGATCCCTTTCACAGTTAATGGCATTAAGCCAAGTTTCATGTAGCCTGTACTGGTAGAGTTCATTTTTCTTGCCTAGGTCTAAAGCCTTACTTTTATCTAGGCTGAATTTCATCTTCTAAGGTAGGGCCCAGTGTTCAGGTCTATCAAGATCTTTTTGGATTTTCAGCCTGTCTTCTGGCAGTGGGTTTGAAATGATGTTTAAATCCATTGCAAAAAAAAAAGAATGGACATTAACTTGGCAAATGTAAGCAAGGAAGTCTAGCAGACAAAAGAGATGGGAAAAGATATTTCAGTCCTGAGAAAGGAGGGAGTGTGAGGAAGAGACTCAAAATAACCCTACCTTGATTTTCCTGAGTATAAGAGGGAGCAGAAAGAAACTGAAGGCTTTCAAGATTCTTTTACTACATCCTATCGCAATAAAGCAAAGTTTCTGTGATACTTCTAGTACCTGTTTCTTAATCTGGCTTACCTTGAAATGTTGATCAGGATTTTGATACTTATGATAATTGGCCAAAAGGTTCTTGTGTTGAGATGGCAGAATTAAAGGACTTAGCTGGCCTTTAGGGTTGTGGAAAGTTGCATAAGAAACCACAAGGGTTGGACA
The DNA here is from genome assembly GCF_051295495.1 of Thamnophis sirtalis. Taxonomy (NCBI): domain Eukaryota; kingdom Metazoa; phylum Chordata; class Lepidosauria; order Squamata; family Natricidae; genus Thamnophis; species Thamnophis sirtalis. Next base: position 78,512,546 of record NW_028261382.1, read on the forward strand.
TGTGATCATACATGAGTATTTCTATAACTTCTATACCTTATCTACTATGCCCTGACTTCTTCTTATGTAACTAAGTAAGAATAAGAAATCTATATACCGTATTTTTTGGTATAAAAGAGGGTGAAAATCTGGGTGCATCTTATACACTGAATACAGCATTTTTAGCCTCCCCAAACCCTGCCCCCTTTGCAAAAATGGCTGTGCATAGCCTTTAGGAGGCTTCCAGAGTGCTCCTGGGGACTGGGGAGGGCACAAATGAGCCATTTTTCCTCATTTCTACCTCCCCCAGTCCCTAGGAGCACTCTATAAAGCTCCTAAAGAGTATGCATGCCATTTTTTTGACAAAAAAACAGGTCCATTTTTGCAAAAAAAAATGGGCTGTTTTTTGCTCATCTTCCCCCCCCCCAGCCCCCAGGAGCACTCTACAAGCCTCCTAAAGGCTATTCATGCCCCCTTTTTTTTGACAAAAAACGGGCCATTTTTGGGATGTCTGCAGAGTGCAAAAACTTTTTTTTTAATTTGTCTCTTCAAAATCTTGGTGCATCTTATACTCCGGTGCGTCTTATACTCCGAAAAATATGGTAACCTTGTTTCCAACTGCATTCAGGGTTCCTCTAATCTTACGGGAGGACCCACCTTTGTTCAACTGAACAAATGTGTGTTTTGAAGAGAGATACCTTGGACTCCATCTCTTTGTTTGCACTAGGCCCCACCTGATCCCTGCCTGACAGAAGGGCTAATATTTCTATCACATAATAGAAAACCAAAGTAAAAGAAAAAAAAAGAATGTACAGAAGCAACGGAAGCCTGCAAAAGCCATTCTATTCACTGCTGAAAATACAAGCTCTTTCTAATTTATCTCTATTCTTTTGTAGTATCAAGATGGATGGTACATTTTATGGCATGTCAAATACTTTGTGTGAGGTCCTTGGTGCTCTCTGAGCTTGGTAGTGGGTTGTTTTTTTTTGCAGATATTTCATTACCCAACTATCTAGCCTTCAAGAACCATCAAGCTCAGAGAGCACCAAGGACTCTACAATTCAAACCTGTGCTACAAATGTTCTCTTCGATTAAACATCTTGTGAGCAGCAAGTGGATTTTGAGAAATGATTTCCATGGTGCATCTTTATTTCAAAAAGGGATTTACACGAGGATGGCTCCCTTTTATCTTCCTCAGGTTAATTACTATCACTGTAATCAGAGGTGGGTTGCTGCCGATTCAGCCCGGATCAGCCGAACTGGTAGTAGCGGTGGCAGAAGGCTCCGCCCACCTGCCGGGATGCTTCTGCGCATTCTGCACACATGGGAGTGTGCCCAAACTGGTAGTAAAAAAATTAGCAACCCACCTCTGACTGTAATGTATTCTTATTCATCTTGAGTTCTACATCTGACCCCATTTTGCTTGTCTTTTCTGGATTATTATTATTTATTTAATTACATTTATTCCCCCCCCCCCCACACACCATAACACCACAATATATGTTATGATAGATGTATGGCAGGGATTTTTAGATTAAATTTTAGAGTCAAATGTTTTTGGGGATGAGATGTTGCTTCTCCATTTCCTTGGTCCAATTATCTAATATTCCATATCAAAACAGCTGGACTGGCAGAGTTTGTTGCAGCAATCACATCCAGAAAGCACACACAGGTAATTGATTCAGCAGGTGTCATTAACTTCTCTTTATATATAATATAACACACGACGTAAATATACAATACCAAAAGCAGGTTTTCCAATGTGGCAGTAAATACAAGCAAAATACAGGCAGAGGAGAGAACAGTAGCAGACTAGTTCAAAGCTTAGCACAGACTCGGAGCTTTAGTACAGAACAGTTGAGTTAAGCCACACCCAGGCTCCTTGCTGTCTCCTTTTTTCTTCACATAGCAAATACTGTTTCAGTTTCCAAACCACTCTAATTGGCTGTCTCAGTTGCTATGTCTCTTCATTGGCTGACCTTGTTGCCCTGTCTCTTCCAGTCATTAACTCTCAATACACTGACATGGACCAAGTTGTTTTAAGAGCTGAGGCACAAAAGCTTTCTCAGAGTGATAACCTATGTCTCTTTCTGACATTTGAACTGAACTCTCTCATTCTATATAATGACAAAGACAACAAAACTGAGCATTGCCTTAAGTCCACTAAATCATCTTCATGTTCTTTTCTGATTCTACGTAGCTGTCTGACCTTCCCACCCCAAGGGAAAAGGGAAGGTCAATACAGGTAGTCCTTGACTTACAACAGTTCATTTAGTGACATCAGTGAAAAAGGTGACTTATGACTGTTTTTCACACTTCGACCTTTGCTGCATCAATATGGTCATGTGATCAAAATTCAGATGCTTGGCAACTGACTCATAGTTATGACGGTTGCAGTGTCCAGGAGTCATTTGATGACCTTCTGACAAGTAAAGTCAATGGGGAAGCCAGATTCACTTACTAGGTTAACAACTACAGTGACTCACTTAACAACTGTGACATGGAAGGTGGTAAAATGGGGCAAAACTCACTTAACAACTGTCTCACTTAACAGAAATATTGGGCTCAATTGTGGTCATAAGTCGAGGACTACGTGCCATTTTTATTCATACTAATAGAGTGATTGCAACAGAGAGTCAAACATGACTTAGTGACTGAACAACAACAGCAGTAATAAAAATATGTATCAGTTAACAAATCGTAGGTATTTTAAAGGAACCTAGCAGGAAAATAGGGTGGCTCAGTGGCTAAGACACTGAGCTTGTCGATCAGAAAGGTCAGCAGTTTGAATCCCTAGTGCCGCATAACAGAGTGAGCTCCCGTTACTTGTCCCAGCCTCTGCCAACCTAGCAGTTCGAAAGCATGGAAAAAATGCAAGTAGAAAAAAAGGGACCACCTTTGGTGGGAAGGTAACAGCGTTCCGTGCGCCTTCGGTGTTTAGTCATGCCGGCCACATGACCACAGAGACGTCTTCAGACAGCGCTGGCTCTTTGGCTTTGAAATGGAGATGAGCACCGCCCCCTAGAGTTGGGAATGACCAGCTTATATGTGCGAGGGGCACCTTTACCTTTAGCAGGAAAATAACCCTCATACTCTGTCTGTGACCCACAATGACTTCTAAATCAGCTTGTTAGTTAATGAAAATTAGGAGAGAAGCTTTTAGCCTTTTGTGTTATGTATAAAACCACACAGCTGGGCTAACGTTTGGTTCACCGGATTGTAGAAACCCTGTAAATTATTTGAGCAAAGCATCTAAAATGAGATGTTTGTGTGAAACGAGAATAAGAACATATTAAATTTGAATTTTGCCCATAGAACTAAACTATGTTTGATGCTTCTCTAGTCCTCATCTGTAATCCGTCTGGATAATTTGAGATCTGTGATGACTGGAAAGGACATGCTTCACAATGTTTGTATTAAGGGCTTGGCCAAAGCTGTTAATTTTTCCCCTCTCTGTCTCTCCATTAATCAGATTTTCTTCCCCGAAGTTCCACCCCACCCCCCCTTAAGGGAAACCTGCTCCTTGACCCTGTTCATGTCCCTCAAGAGGTTTGGGTGGATCTGCTTTAAGTCCCTTCCTCTGATGGAAAGATAAAGCATCTGTCATCTTGGATCCCGTCTTATCCAGCCTTAACCCTCCCATCTCCACCAGCGTACGTGTGCTGGAGCTATTCTGCAAACGCATATCGGTTCAGATTTCCACTCTGAAAACGTTTTCTGAAACTTGAGCTGGGCTTTGTATTCGCATGGCTGAATTGTTGCCGAGATGAAATTGGAGGAGGAGGAAGTGTTATGCACACCCACAACTCCCCCAAGTTCTTAGGGAAAAAGTAAGTTTCAAATTGATAAGAAGAAGAATTCAAACAACAGGAGGTCCTTGGGAAGGACTTGCGGGGGGGGGGGGGGGATGTTAAATGAGTCTAAACATCTAGCTGACTATGAGACCCACCATAATATGTTCTGCTTAGCTGGTTAATGTGTATAAACCAGGGTTCAAGAAGATAAAGGGCAGCTTTTAGCCTTGTGGTGATGAACCTAGGGCACACGTACCAGGGGTGGTACACAGAGCCCCTCTGTGGACATGCAAGCTGTCACCCCAGTTCAGCTCTGCCATGCATGCCCGTGTGCCTCCCACCAGCTAACTAGTCTTCAGGTCTCTGATGTGCAGGGGTGTAGAGATTATACAAAGGTTATGTACAGACACACGCAGCAAATTGCCATATTTTATCAACCGGTTACCTCAACTCTCTATGAGTTCACCTAATTAGTAGAACCAGGCAGTACCATTCAGTTACGTGAGATTCAACCCTGGCTGGGATGGTCTTAGAGATTGACAAGGAGAATTTACCAATAAGATGCTGTAGCTACCTATGCTCTTGCTTTGCTTGTTGAAACTGTACAAACAGCCAAATAAACTCTGCAGAGCCACACAGACATTTTGGACACCAGCTGCTGTGATGGGTTTCTGAGACCTACACAGGGGCAGGGTGGAAGGCGTGCATGAGTTGGGGGTGAGGCATGTGAGGGGGCCACACACACATGCATGGGGGAAATGTGTGAAGACACATATGTGCAGGTGGGGCACATGTGTGGAGGCCACACACGCACTGCATTTTGGGAGTTTGGATGCACGCACATGCTTTGGCCACTCGATCTGGAAAAGGTTAGGCACCATTGTTTTAGCCTTTGGGATCATTTTGCAAAAAGGGCAAGGGGATAAAACCAAGAGCAAAAACATTTTCCCCCCAGGCATGCAGAGGTGGGTTTCACATAATCTTACCACTGGTTCACCATGCACTGAAAATCTGAGCATGCGCATGGACACTCACTTGCTTTGCTCATGCACACGACTTCTGTACGTGCACTTGACTTTTCATGCCTGTGCTTTGCATGTATGTGTAGCTTGCACGCATGCATGTGGCTTGGAAACTGTGGCTAAATGGGATGGCATAGCGCCGGGGCAGGTGCGCAGGCCCACCTGCAGGTCGCCGCTACCGGTTCGTCTGAACCAGTCCAAACAGGCTGAATATCACCACAGCAGGCATGGTGCAGTTGCTTTCATCATCTCTTATTCTGCACTGAACGGTGTTCTACCAAGACATCGTAGGAACATCTCAGGAGTTTTGCAAGTACAAACCAGAAAATCAATAGATAGGGCCATTTCTCATTTGAGACATATTGCTAGGTTCTATGCGCTGTTCTAAGGGGGCATTGTGATTTAATTGAATTTGCTTTAGCATGTTTGGTGAATTCAGCTGTTGTGGTTTAACCCAGTGAGAGATCACAGCCAGCAATGATTATTCAACAAACTCTTGTTTATTGGTGTACATGAATCAGGTCACATGGTTTTGCCACATGATAACTCTGGCCTTGATTCACTTCCTTTCAGGTTAATCACTTATATTCTATCCCAGAGAACAAAAAGATATGTCCCTCTTGCATGTAACTAAAGCACTGAGTCTCCTATAGGAGCAGAGTCCACAGGTGTTCCTAAAAGGTACTTTTACATTATAATATTAAGATCTCCTGATCTATTCATATTTTGACAAATGCATTTTCTCCAACCGATAACCCAGTTGAAGTATAACCTAATTTAGCACACAGTCATTCTTGCTGGATTGGTTCAATCCCGAGATGACCCAGCCTGCTTTCAGAGTAGGGCTGTGGATGGTGCCGATTGGATAGCTCTTCTGCCAGCCGTGAAGCCTTCTCATCCATTGGCTCTATAGAAGGTTAAGTGACTGGCCCATCTAACAACCACTGATGCTCTGCATAGTTGGTTGACCTTTGTTTGGTTGCAACCCATTCTTAGAACAGCTGTCAAATGTAAAAACTAGGAAAATAGTCCAGTAGATGTTCAAACTTGTAACCACTTTAGGCTCAAACATTTAGATTCCATTTAATCGCACAACAAAGCCGCTTGAAGAGGAGAGAAGGTAGACATCCTATTCAAGAAGATGATATGTTATGTAAATTGCAGAAGGGCAAATAGATGAAACAATGGATGGAAACAAGAAAAAATGGATGGAAACTAATCAAGGAGAGCAGCAACCTGGAATTAAGAAGATGTGTCCTAACAGTGAGAACACTTAACCAATGGAAGAACTTGCATTCAGAAGTTTTGGGTGCTTCATCACTGGTGGTTTTAAAGAAGAGACTGGACAGCCACTTGTCTGAAATGGTATAGGATCTCCCGCTTGAGCAAGGGATTGGACTAGAAGACCTCTCTTCCAGCACTATTCAAAATTGAATTGAATATGTTGATGTCTGGTTTCTGCACTTATCTTTTGGGATGAGACTAAGAGCAGTGGTGGGATTCAGCCAGCTTGCACTTATCCGGGGAGAACCAGCTGTTAATTTTCTAAGCAGTTCGGAGAACCGGTTGTTGGAAGAAATCTCCTTTTGTTGTTTTTCCCCACTTTACAGGTCTAATCCTGTAAGGAAGGCAGGAAGGAAACATTCTGGTGCTGTTTCTAACCTAATCTTTATTGCCCTGCTTATAGAAACTGCCTCTCCAGTTAACCCTTATTGCATTGTAACAGCTAAGACGAAGCGCCCATCGACGTGAGTGACATTGAGTTGGCCACATCCACTCAGTCACTTGACCACTGAGCCACACCTACCCAGCTGGTCATTAGGACAGAGAACTGGTTGTTAAATTATTGAATCCCACCACTGGTTAAGAGACATGGTGGATAGGACAAGTTGAAAGCAGTGGGGTTTAACAAAGTAGGTAAGACAAAGAGTATCTTTTGTCAGGGGAAGAGTATTGTTAAAAACAACATTAAGCATGCTTTACAGTGCATCTTGCTTGATTCCGATCTCAAAAGAAAATAATATCTTGGCATGATTTTCAGCACTCATAGTGGTTAAAATCTGCACAAAAGGGAGTTTGAAGGTTGAATGTAAGTCTTGGCCTCTCATTGTCCACCCCTAATAGAAATGAGTGAACAATAGCTTATTCTTTTATTTTCTTATCTGTGCCCAACTTTAAAGTATTTGAATACATCTACAAAAAAAATTGAATAAAGCAGACATTGGCACTTAATATTATAGTGTAAGTGATAGCCTTCGGGAAGCAAAGCAGAGTACAAGAAGACAACTTCACACCTCAATCATTTTATACAATTCATTTAAAAAGCCATATGATTTTACTTTCCTTTATTTCTTTAGCCTTTGGATTGAGATAGGGTGGGGCTTGAGGGGTGGTGTGAGAAAAAAGAAGAGAGAGGGAGAAGCAGGAAGGGTGAGGGCCAGGAAAATTTGAGCCAGTTTCTTCCTTGTTACACAACAAAGCTAAAAAAGAGCAGAATATCACTCAACTCTTTGGTGCTGAGCCACATCAAATCACCCCCAATTGTCCACTTTTCCTAGTCTTAAGAGCTCATGTTTTTTTTTTTTTCATTAAATATTAATAGCTCTTGGCTTCCTTTTAACCATTTGCTCAGCAGTATTAATAATATAGAGCCACATAAAACATGGACAGATTGTAAATTATAATTAAGTAGATAAAAAAGCACGGATTCATTTTACCAAATTTTGCCTACTCCAATTTCCCAACAGTCTGGTGCCTCCAAATGCAAATCCTCAGAATTTCTAGTAGACCAACCACATTTAAGAGGGTCTCTGTTGAAAAGCTCTTTTATCATGTCTGATCAAGGTTGTCCAAAGTTTCAAGCAAGACCCTTTTCTAGTCTTTTGTGAAAGTGTGAAAGATTGAATTTGGAAACTATACATTGCTTTGCTTTTGAGCTATGGGCCAATCTGTATGCCAATTAGACTTGACATCATATACGCTGTCTGATTCAATCCCCTGAGTTTTAAGTCTGTAGAGATTCTCCGTCATCCAGGTCATGGTTGTCCCAAAGGAGCTTTTTCAGGTGGCAACTGGACTTTCTGTTTTTTTTCATTTGAAGATGTTTTGCTTCTCATCCAAGAAGCTTCTTGGGAAGCGAAATGTCTTCAAAAGAAAAAAAACAAAGTCCAGTTGCCTCCTGAAAAAGCACTTTGGGGACAACCCTGACCTGGATGACTGAGAATCTCTATAGACTTTTACCTAAACAATTTGGGATGAACAACCTTTGAATGATGTGGGAGTAGAAATGGATTTCTAGAGGAAAAATTGCAGAATACAGGAACCATTTGCACTACTCAAGTGGCCCTGAGGACACAGATAAACCTCCAAGTGGCCTCAATGACCCTCTAAAAGGATGCAAATGACCATCTGTCTGCAAGGAATATAAATCCTTCCATTCCCCACTATCCGATCAGAGCTGAAGAAGCTTTTTGGATGAGAAGTGAAACATCTTCAAAAGAAAAAACAAGGACGTCCAGTTGCCTCCTGAAAAAGCACCTTTGGGACCCCGGAGTTTTAAGATTAAAATCCTTCTGATGACCACATCCTTATTCCTCGTGACTAGAAATACCAGGGGGTGAAAACATACAAAACACATTCTAAACCATTACATTGATATTTTCCACAGATATCACTGATGCAGGAATTCTGTCAATTCCTGTATTGCAATGCAATACACAGGACCATGTGAGATGATCATCTCACTCTGTTATTGGGGTTATTCACCCATCTAGAAAAGCTCCTGATCTCATTCCACCATTTTCTCCAACTCAGTTATCAGAGACTCAGACAGTGGTGGGATTCAAATAAATTAACAACTGGTTTTCTGCCTAATAACTGACTGGGTGGGCATGCCATGGGGTGTGACAGACAGCACATGGCCTCTCCCCCTGGAAGCAAAAATGGGCCATGGGGGAGGGGCACACACACACCTGGTTTGCACCCTGTTTTGGGCCTAGTAGGCCTTCCTGCACTTCCTGGGAGCAAAAACGGACTGGGGGGGCGTTTTCCACCTCCCTGGGCTCCAGAGGCTCTCTAGAGACTGGAAACAGGCCCATTTTCACTCTCCATGGGCCTCTGAGAGGCCTGTTTTCCACCTCCTTGGGCTCTCTACACTTACCAGGGATCCAAAACAGGCCACGTGGGGACTCCTGGGAGGGACAGAGCTGGGTGGGTCAGGGGCAGTCGGTTGTCGGAACTACTGGTTTGCTGAACCAAACGTAAAATTAACATACGGTTCACTCAAACCAGTCCAAACTGACTGAATCTCACCCTTGGACTCAGAGCCTGGTCTCCAAACTTTGCCACAGTGAACATGACTCAAGAATGCGAATAACAAGATGGGTTCTTGAACACGTGAAAGTAGAATGGAACTGTTGTAGATCATCTTTTCTTAGCTCATGGGAGTTTAATGATGGCTTATTTAGCAATAGCAGCAACAGCAAAATTACACACTCTCCAAATAAGTTTCTGAAATAATTTATGCAGAAAACTGAGAACTGGAGTGTCTATAAACAAAAGGGATGGGTGAATATTGGTCAAATGCCAAAGGTGAATTTCTGGACTGAATATGTGATGAGGAGGACTCTTTTCTCGAACTCTGGGATCTCCTAACAGATCCCAGAGTTATGATTTGGGGGACTTTCTCACCCACCTCAGTCAAATTTAATGCTCTTTTTCAGTGGAGAAGTTCTCAAGGTTTTGTTTTTAAATGGATTTGCCTCTCAAAGCATGCCCTATGGTTAGTCTTTTCATTTGTTTTTGATGTTTGGTTTTGATTAGAAACCACGAACCACACCTACCATCCAAATACATGCTCAGAATAAATATGTGTATGCCTGTTGGGTGAGAAAAAGGAAATCAAGGGAACAGCCAAGACAAAGAGAGAGGAAACAGCAGTTTCAGAGAGACAGATGCCTTTCCAGGTGTTGGAATGCATTCTAGAGCAGGGGTCTCCAAACTTGGAAACTTTAAGCCTGGTGGACTTCAACTCCCAGAATTCTGGAAATTGAAGTTTTTGGGAGTTGAAGTCCTCCAGGCTTAAAGCTGCCAAGATTGGAGACCCCTGTTCTAGGGTAAGATCTGCTAGTCTCTCTGGAAATTGTAAGAATCATAAATAATAGGTTGGTTTGGGTTTTTTTTTTTTAAAGCAAACAACCTGTGGTTCTCAAACTGTTTCAGATTTTTGTTATACTTTAAAAAAACACACCAACATTCAGAACCTGGGAATGAATTGTCAGTTCCTATTGGTCTGTTGGATGGGGAATAGTTGAGAAGAAGATGGGAAGAAGGATGAGCTTTCTTGGCAAAGATGCCTTGCAATTTCAGAAAACCTCACCTGCATGTAAAAACTTGCGTTGCTAATGTTCCTTAGAGTAAGGGACATTGTTCGACATGTCAAATATGGACAGTATATATTTAAGGGAATTCGGTGCCCCATGAGTAGGACAGAGTGGCTTTGAACTCACAAAAATCTCAGGGATTGTCTGGGCCACTCACCCCACATCATTTTTGCACATCTTAGACCTCCCCAGAAATTTGTCAAAATCTAACCCAAGGGTGTCAAACTTGATTTCATTGAGGGCTGGGTTGTGTTTAACCATGGAGGGCCAGGGTGGGCGTGGCCAGGGTGGGCATGGCCAGCTCAACGTCACTCGTGTTGGGGGCGCCTGTGGTGGCCCGAGTGCTCTGCCAGCAAAAATGGGCTCCCGAGTTCTGTTTTCAGTGCCACAGTCTCCTGCTGCTTTTCCCTCTGGCAGCGAAAATGGAGTTTTGGAGGGCCCCATACAGGCCACCCAAGCTCCATTTTCACTGGCAGAAGCACCGCGGGCCAGTCCTTCGCTGTTTCTAGTGTGTCCCATCCAGCCGCTGGGCCTTGAGTTTGACACCCCTGAACTAACCAAAGGAAGATGGGCAAAATAGACCAGACTGGCGTGGATTTCCCTTTCTGCCCGGAATGGGAGGATTTTGTTCTGACCGAGGCTTCCCAAGAGCATGAACAAACTCCTTGTTCTGACAAAAAACCCTTTTATTAATTGACTGTGAATTCTGCTCATTCACATCCAGCAAAGTCTTTCAAAGGAGGATTTACAGTCACAGACCTTATCTGGCTTGGAGAGCTGACAGGCCGATATCTGTAAAACCTGGCAAGGGGTCTCGGAGAGTCACGAATCAATTAAGCAAACTAATTGTCTCCTACAAACTCCACTCCCCTTTTGCTCCTCTTTTATTTCCTCTGGGAGGGGCCATTCATCATCCACCTGTGGCCTTACTCCCAAATCAACCCCTGTTCTTTAGCTGTTCCCTTCGTTTGGCAACTCAGTGCATGTGCACACTGGGAACAGGCTCCAGCTGTTCGTCTGCCTCACTAATGTCTGAATCTGAAAACAGTTGATAACTCGCATACAGCTTTGTCCCCCTCTCTGCCTCCAATACAGAGCCCTCATCTGAGTCTTCCTCGGACTGGCCCATGTTCCTCCCCAATCTCCTTTCTGTCCGAATCTGCTGCCAGAACAGATTTGAGTATGTCCAAGGTGGAGTTTGTTCATTTAGGGAGGCAGTTTGGAACACAGTAAGTGATCCTGGATACTTCAGAGATGGAATATATAAGACAGATAATCTGTCCATAATGCTCTAAGAATATGGGTAGTCCTCAATTTACAACCATCTGTTAAGGGAGCATTCACAGTTACAATGGCCTTGGAAAAAGTGACTTATGGCCAGTCTTCACACTTACAACCAGCACAGCATCTCCCTGTGCATCATCAAAATCGGAGCACTTGGCAATTGGCGTGTATCTATGATAGTTGCAGGGTCCTGTTTGTGTCTCACATGATCACCATCTGCAATCTTCCCATCTGATTTGTGACAAGCAAAGTCAATGGGGAAAGTGAGATTCACTTAATGAATTATTTAATTCACGTAACAAGTGAAATAATTTGTGTAACCATGGCAAGGAAGGCTGTAAATTCAGGTGCTGCAGCTCACTGAACAATTGCCTTGCTTAGCATCAGACATTCCGATCCCAACTTGAGTCATAATTCGAGGACTACCTGTATTAGTATTGGTCTATTCTGTGATGGGGTGGTGGTGGGGAAGACAGAAGGGGAACAGGGTAGGACAAAATCAGATTTGCATCACTGTTTTTCTCCCCTTTAATCAATACTACTGAATCAAATGCCTTCTTTATTTTAATGAATCAGCCCAGCCTCCTTTTATTAACTTTCCAAGTAGTCACCTCTCTACAGCTTTGACTGGTTGAATTATTTATTCTTCCTTAAAGGCACAGACCCTTGTTTCTCTTTCTGCACATTGTTCAAAGGAATTTGCTAATGACATTTTTGCGGAGTGTTTAACGGAGGCATCTTGGATTGACCTCAGGAATTTAGCTGGTTGGCAGGAGAACGTTGCTTTTCAATGAACAGAGGTTGCCCATTCATCCCATTTGTGTTTCTACAAGGCACACCCACCAGTCACTCTTGGATGATTCAATGGGCCTTGGAGAGATAGGGCTGGCTTTGAAATCTGTTTGTAAAGCCACTAGACGCAAACATACCTATTGTAATAACCTTCTATTCAGAAAACTACATTAAAGCCAACTTGATTGCAGCTAACCTCATCTCTGGCGAAGGCCAATTGCCCTCGACTTGTAGAAAGGCATTTGTGTGCACATTCCCAAGGAAGCTCTATAGAAATGGGCATTTGTTTCCACGCCCACATTAAGAGTGCAAGGAAGAATATATTCAATAAAAGTTCTGTGAGCACTTTTCCCATGCTTGGTACTATTGATGATGATTGATTCGTGGTTCCAGGAAGAGTGAGGGAAGGACTTGCTCTGCAGAAATTACCAGTGATTCTTGCTTAACAATTAGCATTTCATTTATCTGAGTAGCATACAATTCCCTTTCAGTAGTTAAAAGTTAAAATTTGCAAAGAAATCCATCTTATTATATAACATAATAGGAGTCCCTGTGGATTTATTCCATTAGTTGCAGCCAACTTTAGAGGGCCGTGCATTTCAAGCTATTGAGAGGACACTGTCTAAAGACATTTCCACAGTCATGTGTTCAGCTGTTACCTTCCCATCAAAGTGGTACCTATTTATCTACTCACGTTTGCATGTTTTGTACTGCTACATTGGCAGGACTTGGGAAGAGGACAGGAGCTCATCCCATTGTGTGGCACTTGGGTCTTGAACATGGGTTGTCGGCTTTCCTGTTGACAAGCCCTGCCCCACCCCTTATATAACATAATAAAGGTAAAAATTCTCCTTGCACTTATGTTATCTTCTCACTAAATGTGGTTCCTATTTTTCTACTTGCATTTTTTACATGCTTTCGAACTGCTAGGTTGGCAGAAGCTGGGACAAGTAATGGAAGCTCACCCCATTACATGGTGCTCGGGATTCAAACCGCTGAACTGCTGACCTTTCTGATCGACAAGCTCAGCGTCTTAGCCACTGAGTCCTTATAACCTAATACATTATCCCAAATCATTGGAAAATGCCTCATCCATATTGAAGATAAATTCCTTTTATTGTGAGAAAAGCTCAGCCACTTGGGGGGGATTTTCTGTTATTTTCCCTGTTGTACTCAGCTGGGAAACCTAATAGTGCATTGACAGTTGCTCTATTAAGATGAAGTTGAAGTTTCTACTGATATCTATATACCACTTTCTCTACCCTCTTGTTATAGCTATTCCAACCTTAATGATCTATTCCCAAGGTCAGGGTTGGCCCAATTATAACATGTCTATGAAAGTTAACCAATAGAAAGGCTGAACAAATAAAAATATACCATGTTCAAATTGTAGTTCTAGAGAAAGATGTTGGACATCCTGAAAGAACAAATCATTCAAAATTAGAGGAAGTAAAACCAGAATTCTCATCGAAAACGCTAAACATGAAGCCAAAGCTTAAATATTTGGGATATGTGAGGCAAAGGAAAGAGACACTGGCGAGAGAACCTGATGCTTGGGGGAAAAAAATAGGAGGCCATAAAAAAAACAGGTGAGTGGAAGACAAGATGGGTAGGAGTTATCACTGAAAACAAGGAAGAGTTTACAAGAACACAAAGTAATAATCCTGGTGAAATGATGGCTGAGAAATTACTGGGTGAGTGAACAACAAGCAATTACAATGTCTCTTGTCTAGCATTTTGTTCCTCTCAGCAGTTGGTCAGCATCCTTATTAGACAGATGATCTACAACCTTCATATGTACCCTAAGCTCATTGATCTCTCCAGTTTTCCTTAGTTGCATGCTCTTGAATTACAATCTGGATGATATATGACCTAGAACATAGGTCCTCAATCTTTTCTTTACCCTTTAAATATCTTTAGAATAGAATAGAATAACAGAGTTGGAAGGGACTTTGGAGGTCTTCTAGTCCAACCCCCTGCTCAGGCAGGAAACCCTACACCACTTCAGACAAATGGATATCCAACGTCTTCTTATAAATGTCCAGTGTTGGAGCATTCACAACTTCTGGAGGCAAGCTGTTCAACTGATTAATTGTTCCCACTGTCAGGAAATTTCTCCTTAGTTCTAAGTTGCTTCTCTCCTTGATTAGTTTCCACCAGTTGCTTCTTGTCCTGCCCTCAGGTGCTTTGGAGAATAACTTGGCTCCTTCTTCTTTGTGGAAAGCCCTGAGATATTGGGACACTGCTATCATGTCTCCCCTAGTCCTTCTTTTCATTAAACTAGACATACCCAGTTCCTGCGACCGTTCTTCAAATCTTTTAGCCTCCAGTCCCCTAATCATTTTTGTTGCCCTTCTCTGCAATCTTTCTAGAGTCTCCACATCTTTTTTCTAGAGTCTCCACATCTTTTTTTGTGGCGACCAACACTGAATGCAGTGTTCCAAGTGTGGCCTTACCAAGGCATTATAAAGTGGTATTAACACTTCATGTGATCTTGATTCTATCCCTCTGTTTATTCAGCCTAGAACTGTGTTGACTCTTTTGGCAGCTGCTGCACATGGCTAGCTCCTATTTAAAGGGTTGTCCACTAGGACTCCAAGATCCCTCTCACAGTTACTGCTATTGAGCAAGGTACCACCTACACTGACCTGTGCATTTTGTTTTTCTTGTCTAAATGTAGAACTTTACTTTTTTCACTGTGGATTTTCACTTTTTTGTGGTCCCAAGACTTAACTCAAGATTTAAATAACATTTCTTCAAATCTTCGTGTACCCCCTGTGGCGACATCATGTTCCCCTAGAGGTACGCAGACCACAGGTTAAGAACCACTGACCTAGAGGGGAGTGGTCACTGCTATAACCTCAAGTGAATTTTTAGCTGTCATCCAATGATGTAAATTCTGCATGTCAGCTTCAACTGATCAAATGGAAAGGATATACAGAGTAGCAGAAAATAAGCCCACTTCCCAACCATTCAAAAGAGGCATTTTGTTCTTTTCCAATTTTTCAAAGGACAATCAGTGCTGTAGTTTTGGAAAAGGATTATATTTTTTTTAGCAAAAAAAGAAGGCAGACACTTAACATGGGGCTAATTTTTTTTTAATTCGCTCTCATAAGGAATCCACCACAGGCTTTTATAATGTTATGCATTTTTTTTCTTACTTATAAAAATAAGCAGAGAAAACAACTGGCACCTTTTTTCTCATTGCTGCAATAACTTTTTAAATAATCTTTATAAGAACACTGGTGGCTGTTTTCTTTTTCTTTCTAAAAAAAAATGCAATTTAATAAATAAATAATGACATATACCAGATATGCTCACTGTTTATTCCAGCATTTGGCCAAAAGAAAAAAAAATTAAATTATAAATACATACTTTATATATATATGTATCTGTATAGAAATGGCACAAAATATCTAAAGTGCGAAAAAAATCACAATTAAATCATGCATTTTTTCTTTATTATTTTTAAAGATAAGCCACAGACTTCAATTTCAAGTGGGATCCATCGATATTATAAGGCCAGATGTTTTTTAAGAAGAGGTGCACTTTAATCTAGTGTCACAATGAGTTGCAATCACTCTATTGCATGGCACACAAAGTTCTGTTATTCATCTACCTTAAGCTTATAAAAATTGCTTAGATTTATACCAGTTACTTACTTTAGGCTTGACAGATATGAAATGGAGAGCATACAAGCTCCTCTTCCATTCAAAGTGGAAATTAAGCTTCCTCATCATATTTGGGGGAGGAGGAGGAGGAGGAGGATGATTTTGCTTTAATAGTATGCAAAACGTTTCATATTTGGACCTTCTAAAATTTGAAATGCTCCCTTCAACCTGCAAACAGCTGCCCAAAAGCAAAGCGTTTCTGAAGCGCAACACTTCTGAAATGCTTGAAAAGGCCTGATTTGAACTGGAAACCATTAATTTAGAATTCAGAATGGTTTGAATGTCAATATTTTGCACACATTCTCTCTTTTTTAAAAATCCCTCTTCTTCCTTACAGATTCCCATCCCCCAATAGCAACTTTGTTCCTTATGAGGGGCTAGTTCTGTTCGTACAAGTCACTTTCATGGAATGAAGAGGGGTTATAATCAAGAAAAAGGGGAAGAAGAGGAGGAAGGGAAAGCAGGAGGTCCTGGAGCGAGGGGAGACAAGCTGTTACTCTCCATGGTTGTTTTTTTTTAGATGTTAAGCACAAGATGCAAGTCTTCCGTTCCAGACCAGCATGGTTAGAGATGTAATTCGGTAGAATCCGGAGAGCTAGATTTCACTATACTTTAGATCACAAGCTATAAACTCCCGCAATCCCCACATTGTGATGAGATGAAGATCTACACCATCTTGAGAGCTCTTTTTTTTTGCCTAAGGAGGTTGTGGTGAGGATGAATTTTGTGTTCCTTAAGACAATTTTATGGATTAGCTCCCAAGGCCCAATTCAGTTTGGCCATCTTAGAGATGTGCACTTGAACAAGCTTGCATCTGGTCTACAGTACAACAGCACCCATGGGAAGAAATCGAGAGAAGCAAGATGGTGGGTGTGGCCTTTCATTGAGATGCCACTCTACTATCTGGCCTCTTTTGACCCCTTTGTTGTGACAAGTGACCATTATTAGGAGTGCACATTTTTTGTTGTTGAGGAAACCCCATTCTACTACAAAATCAAACATCAATTTCAGTGCAGTTAAAATTACTTTGTGAATCAACCTATGGGATTTAAGGAATTACTAGACCTGTCAATGTAAAGCAATATATTGTAATGCAGGGGCCTCCAAAGTTGGCAACTTTAAAAGTTGTGGACTTCAACTCCCAGAATTCCCCAACCAGCATGGCAGTTGAAGTCCTTAAGTCTTAAAGTTGCCAAGTTTGGAGATCCCCTGCTCTAATGCGATATAATCTATTTGCCAAATAGATTTTCCTTCTCCCATATGCATTCTCTCCCCACCCCCAGCTAAAATTCCAACATGTCATTAATATTCAAGCAATTTAATGTGGAATATCAATGCTCCACACTCACAAATCAAGAAACACGCTTCGCTTCCCCAATCAACCTTCATTTTAAAGCATTGTTGAAAAGACACAATCCTGAAACAAGCAAAGGAGAATCAAATTTACCTGAAAAGCGTTAAGTTTCTATTCCACAGCATCACACCTAAGACTGAGCTTGACTGCATAATATGGAATATAAAAATCTTGCTCCTGGCAATTCTTCCCTTCTTCCTTTGCTACTTATGATTCTATAACCACATTTTTCTAGGGCTACATGCATTTCAATGAAGACAGCAAAGGCTGAAGTACTGCCTTGGGTGAGAAATGTATTTTTAGCAGCAAGTTAATGCTTAAAGGCGTTGTGGTAAACATTCTATTGCTTTTTAAATAGTTTTTCCATGAGAAGCATATTTTCAGTATATTCAATGTGATTATTCGCTTCTCTTCAGTAAGGTAATGGTCACCTGTGGTTGCCATTTCCTTTACTGGAGAGGTTTGCAGGGGGGGGGTGTTCCCACATACAGGGCAGCAAAAGAAAGAGATAGAGGTAGAGGTGGTATTCAGCCGGTTCGAACTGGTAAAATTTGCTAATTTTACATTTGGTTCACCGAACCTGTAGTTGAAAGGACTGGCTGGCCACGCCCACCCTGATCCACCCCTCCCAGGGGTCTCCACATGGCCCATTTGGACGCCAGGTAAGTCCAGGGCTTGTGTGGAAGCTCTGGGAGGGCGAAAAACAGTCCTCCCAGAAGTTCTAGAAGTCCGGAAACAGGCCTGTTTCTGACCTCTGGAGTCTGGGGGAAGCCATTTTCACCCTCCCGGAGGCTCGAGAATAGCCTCTGGAGCCTAGGGAGGGAAAAGACTTCCTCTGTCATGGTGCAGGAGGTTGAGTAGGCCACATCCACCATGGCCATGCCCACCCAGCAACTGGGCAGAGAGCCAGTTGCTAAAAATTTTCAAACCCACCCTGGACAGAGGTGGATGCACCATTGATGCCACTATCTTTGGACTCCTTTCCTCTGGTGGATGACCCTACAAATTTGGAATGTACATGGATCAAGGCTTTGTGGAACCTGACGGCAGTCCAAAAGATTTATCATTTGAAGATGAGCTTCACACATGATGAACAAGATTTATTCTGATTTGGAAAGTGCAATAGGTAAAGTGCCTGTTTAAATCCTTCCAGCAAAGTTGCGAAGCCAGTGCATTAGGAAAGCTAATTTTTCAGGGGGAAGCAGCGAAGCCTGGACTGGACAACCTCTTTTCAATTCAAGCTGTTCCTAAAAGACCTCTTTTCCAAAAACTGGAGAATTAGAGAAGTGCCCGATGGAATATATATCATCTTTATAAATGACTTGCAAATAGAAAACCAGGGATCAGAAAGCGTGGGAAAAGTGTCCTTCCTGATGTGCTAGCTTTCTAGATGCGTGCCTGGCTTCCCAGCAGAACGGTAATATATTCCAGGAACAATTTCTCCAAGATTAATTTCAGCACCCAGCATAGTCAGTCATATTGCCAGAGTCATCCTACAAAATCTTCCAATAAAAACTCTTTACGTTCCCTGGCGTGACCTCATGCCGAAGCATTGCAAAAAAGTAAAATAAAATAAAATACAAGCTGGCAGGGCCCAGGCAGAGTCAGGAATGGGGTGCTTTTGCCCATCCAAATTTGCCAAGAAAATAGAAGAGATATCTCAGGAGAATCCATCAAACCTACTTTGCCAACCCCTCCTCTTTAAACTATAAGCTGACCCTGAGTTTTATGATTCGTCGGAAAGGCTGTTTCAGTGGGACATTAACTTTGACATCAATGGGTTCAATCACAATGGACTAAGTAAGCTGAATTTGGTCCCTCCTTGGAGATTTAACCACCAACCTAACCATGAATCTGGAGAGGACCTGAGTTGAACTACTTAGCCTTGCTCCAACCCAATGCATTGAGTTAAGGCAAGCCCTCACTAGATTGTTAAGCTCTGTGTAGGCACGTCACGTGTAGTTCAGTTTTGCAAAGTTATTTTTTTTAAAGCAGTGCCCAAGAATCTCACTTTAATGTAGGTTGGGGTTAGGACATGGCATCTGCCAAAGTAATTTTCTTGTCTAACCCTTTCTCTTGATTCAAGTGGCATTCCTAAGCAAAATAATTTAATAGTCCTTAGAATTTAATGGCCTTTAGAATTGAGTCCTGCTTTTGTACTGATGCTTTCCAACAGAGGCGGTGTTCTTCTAGAAATAAAGTTGTCTAGCAATCATTGCAAAGTTATCAAATGGAACTATGAGTTGAAAAGCTATTTGATATTATTATTAAAAATAAATCCTTGGAACTTTTGCTTAACGCACAACTTGTTCCATTTCTATCAGAGAGTAAGGCTCAAGGCTCTGTTCTTAAGACAGTGGTCACCAGATTCCTTAAAGTGACCCAGGAAAAAGTAATGGTATGTGAGATTGTTTCATCAGCTGTTTTAGAGACCATGCAAGAGGTATTAGCATCCCAAGAAAATACCTTAAAGCCCATGCCTTAAAGCCCTTCCTTCCACTACCATGCAAGGGTCCTCTAGTGAAGAACTTCCACTTCAAACTGTAAGAGGCTACTCTTAAAATAAAAGAACTGCCCTTCTGTACAAATAACACAGGACTTTCTTCTAGCACGATAGTATGTCCACTGAGTTGTAACCAAACTTATCCCTACACATGCTTATTTCTACATGCAAACACTTCGTTTTCAGCATGCCACATTCCATCATGAGGTTTTCCACTTGCAGCCTCAAGAAGTGCAGTCCAAGACAATTTCACCAACCCGGTGAGAACTAGGCCCAGATTCCAGACAGTCTTCTCCCGCCAGAATTCTTACGATGTGCTGGAATGTCTACAATCACTCTCTAGCAGTGATGGCGAACTGTTTTGGCATTGAGGGCTCAAAGCAGAATGCACATGCATGTGTGTGCATGTGCACGCGCTGGAGTGCCAGAAAACTAACGGTGTGCAAGCCAGCTAGCTAGTCTTTGGGTATCCAGCCAGCTGATCTTCGCGCGTGTAGACCTGCTGTTTGGCCGTTTTCAGGCCACTTTCAGGCTGTTTTGGGGCTGTTTTCAGGCAATGTTTCACCCAAATAATGGCCTCCAAACGGCGTGGAAAACAGCCTGAAAATGGCGCAAAAATGACCTGTTGTTTTGGCCATTTTGGGGGCATTTTCCAGCACTCCAATGCCTGCAAAAACTAGCTGTCCGGTGTGCATGCCAAAACCAGAAGAGCAGCTGGTGACGGTGCACGTGCCCACAGAGAAGGCTCTATGTGCCACCGGTTTGCCATCATGGCTCTATAGCAAGCATGCTGCTGGAGAGTGATGGGACACATAGATTAACACAGGGGTGTCAAACCTGCAGCCCCTGCAGGCTGGATGCGTCACATGCTGGTCTCGCCCCTGCCCAGTTTAACGAAGGGGAAAAAGTCCCAATACATCACATGATGCTGCTGTGACACTGCAAATTTGACACCCCTGGATTAACCCATCAGGAGAACAGTGGGATGAGGAAGAAGGATCTTGAGCATAATTTGTCATGCCACCAATGACAATTCTAGGGCTAAGCCCTTGCCATATGTTAAAATGGAAAGTGGGCAGGAATTGTCTCTCACAATGAGAAGACAGCAGCACATGGCATCACTTTTATAGTGTCATCTTACCCCACCTGCTTACAACCTCTAGACATTGCAGGTAGCATAAGGGAAAAAAAGATAAATATCTAATCTTTGGCAAAGTGCCTTTTTTTAAAGGAAGACCTGAAAAGTGGGGGGGAGGGTGTGTGTAGTTGTTAGAAAAGTTCAAGAACTGTTTGTTGGCTCAGTTCTCAGGCTAGCAAAAAGGTTTTGTTTCTTCACTTAATTGGAAAGAACGGGAGAACATTCCAAGTGATCCAAGATAAACTGTTCATTTGCTGTAAGACCCTCTTTTATGGCCAGAATTTGATGAGGTCAATGTTGATTAAAAACAGTCATCTCAGGAACTCTCAAAAGTGAGGCAATTAAACCTTGCAGCAGTGAGATTCAGAGCCTAGATAGGACACTGATATTTGCCTATGAAACAGTACCATTCGTATCAGTGGTCCAATGAGACCTACGGAATACTTCTTTTTTTAAAAAAAATTCTTCTTTTACTTTGTTTTAGACTCCCCCATTCTTGTCTTCCACTTAGGATAAGCAGAGCTATATCTACACTATCTGACTGTCAAGTCGCTTGAGCTACAGTACAAGGAAAGTTTGGTGTTTGCTGAAGTGCTCTTACAATCACTTTCCACAAAAGCTTATATTCATTCGATCCGTTGGGGGCAGATCAAGGGATCCACCATTCCATGATGAAATTTTACACAGTTCTAACCAGAATTCTATTTTCATACAGTTTGTTTGAAGGGTGAAGTGGGACCGGGGGATGAGAAGTAAAAACTCTATAGCCGAGGACCAAGGACCAATCTATACTTCCATAAAAAAAAACCATGGAGAACCAATTATTCCTGACTGTACCACTTCAGAATATATTATGATTAATGGCAGAGGAGAAGAACTAGATTCTTCCTATTCTTTCCCAATTAAAGGAGGTCCTCATGAAATATTTTAGACTGCTGAAAGAACTATTTAAGCATGACTACATTTGCAACATTAAGCTTTAAATAGGCAGTTTTCCCCACCTCAACCTTTTAAGTGGTACAGTCCCAGAAAAACAATACCATGCCCTTTTCCTTTGTTTGTTTGAATGTATAGATTGGCTCAATGTCCTTAGAAGTCAGTTACAGTACATTTCTGGTGTATTGTGAATGCAAAAGAAAAAAAAAGAGCAATTTCTTAGTTTGGTACAACTGGGATTCTCTACTCAATCAGTGGAACGTTACACACTTTCTGAAGAATCACGTTTCACGTGGGCTGGTGAAGGTCCCTCCCCCCGGAGATTCCTCAAATAGATTTTTAACTTTTGAGGTTCCACAATGTGTCTCCGATTGAAATCTGCTCTCGGATGATTCTGTCCGCAGCGATCTGTCTGCAGGAGATGGAATAGGTTGGCCATGTTTGGTCCAATTTTGGCCATCAAACTGTCTTTAATGGTCCCGACTGTTTCTTCATCGCATTCCAGCAAACTTCTCATAAGTTTGCTGTAATACCTGCGTAAAGACAATATTAGTTAGTACTCTGTAAGATTGTCCCAGCCTCAACAGAGTTCATAGCATTCAGAAGCCAGTAGTCAGAACATCTATGGAGATTCTCAATCATCCAGGTCATGGTTGTCCCAGGGGTACTTTGTCAAAAAGGCAACCGGACTCTGTTTTTCTTTTCCTTTGAAGAAAAAGAGCTGAAAAAGCTTCTTGGATGAGAAGTGAAACATTTCAAAGGAACACCACCACCCCAAAAAAAGTCCAGTTGTCTTTTAGAAAAAACACCTTTGAATAGAATAGATCAGAATAGAATTCTTTATTGGCCAGTGTGACTGGACACACAAGGAATTCATCTTTGGTGCATATGCTCTCAGGGTACATAAGGAGAATAAAATACATTCATTGAGAATCATAAGGTGCAACACTTAATGGTAGTCATAGGGTACAAATAAGCAATCGGGAAACAATATCAATATAAATCGTAAGGATACAAGCAACAAAGTTATAGTCATAGTCATAAGTGGGAGGAGATGGGTGTTAGGGATGATGAGAAGATTAATAGTAGTGCAGACGTAAATAGTTTGATACTGTTGAGGGAATTATTTGTTTACTAGAGTGATGGCATTCGGGGAAGAAACTGTCCTTGTGTCTAGTTGTTCTGGTGTGCAGTGCTCTATAGCATGGTTTTGAGGGTAGGAGTTTAAACAATTTATGCCCAGGATGTGAGGGGCCTATAGATATTTTCACAGCCCTCTTTTTGACTCGTGCAGTGTAGAGATCCTCAATGGAAGGCAAGCTGGCAGTAATTGGTGGGGTTTTTTTTTGCAGTTCTAATTATCCTCTGAAATCCGGGTCTGTCTTGTTGGGTTGCGGAGCCAAACCAGACAGTTATAGAGGTGCAGATGACAAGACTCAATCATTCCTCTGTAGAACTGTATCAGCAGCTCCTTTGGGACAATATTCAGGACCAGCACTTATTATGACAGGCCCCTAGCTTGATATTTAGAGGTGGAGATGAAGGTGGTTTTGTGGCTTAAGAAACCTCAGCCTCTTTTGGCACAGCCCAAATGCAATTTTTGGTTGCAATATGCTTTAATCATGGCCCATGATAGGGTCAGCTCGATCAATAGGCAGCAGAAGGAAACAGAGGAAGCTCCTAGCAGCCCCTCCCAAAATGATCAGTTTGGTAGCACCTTTTTTAAATGGCAAAAAGGTTTCATTAACATCTTCAAATTTGGGATGACTGTAAACTTACACGGCTCTCCTGAACCTCATGGGCTGATTTGCCACAGTACACATATGGTAAGGTTGACTCCTTCCAGTAGCAGATGAAGGAGAGAAGGTAGTAGATGGAAGTATGTGGAGGGCAGAGCAGAGGTCATATTCAGCCAGTTCTGACTGGTTCTGGAGAACCAGTAGCGGAAATTATGAGTAGTTCAGAGAACCGGCAAATACCATCTCTGGATGGCCCTGCCCCCATCTATTTGGTGCCTCCTGAATCCCAGCTGATTGGGTGGGTCTTCTTTTGTTACCCTGCACAGGAGAACGGAGCTGGAAAACAGGTTGGTGGGGTGGGGAGGGAATGGTGATTTTGCAGTATCCTTCCCCTGCCATGCCCACCAAGCCATGCCATGTCCACAGAACCGGTATTAAAATTTTCAATCCCACCACTGAGTCAGAGCAATGTTTGCTGCCCTGTATGGCTTATGCTACATTGCTGTCAGCCAAGTCAGGTTCTCAACATGTATCTTTTGCCTTTGGCAGCTCAACATGCTGGTGCTACGCTGACTTCTCCATCAAACTAAGACGTTTTCTGCTCACTCAAGAGTCTTTTCTTCCACCGATCCATCTGCTCAGCATTGATTCAAAAAAGTGCTCATGAAATTCCTCTCTCATTTAAATCAGTATACAAAGCCTGTGTTTTCTGCATGGCTTTAAAAAAAATAACCTTTAGTTTCCAACTGTTATGTCAGGAACCTAAGTGTATGCTAGGATCTAAAATGATCCCATATTCTGCTTTCCTGGGATGATCCCTGCTGCTACTTCTCTTCCATTTGTTTCTTCTATTTGTCCTTCGTCAGCTTATGAAGGTGTGAACTTTGGGAGCTGAACTTCTACTTCTATCTTGGTGCTGCTTTGTGGTGAATACTCTCCAACCATCAAGTCATCATTGGTACTCTGAACTAGGCTTCCCCAAAAAGCACGAGGCAGAGTCCTGGTCCCAACAAAACCCCTTTTATTAAACGAATGTGAATTCCTCTCATTCACATTCAGCAAGGCTTGGCAAACAGTCTTTCAAAGGAATATTTATGACTACAGACCTTATCTAGCTTGGAAAGCTGCAATGTAATTTTTTTTTCCAAATGAGGTGCCATGCAAGGAAAGAGTGGGCACAGAGACTCTGAGATTCACAGACAGATCTTCACATTCCTGAAATGAATCTAATGACCGACTGACTGAATTGTTTCCTGCAAAAGCCCGCTCCCCTTTCACTCCTCTTTTATTTCCTATGGGAGGGACCAATCACCTTCCACCTGTGACTTTATTCCCAAGTCGACCCTGATTTCTGAGTTGTTTTTTTTTCTTCTGGCAGCTCTCCACATGTGCACACTGGGAACAGGCTCTAGCTGTTCCTCTGCCTTATGGCTGTCTAGCTCCATAGGCACCTGATCATTGCCAGACGCCCCTGGTCCAGTTTCTGCCTCCAATGCAGAGCCCTCATCTGAGCCTTCCCTCCTCCAGGACTGGCCCATGCTCCTCCCCAACCTCCTCACTGTCTGACTCTGCTGTTGGGCCACAACACTTGGTTCTTTGAGAGCAGAGTACAAGAGAAAGCCAAAGCGTGCTATGTCATTTATTCTAGAAATGTGTTTGCTGTGCTTCAAATCAGCATCTGTAAATCAAATCAGTGTTTGGATATTGCAGTAAAGTAGTATTACCATTTAATTCAATTCACTTTGGGTAGGTCGAATTACAAGGAAATGATTTGATGCCAAGAAAGATTTTCTAATGATAGGAACTGTTGGACAATGAAGCAATCTGTTTTTGGAGGTATTTCAGCAGGGACTGCATAGCCAACTTTGGAGATGCTATTGTAATGGATATATGCCATGGGCTGGAGGCTGAACTAGATGGTCTTCAAAGTTATCTTCTAATCTTTCTATTCGATGACCCTAAAACAGTGGTGAAATTCAATTTGTTTTACTACCAGTTCTATGGGCATGGCTTGGTGGGTGTGGCTTGGTGGGCATGGCAGGGGAGGGATACTGCAAAATCCCCATTCCTTCCCCATTCTGGGGCCAGCAAGAGATGGCATATGCTGGTTTTCTGAACTACTCAAAATTTCCGCTACTGTTCTCCAGAACCTGCTGGATTTCACCCCTGCCCTAAAACCACAATTTAAATACGATAAAAGCCTAGGTGGTCATCAAGGAACAATGTTAAGATGCCTGAAGTGAAAATGCATTGATGTAATTGTAATAGGACACCACATTTGTGCAGTCCTTGGTGCTCTTTGAGCTAGGTCAGGGGTCGGCAACCCATGACTTTCAAGTGCATGTGGCTCTTTCATCCCTCTGCTGTGGCTCCCTGTTGCTGGTCAGCTCCACAATTGATAGGGCTTTTGGTTAGGACAGATAGAAGAAAAAGGATGCTACGCTAGGAGAAGACTTTATGGTGGGGGAACTAGACTTTGGTCAGCTTCAGAATTGAATGGGGGGCTTCCGTTTAGGACCTTGTGGCTCTTTGAGTGTTTAAGGTTGCTAACCCCTGAGCTAGGTTGATGTTATCTTGTTGGATAATGAACCATCTGCAAACAAGCAACTACTGGAAGCTCAGAGAGCACTAAGGGATCCACAGTTCAACCCTGAGCTACAGATATTTCCTACTATTAGGAAATGTCTATGGAAATTCTCCCCCATCTAGGTGATGGTTGTCTCAAAGTTGCTTTCTTTCCAAAGGCAACTGTACTTTCTTATTTTGCTTCAACACATTTCACTTTTCATCCAAGAAGCTTAAATTCTGACTGAATGGTGGAGAATGGAAGGATTTCTGCAAGATTACTGCAAGAAACATCAATCTTTCATTCTCCACTACTAAAGACAGGACAGAAGAAGCTTCTAGGATGAGAAGTGAAATGTCTTAAAGCAGGGGTCAGCAATCTTAGACACTCAAATACCCACAAAGATCCTAAACAGAAGCCCCCCATTCAATTCTGGAGATGACCGGAAGTTCAGTTTCCCCACCATAGAGTCTCCTCCTAGTACAGCATCCTTTTTCCTCTACCTGTCCTAACCAAAAGCCCTATCAATTGTGGAGCCGACTGGCAACAGGGAGCCGCAGCAGAGGGATGAAAAAGCCACATGTGGCTCCAGAGCCACAGGTTGCTGACCCCTGACTTAAAGCAAAACAAAAAAGCCCAGTTGCCTTTGGCAAGAAAGCACCTTTGGGTCTTTTAATGGGACATCTACATTTGTCCATTAAAAAGCACAAATAAATCACATCAAAGTGCCCCCTCCGTGCCAACTTATCAAGTCAAAGTCCATTAGCCACGTGGCTGACCAGAACACAGTGTCTCCTGAGCTAACCAATGACATCGTTTTTTTCAACTTGAAAGCAGCTGTCCAGCCCCTTCTGTGGCAAAGAAAGAGCTTTAATCAAGTAGAGGCCCTTTTCCCACCCAGCAACTGCCTGAAGTCACATCAGAATGACATAGCAAGAAGGCTAATCTCCTGCATTGTTCCCATAGATTTGCCTCCGAGGCCTCGGGAAGTCAGCCCCTCCAATGATCCAGACGCTGGCGTCTTAAAAATCTGAAATATTTTTTCCAGCCCTATAATAACCGCTCCAGACATGCAGGTCATATTTTCATTTTACAGAGAGGAAATTTGCGCAACCATGGACTAAGAACCTGTTTTAGTGGCGCACATGTCAATTTTCGAAGGCTGATGAGAACAGCAAAGGGAGGCAGGTTTAAATCCCATTAGAGTCTCATCCACTTTGCCGTTTCAGTCAAGGACTAGCAAAAGAAGCACCAGGGGCCTTTATTAAATTGGTCCAGTCAAGAATGCTCTCTGTGTCATTTTAATCTAAGGGCAACAAAAGACTTCCAGATTTTACTCATCCGGAGTCAATTAACTTGAAATGGCATAGCGTTTAAGAGATGGAGCTAAAGCTTAGGAAATTGCTTGGCCTCAGCCACAAAATCTTCCTCTTTCAATTCCTCTGAAGTATAGAGGAAATGCAGGAGGGCCCGGTGTGTTGTAATCATTTTGGTGGACCTACACTTCAAATCCGTTCTTGGCCAGGAAAGCACACCGAGTGCCATGGGGATCAAATGGAATTGAAAACTTGGGAGAAAAGGAGATCTAAATTAAGACCGTAACCGTAGGCAAATTCTCTGAGCACTCAAGAGGGCTAAACAAATACAAAAGATATAAAGGACCGATAATCATAATTTATATTTGCTTTCTTTTTCTCTCTCATCCTGGAAAATGTGCAAGAAAAGAGGAGGGCTAAAACATATGAAGAACGGTTGCAGGAACTGGGTATGTCTAGTTTAATGAAAAGAAGGACTGGGGGAGACATGATAGCAGTGTTCCAGTATCTCAGGGGCTGCCACAAAGAAGAGGGAGTCAAACTATTCTCTAAAGCACCTGAGGGCAGAACAAGAAGCAATGGGTGGAAACTCATCAAGGAGAGAAGCAACTTGGAACTGAGGAGAAATTTCCTGACAGTGAGAACAATTAATCAGTGGAACAACTTGCCTCCGGAAGTTGTGAATATTTTAAAGATGTTGGATAACTAGTTGTCTGAAGTGGTGTAGGGTTTCCTGCCTAAGCAGGAGGTTGGACTAGAAGACCTCCAAGGTCCCTTCCAACTCTGTTATTCTAAATGGGAAGGAGGACTCAGTTACAATGGCTATGGGGGCACTACTGAAAGACCAAGTTTGGACACATCATGACAGATAGTCCTCAACTTAGGACCACAATTGAGCCCTCAGTGTGTTGTTAAGTGAATTTTATGATCATTCTTGCCATAGTTGTTAAGTGAATCACTGCAGTTGTTAAGTTAGTAACACAGTTAAGTGGAATGGGCTTTCCCATTGACTTCATTTGTCAGAAGGTTGCAAAAGGGAATCACCCCGGGACATTGCAACTGTCATAAATATGAAAGAATTGCCAAGCATCCAAAATTGGATCATGTGTCCATGGAGATGCTACAACAATTTTAAGTGTGAAAACTGATCCTACGTTACTTTTTCAGTGCTGTTGTAACTTTGAATGGTCACTAAAAAAATGATGGTCGAGGACAGGGGCTGTGAAGAGTCAAGTCTGACTTAATAGCAGAGAATCTGTGTGACTCTACGGAGAGTCTCAGTCATCCACATTGTGATTTTGGGTGCTTTTTCAAAAGGTTTTTCTTTGAAGATATTTTGCTTCCTAGATGAGAAGCGAAATGTCTTCAAGGAAGAACAAAGAAAGTCCAGTTGCCTTTTGAAAAAGCACCTTTGGGATAATCAGTGGGTACATTTACATTTCATGTAATGTACAGTTACTCTCTGGATATTTTGAATCGGCATCTAGAAAACACAAGGGCTAGATCAATGGTTCCCAACCTTTTTTTGGCCATGCCCCACCTAAGTATCACTAAAATCCTCATGCACCCATGACATATAATTCTTACTATTCAAAAAGTGAACCCTACTCACACGGAGGAAACCTAAATGGCCATTAACTTGATTGAAACAAGCACTACTGCACTACTCATTTTATGCATAGGGTTTGGGACTAAAAGAAATAAATGTGAGCAAAACTTAGGAAATGATGCAAATTATTAAAAAAATAACTATTAAAAGAAGATGGCACAGAAAGAGGGAAATTAAAAAAACATTCTTAGTTTAATTTATGAACAATAAGTTTGTCATGAACAAAAGGGGGGTTGTAACCTATGACCCCCCCTACTCGCCCTCTCGTTTTGAACCTGCAGCTTAGTGGGGAAATGTTTTGGTAGTTCAGTAAATGGAGGTGAATCACACAGCCTGGCAAGGCCTATGCATGTGTGGTCCAGCCCCAGATTGCTCTGAGAGAAAAAAGTCTGGCAAAACAAGGCCTGGGAAAACACAGACTAAAAATAACTGTAAATCCAGCAATTTCTTACTTAAACTTGGGTCCTGGTTCTGTGTCCTCATTGCTGGGCTTCCCCCAGCAGCCATCCACTCGGTCTCCCCACAGAGCAGCTCTCCCTACAACCACCCAACAGCAAAATCCACAGCAAAGAGAGAAAGAGAGAGAGACTCTACCAGTCCCACTATCCTTAGTGGGAACACATCTGGTTGACTGGCAGTTGTTCCCTCCTCCCCCAGCTGGGATATCCTTTTCAGACCAGGTCCTAGGAAATGCAGTTTAACAAAGGCAACAATAGGTAAATGAAAGACAGCTGTTTCATCACAAATATATAAGAACAATTACTGATTTTCTAATTGCCTCCATTAAAAATCAAATTTCCCCACATTGAGACTCTCTGAGACCCTTTCTTCAGCTCTCTTATGACCCCAAGTTTCTAACCTGGTTAAATACGCCAGAATGTGAGGATCAGAGGGACTTTGGAGAACATAAAGCCCTAGTAAGACCACACCTAGAGTAGTAGAGTACTGCATCCAGTTTTGGTCCCCACACTATAAAAAAGATGTTGAGACTCTAGAAAGAGCGCAGAGAAGAGCAACCAAAAATATTAGGGGACTGGAGGCTAAAACATATGAAGAATGGTTGCAGGAACTGGACATGGCTAATCTAGTGAAGAGGACCAGGGGAGACATGATAGCAGTGTTCCAATATTTGAAGGATTGTCACAGAGAGGAGGGTGTCAAACTATTTTCCAAAGCACCTGAAGGACAGACAAGGCATAATGGATGGAAACTGACCAAGGAGAGATTCAACCTAGAAACAAGGAGGAACTTTCTGACAGTGAGAGCAATCAACGCATGGAACAGAAGTTGCCTTCAGAAGTTGTGGGAGCTTCAACACTTGAGACTTTCAAGAAGAGGTTGGACTTGAATTTGTCAGAAATGGTGTAGGGTCCCCTGCTTGAGCTGGAGGTTAGACTAGATGTCCTACAAGGTGCCTTCCAACTCTGTTAATCTGTTAAACATTTGGCCCAACCTCTCCACTGTGGTCAAATTGTAAGACTACGTCTAAAGGAACGGCCATGATTGATTATGTAGAATTGGTACAATGTACAATTTTACAAATGAAAATTATAGATCCCCATTGTTTTTTTAAAAAAAATACAAATAGATATTCTATAAAATGATGGTAAGTAAGTTATTTAACAATAATGGGGCAATATAAAAGCACATAAAGATGCACAGAAACTAACATATTTATCCAGCAAAGAGCTAACTTAATTTGGTAGAAGATTTTATCAATGAAATACCTTAATTAACAGAATAATTAAACACAAAAATACTATTTTTGCACACCATTTTAGTATTTTAATGTACTGTCATTGTCAAAGTTGAAACCCCAATAGTTAAGATTATAACCTGATAGATATTATCAAATTCTTTTTGAGATTATAAATTAGTGCCACTGATGGGTTCCAGGAGTCTAGTGAAATAATATAGCAGAAATCCTAAAGTATTCATAAATTCAATGATCCATAAGGGACCTCTCTATTTAATTGTATGGGTAGAAGATCCTGATATCTCCTGCAGATGCTTCTAAGCAGGAAGGCTAAGACTGAATGTAATTAAATTGAAATGATTATCCTTCGTGATTTCTCAAAATTATATGCAATGACTTGCGAATTTTTTAAAAATGTATAAATGCCATAAATGTTTTACTAGATGTCTCCTCTGAACTGCTGAAAGCTATGTATGGATTACAGTGGGATATAAATGGAAAGAATAAATGAATGAACAAACCAATAGCTCTCACTTCACCATGGAAAATTACTGAATGCCTTGGCCATTCGCTCTCTCTTGGCTCAATTTACCTCACAGGGTGGCTGTTTGGAGGATAAAACAAAAGGGAATTCCCTCAGCTCTTTGGAGGAGAGGCAGGATATTCTATTAAGGAACCTAGTAAAGAAATAGCAAATATTCTTGCTATTCTGGAAATAGTGCTATAGCCTAAATTAGGCTTCACACATTTTTAAAAATAGAAAAAAGCTCTTTAGCTCTCTACTCAAGTTGAAGGAGAGAAAGTAGAACATATGGAATGTGGGAATCATAAAACTGGCGATCTTCTAGTCCAGCGGTTACCCACTGGTGGTCCATGAGAAAATTTTGGTGGTCCGCAGAAAAATTTTGCATTTTTTATATTGCACTAAATCAGGGATCCTCAAACTATGGCTCCTGGGCTAGATACGGGCCGCTGAAGCAATTACTCCCGCTCGCTGATGGGAAGGGGTCCTTCAGGCACTTAGCTTGGCTGCCTGTTTAGTAGCTCCAGCCCTTCCTTCCCTCCCTCTCTCCCTGGTCGACATGCTCTTAGCCACTGAGCCACCACGTCCTTCTCTTTAATAGGCTAAATATACCTAGCTCACTCAACCGTTCCAACATATGATAAATGGACAATAACGCTGAAAATCCTTGTCCATAAGTGGGATTCCGTTCTATTCCATCTATAGTTCTGAATCATTCTAGTTTCACCCTCTCTCAAAGCTGTCAGCTTCAATAATCTTCCCAATAGATTCTCCCTGTCCCAATGAAAGGACAGGGAGAATCCAGAATCTGAGTTTCCCTTCTCTTGGGGATGAGTGGAAAATCCTTTTGCTTCACTGTGGATTTTCCCAATTCAAATTTCCTGTATAGTCTGACCTCATACAGTCTGACCATTTCCTACATCTACTCTACACTTCAGGGTCATTAGGGGAACTTTGCCTTGGCTGTAGGATTTCGATTCAGAAAAACCACCATCCAGACCAAGGGTGAAGATTATATTTTGGGTTTTAAAAAAAAACTCTCTTGAGAATGGCAGTCTTTCAGGATAAATATCAAGATATGAAGCTTAAACCTTGCTTCCTGTATCACAAATGTCACTTCAGGCTAAACTACAGGAAGATGTGCTGACTTTTTAATGACATCCTGTTCGAGTCTATCACCAACTTAGCCATTCTTAGTTTCTTTGAAAGGGGTGTGGGAAGTGTCAACTTACTTACTAGGAAATCCTGTTGGGTTTATTTCTAGATGTAGTATTAGCCTTTTATTTCAGTCACTCAACACCCCCCCCCCAAAAAAAACCTACCAAACCCCACACCTTTTAAGAACACTCTGTGACCGTGTGATGGCTATTCTTTCAATGTTTTCAGGAAAAATAAGGTAAAGGTTCCCCTCGCACATATGTGCTAGTTGTTCCTGACTCTAGGGGGTGGTGCTCATCTCCATCTCAAAGCCAAAGAGCCAGTGCTGTCCGAAGATGTCTCCATGGTCATGTGGCCAGCATGACTAAATGCCAAAGGCACACAGAACTCTGTTACTTTCCCAACAAAGGTAGTCCCTATTTTCCTACTTGCATTTTTACATGCTTTCAAACTGCTAGGTTGGCAGAAGCTGGGACAAGTAATGGGACCTCACTCAGTTACGCGGCGCTAGAAATTCGAACCGCTGAACTGCCAATCTTTCTGATTGACAAGCTCAGTGTCTTAGCCACTGAGCCACCGCATGCCTATTCAGGAAAAATAGTACAAGTCAAATGTTGGTGTTTTGTTTTGTGGTACACAGCAGCCACAATATTTTCATAAGCCACTCATAAGGGGGTCATAAAATCAATATGATGTTAGCAATCATGTGACTGAAGTCTTGCTTCTTTTTCATATCTGGTAGACAGAATAAAGGGCAAAGCTTTGATGACACGATTCCTACCACTCTCTTAACCTTTTTCATCTCTGACTTCCCTTTCCTTCATTCAACCAGCCCAAAGTGGTCTAACTCCTTCGTGGATTACTGCCTTGTCATGGTGAAAGGGCTTGCATAGCTCAATGAAGCTATGAGCTATACCATGCAGGGCCACCCAAGATGGACAGGTCATAGCAGAGAGCTCTGATAAAAGGTGATCCATTGGGGAAGGAAATAGCAACCCAATCCAGTATCTTTGCCATGAAAACCCCTTGGACAGTACCAAGAGGCAAAAAGATATGACACTGGAAGATGAGCCCCTCAGGTTGGAAGGTGTCCAATATGCTACTGAGGAAGAGCAGAGGTCTTGTACTAGTAGCGCCAGAAAGAGTGAAGCGGTTGGGTGAAAGCTGAGCTATGGATGTATCTGGAGTGAAAGGAAAGTCTGATGCTGTAAAGCCAGAGGATGGTAGAGGACAGGAATATTCTCCTTTATCGATAAGCTTTTAGTTCTTGATTATTTTAGGAAAGTGCCCTAATTTTCACTAATAGTATATTTACACTCCTTTAATGAAAGTGTTAAGTGCTGGAGAAGACTCCTGCGAGTCCCTTGGACTGCAAGGCGATCAAACTGGTCAGTCCTTGAGAAGATCAACCCTGATTGCTCTTTAGAAGGCCAGATCCTGAAGATGAAACTCAAGTACTTTGGCCACCTAAGGAGAAGGAAGGGCTCACTGGAGAAGAGCCCACTGCTGGGAAAGATTAAGGGCAAATGAAGAAGGGGACAGCAGAGAATGAGGTGGCTGGATGGAGTCACTGAAGCAGTTGGCATGAGTTTAAATGGACTCCAGAGGATGGTAGAGGGCCGGAAGTCCTGGAGGAATGTTGTCCATGGGGTTGCAATGAGTTGGACACGACTTTGCAACTATCAACAATAAAAGCTGCTAAATCTCCTACCCCTCTTATAAGTCAGGACTACCAAACCAAGATTTCCCAACCAACAGAACTGTTGCATGTTCCCTGGAGGTGCTTTCTCTGGAAAGTGGGGGGTTCACACTGCAGCCTTTTTCAATTTGACTGAGATTAAACCCAGGCCTGAATTTCATCCCTCAGCAGTTGGCTGTCTTAGTTTCTTTCTAAGAAGGTTACAATTTAAAGAGAGAGGAAGATCTAACTCTCTCATTCTATGATGCTGCGAGAATCCCAAGTAATTCATGGAGGACATGAGCTGCCGAAAAGAGCTGTAATCTTGAGGTACAATGAGCTCCCAACTTGCCACACTCTGAACACACTGCTTAATCCCACTAATACCCTGTTTCCTGGAAAATAAGTCCTCCCCAGATGAGAAACCAAATCGGGCTTTTGAGCACATGTGCTAAAATAAGCCCTCCCCAAAAATATTGCACAGCAGCAGCCATGAGGTGACCATGCTCTCCACCTCTTGCACCTCAAAAATAATAAGACCTTCCTGAAAATAAGGCCAAATGCTTATTTTGGGGGAGGTCAAAATAAAATAAGACCCTGTCTTATTTTTGGGGAAACATGGTAGTAGATTTGACTATCCTCATAACTTCCCATGAGTTGTTTCATTAACTGAAATAAAAATAGCACTTGGCAAATACATAGGACTGCCTTCTCTTTGACAACCAAATGACAAAAGAAACTAGTCAAGAAAAGCAGTTTATATACTTAAATACACTAGAACAGGGGTAAGCAATCTGCGGCTCTGAAGCCCCAAGTAGCTCTTTCATCCGTCTGCTGTGGCTCCCTTTTGCCGGTCGGCTCCATAATTGATAGGGCTTTTGATTAGGACAGGTAGAGGACACTAGGAGAAGATTCTATAGTGGGAGAACTGGACTTCCAGTTCAGCAGAGGAAAAAGGACGCCGCACTAGGAGATTACTCTAAAGCAAGGGTCAGCAATCTGCAGCTCTGGAGCCACATGTGGCTCTTTCATCTGTCTGCTGTGGCTCCCTTTTGCTGGTCAGCTTCACAATTGATAGGACTTTCAATTAGGACAGGTAGAGGATGCTGTGCTAGGAGAAGACTCTATGGTGGGGGAACCAGACTTCCGGTCGGCTCCAGAATTGAATGGGGGGCTTCCGATTAGGACCTTTGTGGCTCTTTGAGTGTTTAAGTTTGCTGACCCCTGCACTAGAATAAACTAACACATTATATATTAACTTGTAAAGATGATCCGCCTGTCACACAAGGAACTCCAGTTTTGTCTAATGGTTAAGGCCCCAAGCTAGAAAGCAAGAGACTCTGGGTTCAAGTCCCACTTTAGTCATGAAAGTCAGCTGCGTGACTTTGAGCCACTCCCTCTCTCTCAGCCCAACCCACCTCACAAGGGTTGTTGTTGCTTTTGTAGGGGAAGTTTGAAGTTTGTTGGGTATGTTTGCCACTTTAGAGTTATTTGTAAAAATAATAAAGGCGGGGTACAAAGAAACCAACAAATGAAATCTTGTTGGCCAGGGACTTGGACATCCCTCAGTCAATTTAACTGTTCATTTAAAGGAGTATCAAACTTACCTGTTTGAGAATTGAGTCGGGAGTTGGACCACTTCTGTGATGGCGTCTGGATTCCTTTTTGCAACAGCACAGATGTCCAGCTTGCTATAGCATTCCTCCTGCACTTCAGAAATCATCCGCTGGAATGTGGAACATCGGCGAATGGCCAGGAACACCTTGGATGTGACGCCGTTGGCAATGCATTTCAGACTCTCCTTTACAAAGGCCTTCCCCTGCAGCCGGAAGGACAGGAACATGTAAGGAACTAGTCAGAGGTTGGCAACCTTAAACACTCAAAGAGCCACAAAGGTCCTAACTGGAAGCCCCCCATTCAATTCTGGAGCCAACCAGAAGCCCAGTTTCCCCAGCCATAGAGTCTCCTCCTAGTGCAGCATCCTTTTTCTTCTACCTGCCCTAACCGAAAGCCCCATCAATTGTGGAGCCAACAGGTGACAGGGAGTCACAGTAGAGGGATGGAAAGAGCCACAGGTTGCTGATCCCTGCCCTAGGCTAAAACCCATAACTGAGCCCTGATGCTGTTACCTAGTCTGGGGTAATGAAACGTCTGCAGGAAAACAATCAAGCTCAGAAAGCACCAAGGACCCATCACATCAATTGTTGTCATGTGTTTCAAAAACTCCCACCATTATTCCTCAGAGTTGTTCCTGAATTGTTCTGCACTGTTCCAAAGGGCAACTGGGAAATAGTTGGACTTCAAGAAAATGTACTGCATCTAAGAGTTGTTCAACAACGGAGCGGACAGGAGCTACCCCTCCTTTTGCTGAAAAATAATGATCTGTTGTGAATGCAACAGGTAGGGGTCTTAACCATGATTACCAAAGACCCTTTCTGGGCTTACATTCTATAAATTCTGTTTATATATTAGAGTATATATATACTACATATTATACTATATATATTTAGAGTAATTCACAGTGCATAAAACTGATTTTATAAATGCACACAACTTAAAAATACGAGGCCATGCTCACATTCTATTTATAAAATATATTATACTTTTCTTATTACACTAATGATAATCCCAAAGCAGGTCAGTGATGGATTTCCTTTATGCATACCGTTGTCACAAGAACCTTTCTGTGTAAGGAGCTTCCTGTGGGTAGGAAACAATAAGCAACAAAATGAACTCATCCAGTTTCCTCTTATATTTGATTCTTATCAAATATACGTGTCCCAGGATGATGTTGCTGGATCCAATCTGAGTCAGTAACCAGGGCCAGAGATTAAGTCTTCTAAGCTTTTGGAGTCGTGCGGGAGCCCATGTTCAGGAACTTCTCTATGGGGGCACATATGGAGATGTTTCCTGAGTGAGGAGGGGCTCTGGTATGACACTGAAGTATGAGAATTCAATGGATCTGGGAGACCACCATGTTTGGGAAAGCTAGTCAAATGCAAAGGACAATACTTTTGCATTTCCCAGTAGCTTCACCATTTGGAAGTCTAGGCCTCTACATCAGGGGTAGGCAGACAAAGAGACTTCATTTAATAAAGAACCTCTAGATCCAGGATGGCAAACCTATGGCACATATGCCACAGGTGGCACATGGTGCCATACCTGTGTTCATGTGAGGCATTGCCCTATGTTAGCTCCCATGTGCATGCTGGCCGGCTAATTTTCAGCCTTTTGGAGGCTGGGGGATGGCAGAAAATGCAAACAAACTTCCCGTAGTCCTGTTGGGCCATTTTGCGCCCTCCCTAGGCTTCAGGAGGCTTTCTTGAAGCCTGAGGAGGGCGAAAAATGGCTCAACAGGACTACAGGAGGTCCGGGGGCTTCAGTGAGGCCTGGGCACATGCAAGTGGGGTGGGGGGTTGTGTGGGCATGCACAGGGGGGGACACATTGCATTGTGGGTGTGGGCACGCACGTGTCTGCTATTGCGTTTGCGCGGGCCCTTTTGTCACCCGAGCAGAAAAACTTTCGCCATCCCTGCTCTGGATAGTTTGTTGAAGTTCAGCAAGATTTGATAATAGTTTTACAACAGAAACTTTCAGCTTTTTAAAAACGATTTATGAAAGTTCAAGCATTTTTTTTTGCATTTTCTACCCTCATTGTTCTTCATTTCCAAAATAGGCACATTTGGGTAGGAATGATTCACTTCAGCTAGAAAACCAGAGTTGATTAATCACCATTGTTAACCAAAATCAGATAAGCTCTCTTTACCAAAATACAGAAGTTAACACAGTAGCAAATAAGTTTGCCACAGCTGTTACTCACACAAGGAAAGGAGAAACAGGGGTTTCGTATCGATAAACTCGGTGTGCCAAGTATCTCATGTCTAGTTTAGTATCAGAGTCTCCTACATTGAGGAATGACAGTTATTCTGAGGGCTGGTGTCTTCATGTTCCTATTTTTCATTCAGATCAATTGTTTGCAGCCTCCCACACCTCAAGTCACAAGGGAAGGAACCTCAGATCAGTTCCAAAATCAGGAGCAGTCAGGGACACTGCAGAGGGAGTGAAAATCATCCCTCCCTTTTGGTAACTCACAACCACTAAAAGTAAGCTGAAAATACCCTCCCCTCCCCAACAAATTCTGAAGCACTCTGGGAATGAAGTAGAAAAATGAAAGCCCCCTTTAAGATATTTCAGCAGAATGGAATGGACATTGCTGGAATTCTCCAGATGAAGAACAATGCTTCCTAATGGCATTCAAGAGCTTCTTCCAAGCTTGGAAGAATCTAAGGAGTGCTTAGATTAGCCAAAAGAAATGCAATAAATAGTTAAGAGTTTGTAAGTCTTTATTGCAATGTTGAGCTTGCTTCTCAACCAAAGGCTGTCATTCCCACAACCAATGATCAGTATAAGACGCACCTTCCCCCCCCTAAAAGAGGGTGAAATCTTGGGTGTGTCTTATACGCTTAATGTAGCCCCACCCACCAACTGGCCCCAACCCTTTGGCCTCTGCCTCCCAGCAATTTATCTCTTTGCAGCAAACAGATGCAGAGGCTTCAATAAGCTATAGCAATCCTGTAACAGCTGATGATAGGGAGAAATTGAAAGTGAAACTTGCTGTTTGCTCCACATGGCAAATTGCTGGGAGGTAGATTTTTTTTCTTGGGCTAATTAGGCTGTTTTGCTGCAAGGAGGAAGTCAACAACTATAAGTGCCTATAGAATGTTCAAATTATTAAACTTACTTTTTAAAGACTGCTTTATTATTGTTCTAGACAATTTAACAAAATGAAGACGCTTTTAAAACAAAGACTTGATCTGAAGAGGCTCTGTGCTATTGTTTTAAAAAGTGCTATTCTTTTAAAAAGCAGAGAATAACTATACTTCCAGAAAGCACATCAATTTTAACATCATCTGTACAAGTATAGTCTGAAACATAACACTACAAACCGTGTATATTG
Organism: Thamnophis sirtalis; assembly: GCF_051295495.1. Taxonomy (NCBI): domain Eukaryota; kingdom Metazoa; phylum Chordata; class Lepidosauria; order Squamata; family Natricidae; genus Thamnophis; species Thamnophis sirtalis. The sequence continues at coordinate 78,551,642 of NW_028261382.1, forward strand.
TCTGCACTGTTTGTTGCAAGGAGGCAAATTGCTGAGTGACAAAGGCAGATATTTTTCTCTTGTTTTCTTCCACAAAATCTAGGTGCATCTTATACTTCAGAGCATCTTATACTCCGAAAATTATGGCGTATTTAATTTATTTTACAGTTGCCAATATAAAATTGCACCCACTTCTCTCTGTTGATCCTGATTGTAATTGTTATCTTTTATCTCTCTTTTTGTTACTTTATATTGCTGGTCATTGACCGAATAAATACATTTCAATTTCAGTGGGCCAGGTTGTCTTCTGGAGAAGGCAAGGGCCAGATTATCCTAAAACTCCTAGTCACCTGCATGAAGGGGACTCATATCAGGCACAGCTGGAACATATGTAGCTTTCCAACTTGTGAAAAATTCAGTCTCCTTGCCAACTCCAAGAATGGGAAAAGCACATTTGTTTCCTCTTGAAAAAGAAAACTTCCTTTTCCACTCTATGAGGTGTCTTCTGCCAAGGCTTTACACAGAAGCTTGTGGGAAAAAGTGTATCGGCAGAAAAGAGATGCCTTGTCTTGACTTGCTATTTGTAGAACATCATGCTTTAAACTTTGAAGGCCACTGTGGGCTTTCCCGGGTGACAGCAGCACAAACTGTTAGCTATGCTATTTGCAGCTGCCTGAAGCTGTATACAGAACTCTTTTTTTAAAAAACAGAATGGAATTGTAGAACTGGAACAAACCCAAAAGATCATCTGCAGAACTCTTAACTCTCTGCAATAGATAGGGAAAACCATTTAAAGCATTTAGCGGAGGTCAAAGGCCTTTAAAAGGTTTAGAGATGAACCCGCAACCCCCACAGATAAGGCTATTCTATCATTGTACAGTTCTTATTGTCAGATGTGGTTTACTGTCACTTCCTCCCACGGATAAGTCATTCAGAGTCATTCTGAATACCACTAACCCAAGATTCTGGCTTGGAGACCTGAGGTTGCCTGACCTATAACCAAAGGGACTTTCTCATCTGACCATGTCACAAGGAGATGCCTTCCGTTTCACCCCACATCACCATTATTTGCATTCACAAACCCTTCAGTCAGCACCATTTGCTGCAGCGATCAAAACCAACTAGAAGGGAAAGACAGCTAAAAAGCTAATTATTCTTGAGTATAAAATGATCCCACGGTAATAGCAAAAGCATTTATATATCACTTCACAGGGCCTTACAGTTTTCTCTAAGCTGTTTACAGAGTCAGAATATTGCCCCTAACAATCTGGGTCCTCATTAATAACTTAATAACACCCCCCTTCCAAAGGTCTTACCATGACAAAATAAATATTGTCAGGCAACTTAATATAGGCCTTAAAACAAGGTCTTCTCTTCCCCTCTGAAGTTTGATCACCCAACCATCAGATGTATTAACTTAAAAAGGTAAAGGTTCCGCTTGCACATATGTGTTCCTGACTCTAGGGGGCGGTGCTCATCTCCGTTTCGAAGCCAAAGAGTCAGCGCTGTCCGCAGACGCCATGTGGCTGGCATGACAGAACGGCAAAGTCGCACTGAACGCTGTTACCTTCCCACCAAAGGTGGTTCCTATTTTTCTACTTGAATTTTTACATGCTTTTGAACTGCAGAAGCTGGGACAAGTAACGGGAGCTAACTCCGTTATGTGGAGCTAGGGATTCGAACTGCTGACCTTTCTGATCGACAAGCTCAGCATCCTAGCCACTGAGCCACCACGTTCCTATGTATTAACTAGAGGTCTGTAAAACATCACAGGCTGTTTTAACACCAGGATGAGCTGTTCTAACCATGGAGTGTCTGTCTGGAAGGTGCTTTTTCAAGAGGCAACTGGACTTTCTGGTTTTTCTTTGAAGACGTTTTGCTTCTCCTCCAAGAAGCTTCTTCGGCCTTTCCCCACCATCAAGTCAGAGCTGAAGAAGCTTCCTGGAGGAGAAGTGAAAAGTCTTCTACAAAAAAAAAAGCTTCTTTGAAAAAGCACCTTTGGGACAACCATAACCTGGGTGACTGAGAATCTCCATAGGCATGGAAGTGTCTGTTTTGACCGGCTTAGACATAGTTCAGCAAAGCTCTTGTGATTGCTTTATCACTCACAAGTTTAAATCAAGTTAAAAAAATATTTTTTCTCTATTATTGTAATAGTGATTCCTTTTTGGGGGCCAACATTTCCATTAAAGCAAACTGTTAGCATATCTAGTATCATATGGAAATGGTAATATTCATTTCATTTCCTGTTTTTCAAGATTTTGATACTACTGGCTATCTGTGACAAATAAGAAGGTATCACATTTTGATGTTTCAACAGGTTGTTTGGATTACCAACAAAACAGAACTTTAATAAAGCCATCTGTCTGTCTGTCTGTGTTCCAGCATAACTCTGGAATGCCTCGAACAATTTCAACCACACATGGTACACAGATGACTTACCCTCTGGAAACAAATACTGGGGGGGGGGGATGACACTTCTAACACCCCTTGGGGAGTGTTCTGTTAAGATATAGCCTGTTGTGCCTTACAATGGCTTCTACTGTACAGCTAAGTGGAGTTGCCATGGTAATGGCTTCACAGTACTCTGCAAGTGGGCTCCCTCTGATAAGGGGGAAAATCCAACATTAGAAATTACATTTGGTCCGGTCATTAGCTCCCTATAAATAAATACCCGGGCAACGCTGGGTTATCATATATGTCATATAAAACCTATTTTAACTTTTAAAAAAATCAGTCCAAAAAGACTGGACAACTATAGAAAATATGTACCTAATTCTTTACATTTTCTCCAACACAGAGGGCTGTGCATTAGGCTTTGGAAGGCCAACCTTCATTGGTGTTGAATACCATCTACAAAATACTTTTGAGTTTTCTCTAATTTGGGAGGAAATTGATTTCAATGGTTTTCTATGTCTGGTGGGTTACCATCAAATGAAAAGGAAAGGGATTTTTAGGACAGCCATGTTGCCATTCTGTGTGAAGCAGGGGTGTCCAAACTTGGAAACTTTAAGACTTGTGGACTTCAACTCCCAGAATTCACCAGCCATGCTGGGAGTTGAAGTCCACAAGACTTAAAGTTCCCAAGTTAGGACACCCCTGGTGTAAAGGCACTGGGCTAGAAATGGGAAGACCAAGTTTTAATCCTACTTTGGGCCTAAAGCCAACAAGGTGACTTCAGGTCAGTCATTCTATCTCAATTTGAGGGGGTTGGGCTTTTGTATTCAATTTTATATATTGTTTTTCAGCCTATTCCTTTTATGTTCCCCAATAGAATGTTGCATATTTTGAAAATACCACTTATCCCTGTTAGAGGATGAATTTTGCCTAATGTCCAATTTAGTTCTGGTTCTAGTTGCTCTTGTTCTAATGACTGTAACTGCAGTAAAAGAGAGAGAGAGAGAGAGAGAGAGAGAGAGGGAGGGAGGGAGAGAGAGAGAGAGAGAGAGAGAGAGAGAGAGAGAGAGAGAGAGAGAGAGAGAGAGAGAGAGAGAGAGAGAGAGAGAGAGAGAGAGAGAGAGAGAGATTAATTTAATTCAAATTCTGAGCAGGCCCTTCATTACCCAAACTAGGTAACATCATCAGAACACTGATAATGTTAGCTAGTTTGGGTAATAAAGGGCTTGGAAGAAAACAGCCAAGTTCAGAGAACACCAAACAGCTGAAGAAACTTCTTGGATGAGAAGCAAAATGTCTTCAAAGAAAAACAAGGAAGTCTAGTTTCCTCTTGAAAAAGAAACTCTTTTGGGAGAACCATGCCTTGGATGACTGAGAATCTACATAGATATCTACAAGAAAACAAGAGTGCAGAGAGCACCAAGGACCCCTTATTTCAATCCTCAGCTATAAGTATTCTCCTTTACCGATAAGCTTCTAGTTCTTCATTATTTTAGGAAAGTGCCCTAATTTTCACTAATAGTATTTGCACACTCCTTTAACAAAAGTGTTAAGTGCTGGAGAAGACTCCCGTGAGTCCCTTCGACTGCAAGGCAATCCAACCAGTCAGTCCTAGAGGAGATCAACCCTGACTGCTCTTTAGAAGGCCAGATCCTGAAGAGGAAACTCAAGTACTTTGGCCACCTAATGAGGAGGAAGGACTCCCTGGAGAAGAGCCTCATGCTGGGAATGATTGAGGGCAAAAGAAGAAGGGGATGACACAGAATGAGGTGGCTGGATGGAGTCACCAAAGCAGTCAGTGTGAGCTTAAATGGACTCCAGAGGATGGTAGAGGACAGGAAGGCCTGGAGGAACATTGTCCATGGGGTCTCGATGGGTCAGACACGACTTTGCAACTAACAAATATTTACACTCCTAGTAACTAGAGGTTTTGTCTTCCAAGCTTTTGGACTAGTGCTGGTGCCCATCTTCAGGAAATCTCTCACTATCAGAGCATGTGCTTGCTGTTCTGAGTGCTTTTTAGATGCTGATTGGGTTGTGTTGATGGCTGGCGTTTAAGACATTGGCTGTCCTGTTTGTTTGTGCTACTCAGTCCTTGCCTTCTAAGTACCTGAAAAGCTGGGGTAAAATGGATAATGGAGCAGATGTCCTCACTCATTATCTTCATCAGTCAAATTTATTTTACCTAATTAAGTTTGCATTGGAAGAAAAAAATCCTGCTTGAAATGTGAGTTATAGTTTATAGTTTATTAAACTTGTATGTGAGACTGCAAGTTTAATGTCTGTTTTAGCAGACTTTATATAATTTTATTACAACTGTTACTACCTTTTGACCATAAGATAGCAGCCTTTGAAAGCATCGAGTTGGCTAGCCATGACACCCAAACTAAAGAGTTAATGTGCATCTGAAAAAAAAGTCCAAATCACACTGGTGATTTTAGGAGTGCATCTAGATCATTTTCCTGGTAGTCATATAAAATGACATTGCCTTCTTCTAAAATGGTGGGATTAAAAAAAACATAACTCACTTGAATCTATAGTTTTTGTAGTGCCCCATGAAAGCACCAACTGAGTTTGACCCTGTTCAGCTTCACAGTGTCTGACCTGGAAGCCATCTTCTACATTTGGGCCTTCAGGCCTCCCACATTTTCTACTTGTGGGAAACTGGGAGGGGAGATTATATGGAGTACGGGAGATATATAGTCTAAATAATATTCCTTTCTCAGAGAGTCAAGAACTTCTTGCCCTGTACCTGGAGTGGTGTGACTGGGAGACATCTCCAGTTTTGGATGGTGCCTGATTGGACCATGTGATGGACATGTGGGTGCTGGGCAGGGACTTGGATTTTCATTTGGGTGGGAAAAACCTGGAAGCTTTCAGATTCGGGTTTTCCCAGATGTGCCAATATGACATTTTTAATAAAATGGAACTGACGAAACTCAAGCCAGTCTTCTTTCGTTGGAGGTGTTACAATAGCAATAGCAATAGTTAGACTTATATACCGCTTCATAGGGCTTTCAGCCCTTTCTAAGCGGTTTACAGAGTCAGCATATTGCCCCCAACAACAATCCGGGTCCTCATTTTACCCACCTTGGAAGGATGGAAGGCTGAGTCAACCTTGAGCCTAGTGGGATTTGAACAGCCGAACTGCTGAACTGCAGTCAGCTGAAGTAGCCTGCAGTGCTGCATTTAACCACTGCGCCACCTCGGCTCTAACTTGGAGCCCTGGCACACCGACTCTTCCCCCATGGTTGCCTAGAGGTTTCCACCTACCGAGAATAATACCTATCTATAAAGGTGCATGTTTTATGATTCAGACCCATTAAATGAACCAACCCAACATCAATGAACTGGTGCAGTAAGATCCGTGGGAGAAGGATCCCATCAATGGTTTCTTCTCCCAACCAATTAATGGGTTCACAGCCCATCAATGGATCTGGCTCACGATGAGATGATCTGAAATAGGGCCTTCAAAAAAAAAAAAAGCAGTGTGTCCAGCCTGCAGCAGGTTCCTTTTAGGATCTTTGGCCTTCCACACTAATATTGTTTTCTACTAGTCTGTTTCATTAGTAGGGAATTGGGAGGGGGAATAGTAAGGAGTAGAATGTGTTGTTGTCAAAATAAAAAATTCCTTTCTAGAAGCCCAAGGTCATCCTTTGTCTCTACACCTCTGAGTCTGACCAGAACTGGATGGGTGGAACTGCCAGCATGGCAGTGGAAGATTGGACCATGTGGTGGACTTGTGGATATGGGGGCAAGATCACGAACTTTCAACTGGGTGGAAAACTTAGGAAGCTTTCAGATTCGGGTTTCCCACAGATGTGCCAACATGTCTCTCTTAATAAATTGGAAGTTTGAGGAAAGTTCTGCCTTGGACTCTGATTTAATTTTGGATGATATTTGGAATGCTGACCCAGTGTTCTAGTGCAGCTGGTCTCAATAACTGAAGGCATGCTGGTTCACACAAAAATGTGTAGCTAGGAATAACCTGTCAGGCCTGGAAGCCATCTTTTGTATTGGGTCTTCAGGCCTGCCACATTTACTACTATGGGAAACTGGGAGGAGGGATCGTATGAAGCAAGGGTGCTATATAGTCATAATAACATCTCTTTCTCAGTCAGTCAAAGCTGTCTTGCCCGGCACCTGGACGGTTGGAACTGGGAGGCATCTCCAGTTGGGACGGTTGGACCATGTGACGGAAATGTGGGTGCTAGGCAGGGATTTGGACTTTCTTTTGGGTGGGGAAAACCTGGGATCTTTCACATTTGGATTTTCTCAGATGTGCCAATGTGACATCTCTAACAAAATGGAACTTTGAGGAAAATCAAGCTTCAGAGTCTTCTTTCATTGGGGGTGTTACTTGGAACCCTGAAATAAACTTTCCTCTGGGTTATTGCTTTGAAAGGAATGTTGCAGGATTCCTGTTCCCCTTTTTTTAATGAGAATTTTAAAAAACAAACTTTTACAAATATTTACTTCCCTCCCCCCTGTCCCCCCTGTCCCCCCCAGCCTCCCCCCCCCGGACTTCCCAGAACCAATACAGGGTATAAATCTTTAACAAAAAACAATCTAAAATACACTTAAAAAGAAAAAAAGATAGTTAATAACATCTTTCAATTGAGCTTTAGCTCCTCCTTGCTAGACTAGCTCTACACAATTTATATCATTCCTGGTCTTTAATCATAAGCTATCTGAAATTTCTTAGTCCCATATTTATTTTGAGTGTAATCAGTCCATCTTTTCCACTCCAGTTTATATCTCTCGTTTGAATGGTCCTTAAGATATGCAGATATTTTAGCCATCTCAGCTAGGTTTATAAAATGCAATCAATGAAAGACCGTGGACTTAAATATAAGAATCATAGTTACCAGTAATCTCTGCGTTAGCCATATCATGTGGATTCCCAATGTTTGAATTCCAGATATAGCAATGGCTATAGTCAAAGATGTCTACACCTTCAACCAAACTCAAAAATCTTTACAGGTAGTCTTCAGCTTACAACTGTTTGTTTAATGACCAAAATGATGACAGTGCTGCAAAAAATGTGACTTGTAAAACAATTCTTGCACTTATGGCTGTGACAGAAGGTCACATGATCAAAATTAATGCATTTACAATGGTTGGAGCATCCCAGGGTCATGTGATCACCCTTTAAAATAAATAAATACATTTATAAAGAATAAAGATTTCTATTCTATTCTCTCTTCTTGTCTCTTCTCTTCCTTTTCATATTCCATTCTATTCTCTCTATATTCTATTCTATTCCATTCCATTCTCTCTATATTCTTTTCTTTTCTTTTCTTTTCTTTTCTTTTCTTTTCTTTTCTATTCTATTCTATTCTATTCTATTCTATTCCATTCCATTAATTTCTATTCCACTGTGACCTTTCTGGTCAGTTCCCAGCAAGCACAATCAATGAGGAAAAATGGATTCACTTAACAACCAAAAGTTTCACTTAAGCACAGCGATTTATTTAACCACCACAGCAGACAAGATTGCAAAATTGGGTGTGACCCACTTGGCAACCATTTCACTTAGCAACGGATGTTCTGGTCCCGATTGGGGTTGTAAGTTGAGGACTACATATCAATTGTGTAGGATTTTGCTACTGTTCCTCCGCATCTAAATCTTTCTCAATCCCAAGAGGAGATTCTAGGAATGAAATTTAAGGTGTTTTTGCATACAAAAAGAGGTGCCCTATTTTATATGCCATTGAATTTCATATATTCACGAGCCAAAGCTCCTTCAGAAAAGCCTATCGGAAAGCCTGCTGCACGTAAAAAAGGATATTATTCAAATTTGTACCGTACCTGAGTGTCAAATTTAGCAGCGCTGTAGAGGAAAGATTGGCAGATGTCATACATGCCACCCGTGTCACACGTAGAGTTTTCCAGACAGGCAAAAGCCCCACATCCCACTTGGAGGGCACTATTTAGACACCGAACCACATCCGCTGCAATGAAAGGGGTGAGCAAGAAACAGAGAACATCTTAGCACACTTGGTTCAAGTACAGCAGCTTTCAGCTCAGCTGGCATGGTGGGTATCTGCCACATTTGCTGAGTCATGTTTTACTCCCCGATAGCTCTCCTCAGCACACCACCCTTAGTGAGGGATTCGTTGCATTTTTAGCTTCCACACTCAACTTTCAGGGTCTCAGCAAACCAGTGATTACTCCGGAAGATTTTGTGTCAAGAAATATTGCCCCCTACTACCGTAGGGAAAAAAAAAAGGGGGGGGGGAGGCGGTGGCTCAGTGGCTAAGATGCTGAATTTGTCAATCAGAAAGACCGGCAGTTCAGCAGTTCAAATCCCTAGTACCGCATAATGGAGTGAGCTCCCGTTACTTGTCCCTGCTTCTGCCAACCTAGTAGTTCGAAAGCACATAAAAATGCAAGTATAAAAATATGGACCACCTTTGGTGGGAAGGTAATAGTGTTCCATGCACCTTGGACAGTGCTGGCTCTTCAGCTTTGAAATAGAGATGAGAACTGCCCCCTAGAGGCAGGAACGACTAGCACATATGTGTGAGGGGAACCTTTACCTTTTGACGAGTCATTTTGACTTGAATGTTCTAAGACTTCAAGAGACAGGCAATTTCTAATGCCAGTTCATGAACAATGTCCCAAAGGTGCTTTTTTCAGTAGGCAATTGGACTTTCTGTTTTTTCTTTGAGGACATTTTGCTTCTCATCCAAGAAGCTTTTTCAGCTCTGACTGGATGGTGGGGAATGGAAGGATTTATACTCCTTGCAGACAGCTGGTCATTTGCATCTTTTTAGAGGGTCACTGAAGCACTTGGAGGTTTATCTCTGTCCTTAGGGTTAATTGAGTGGTGCAAATGAGTGTGGAGCCTTCTTGGAAATGTTGAAATGACTGTGTTGTAGATTGGAGATAGATGTTGTTGAATCTCTCCCCTCAGTTGAGAGAGGGTTGTTCAATTCTGACATAAATGGCCTCTTTTGGCCTCCCAATTTTGACCTAAATGGGCTCTTCAACCCCCTGAAAGAATGCAAATGACCAGCTGTTTGCAAGGAGTATAAATCCTTCCATTCTCCACCATCCAATCACAGCTGAAGAAGCTTCTTGGGTGAGAAGCAAAACGTCTTCAAAAGAAAAACCAGAAAGTCCAGTTGCCTCTTGAAAAAAGCATCTTTAGGACAACCATGACCTGGATGACTGACAATCTCTATAGACATCCATGAATAATGTTCCTCTCCTCCTATTACAATACTAGTTTCTCTGCAGCCTGTGAGAGTGGGGCAAATTCATTTCCAAAGGTTTGATGAAGAAAATGCCTTTGTTTTTCACTTATTGGGGCCCAACTCTGATATGTCAGAAGGTCAAAATTCTGGGCAGAAATCAAGCCCAGCTGAGCATCAGAACTGCACATTATTTTCCAAATCCAACAAGATGCTGAAGCTATTCGGAGTCTAGAAAACTGGTGCAATTCTATCAGACCATAACCCACCTGCTTTAAAATAAAGGTAAAGATTCCCCTAGCACATGTGCTAGTCGTTCCTGACTCAAGGGGGCAGTGCTCATCTCCGTTTCAAAGGCTAAGAGCCAGTGCTATCTGAAAACATCTCTCTGGACATGTGGCTGGCATGACTAAACACCAAAGGCACACGGAACACTGTTGCCTTCCCACCAAAAGTGGTTCCTATTTTTCTACTTGCATTTTTTACGTGCTTTCGAACTGCTAGGTTGGCAGAAGCTGGGACAAGTAATGGGAGCTCACTCAGTTATGCGGTGCTAGGGATTCAAACTGCTTTTTGATTGACAAGCACTGTGCCCCTTTAGCCACTGAGCAACCTGCTATACCACCTTTCAATACTCAGAGAATTTGAGATCTTTTTATATTATTTCTCCCAAGGAAATAATTCTCTAAAGGTCCTCTACAAATTCAGTACAATTTGATTCAGGGCAATATGACCATAACATGACAACCCAAGTCATTTCAAAGCTAATTCAGAATCCCAGCAGCTACAAAAGCAGCATCAGATAGATGAAACATTGAAATATCTGCCTAACCCAATTACTCCAAAGGATGAAAAGTGCTCAGAATTATAGGAAATCTAAGCCAGTATATCTGAAGTCCCCAAGCTAGGGGTTGAACGAGGAAGCCTGGAAAAATGTTTCGTTGAGGAATTCCATGGTCATCAACCAAAATGGCTTTACTGTCCATCTTGGCTAACCATAAGATAATAAACATAAGGGTAAAGGTTAAGGTTCCCCTCACACATATGTGCTAGTTGTTCCCAACTCTAGGGGGCGGTGCTCATCTCTTGTTTCAAAGCTGAAGAGCCAGCGCTGTCTGAAGATGTCTCCGTGGTCATGTGGCTTGTATCGCTAAATGCTGAAGGTGTACAGAGTGCTGTTACCTTCCCACCAAAGGTGGTTCCTATTTTTCTACTTGCATTTTTACATGCTTTTGAACTGCTAGGGACAAGTAATGGGAGCTCACTCCACTAAGCGGCGCTAGGGATTTGAGCTGCCGAACTTTCTGGTTGACAAGCTCAGCGCCTTAGCCATTGAGCCACAGCGTCCCTTATAATAAGCATACCACCTTTTTAATAATATGGATCAAAATTATAAAGGGGCACTTTTGAAAATGACCATATTGGATAGTGAATATAGGACACTCTATGAAGACCATCTAGGAGCAAATGTGTCCTTATCATTTGAACCCAATCAAAAGAAATACATTAGAAAGCCATCACTAAAGATAAGTTTCGGAAGTCCATAAAAGTGAAGTACAGGTGGAAGATTTTGTGGAAAGGCAAGGAAAAGTCGTGGTTAAAAGGCTGCCCCTAGGCCCACGGAGACCCAGATTTAAATCATTTCTTGATTTCGTGAAGCTCAGGGAATGATCTTCAGGCAACCAAGATCAATTTGAAGGGAGGTTGTAAAACTGAGGAAGGGGAAAAGATCAGGAACCTCATCTTGAGCCAGAGCTAAGATATACAGCATTTTGTAAGAGATCTCATTAAAAAAAAAACCACATTATTTATCCCAAATGAACACTGAATTAAGTAAACTTACAATCTGAAGTTAAAATGGCACTGAGCAAGTGACTTATGACCATTGCAGCATCCCCAAGGTCACATGACCATAATCCAGATGATTGGCAACTCCATGCATTTATGATGGTTGCAGCATTCTGGAGTCATGTGATCGCCAACTTGCGACTTTCCTAGCCAGCTTCTCACAAGCAAAGACAATGGGGGAAGCGGGAGTCTCTTAATGGCTTTGTGATGCACGGAACTCTGCAGTGCTTTGCTTAACAACCTTGGCAAAAAAAGGTCATAAAACCAGGCGTGTCTCACTTAACAACCTTGCTCGGCAGTGGGAATTCTGGTCCTAATTGTAGTCATAAACTGAGGACTATCTGGATGTACAAATTATTTTGTTCCAGGACTTTTGGTTAAAAAAAAAACCCTGATGCTAATATTTCTTTTTAAATTATTCCCCCCCCCCCCGCACCAAGCTGAATTCCTATGTAGCTTTATGCCACCTTGAAACCATATGCCTTCTTTTCTACCCCATCACCTTGTTGGCATCAGGAATATACTGAAGTTTCTTTTTTAAAAAAAGAGAAAAGCTTTACTAAGGTATATTGCAGGAGATCAAGGAATTTTGGAGGGCAATAGCAGTAATTTTTCCCCCCCCAAAACCAACCCTTTACTTGTATTCTAGTCCCTTGCAAGTGGAGACTTTAAAAGAGAGATGTTCTCTTCCAATGCTATTTAGATGTGCCAAGTGAAAAAGAGAGAAAGAGTGAAAAATCAAATCAGTAGGTACCCTGGACATCTGCTTTCCCTTATGATGTTTCCATGGATTCAACTTAGAACTTTGCAATCTGCAGGTTTAATAAGCATTTGGGGCTTTCATTGTTTTAGACACCCTGGAAGAACTGAGACCCTAGGTTTCTATAGTAACCAAGTACAAAAGGAAATTGAGCAAATACTCCAGCATCAGTGCTGCAGAGCCCTGCGGATCTGAAATAAAAACCATTCCCCTGGCAAGTGTCAGATTAGGGGAGTGGAGTTTCCTGGATTGAAAATTAAGATGCAAGCGATATCTTGCCATACTGGAAGCCGGAGAACGTTCCCAGTGCAAAGACTTTCGTTTTAAAGGAAGCTCTTTGAGGGCAGCAGGATAGGCACCTATGGAAAACCCCAAGCTCTGCTTGTCAGGTATACAAGGCAAAAAAAAAAATGTTTGCTGAAAGAGGCTCCAAAAAGAAAAGTTAGATACCTCCTGGAATCAGCATCTATGCTCCTATTTAAATACGGAGGCCGATTTCTTTCTTCCTTTCTTCCCTCTCTCTCTCTCCCTCCCTCCCTCCCTCTCTGTCTCTCTCTTTCTCTGTCTCTCTCTTTCTCTGCCTCTCTCTCTCCCTCCCTCTCTCTGTCTTTCTCTGCCTCTCTCTCTCCCTCCCTCTCTCTGTCTTTCTCTGCCTCTCTCTCTCTCTCTTTCTCTGCCTCTCCCTCTCTCTCCCTCTCTCTCCCTCCCCCCCTCTCTTAAGGGCACCTTTTCCAATCCTGGTATTTTCTCTCTTTGGAGAAGCCAACTAATAGAATAGGGGAGGGGGGATTTAAAATTAATTTGCAATTAAGGAGTGGTGGAAACCTGCTTCAGTTAACTTCTGCAAAGGGCAGGGCTTAAGAGGGAATGCCCAGAGAATTTAGTCTCAGCAAATCCAACTCCAAATCATCCAGGATTTCGAGTCGGGAAATGTCATTCGCGAAGGATGGCATTCTTAGGAGGGTAGCACGACAAGGCTGAAGAGCCCTGATCACAAGGGATCCGCTTGCCTGTTCCCTGTCGTGCCCCCAGTCAGCCAAGCTAGCGGGCAGAGAGTGAGAGAGACCCATTTCATCCCCCACCCCGGAAAGTTTTCCTGCGCAAGCTCCCCCTTTGGCACCAGGGCTTCTTTGGATTTCAGCGAGGGAGACTTGCGCAGAACTCCCCGCCCCCCAGCGCTGGTACCGGAGCGAGCGAGCTTTTGAGCGTGGCCAGAGCTGTGTTTGCCCACTCGGCTTCCCACTGCTTCTCACCCCCGCCCTCCCACCAAAGGGAAAGGATCTGGAGAAGTTACCTGAGTTTTGGGCTGCCAGCCTGACCTTCCTGGAGCTGACGGAGGAGTCATTCTGCTCAGGTTCATAGGATGCAGAAGTAGCAGCAGCAGCAACCGCCAGCAGCAGGAGAAGCGTGGGCTTTTGGCGCATTCTCTTAAGTTTCCGCCAAGTTCGCGCGGCGTGCTCGCTCGACTCTCTCTCTCTCTCTCTTTCTCCCTGCCTCTTTCTCTCCCTCTCTCTCTGTGCCCACTTCTTCGGCTTGAGCAAAGACACAGATCTGGCTGTTGGAGAAAAAGAGAGGAAGAAGAGGAGGAGAAGGAGATGATGAAGACTCGCCGAATCAGCTCCACCAAGATAGCCCCCCTCCCTCTTTCTTCTTCGATTCTGGCTCCCACTCGCTGCAGGTGACCAACCTGGAGCTTTTATAGCTTCTCTTATCTCCCCCCACCCCTTAAAAGTCCTTCCCCGACCAGGAACCAATCGGGGGACGTGGTGGGCGGCCAATGAGAAGCGATGCTCATTCAAGCACAGGACGCCTGGAAAGTTCAGAGGAAGAATATTTTCCAACCTATTAAAAGGACCTCCAGACGGAATCGCAAACCACACCGACTCGCACGCGCGTCTTCTTCGTTTCCCTTCGTGTTACCGAGCGGTTGAGCGCTTAGGCTGGGATTGGGGTCCAAAACGACCGTTGAGACTTGGTGCCCGAGTTTCGGAATCAGTGTGGATGTGCTCGGACGCATCGAGGAAAGAAAGGGGAAATCTTTTGCAAAGAGGATATGTGTTCCGAAGACATGAAAAGGTAGAGGTTCAATTAGCCCCCCCTCCTCCATATGAATGAAAAGGGAGAATAAAAGAAGTCCCATTGACAGGCACAGAGGAAGGCAGCATGTTATAAATCTTTAGGATCAGTGTTACTAAACAGTTCCTTACATTACATGTGTGTATGTATGTGTGTATGTGTGTGTGTGTGTATGTGCATATGCATATGAATGAATACACACACACAAATATACGTGCGCGCACACACACACACACACACACACACACACACACATGCCAAATACCACTCACTCATCATGAAATTTCCAGAACCATAAAGCCTACAAACTTGAAATTTGGCACTATTGTTCCTTTCGGCTTCTAGGTGCTCGCTAAGAAAGTATTTTTTGAAATGACCATCATTAGTAATTCTTATATGGTAATTAACACACTCTGATGCTAAGGAGTTCTACTCCCCCTCCCCACCTGAAAAGAACTCTGTTCCAACTGCCAGTTACCTCAGTTCAAATTACGTTCCACTCCTCCACTCCACTCCAGGAGCAGCCTGGGGCTCCTTACAGTACTAAACGTCAGTACCTCACCACAATGTCTATGCCTTCCACCTATGGAACTGCTTCCAGACTCAAGGTGGTGGGAGTGATATTCCCTTATGTGTTTCAATCACCGACCACCACTGAGCAAACAGATTGAACTGGAATAATCAGGATTTCTCCTGCCTTGACTGATCACATAGTTTCATCATGAAGCACAAGTATCCAGCTAGTATGCATATACTGTACATATACATATACACATACACACACACACATATACAGTACATATATGCATACATACACACACACACATTGTATATATGTATATACTCTGTGTGTGTGTGTGTGTGTGTGCATGTGTGTGTATTGTGTATGTGTGTTAAATACCGCTCCCACCTTGTTTCTAAGACCTAAGATTTTTATAGATACTGGAGTTGAGTGACAGGATTCTTACTATTGATATTTGCCTTTGAGATGGAGGAAACTAAGTAGTTTGAGGGGTCCTTGGTGTTCCCTGAGCTTGGTTGCTTTTCTTGCAGACATTTCCTTACTCAAAGTAGGTAACATCATCAGTGCTAGAGCAAACCCCATTCCTCACCAGCCCTGATGATGTTGCTTGCTTTGGGTAAGGAAATGTCTGCAAGAAAAATAAACCAAGCTCAGAGAGCATCAAAGACCCCTCTTTCAACCCTGAGCTACACATACTTTCCTTCATTGAGACATAAGTAGTTTCCCAGTGAAAATTTTGGAGTGCAGCATTCTGGAGAACCTCAGAGACTTTCATTTGGTGAACATCAGCCCAGCCCAATGTCTGATGGCTACTAAGTGATTGGGTAGTTGACAGAGTCACACCTTTTAAATGTTAATAGAAGTCCTAGAATCACTTGCCATTGTCCACGTTAGCTGGTGGAGTTGATGGGACTCAAGGTCCAAACCATCAGGAAGGTATTATGTTGATTTTCTCTGTTGTGGACAGTTTCCCATTGATATTCAATGCATGATGGCCATTCATTTTCCTTAAATTATTTCTGCATATTGCAGTGATCTGCCAATCGGCCTACAAATGGGAGTCTATAGCATGTTCTGACCTAGGCTTCCCAAGAGCAGGAAGCAAACTTCTTGTCCCAACAAAAACCCCTTTTATTAATTTACTGTGAATTCTGCTCATTCACATCCAGCAAAGTCTTTCAAGGGAGGATTTACAGTCACAGACCTTATCTGGCTTGGAGAACTGACAGGCCGATACCTGCAAAACTTGGCAAGGAGCCTCGCAGAGTCATGAACCAATTAAGTGAACAAATTGTCTCCTGCAAACTCCACTCCTCTTCCGCTCCTCT
Source organism: Thamnophis sirtalis (assembly GCF_051295495.1). NCBI lineage: Eukaryota > Metazoa > Chordata > Lepidosauria > Squamata > Natricidae > Thamnophis > Thamnophis sirtalis. The sequence goes on from NW_028261382.1 coordinate 78,567,752, forward strand.
TTTATTCCCCATGGGAGGGGCCATTCATTGTCCACTTGTGGCCTTACTCACAAGTTGACCCTTGTTCCTTAGCTGTTTCCTTCATCTGGCAACTCTGTGCATGTGCACACTGGGAACAGTCTCCAGCTGTTTGTCTTCCTCACTGATGTCTGACTCTGAAGGCAGCTGATAACTGGCATACAGCTCTGGCCCCCTCTCTGCCTCCGACACAGAGCCCTCATCAGAGACTTCCCCAGACTCTAGGACTGGCTCATGTTCCTCCCCAACCTCCTCACTATCCAAATTTGCTGCCAGCTCCACTGGCTGCTGGCAGGCCACGACACAGCACTTGGAACTTAACAATGGAATGTGAGAACAGAATTCATCAAGATACATTTGTTTCCTAGAAGATATATTATGATCATTCTTTTTCTGATCACAAATCTCTAGTGGCCTATGAACTGGGACTTGATTTTGGAGACATCGAGTGGAGGAAGACTTGCAAGGTCCTTTCTAGTTCTATTTTGAGTCTGATTCAATCTTGCATTTCTTCCTACGAAAAGCTGCAGCTCCTCTAGCTTAGGCTGCCCTAAATAGTTGTCTGCAGAAGCAGCACAGTTGCATGGCGAAACCCTCCACCAACAATAAGTACTGCTGGAAGCTAAAGCAGGCAAGGATTTTTGTTCAGGAGTGCAACATTTGTCATGGATGCAAAAGGGTCTGGACTTACTCTCTGACTGGGGCAACTGGAAAATCATTTGAAACCCTTAAAACAGGGGTGTCCAGACTTTTTGCAAGGAGGGCCAGATTTGGTGAGGTGAAGTAGCCGAGGTGGCGCAGTGGTTAAATGCAGCACTGCAGGCTACTTCAGCTGACTGCAGTTCTGCAGTTCGGCTGTTCAAATCTCACCAGCTCAGGGTTGACTCAGCATTCCATCCTTCCGAGGTGAGTAAAATGAGGACCCGGATTGTTGTTGGGGGCAATATGCTGAGTCTGTAAACCACTTAGAGAGGGCTGAAAGCCCTCTCTAAGGTCTAACTGCTATTGCTATTGCTACTGCTATTGCTAATATGTGGTGCCAACCATTCAGCCTCACATTCTTTGAATCATTAACATTAAATGCAAATGAACTATTTTATCAAAGACTAAACAAATAACTCTGGCAGGGAGAAGAGGCTGCGGGCCACTCGAAATTTGAAAACGGGCCGCAATTGGCCTCTGGGCCGGACTTTGGACCTGGCTGCCTTAAAAGCTGCTCCAGCAGTGCTAAAATAGATGGACAAATTAAGAAGAGAAGACATCAAAAGAATCTTGGTAGGTCAAGCTAAGAATTCATTTAGTCCATGGTAGGCAATTTACTAACAGACAGTCCGAAGTAAACATAGTAAAACTAGGGGTCACCAACCTTTCAGTCCTCAGCTCCCACTAAATTCATAATATGATCCGCCAAATGACCAGCTGGGTGGGTGTGGCAAGGTGGTCATGTGACTGGGTGGGCGTGGCCAACTCAATGTCACTCATGTCGAGGGGTGCCTTGCCAGCCTCTACTCCCCACTCCTCACCTTAGGGCTCCAACAGGAAGTGGTTGTTGGAGCAAAGCAGCCACCATGAGAAAGATTTGGCAAAAAAGCTGGCTCAGTTCAAATTGGATCTGATGACTGAGAAGGAGGCTCAGCAGAAGCACCTCAATGAGGACTAGGAGCATAGGCTTTCCAAGCAGAGGGAAGACCTGTGGGAGTGCAAGGCTAGATACCATTGCCTACTAAATTCATAATTTTAAGTCCTGCAGACCACTAATATGATCTGCCTTGCGTCTCTCTTCTGACAGACTAATAGCTGTTAAATTACAAACAAATAGCTTTATAGAAATTTCAGGGTTGAGAGAAGTACCATGCAGTTAAGTGTTGCTTCTTATGCAGTTTTCCTTGCAATGACAATTTAATAAATTATCCGAATCCATTTAGGAAAGGAGAAGGGTAAGCCAATGAGGAAAATCTCCTCCCACTGCAGCAGATGACAGGGATGAATGATATCTTCCAAGATTGAACAGTACCATTTCCATTCTGTGACCAAAAACATATTGTTTCTACATCTGATTATCCTATAACTACATAGAGATAAAACTACCATAATCAACACTCGACATATTATAAAATAGGAATCCCTGCCAAAGAAATGATGAAGAAAGGACATTCTCATGCCCAGACTGGCCATTTCATCCCTAAATAAGTTCAAGAATCCTCTACTTTATTTATTTGAAGTTTAGTGGAGGATTTAATAATCTTGCTTCTTAGGGCCATGAAAAATAGGTATATAGAGGTCTATGGAGATTGTCAGCCTCCAGATCATGGTTGAACCAAAGGTGCTTTTTGTTTTTCCTTGAAGACATTTCACTTTTCATCCAAGACATGTCTTCTGTTCAGAAGAAGAAACTTCTTGAATGAGAAGTGAAATGTCTTCAAGGAAAAACAAAGTCCACTTGCCTTTTGAAAAAGCATCTTTCGTTATAAAGGGCACCTTTGGGATCTATGGGATGATGATCCTACCTTTTAGAGCAGTGGGTCACCATAGTTGTCCATTTGTAACCACAACGACACCAAAATGACAAAAGGGTATTTGTTGTGACTCAGCAGACGTCTTCTGTGAGTCTTTTCGGGATGCAAGATTACCAATGCAGCTGGGGCTCGTTAGTGGCGTATTCTGGTGATAAAAGGATGGATGGTGCCATGCCCTGGTGGCAGGAGTCAACGTTCCTTCGTTCATTCAACATTCATTGATCATTGGTCGTGGTTTATTTGAGATACACTTGGAGAAGTGATTTGCTTTCTGTAACCCTGATTCAAGGAGACACTTGGAGAAGTGCATTGCTTTGTAAGAGTATTTGTTTGGCATTCTGTTATCTCATCAGAGACTTTATTTATGTTTATTTTTGGGCTCGCAGCCAGTCTGAACCGAGAACTGATAAAGTGAGTTCCTTTTACGTTTGTCTGCCTGTCGTCTGTTTAACGAGCGGAGAAGGGGGGACAGAACAGGTATTTATTGCAGAGTCACCCCTTTGTGGTGGCACCATGTTGTTCCCAACTAGCTAAAAGGTAGAGTTTCTTTCTGAAGTCCTAAGACATATTTAATCATTTACTTTCTCCTTGTCCCTCTCCACAGGTGTTTATGGCGTTACATTAATTAAGAGACTTCTTGTAAAATTGCAAAATTGAGTCCGCTGTCTCTCTCAATTCCATTTCCGATCTATAGTCAAGCCATATTTTCTTATGGGCCATTTTAATAAATAAAAAGAAATGAGATGAACAGATTAAAGCATAAAATTAGATACTGCAGAACAAAGAAACCAGCAAATTAACGTGGAGATTTCTCCCTCAACCTATTTATCGGAGCCCTGAAGTTCTTGATGAATAATTTCCAAATGCCATTAACAGCTGTGAAATTGGTGTCATTCTTAAAGGTTAAAATAAAAACCCAACTTCTCAGCTGAGCTGCCAAACATTTCTTTGTCAGATCCCCATCAGAGTCCCAAATCAGTGATATTCTTTCATCCTTTTATGTAAGTATATTATTTTGAGGTGATGGTAGCACAAACACCACCGTATGCATACTTTTCCCAAAACTATTTTTTTCTCAAAATGGGGGGGACGACAATGACGACTAATGGATGTTGTAATTTCTCCCTTTCTTTTCTTTTACTCTATAGAAAATTAGGGAAGATCTCTTCTGAAACATTTCTCGGAGCTCCCCTCATTCTAGAATATAGAATAACAGAGTTGGAAGGGACTTTGGAGGTCTTCTAGTCCAACCCCCTGCTTAGGCAGGAAACCCTACACCACTTCAGACAAATGGTTATCCAACTTCTTCTTAAAAACTCCCAGTGTTGGAGCATTTGCAACTTCTGGAGGCAAGCTGTTCCACTGATTGATTGTTCTAACTGTCAGGACATTTCTCCTCAGTTCTAAGTTGCTTCTCGCCTTGATTAGTTTCCACGCATTGCTTCTTGTCCTGCCCTCAGGTGCTTTGGAGTCAATAGCTTGACTCCCTCTTCTTTGTGGCAACCTCTGAGATATTGGAACACTGCTGCCATGTTATCCCTAGTCCTTTTTTTCATTAAACTAGACATAGCCAGTTCCTGCAACTGTTCTTCATAGATTTTAGCCTCCAGTCCCCTGGAACTTTATCTGTATTGCAAGGGTACATTAACAGAATCTTGCAAGATTGAAAACATTTTTCCGCTCCTTTACTTTTTACTCAGTAGAAAATTAGGGAGAGTCTCTTTTGAAATGCTTCCCACACCTCCTCTCCTTCTGTGTGATAAGATATTCTTTATATGTTGGTTTTCCAGTCTTCAGGTCTTCCATCTTTCCTCCAAGGTCATTCTCACATACCATTATAACCAGAAGGAGAGGATAAGAAATGCAGGGCTGAAACAGGCATTTTTAGGTGAACAAGTTATATAATAACATATAGCCATGTGTGAACTGATAGAAGAGAATATTTGTTGCTCAGGGTTGAATAAATATAGAGAGTATATCCTTGATACTCTCTGAGCTTGGTTGATTTGTTACAGATATTTTATTACCAAGCTAGGTAATATCATCAGTGCTAGTAAAGAAGTAGGGTTCGCTGTCATTTTATATACTAATGGCTTGCCCTGTCAGTGTGGGTTATGGTTTCTTGACATGGTGATTCCTTTCTATGGATGAATTCTAATGCACTTATTTTTTTAAATTTTGCACCAAGGAGTGAGCTAAGAACCTGAGCTGGACTGAAAAGTGTTGGAGATTAGAAAGAATGTCGTGAAGATTAGGCTAATCTCTGGGGACAAGGATGTCAAAGGATTGCAGATAACACACGACTCTCCAGGTTTTCTTTCTCTCTGTTAGCTGAGGTAACATATAGAAATTAAAGCTAACCTGGATGCTAATCATCCTAATTAAAATTTTGTAAAATATGCTAAACTAAAAATGGTTGTGGCCATTAATGAAGTAGTGAGAAGCGAGGGGAGCCGAATGTCAACTTGCAAAGCATCCCTGGCCTGCTCTTGAATTGCTATAGGCAAGAGGGGGGTGGAACTGATGGAGAAGCACAACAGCCACAACCAGAAGCACATTCCACACATACCTTTCTCAAGGCTGTATCCCAGGTTACCTGCAACAACCAGAGGGGCATGATCTCTACAGCCCGTGAAAGTGCTCCATTGGAGAATGTGATTTATGACACCCCCTGGGGGGAGGGGGAGAAACAGGGTCATAATTGGGCCATAGATTATGTGGGGTCAGAGCTGGCTTCTCTTGGGTATGTGCTGACATGTTGCTTCTAATAAATAACTGGATTTTTTTAAAACTTGAGTCGAGGCCCATGATTTAATTGGAACCCTGACAGCATGCATCATGGAAATTTGAGCTCTTTTGGAAGATAGTTGGGAGACATAAAAGATGGAATTGGCTCCTTTGTTTCTGCAAGTCCCTTGGCAGAGGGACTGTCATCATACCTTTCTTTTAAAAAAAATGGTAGAAATGTTTGTCTTCTCTACCTTAGACTACTCTGAAGACTGCAAAACAGGGTCCTCCTGTAACTATAAACTCAGTGGTGGGTTTCCATATTTTTTACTACTGGTTCGCTTGTGTGTGTATGCTCTTGCGCACACGTGAGACACTTCTGCACATGCGCAGAAGCATCTGGGTGGGTGGGCAGAGCCTCCTGCTGCCCCCACTACCTGTTCACCCAATCCGAGCTGAACCAAGGGCAACTCACCTCTGTGTAAAACCCCTAGTTCTAAGTGAATCCTGAAATGTTAGTGTCTATCACAAGCAAAACATCTAATGGATATAATAGAAAAGGAAAAGAGAAAGAAGAGGAAAGAGAAGATCAAGCATTGAGACAGTAATTCCATTTTTGGCCGATAGATAGGGCCAAGTCTATTTTAAGGAGTTTTATTTTGCAAGAGGTGTAGGAAATAGTTCATCTGTCGCAGCTGCTTCTCCAATAAATGCCTGCAGTTGGTCCTCTCTTTGCTATGTCACTATATTGTTTTTGGAAGCAGCAAGGTTTATACTTCCAGAAGTTCAGGCTCTCCTAAAGCGTGCTTCTTTTTGCTCTCCAGCTTCAAAGCAGCATCACAAATGTGTGATGTTCTGTCCCAAAGCTGCTTTTTCCAAAGGCGACTGGACTTTCCTGGTTTTTTCCTTGAAAATGTTTTGCTTCTCATCCAAGAAGCTTCTTCAGTTCTGACTTCAAGGAAAAACAAAGGAAGTCCAGTTGCCTTTTGAAAAATAAAAAAGCACCTTTGGGACAAGCATGACCTGGATGGCTGAGAATCTCCATAGACATGTGTGATGACTGATTAAATCTCGTTTTTGTTTGATTGCTATCCTGTGTTTTCAAACCCAGATTGTTATCTAGCTGAAAGCAGCGCCTTTCTCATATAAGATTCTTGTGAAAATGCCAGTTTTTGCAGAAACAAACTTCCGTAGACAGAAATATGTCATTGCACTATAAGAATGGTTTTTAAAATTATCCAAATACTAGCTCCTCAAACACTTTAGGACAGTGGTCACCAACTGGTGGTCCATGGGAAAATTTGGGTGGTCCGCAGAAAAATTATTTGCATTTTTTATATTGCACTAAATCAGAGGTCCTCAAATTACGCCCCCCGGGATGGATACGTGCGATGAATGCTTGTGTTGCTGCAGAGAGTCTCCCCCTTTGGGGTCTTTTTGTGCTGTTCAGAGGGGGGCAGAAATTCCAACTTGGGGTCTGCTTCAGCCTCCTGGTGAGGTGCTTTGGGCGAAGGCTGGAGGGAAACGCTGCTGGCAAAGAGCCGGAGAGCCTCGTTCCAGTGGGACTGCATCATGGCCTGGAACTGGCTGGCCATCTCACCCACTGAGCCTCCAGGCATCGGTACCTAGCCCTCTGCTTGGAAAGCCTATGCTCCTAGTCCTCATTGAGGTTCTTCTGCTGAGCCTCCTTCTCAGTCGTCAGATCCAATTTGAACTGAGTTCTTTTGCCAACTCTTTCTCATGGTGGCTGCTTAGCTCCAACAACTGCTACCTGTTGGGGCCCTAAGGAGCCCGGGTGGGCAGGCGAGGAGTGGCTGTGAGGGGGGGGGGGCGAGTAGAAGCTGGCGAGGCATCCCTCGACATGAGTGGCATCAAGTTGGCCACACCCACCCAGTCACATGACCACCTTGCCATGCTCACCCAGCTGGTCATTAGGCAGATCATATTAGTGGTCCGCGGGACTTAAAATTATGAATTTAGTAGTCCTTGAGGTCCGAAAGGTTGGTGACCCCTGCTTTAGAACATCATTCTTTAATTATTTAACTAAATTAGCAATTCGCCCAGCCAACCAATTGAAAGTTTCCCCAGTCAACCTTTAAAACTAGAAAGGGAAAATAAAAAAATAGGTTCCCTTCTCCTCCCACAAAAAAAGATCAAACACCATCAACAGCATCCTTCCCTTTCTCTTCAGTATGAAGAAGGAAGCACTCTTGAGAAAGTTAAGTGGAAGAGATAATGAGAAGAGGTAAAACAGGGGGCCGGGGGGGGGATAGCAGAAAGTCACCATTGGAGGGCATGGAACTATGTAGAACATTTCTTACAAAACAGCCTAGCTAATATTGACTTTGAACAAGTTTTGAATAAATGACTTTTTTCTATGTTTTATAGGAAGGCTTGCAACTCAGCTGATGTGATTCAGACAAAACAAGAAACTGAATTTCAGTGTCCTCAGTGGGAGGATTAATTAAATACAAGGTCATTTTATTGATATCCAAGTGACCTAGACAGAGATAACTTTAGCAGCAAAGGAGAATATTTGTAACTTGGGGTTGAAATGAGAGGTCCTTGGTGCTCTCTGAGCTTGGTGGTTTTCTTCCAGATGTTTCATTACCCAACTAGGTAACATTATCATTACTAGAAAGGAGTGGGGTTACTCTCTGCTTCCATGTTTACTCACACATCCATGAGCACTGACTAACAGTCCGAAGATACTGTATATATAAAACTCCTTAATTGTGCAACACCTAGACAGAGTTCACCATAGTTTCAAGTGGGAGACAGTGAGCATCCTCAATCAAGCTAAGTTCAAAAATTTTAGTGAATTCCTGGAAGCCTGGCACTCAAACAAATCAGCCATCAATTGGCACATAGAGATAAACAATATCTACATACCATTCAAAAGCGATAACAAAAAACTTAAAAGACCACAATCCTGATAGAAGAGAATATTTGCAGCTCAGAGAAAAGAAAAGAAAAAGATCAGAGATGCAACCACGGTTTGCCTTCCTGTAAATACAACAGTGTCCTAAAATTTCATAATAACTTTTTTAGCTGAAAATAAAAGACCACATAAAAATGGAAAGTTATTTTGGTGTGGTAAATTCTTTTGATTGAGGCACAAAGAAGACTACTCAACACACATGCATAGGTTTTGGATTCCATTAGGAGAGATGCAGGCCAAGATTTGATCAGGTGTTTTGATGGGATCATAACCATAAGGGTTACATCGAATTGGGTCACCCTTTCAAGTCATGGCATTGAATGACATGGGAAATTCCAAACCTTTTGACCATATTTGGACTTATAACTGCTGTGAAGGATATCAGAGACCATTTCTTTATATTTTCTTCCTTTCTTTTCTATTTTTGTTTGCAAACATCTTTTTTTTAACGGACTTAACTCAACCACTGTGATTCAACCATTCAAGGAAAGCAGATTAAACTTTTCAATGTGTTTGGTTTCAAGACAAAGTTTGGCAAGACCAACATCTAAATCCTTTTGCTCCTCTTTTTCATGCCAGCTTGATGTGATAGACAACTTGCTTTCTTCTTCTGTGCTGCAAGTCTGACTGTTGTGGCCCACAGGTGGCCAGTGGATCTGGCAGCAGATTCGGACAGCGAGGAGGCTGGGAAGGAACATGGACCAGTCCTGGAGTCTAGGAAAGGTTCTGATGAGGGCTCTGCGTCGGAGGCAGAGAGAGGGCCAGGGCCGTCTAACAGTTATCAGCTGTCTTTGGAGTCGGAGATCAGTGGGACAGAAGAACAGCTGGAACCTGTCCCGATGTGCGCATGCACAGAGCTGCCAGGAGAAGGGAACAGCTAAGGAACAAGGGCTGACTTGGGAGTAAGGCCACAGGTGGACGATGAATGGCCCCTCCCATATGGAATAAAGAGGAGCAAAAGGGGAGGGGAATTTGCAGGAGACAATTAGTTCAATTCATTAGAGTGAAGATCTGTTCCTGACTTCTTGCCAAGTACTTGCTGCTACAGCGTGGCGTTTGGAAGATATCGGCCTGGCAGCTTTCCAAGCCTGATAAAGGTCTGTAGTTGTGAAATCTCATGGAAGATTGTTTGCCGGGACTTTACTGGAGAGGAAATCCCTTTAACCTAAATAAAAGAGGTTTTATCAGGACGAGGAGTCAGCTTCAGAGTCAGAGGCCTAGGTCAGAACATTCACTTCCAATCATCTCTTGTTTAGATAACGGTTAAAATAGTGTCATAATTATAATGTATTATTAAATTTGTACACCAGTAGAGCCAGTTTGGTTTAATAATTAAGGCACCAGGAGACTGTAAATTCCAGTTCCAGCATGAAAGCCAGCTGAGTGGCTTTGGGCCAGTCACATTCTCTTAGCCCACAATTCATCAGCCAACTCATGTCACAATCAATGGATCAACACTTGATTGATTTAAAACATGGATCCTCCAGTGTGGGAGAATATTAAGAAGAAAATAATAATTAAAATTGTGTACCACCCAATCCCCAAAAAACTGGGCAGTTCAGCATCAGAACAACAGAATAACAAAGTTGGAAGGGCCTTTGGAGGTCTTCCAGTCCAACCCCTGCTCAGGCAGGAAATCCTATACCATTTCGTACAAATGGCTATCCAACGTCTTCTTAAAAACCTCCAGTGTTGCAGCACCCACAACTTCTGGAGGGAAGTCATTCCACTGATTAATTGTTTTCACTGTCAGGAAATTTCTCCTTAGTTCCAGATTGATTCTCTCCTTGATTACTTTCGGATTGTTCTCCTCAAATTGTTGGAAGAAATGTCCTCTGGCTTCAGTTGCAAGTGGGGAAAAAGACACTGGAAACATGGAGGCCGCTTGGAAAGATGGTTTTAATGTGGACAGGACCACATGGTTTGAGGTCCTGGGGGAAAAGGGGATAACATGCCTCAAAGATGTTGAAGAAGGAAAAAAAGGGCTGCCTTGCTAAGAGTCCCTGGGTTTTACACCCTCTGTTGGGCCCTGCCCCAAGGCCTCCTGCTCCTGTGCAAGAAATGCACTCTGATTGGCTGTCAGACTCCCAGGGGGTGTTTTTTTTTTTAGCTAACTTTGTAGGCTGTCCTTAGACCTAAGCTTGTTTGTCTTGCTGGCTGATGTAATTTTCCCAGGTGCCTTGTGGTGAGTTTCTGTTTGCTAGATGGGTCTGCCTGAAAGGGGTAGATCTTTGTTATGTAGAATAGACTGGTTCGGGCCTTAATGGCCCATGGACAAAGGTGTGTGTGTGTGTGGGGGGAGAAACAGAGTTTCTGCCTCCCTTTTAGAGGAAATATTCTGCCCTTTCATATTTCCTAAAATATTTCATTTTCTAGGAGAGAGGTGGGTGCTAACTTCCTACAAGATTACATGAGAATGATGTGGGTTTAACAGGACAAAAAGATGGTTAGGGATCTGGTTTGTTACGTTTTAAATGAGATCCAGTTTATTGTTGCTTCTATTGATCCAACTCCTTTTTTTGCTTAAAAGCATTCAGAAGTATCTGGTGAGCAAAGGAGGAGAATGAGAAGACATGTCAAGTACTTTTTTCCTGATCATACCTGGAATCCCCCCCAAAAGATTGATATTTTAAATAAAAAAATACCAATTATGAATCAACTTGTAGATGGTTTGTTTCTTATATTGCAAAGTTTTTTTTTTCCAAGTAGAGGCCCGTGTTATTTATTTCAATAAAAGCCTTCTTATAAAGTGGATTGCAGATGAAAATTATTCTTATTACGATTGGTTATAGAGTTGTTATTGATCTTATTTTATTGCAGTTGTGGACTAAGTTCTGCCCAGATTCTCAGCTAGTCCTTCAAACATTCCAATTGCATAAAATCTTTTCCAGGCTATTTAACTTTTGGATTTGCGGTTCTATTTTCTCTCTTCATTTTCAATTAAGAACTAGCCTCCAGGCTACCAGGCTGCTGATTCATTCCTCTATAGTTATACAGCCAGTGGCTCATGAAGAGTTTGTATTAATCTGATTCCCTAAATAGCTCTCAGCTACATCATAGCCGCGGGAGTGATTTTGCTTCCAAAAATCAAAAAAAGTTGATTCCCTTGAGCTTCCAAAAGTCACTTGGAGCCTCATCAGAGGAACTTCATCCAGAGTTCAAAAGGAAAAACAAAAAGCTGGATGGTTACGTCTTGAAAATGGGCAGAGGTCCTGAATGAAAACCCACTGAAGGCCACAGGATCCTTGCTAATATTAAGGATTTGGAATTCAAAGTGTAAAAATTGCTTTCAGACTGAAAGTAAGCAGGGAAAGACATATGCCAGTGCTTTGAGTTACAAGGAGAAATTACGGCCTGCTATGGTTTTCCCGTTTTTTCTGCTATGATTTTCCCAGTTGCAATGTTTGGCTGTGAAAGTTGGACCATAAGAAAGGCTGAGCACCAAAGAATTGAGGCCTTTGGACTCTGGTGCTGGAGAAGACTATCGCAAGTCCCTTGGACTGCAAGGTGATCAAACCAGTCAGTCCTAGCGGACATCAACCCTGACTACTCTTTAGAAAGCCAGACCCTGAAGAGGAAACTCCAATACTTTGGCCACCTGATGGGAAGGAAGGACTCCCTGGAGAAGAGCCTCATGCTGGGAACGATGGAGGGCAAAAGGAGAAGGGGATGACACAAAATGAGGTGGCTGGATGGAGTCACTGAAGCAGTAGGTGTGAGCTTAAATGGGCCCCACAGGATGGTAGAGGACAGGAAGGCCTGGAGGAATGTTGTCCATGGGGTCCCAATGAGTCAGACATTACTTTGCATCTAACAACTACAACAACAACATAAAACCCCATCTTTTGGCTGCCTTCCAGCTGCTGTCATCACCATTGAAGCAACACATGGCTTTCACAATAACTGAGACAGCAGGAGAAATGCTCGGGATACATTTGAACCCTTCAGCCTCAACAAAGAGTGACAATGAATTTTCACATACATGATACATTTGTCCAAACACTATTGCAATATCTTGGCTGGACAATGTTGAACAGGGATTCTGTTTCGGATGTTGTTTTTCCATGCAGCTTCTGATCATCCATGTAAAGGGATAGCCTGGCAGATGTTTTTGATATTTGGTAGCCATGTCCTGACTCTGATAAGACAGAGGGACTGACCCCAAAAGCAACCCAGTGGATTTTGTGCTTCAGAACTCCTTGTTCTGGTTCCTTGCCTGACTATACCAGCTATCTCAAATACACCAAACCACAGCATCTTTACACTGGATTGAATGCTGGGAACTGAGCAGTGGCTCAGTGGCTAAGATGCTGAGCTAGTCAATCAGAAAAGTCAGCAGTTCAGCAGTTCGAATCCCTAGCACTGTGTAACAGAGTGGGTTCCTGTTACTTGTCCCAGCTTCTGCCAATCTAGCAGTTCGAAAGCATGTAAAAATGCAAGTAGGAAAATAGGGACCACCTTTGGTGGGAAGATAACAGCATTCCATGCACCTTCAGCATTTAGTCATGCCGGCCACATGACCATGGAGACATCTTTGGACAGTGCTGGCTCTTTGGCATTCAAACAGAGAAGAGCACTGCCCCCAAGAGTGGGGAATGACTAGGGGAACCTTTACCTAGAATGAATGAGCTGGAAGGCATCTTGCAGATCTTCTGGTCCAGCCCCCTTAGATGAGACCAATTTCTGATATCCATATTTATTTATTTATTTATTTATTTATTTATTTATTTATTTATTTATTTATTTATTTATTTATTTATTTATTCATTCATTCATTCATTCATTCATTCATTCATTCATTCATTCATTCATTCATTCATTCATTCATCCATCCATCCATCCATCCATCCATCCATCCATCCATCCATCCATCCATCCATCCAGCTCACTCACAGTGGCTCCGGATGGCTTACAGAAGTTCTAGCTCTTTTATTTATAATTTAATTTATATATACCAATAGCACCAGTGACATGTGGTGAGGTTTATGGCTGGTGAGGCACTGGCACAGTGGTGGGTTTCAAATTTTTTTAGACTTGTGGACTTCAACTCCCAGAATTCCACAGCCAGGCATGCTCAGTTCCAATTTAAAGTGAGAGCATTTGTTTTTCTCCTTTGTGAAAAAGTTTCCATCATTCTTTTTCTTCTCCCTCCCCCTCCTTCCTCCCTCTCTCCCTCCCTCCCCCCTCTCTCAAACAGACACACGCATACCGAGAAGTCTCCACCATTGCAAATGCAGCCTGCTGTCTGGGTAGGAAATGCCTGAAACGCAATAAAGTCCACCCACCCACTCACCTCCTACTTGCAGGCTGGGGTGAGAGAAGAGGCAGAGAAGCTGGAGGGGAGCCAATCTGAGCCTTTGATTGCAGGCAGAGCCACGTTGCCTTTTCAAACTTGTAATCAGTGAAACTGGGCTTATATAGTTTATCCAGGTGTGTGTGTGTGTGTGTATGTGTGTTTGAAAAGGCAACATGGCTCTGCCTGCAATCAAACTACACTTGGGGAGGGATCTACACTTGAGGATGAAGTTTAAATTCTTCCCCCTTCTATCCAACCCACACATACCTTTTCCAGCTGTTTCAGAGAGGATTTCAACTCTGCTCTTGCCTGTCATCATGAAAAGAAAAAAATGTAAAAGGAAAAAGGCAAGAGCTGAGGTCAGGCTGAGCTAGTTGCTGCCAGAGTCACCGTGGATGACTCTGCTTAACTGTTTAAAAAAGCCTCTAAAAAAGCGCCCTCTACAGAAAGAGGCAGGAGAATGACGTGCCTCACCTACATCAGGACTTTTTAGGCTTTTAACCCTTGCTTAACTCTGCTCAAGTGATCATAAAATGCCTAAAGTCAGACTAGATGAGGCACATCATTCTCCTGCCTCCTCCTGCCTCCACCTATAGAGAGTTTAGAGGCTTTTTAAAACAGTTAAGCACTAAGCAGAGTCATCCACGGTGACTCTGGCAGCAACTAGCTCAGCCTGACCTCAGCTCTTGCCTTTTTCCTTTTACATTTTTTTTCTTTTCATGATGACAGTGGTGAGGCTCTGCCTCCCCTGCCTCCCCTGACTGCACGTTCCTGAATAGCACTTAGACTTATATACTGCTTCATAGTGCTTTACAGCCGTCTCTAAGTAGTTTACAGAGTCAGCATATTGCCCACAACAATCTGGGTCCTCATTTTACCCACCTCGGAAAGATGGAAGGCTGAGTCAACCTTGAGCCGGTCAGGATCAAACTTCCTGGCTGTGGGCAGAGTTAGCCTGCAACACAGCACTTTAACCACTGCACCAACATGGCTTCCTTCCTTCCTTCCCAAGCAATAGCACTTAGACATATATACATTTCACAGTGCTTTACAGCCGTCTCTAAGTGGTTTACAGAGTCAGCCTCTTGCCCCCATAATCTGGGTCCTCATTTTACCTGTCTCGGAAGGATGGAAGGCTGAGTCAACCTTGAACCAGTCAGAATCGAACTTCCTGGATGTGAGCAGAGTTAGTCTGCAATACAGCACTTTAATCACTGCACCAACACAGCTTCCTTCCTTCCTTTTCATTGTCTTCCTTCCTTTTCATTGTCTTCCTTCCTTCCTTCTTTCTTCTTTCCTTCCTTCCTTCCTTCCTTCCTTCCTTCCTTCCTTCCTTCCGTCCTTCCTTCAATCCATCCATCCATCCATCCCAAGCAATAGCACTTAGACTTACATAATGCTTCATAGTGCTTTTACAGCCCTCTCTTAGCAGTTTACAGAGTCAGATTATTGCTCCCAACAATTTGGGTCCTCATTTTACGCACCTTGGAAGGATGGAAGGCTGAGTCAATCTTGAGCCAGTCAGGATTGAACTGCTGAACTGTAGCCAGCAGTCAGCAGAAGTAGCTTGCAGTAATGCATTCTAACCACTGCATTATATATTATATAATATTATAATTTATGTATATACACTTTCACTACCATGCATGCCTTTGTTAATCACACTCTAGAAGATCAGAGCATTTTCGTTCAGAACTACTGCATATTTCCTCATTTTGAGCTTCACAACTTTTGGTATGTATAAAGTGATAGGTATGTATAGGATATTGCTTGGGAAAAACTAAAAATTTCAGGCAAACATTGAGGTGTAAAAGAGCTATAGCCTCAACAGGAGATAAATCATTGGAAAATGGGCTCAACCCTTTAGGTAAAATGAATGATTCATTCTTTTTTTCTCCTGGCTTGAGTGTGTTGATATACTCAGATTGATATAGGAATCTCTGAATGATGTGACTGCAATTGACTGCAACCCGATTTCAATAGAATAAATAAGAATATCAGTGGGTTACAGAGAAAGTGCTTGTCTGCTATTATGCAATCAACTTTGATTACTTCAGCAAAGTAATTAACTTTGCTAATATATTCCAGACTAGCTGCTAACCCGGTATTGCTTGGGTATTTTTTTATAGGGGGAAAATGTCTGGACCATACATAGTTTCTAATTTTGGATTTTTCCCCTTACCAGAGGGAGCCCCCTTGTGGAGTACCGTGAAGCCACTACCATGGAAATTCCATGGGCTGTACAGTAGAAGCCATTTTATGGCACAACAGGCTGTATCTTAACAGAACACCCCCCCAAGGGGTTTTAGGGGTGTCTTACCCTCACAGTATTTTTCTCCAGCGAGTAAGTCATCTGTGTACCAAGTTTGCTTGATATTGCTCAAGGCATTCCAAAGTTATGTTGGAACACACACACACACACACACACACACACACACACACACACACACACACACACACAGAGCCATTTATATATATATATATAAATTAGATATTCATTAGTCTTTATCACAAATCGGGCTAAGAACTTGTCTTCTCTTTCCCAGCCTCTGGCAAACAGCCTCTTTCTTGTCTGATAGCCTTCCTGACAATTTGGCCAATTGAAGGAGAGGAAATTGGATCTTCTTTGTGTATTGTCATCAACCTGAAACCAGTTGTTACAAGCAAGGGAAACTTTTTTCTCTGGCTCACTGGTTAGAAAGTCGTGGAAAAAAGTGTGGGGTGGGTGGTCATATAATCCTTCCTTCCAACCAGGCCAAGGCTGTGTGATTCCTACGGCTTTGTCCAATCAAAGTATTAAATATCACGAGCAACCGAGCTTCCAAATACTTTGTTGTTTTTGTTTAGGCAAATCTTTTCATGCACAGCGCATTTCTAAAGGGACAAATGAGAGAGATGCCCTCAGAAGAGAAACCAAGAATGGATGCCTCCTTCATGAATGCCAGGATGGTGGTAATATTTGTTCCTTCCTTGGATGATCTGATGCAACTCCCATCTCGAGAACTGGTAATACTAAGAAAGATTGAAGGCATTTGGTGGGTTCACCTAGCCAGTGCAGTGTCAGAGATAGGAGGACTTTCTTGGTCATCTCTCAGGGCTTCTGCCTTATCCAACTTTTAGTTTTGCATGACAGTGAGGACAATTAGTCAAAGGAACACTTTGCCTCCTGACCTAGGTGTTCCATTGCTGGAGGGTTTTTTTTAAAAAAAAGATTGGACATTTGTTTGGAATACCAAAGGTGCTTTTTCAAGAGGCAACTGGACTTTCTGATTTTTCTTTGAAGACGTTTTGCTTCTCATCCAAGAAGCTCTTTTAGAGCTGAAGGACCTTCTTGGTGAAGCGAAACATCTTCAAAGCAAAACTGGAAAGTCCAGTTGTCTCTTGAAAAAGAATCTTTGGGACAACTATGAACTGGTTGACTCAGAATCTCCATAGACATTTGTCTGGGATGGAATAAAGACTCCTGCTCTGGGCAGGATAAACACCAAGATCCCTTCCAAATTCTATTCCTGTTCCTGTTCCTGTTCCCGTTCCCATTCCCATTCCCATTCCCACTCCACTCCACTCCACTCCACTCCACTCCATTCCATTCCATTCCATTCCATTCCATTCTTCATCTTAATTCTATTCTATTCTATTCTATTCTATTCTATTCTATTCTATTCTATTCTATTCTATTCTATTCTATTCCTTGCTGGCCTCTAATGGTTGCCTAGTTAATTTGTAGCCCTGATTTGGTTGGCCTACCAACCAAATATGCATATATTTTTCCGTAACTTCTTTGCTGATGGACAATGATCACCAGCACGTGAGATTATTGCTTTCCTGCCTGTGGTTTATATAATTAAGGTTTATAAATTCATGTTTGCCCAATGGATCTATTGTCTCTGCTGCCCTATTTAATTCATATGATTATATCAGGGTAGAGGGATGCACTTCTGCCTTATATGAAACCATTATGCTGTTAACATTGCTCATATATAGACAGTGTTTGCATACAGAGAATCTGTCCATATGCCCCAACTCTGGTCAGGAGCACACCTTGTTCTAAGGTGTGGTTAACCCTCTTAAGGCTTGGTTAATTGAGATTTGTCGAACAAACCATTTTGGGGTGGGATCAATTTATCAGAAAGGCTGACACCATAAGACCAAGTAAGTGAGCCACATTGAAGTTTAATGCATTGTAGGAGTTTTGTATCCTCATGAATTTACTTAGGCCCTTGAGTGGGGGGAAAAGAGGCTGTGAATGCTTGCTATTTCCAGTCTGAAAAGGATGGTGTGCAGAAGAGGTGTCTGAGCCAGGACAGCTGAACAATGAAGAGGACAGGCTTGGGTTGATTAAGATAAGTTATATAATTAAACATCTGGAGGCTACATAGTTGCCTGCTCCCTGCCTGTTTGTAACTGTCTCTATGAGCATAAATCCTTTCGTTTTATCTTCTCTGCTTATTCTTAAAGTAAATGCGCAGCCAGATAATCCTAAGGAGCATATCTATATCTGTATCTGTATCTGTATCTGTATCTGTATCTGTATCTGTATCTGTATCTGTATCTGTCTCTGTCTCTGTCTCTGTCTCTGTCTCTGTCTCTGTCTCTGTATCTGTATCTGTATCTGTATCTGTATCTGTATCTGTATCTGTATCTCCATCTCCATCTCCATCTCCATCTCCATCTCCATCTCCATCTCCATCATCTCCATCATCTCCATCATCTCCATCATCTCCATCATCTCCATCATCTCCATATCTATCTATCTATCTATCTATCTATCTATCTATCTATCTATCTATCTATCTATCTATCTATCTATCTATCTATCTATCTATCTATCTATCTAACTATCTATCTATCTATCTATCTATCATCTATCTATCTATCTATCTATCTATCTACTATCTATCTATCTATCTATCTATCTATCTATCTATCTATCTATCTATCTATCTATCTATCTATCAATCATCTATATATATATATATATATATTAGGAGTTTTTACAGCCATAGACCGAATCTTTTTTGATTGATGGCGCTCCAACCTTTGTTAGGAAAATGATGGCGAACCTATGGGATGCGTACTAGAGGCCTCTCTGTGGGCAGGCATGTCATCACCAACTGCTCTTCTCGTTTCTGGTGCCAGCTGATCTTCGTGGGTGCTAGAGCCCTGGAAAACAGCCTGGAAATGGCCTGAAAAGCTCCCTGAAAACAGCCTGAAAATGACTCAAAAACGGCCTGAAAATGGCCAAAAAACAGGCATGCACAAACTGGCCAGCTGGTCTTCGGGTTTCCAATGCTCTGGCGCTTGCTCATGAAAGCACATGCACATGTGTTCCGGTTTGGCCACTCCGGTGGTGGGATTCAGCCAGTTCGCACCTATTCGGGAGAACCGGTTCGTAACTTTCTAGGTAGTTCAGAGAACCGATTGTTGGAAGAAATCTCCTTTTGTTTTTTTCCACTTTACAGGGCTAATCCTGTAAGGAAGGCAGGAAGGAAATATTCTAGTGTTGTTTCTAGCCTAATCTTTATTGACCTGCTTACAGAAACTGCCTCTCCGGTTAACCCTTACTATATTGTAACAGCTAAGGCGAAGCGCCCAACGACCTGAGTGACCTTGAGTTGGCCAAGCCCACCCAGTCACATGACTACTGAGCCCCACCTACCCAGATAGTCATTAGGGCAGAGAACCGGTTGTTAAATTATTTGAATCCCACCACTGGGCCACTCGGTGCTGAAAAGGTTCACCATCACTGCCTTGGAGAGCCTTAATTTCTTATGGTCCCTCCTATTCATATCTCTTCAAATCCTGAAGTTTCTCTTCTCCCCTAACCATTAGTCATCACTTTTTCCCAGAATCAAAGGCTGATTTGAAGAATTTTCACTCCCACATCTTCCTTTCAGAGCCTAGTTAAGAATTATTCCAGGCTGTTGACTAGAAATCCCAACACAAATGTTGTGTTGGAGGTATACAGTGGCTCAACCTTTGGTCTGCAGTATCTGCTAATGATCTATAGATCCCTTGTCTCCTTCAAGAAGAGTTGACCACTTCAACCTTTTCAGCTGTCATCTGAGGTGACATATTGGAAGATGCGCCTTCACCTCTATACTTTGGCAGCCAAAACTCCAGTGGGGGCTTCAGCTGGTTTGTATCGGTTGAGTTGAACTGGATGTTAAGATTCTGCTTAGTTCGGTAAATTGGTAAATCTCACCACTGGCTTCTCCCTGCCTCCATCCTTCCTGCCCCCACTCCCTGCCCCGCCCCTATCTCCCTCCCCTCTTCCTGCCCTGCCCCCTTGCCCCTCTGGGGTTACCATTCAGGGTGGGGAAACTGCAGGATTCTGACTGGGAACTGTGCTGATCAGCTGGCAGGCTGTGAAAGTGTGAATGAGCCTGCAGTGCCGATTAGCTGGGAGGCTGCCAACCCCCTGCAGTCCAAAAGACCATGTGACTTCCAGTTTTAAAAAAAGTTCACTCAGACCTTCCAATGTCGCAAGTTCTTTTTTCCCACCAAGAAGTTGGAAGGTCTGACTGAACTTTTTTTAAAACTGGAAGTCACATGGTCTTCTTTTAGTGGGCAAGGCTAGGATTTTTTTTTAATCCAAGAAATGCCTTCTCTTATTGCCACATTTTAGTTCTTTCCTGCTTTATCCTATATTCTATAGTCTTGGCTATGAGTTCTTCATTCTTTTTTTTGCCCTCAATGTACAGAATACAGAGTTGGATGGGACCTTGGCAGTGTCCTAGTCCAACCCTCTGCTCAAGCAGGAGACCCTATAACCAGGGGTATCAAACTAGATTTATTGAGGGCCGTGTCAGGGTTGTGTTTGACTTCAGGAGGTAAGGGGGCGTGGCCAGCTCGATATCACTCATGTCAGAGGTGCCTGCAGTGGCCCAAGTGCTCCACCAGTGAAAATGGGCTCCCAAGCTCCGTTTTCAGCTGGGACAGCCTCCTGCAACCCTCCACCAGCAAAAATGGAGCTTGGGAGGGCTGCTCACAGCCCTCCTGAGCTCCATTTTTGTTGGCAGAGGCACCACGGGCTGGTCCATTACTGTTTCCAGGGCAGCCCCATGGGCCAGATCTAAGTACCTTGTGGGCCAGATCCAGCTTCCAGGCCTTGAGTTTGACACCCCTGCCTTATACCATTCCAGACAAAGGACTATCTCTTCTTAAAAACATCCAATGTTGGAGCACCCACAAGCCGTTCCATTGAGTAATTGTTCTCACTGGCAGGAAATTTCTCCTTAGTTCTAGGTTGCGTCTCTCCTTGATAAATTTCCATCTGTTACTACTTGTTCTGCCCTCAGGTGCTTTGGAGAATTCCTCTCTTCTCTGTGACAGCCCTTCAAATGTTTGAACATTATTATCACGACACCCCACTTTTTAAACTTCTGTTTCTTGTGCTCATGTGTATCCTGTAGTACAGGATTATCTGCAGTTCAAAGTGAAAATTGTGGTGCACATCAATGAGAATTTGCAATAGATTTTGCTCTCTAATGAAGGTAGGGCCTTGGTAACCGTGTTTCCCTGAAAATAAGACAGGATCTTATTTTCTGTTGACCCACAAAATAAGTGCTTGGCCTTATTTTGGGGGAGGTCTTATTATTTTTGAGGTGCAGGAGGTGGTGAGCGTGGTCACCTCATGGTTACTGCTGTGTTGCAATATTTTGAGGGAGGGCTTATTTTCAGGGGAGGGCTTATTTTACCGCATGCCCTCAAAAGTCCGATTGGGCTTATTATCCATGGAGGTCTTATTTTCAGGGAAACAGGATACATCAATAGCTATGAAGCCTGTATTTTTCAAACTATTGTTCTATCTTCTGAGACCACAGCTTCACTTCAATCCTTAGATTAAACTTCTCATTTCTACCATCTTTGATATTGGATTTCCTTTTGTACAAATTTACCATGGCTTGTGCATTTTGACGCTTTCTGGTCATAAGGTGGTGCTGGAGAGCAGATTGCAAAATTGTTCCAATTAGTGCCTTTTACTCTTTGTGGAATTCAGATCTAGCCTGCAGATAAGAGGAATTCTTTTTGGGTTTTTTAAGAGAAACACACTTTGGATTTTTAAAAAAATCAAATTTCAAGTGGCCAGCCATGCTTCAGTTCTGGGAGTTGAAGTCTACAAGTCTTAAAGTTGTTGAGGTTGAACACCCCTGTTCTAGATGATACAAATAACTGAAATGATGCCCTTCAAACTGTGAATTTTGTTTGTGGAACAGAGTCATTTGACACATGGAGTCCAACCAATTCAGAGTTTTGATTAATAAATGTAAAAGCCTTTGCAGATGGTTGAATCTGTTCAATTCAGGGATTGAGCCGGAGTCTTTAAATGATTTCATAAAAGCAATTTAATTAGGAGATTTAATACAATGGGACTTGGAATCATTACGTTTCAAACTTTCAGCAGCTTTAGAATTTTATAAGAGGTGGTTTAATATCTGTATCTTCCGCTGTATCTGTTATCATGTAGTGAATTAGCAGTACGTAGTCTGGCGTTATGCTCAGAACAAAGGCACTAAATTATGTTTTAATGAGCCATGGTGGTGCAGTGGTTAGAGTGCAGTACTGCAGGCTACTTCTGCTGACTGCCAGTTGCCTGCAATTTGGCAGATCAAATCTCACCAGGCTCAAGGTTGACTCAGTCTTCCATCCTTCCGAGGTGGGTGAAATGAGGGCCCAAATTGTTGGGGGCCATAAGCTGACTCTGTAAACTGTTTAGAGAGGGCTGGAAAGCACTGTGAAATGGTATATAAGTCTAAGTGCTATTGCTAATGATGTGATTTGTGCAACATGCTAAGACTATAGCTGGCCTTTCACCAACACAATGAACTATAGCCTATGAAATTAAAAATTTGTCCAATTTTTAATAGGTAGTCATTTAGCAACCAAAGTTACAACAGCATCAAAACAAGTGACTTACGATTCTCCTCACATTTACGACCATTGCAGCATCCTCACCATCATGTCACCAAAATTCAGATGTTTGGCAAATAACATGTATTTACCAGGATTGCAGCATCCTGGGGTAGTGTGATCTTTGCAATCTTCCCAGCTGCCTTTCAACTAGCACAATCGATGGGGAAAAGCTGGATTTGCTTAATAACCCTGTGATTTGTGTAACAACTACATTGATTTCCTTAATAACCATGGCCAAAAAGAATGTAAAATTGGCTGGCACTCCAGTTAACAACTGCCTTAGTTAGCATGGGAAATTGTAGTCTCAGGTACAGTTGTAAGTCAAAGACTACTTGTATGGCTGGGTCAATCCTGCCATTATATATACAAAAGCCAAATATCACTCATTCACCAGGAAATCTCCAGAACCGTAAAGCCTACAAACTTGAAATTTGGCACCTATGTTCCTCTTGGCTTCTGGGTGCTCACTAAGAAAGGGTTTTTCAAAATGACCATCAGATCATTAGCACTTCTTATACAACAATTAACACGCTCTGATGCTAATGAGTTCTACTCACCCTCCCTACCTGAAAAGAATTCTGTTCCAACTGCCAGTTGCCTTATATTAATACGCTCTGATGCCAAGGAGTTAGACATTCTACTCCCACTCCCCATCTATAAAGAATTCTGTTCCAACTGCCAGTTGACTCACATTCCGTTACCTCAGTTCAAACTGGCAGATGTTCCACTCCTTCCCTCAGGAGCACTTTGGGGCTCTTTACAGTACTAAATGTCGGTACCGCACCAACATGTCTATGCCTTCCACCTATGGAACTGCTTCCGGACTCAAGGCGGTGGGTGCAATATTCCTTTATGTATTTCAATCACCGACCACCACTGAGCCAATGGATTGAACTGGAGTGAACCAGATTTCTCCTGCATTGCCCAATCACATAGTTTCGTCATAAAGCATGGGTATCCAGCTAGTATCGTATATAATGCGATGCTGTTGATTTTTAGCAAACAGCCTGGGTAGATCATCCTTGTTTAATTTGCAGTCATCCTTGTTTAATTTGCTGGTTTGGGACTCCTTGAGTTCCTTGGTATTCCCCTCTACATGAAGGTGACCTACGTGAGACTGTGAAAGATTTAATGATGGCATTTCTGTCTCTAGACAGGCTGATAAACTCAGAATCGTGGCCCCTCCACATTAAAGGCAACTGCAAAGGTCAAGGCTTTGGTAGACTACCCTTGGCAGCTTTTCTATGTTGTGGAAACTGGGTGGGGTCTCAATTGACTCCAGCCCATGCATGCAAAGCATAAATCCAGCTCCTTCTAATTTTGAACTATCAAGAGTTTTCCAAAACTACCATGGAAACATTTGACACTTAAAAAATAGGAAAGCGACTGAAAGCTTGTTTGGAAATGTGGTCAGCGCTGATAGCATATTTGGACATTCCTCTATTTCTTTTTCTCTTTCTGTCCCCAAGAATCCTTGCGATCAACTGGAAGTTTCGAAAAGACCTGGGATTTGAGGGATTTGATGGCTCTTTTGCAACAGGGCCAATGCGTTCCTTACCACGTGCCTTATTCCAACTATCCAGCGCAGTTGCTTATTCAACTTGGAATGAGCAGAGAGTGTTGTTTACTTTTTATTTACATATTTATTGTTTTATTTATTATGCCTGTGGAAGAATTTTGCCGAAGGCAAACAGATTGTTTGTCCTTTTTATTTTAATCAAGGGTGGCAAGCAAAGGAAAGGAAAGCTTTAAGTTCTTGAGAAGGGAGGATAATGCAATGGAATAGACAGTTTCTTCATGGGAGATCAACTCAAAGACTGGGGACCCTCCTGATATTACCAACAGCTATCTCCACAATTTCAGCATAATATTCTCTCTCCTCCCTCCCTCTCCATCCATTTCTGTCTGTCTGTCTGTCTGTCTATCTATCATCTATCTATCTATCTATCTATCATCTATCTATCTATCTATCTATCTATCTATCTATCTATCTATCTATCTATCTATCTATCTATCTATCTATCTATCTATCTACCTACCTACCTACCTACCTACCTACCTACCTACCTATCTATCTATCTATCTATCTATCTATCTATCTATCTATCTATCTATCATTTATCTACTCATCCATCCATCCATCCATCCATCCTTACCTACCTATCTACCCATCCACCCATTTATATCTGTGTCTGTCTGTCTGTCTGTCTGTCTGTCTGTCTGTCTATCTATCTATCTATCTATCTATCTATCTATCTATCTATCTATCTATCTATCATCTATCTACTCTACCATCCCTCCCTCCCTCCCTCCCTCCATCCATCCCTCCATCCATCCATCCTTTTATGCCTGCCTGCCTGCCTGCCTGCCTGCCTGCCTGCCTGCCTGCCTGCCTCTCTATCTATCTATCTATCTATCTATCTATCTATCTATCTATCTATCTATCTATCTATCTATCTATCTATCAGATCGCACAGACTGGGCCTCCTCCGAATCCCATCTGCCAGTCAATGTCGACTGGCGACTACACGGAGGAGAGCCTTTTCTGTTGCAGCTCCGACCCTGTGGAACGACCTCCCCGTCGAGATCCGTACCCTCACCACCATCCAGACCTTCCGCACAGCCCTTAAGACCTGGCTCTCCCATCAGGCCTGGGGATAGGTTCCCAATTTACCCGCCCGAGTGTTGACTGTTGAATGTAAGTTGTGTTTTATTATTTTATTTTGTTCACATATTGTTTGTCTTTTGGTATTGCACCCCCTTCCCTGCGATTGTAAGCCGCCCTGAGTCCCCTCAGGGAAAAGGGCGGCCTATAAATCTTAATAAAATGTCTAAAAAAAAATGTCTATCTATCTATCTATCTATCTATCTATCTATCTATCTATCTATCTATCTATCTATCTATCTATCTATCTATCTACTCTCCCATCCATCCATCATCCATCCCTACCTATTTAGCTATTTACCTACCTACCCATCCATCCATCCATCCATCCATCCATCCATCCATCCATCCATCCATCCATCCAATTTGACTATGTGGCTGCCCATCTTGCCAAATGTGACCCTGGCTAACAAAAATTAATACAATAAATTGGAAATAACAAAAGCAAAAGAAGAAGAACTTAAAATGGTTCCTTCAGAAACACCAACACATGTGGAATCAACTACTCCCATTTTCCCCGCCACCAGGTTTCTAAAAGTCTAGTAGGGTTGAGGACAACCTAACTTTGAGTGATATGCAGTTCCAAAGGGCTGATACCGGGGCTGAAAAGGCACATTTCCTGGATGCTAAACCACTTTCTGGTCTCTAGATGACATTCTATAACAGACAGGATCCAGAGCATGGTCCTTCTGCCAGATCGGGGAGGCTGGCTAGAAACAACTGGAGAAAGTTGGTTCTTCGACGTTTTCTGTGTTGTTTGGAGTACTGGGAATCATAGGTTATGGTTATACAGGATTGTGTATATTATTATGAATAAACACATTTCCATGGATCATTTAATACCCTGAACCATAAACTAACCAAACTGACATACATCAACATACTGTGCTAAGATATCAAAAGTAATCAGGTCAAAGAACCTAGAATCATAAATCTGGAAGGGACTTTGATGGTATTCTAGTCCAACCCACTGCTCAAAGCGGAAGATCTTATATCTGGTCAAATGGTCATCCAGTGTATTTGTGAAAACCTCCAGTGATGGAGCATCCATAACTCCAGGAGGCAAACTACTCCATTGATTAATTGTTCTCACTATCAGAAAATTTCTCCTTAGACTGGATTTCTTTAACAAGCTTCCACCCATTACTTCTTGTCCTTCTCTCAGGTGCCTTGCAGAATACGTCCATTCCCTCTTCCCTGTGACAGACCCCCAAGTACTGGAAGACAGTTATCATGTCACCTGTAGTCCTTCTGTTCATCAGCCTAGGCATACCTAGTTCCCTTAATTGTTCACCATACAGTTTAATCTTCATATCCTTTATTACCTTTGTCACTCTTCTCTGGAAATTTGTTCTCTGCACACTTCCTAGGGCCTCAGCATTTTAATTTTATTTTTGTATTGTGTTGACCAGAAACGTAGAGGTTAGCAGTAACTAAGCATAGCAAACTGGGTGAATGAAGCAGGTTGGTCTCTAAAGGATCGTATTATGTGTGCCATGTGAACAGCGCATAGCAAACTGGGTGAATGAAGCAGGTTGGTCTCTAAAGGATCGTATTAAGTGTGCCATGTGAACAGTGCAGGGCAGAACAACATCTGAAGACACATTACGTTTCCACCCTTGCTCAGTTCGAAGCCTTTATTGTCATTGTTTGTGATGTATGCAACAAAATTGGTTACGCTTTTGAGAAAGCACACTTTTTCTGGAATATAATCCTTACTGGGGTGCCACAAGGTTCCATCTTGGGCCCAGTACCATTCAATATCTTCATAAACGACAGATGAGGGAATAGAAGGGGAACTTACCAAATTTGCAGATAATACTAAGTTGGCAGGAATAGCCAACACCCTAGAAGGTAGGCTCAAGATCCAGATGGATCTTGACAGACTTGAACACTGGGCCCTATCTGACAAAATGAAATTCAATGTAGTAAAATCTTACACTTAGGCAAGAAAAATCATAGACATATAGACTGGGTAAAACCAGGCTTAACAGCAGTAATTGTGAAAGGGATGTTGAAGTCTTAGTGGACAACCAGCTAAATATGAGGTAGTAGTGTGCGGCGGCAGCCAAAAAAGCCAATACAATCCTTGCTGCTCTTAATACATGCAATATTAAATATATATTTTGTTGAACAATTTTTTTCTGATTCTCTACCTAATGGGAAAAGTTCTGCTTCAAGATCTTCCTAACATCTTTTCTAACCACATGTGTATTTTTGCCCCCCCCCTTTTTTTTTTACTTTAACACAAGTCCACCATAGATGGTAACATGTGCCAGATTTCTGGTTACATTTCCAACATTTACTAAACATATTTTTGAACATTTTGGTTAACCCAGCAGGTGGTAGGTGCCATCTATAAACCATTTTACATAAGTTTTCTTTATATAAAGTTGCCATTGTTAGTTAATTAATTAACAGTGGCCACTGATTTCTCAAAATTTTAACTAAAGGTCATGCTAGATGGGGAGTCCACACGAGCACAATGTCTCAAGGCTGGGGAAAGTTATTTTATGCCTGAACTTATATTTAACCTAGATTCACAACTGCTTCTATGACCATGATGGCGAACCCATGGCACGCATGTCAGAGGTGGCACGCAGAGCCCTCTCTGTGGGCAGACTCACTGTCGCCAGCTGCTCTTCTGGTTTCTGGCATGTGCATGTGTGCCAGCCAGCTGGTCTTTGGTTTCTGGTGCTCTGGGCAAGCACACACACACACATGTATTCTGGTTTGGGCACTTGGTGCCGAAAAGATTTGCCATGGCTGTCCTATGATCTTCATGCATTAAAGCAAACAGAAACACAAATTGGTTTACCAAATCTGATCCTTTTCTGAACGTTCTGTGAGTCCATACACTTTTGCATCTTAAATTCATCTTGATCTTGTCTACAGGGATGAAAACGAAGCCACGTGGGTGCATGTATAAATAAAAGTAATATTGGAAGCTATTTATTTAGGAAGTCCCAAAGGTGCTTTTTCAAAAGGCAACTGGACAGGTTTTTTTTCTTTGAGGAGGAAGAAGGCATTTCACTTCACATCCAAGAAGCTTCTGGTAGGATGGGGGGGGGGGCATGGAAGGATTGTATCCCTTTGCATTCATCTGATCATTAGTACTCTGCATGAGAGCTCTTGAGGCCATTTGGGGGTATATCTGTGCTCTTAGGGGTCACCTGAATCAGAGTGATATTGGTTATGAAATCTTCTTGGAATTGTTGTGTGGTAGACTGGAGATAAAGGTAAAGGTTCCCCCCGCACATGAGTGCTAGTTGTTCCCAACTCTAGGGGGTGTTGCTCATCTCCGTTTCAAAGCCGAAGAGCCAGCGCTGTCTGAAGACATCTCTGTGGTCATGTGGCCAGCATGGCTTAACACCGAAGGCGCATGGAATGCTGTTACCATCCCACCAAAGTGGCCCCCATTTTTCTACTTGCATTTTTACATGCTTTCGAACTGCTCGTTTGGCAGAAACTGGGACAAATAATGGGAGCTCACCCCATTATGCAGTGCTAGGGATTCGAACAGCTGAACTGCCGACCTTCTGATAGACAAACTCAGCATCTTAGCCACTGAGCCAACACGTGTGTCTTATTCCTCCCCCTCTTCTATCATAGCTTCTTTTACCCCCACTTTCAAACCAATAGTTCCCTCTATCCAAAATGTGGATTTTGCTGTCTTCATTTGCTGTCTGCATTTGAAAGACAAAAGGTGACTCTGATGAAGCCCAACTGATGAAGCTTCTTAGATGAGAAGCAAAACATTTTCTTCTTCCTCAAGCAAAAACAAAAACAGTCCACTTGCTTTTTTAAAAATCACCCTTTGAAGTAACTATGACCCGGATGACTGCGAATCTCCAGAGTCATACATCCTTAAGGAGAAAACCTGTAATGGAATTTTCCTATACCATGCATGCAGATCAAGTATATTTTGGGCAGGAAATATATACCAGATTTGCAAGAATTGCAAGGAGGAGGAGGTTGTGTCTCACACTTAAACACAACCACCACCGTATATTCAGCAGCACTTTGCCCAGGGAAGCAGCAAAAAATTAAAAGCTGGTTCTTGGTTGTAATATTGCAGCTCTTAGTCGTTTCAATAGGGTTGTGCCATTTGACAATGTCCCACCACATTTCTCCCCACAGTCAGCATCTGGAGTCCATGTGCTTCTTCTAATTGCACCCAGGTTTGAGCATTTGCACTCCTTCTCCGTCTATATGCCATGTGCCGCCGTTTTCCGACTCTCAAGCGTGCCTAAATTATAAAACAAAGTTACAGTTTCTCAGTGGTGCATAAAGTGGTTATTTATAGGCTTAAAAAACAACAAACCCAAGATGGTTATTTATTGCACAAAGACAGTGGAAAATTCTTTGGCTGGGGTAATTCTGCAAAGGATGGTGGGCTGGGGTTGTGTATGTGGTTTTTTTTTGGCTTCAATTAGTCTCATCATCTTTTATTCATTAAGCCCTTAATTTTAATTGATGTGAGTGTGCAGAGAAGACAGTCTCCCTTCCAACCAATGTCAGTGCAACAGATCTACTGCTGCCTTCCCCTCTGAACTATTGATTAAACAAACAAAACAAGCCCTACTAAACTTGTCATTTGGGTTGCCCCAAGTCTTCTGCTACAAACGCAAGTTGATCTTAAATCAAAGCCTGGAGCTGTGGATTTGTGGGTGTCTGTGCCAATGATGGAGTGGGATGAATATGGTGGAAAGATGCTTGTTATTGTCTCTGTCTAGGTCTCCATGGGTGTCTACCATATCTGTGAAGTCAAAGGAATCCTCTTGTGTTTTTCTATGTTACCCATTCTCATCCAGTCTGATGGGGGTCTACGGCAACTT
The DNA here is from genome assembly GCF_051295495.1 of Thamnophis sirtalis. Lineage (NCBI taxonomy): Eukaryota > Metazoa > Chordata > Lepidosauria > Squamata > Natricidae > Thamnophis > Thamnophis sirtalis. Next base: position 78,597,669 of record NW_028261382.1, read on the forward strand.
GCCATGGTTGCGGTGACCAACTCACCACAGTCAACTTACCACAGCCAACTTTCTGAAGCCAATTCATCATGTCTAACTCATCTTGTCCAACTCGCCATGTCCAACTTGTCATTACCCTAATATCAAATAAATAGTCCAATGGAATCATTAAAGAAAGGATGCCAAAGGAGGGACAAAATAAAATGTGAATGACCAAAATTTAAAATATTTTTTAAAATTAAATTTAAATAATTAAATTTAATTGTTGAATTGCTTCTCAGCATGTTGGCTGTGGCGAGTTGTCCCCTTCTGCTCTGATGGAAGGAAGCTTGGTCTCATTTTTCCTGAAATGAGAAGAGAACTTTGGTGAAATTTAAGTTATATATTTACACATATTTGATGAAATGAGGGCTAACAGGTAAATGAGAATCTCCACGGTCTTTCCTAGCAGGGTACAGTCCACTAGACTCAAACACTTTCATTAAATACTTGTTTTCTAGAAAGTAAGAGCAGCCAGGAACTATGAGCAGTAAGGGAGATTTCTCAGTGACGGGAAGTTGCATAAGAAGGAAACATGGCCACCTCTGCTGCTTTCAACATCTCCAGAGAAATTCTCAGGTGCACTTGGAAAAGGAAGCATTTAAGAAATTTCAGAACAAATGGAGCTTAGTATTTAACAATATTCATTTCACCATGATGGTGAAGCTGTGGCACATGGGCCACATGTGTCATGCAGAGCCCTCGCTGCCCAGCTCCATTGTGCATGTGTGCGCACTGGGGGTTCTAGCCAGCATTACTGCCGGTTCACTCATGCACGTGCTTCACATGCATGCACAGTTCAATGGAAATTGTTATGTGCATGCACAGAACTCCAAAAGAATATGGTGGCAGCGGCACCGGGGAACCGGTTCGGGGGCTTGGCGAGCTTGGGTCGCTGACGGTTCTGCAAAGGCTGGCATAACACTACTGGTTCGGTCGAACAGGTCCAAACTAGTAGGAACCCACCTTTGGCACATGCTTCCTGTCGGCCAGCTGGTCTTCTGTTTTCTCCTGTGTGTGCATGGGGGTGGGGCACATGCAGCGGATGTGTGCATGCATGTGCAGGGGGAGGGGTGCTTGTGCAGGCCCCTCACCCATTTTTGCCTTCCAGGTTGGCGCAGGAGGACTTCCAGCACAAAACAGGGCATGGGGGAGAGTGCATGCAGCCTGCCCATGCTCCGTTTCAGGCCTGAAAGGCCTTTTTCATCAACCTGAAAGCCAAAACAGGGTGTGTGGACAACACGCAAGGCCCCCCCCCCCGGTATGCCATTTTGGGTCTAAAAATCCTTCAACACCAACCTGGAAGCCAAAAATGGGTGAGGGAGGCGGGGCACATGTGTGGGGGGTGGGGGAGTGTAGGGGTGTCACATGTGCATGCACAGGGGGCCATGCGTCAGTGATGGGTTGCAGAAAGTATGCCCCGGTACGGGGGTAGTGGAGCCTGCCTGGAGCACCGGGTAACATTCCAGTATGGTGCTCCGGGGGGGGGGGGCACCCACCTGTCTGAGCTCCTTACCTGCCCTTTAAGCTTTTGGTGCTTCTGCGCACGTGCATAGCGCAGACGCAGCCTGCACAACACTCCACCGAGCAGCTGGAGGGTCATGGAGGCTTGTGGAGTCATCGCAGGCAGGTATAATGCATGCACACGCCATGCGCCTGTGCATGCGTGCCACATGCATCCATGTGGGTGACGCCTGGCCCGTTCCAACCATACCGGAACCCACCATTGTCACGCCTGCATTTGTGGGGGGTTCACCACATTGCTTTATTGCTTTCAGCACGCAATGACAAAAAGATTAGCCATCACTGGGCTAACCATTATAATACTCTTGAACCCTAGAGGGAAATCTAAAATGTATGAAAGTGGTTTCAAAATGAAAGTAGTTCCAAAGCAGTTTATAGTACAAAATGAAACTGGTTCCAAAAGAATTACATTCTGAACTTTCTTAGAGTCTTTATGGAAATAAATTTAGCCACTAACTCTGTGAAGGAGGCCACAGAGCAGACTGAAAATGGGAATTGGCAACCTAATATCTGTAAATTACAGTCTAGAGGTAGAGCTAGAAACATCTGACTTCTGGAGTTTTTGTCAGCAGCAAAGCACCATCCGAGCCATTAGGTCATAATCAGAAAATGGAGAAAAGACATTGGCTCTTGACCTAGTTTTTATTTATTTTTATTCTGCCAGATTTGCAACCCACATTTAACCACCTTATTATTGGGCAACTTCCTGAAGCAGGCAATTACATTGAGGAATTTCCTACTCTTCAATCATTTCTCCAGCACCTTTTTACTGTATTGCCCGAGAGCTCTTCCCCACAACTATCTTCCTTGAGTCAGCAAAAAACTACGCTGGCATAATCTGTACAGCCGTGATAGCTAAACTCAGCAACTAACTGGAAAAAGTCCTATTCTGAATGCAGAAGATGTGAAGGAGAGTGACTGGTGGATTACGAGGGCCGTGTTTCTCCTCTCACACCATCACCAAATCAAAACAGATAACTGCTCCCTTTCAGGTCTGTGGAGATTCTCAGTCATCCAGGTCGTAGTTGTCTTAAACATGTTTTTTTCAAAAGGCAGCTGAACTATTCTTTTCCTTGAGGAAGAAGAAGACATTTTGCTTCTCATCCCAAGACGTTTCATCAATTCTGGCATGATGGTGTGGGTGATTAGTTCTGACAGGATGGATCAGGGAGCTGGCTTGGAACCATCATATTTCTTTGCAGTCATCTTGTTGTTAGCACTCTCCCTGAGAGCTCTTGAGGCCCCTTGGAGATTATCTGTGCCCTCAGGGTCACCTGTATCAAAGAGCAAATGAGTGTGGAACCTTCTAGGACCTGCTGGAAGAACTGTGTTCAACCAAACTTGGCACCCAGATTACTTACTCTCTGGAAAAAAAATACCGTGTGGGTAAGACACCCCTAACATCCCTTGGGGTGTGTGCTCTGTTAAGATACAGCCTGTTGTGCCTTAAAATGGATTCTGCTGTACTGCCATAAAATGATTTCTACTGTGCCTTGAGGAACCTTGGAGTCCTAGTGGATGTTCATTTAAACATGAGCCAGGAGTGTGTGGTGACAGCCAAAAAAGCTAATAAAATATTGGGTTGTATAAACAGGCATAAAATCAAAATCACGTGAAGTATTAGTACCACTTTATAAAACCCTAGTCAGACCACACCTGGAATACTGCATCCAGTTTTGGCCACCACATTACAAAAAAAGATGTTGAGATGTTGGAAAAAGTGCAGAGAAGAGCAACTAAGATGAATAAAGGCTTGGAGACTAAAATATATGAAGAATAGTTGCAGGATTTGGGTTTGGCTAATCTAGAGAAAAATGGGACTAGGTGGGACATGATAGCACTATTCCATTATCTGAGAGGCTGCCACAAAGAGAAGGGGGGTCAATTTATTTTCCAAAGCACCAGAGGGTGCTTTGGGAACAATAGATGGAAACTAATCAAGGAGAGAAGCAACCTAATAGTGAGGACAATTAACCAGTGGAACAGCTTGCCTTCAGAAGTTGTGGGATGGTGCTTCATCACTGGAGGTTTTTTTTTTAAAGAGACTGAACAACTACTTTGTCAGGAATAGTATGGGATCTCCTACTTGGGCAGGGGGCTGGAGTAGAAAACCTTCAAGATCCCTTCCAGCTCCGTTCTGATTGACCTGAGCAAGATGAAGAAAGCAAGGGCTATGTGGATTTTGCCAAGGTATTTTGAATGCTAATCTTGGGGTAATTACAGACTCTTGAAAGTTGCAAAAGGATTTCCCAAGCTGATGTATAGTGAATAAATATTTGTAGCCCTGTGTGAGAGATTATGGTGACACTGGGAAAATAATGAAAAGGAGAAAGGGAGGGAGAGGGGGGGAGGGGAAGAGGGAGAGGGGGAGAGGGGGAGAGAAAGAGGGAGGGAAGGAGAGACTGACTGTCAGAGAGAGACTGACCATTAAGTGGAAAATGTAAAAAAGAGAGAGAGAAAAGAAAAGAGAGGATCCATTCAGCAACCAAATCTATTTGAAAGTTAGATATGAGAAACCAGGTGTCAAATAGAGAAACCTCATATACTTTGAGCACATGATCTCAGGAGTGGATTAGAAAAAGCAATTATCTTCAGCAACATTGAGGGACATAGAATAAAGGTGAGGTGGTGTGGATAATGTGGCTAGGATAAGGAAGATTATGGGAATGTCCTTAAAAGACCTACCGTTTATTCATCCTTCAGATATCAAGGGTTGAACATGACCTGACCGACACCCAACTAATCAAAACAACTCACAACAAATGCACACAAGAAAACTTAACCCTGAAGCTTCTTCTGATGTTGCTTTGAAGCAAATCCCGCAATACTTGTGGAATTTGTAGCTAAAGATGCTGGATTTTCTTGCAGTTCTCTTACAAGCACTGCAGTGTGCCTACCAGAGTTGGTATTCAGACGGTTCGGACCAGTTCAGGTGAACCGGTAGTAGCAACAATCAGTTGGTCACACCCACCCACTGTCTGCCCTATCCTGTCCTATATTTCCTTCTTTCTAGCTCAGCTGATTGGTACGGCAGAGTTGGTTTCCACGCCTCCACTGTTCTACTTACCGGGGCTGCCTTGGAAGTTAAGCAGCTGAGTTTCAAATTACTGTAATTTGAATGCTGTGCGCAAAACACGTTAGATGCGTAAACACACTCACCAAACCGGTTGTTAAACTGGTTACCTCCCACCACTGGTGACTACCCGGGTACTTATTATGTGGTGTATTTCAAGAAAGAGTGACCTATCTAGCAGCTGAACGGAAGGAAGCGTTTTAACAGAGAATATGTCCATAGATCGGAGAAGGAGGTGGGCTTTGCTTCATTCCTTCAAATTTCAAGTCTTAGAGCAGAGCAGGGCAGAGGGAAGCAGATTTAAAGAAGGGAGAGAGGCAAGAGAGAGAGGAGAGAGGAGGAGGTGGTGGTAGAGGAGGCGGAGGAGGCTGAGAACCTTTGTGGTGCAATCTGGCACATAATTGCCAATGATAGTATATACCAGGGGTCTCCAACCTTGGCAACTTTAAGACTTGTGGACTTCAACTCCCAGAATTCCTCAGCTGGCTGGAGACCCCTGGTATATACAACAAGCGAGGCACTTGTAGAGTGTCTTGTTTGTGATGAGAGACTCCACAACTGTGATAGGGAGGAATTGGCCAGTTGGATCAATGAAACCATAGGATGTGAGCAAAGAGAGTTGATTTTTAATTTCTTTAGGTTTAGCTTTGCAGAAGGGGTGGGGGTTGAGATAAATCTCTCTCTATAAAAATGGCTGGGTATGTGTGTATGGTGCAGCATCACTCTGGAATGCCTCAAGCAATTTCAACCAAATTTGATACACAGATGCTCTCTGGAAACAAATACTGTGGCGGTAAGACATCCCTAACACCCCTCGGGGTGTGTGTTTGGTTAAGATGCAGCCTGTTGTGCCTTAAACTGGCTTCTACTGTACAGTGCAGTGGATTTGCCATGGTAACTGCTTCACAATACCCCACAAGGGGGCTCTCTCTGGTAAGGGGGGGGGGAAATCCAACATTAGAAATTATGTTTGGTCTGGACATTTCCCCCTTATAAATAAATACCTGGGCAATGCTGGGTTATGAGCACTAGTGAATAATAAGAAATGAAGACAAAATGTTGGAGCCCAGAATGGTCCACCTTTCAGGATCTACCATCTTACCAAGCCATCTCTCAAGAGCTAACTCTCCTCTTCTTCAGGAAAATAGGGAGTATTCGGTGTCCACTAAGCATGTTTTCCTAAGCATTTTTTTTTTAAAAAAATCTGAAAACATTGGGATTCCCAGAAGGTCGTTCATTTTTTTCCTTTTACTGTTTCAACTGACTAAGCATTTGAAGAATGAAGATAATAGAATCCAGCAAGGGTAGGGAATTTTTCCACACAGCCTGGGTGCAGATGATGCTTTATTTTCTGTGTCTTTGGTTGATTCAAAAGAACACAGTGGGTGGATTCACATAACACAGGAGAATTGTGATATGGGGGGAGGGTTTTTTCCAAATATAGTTATTTCTCCCCCCACTTATTATTATTAATTTTTTTTTGAAGTAAAGAGAGTTAAAGGTTACTATAATGTTTCAGGCTTTCTCCTTTTTTGGAGTATTCTACTCCACAAATTTCAAGAAAACAAAAAGCGGGTTTTGCAATGTGCTTGTTTCACATTCAATTTATTTTAATTAAAATAACCCCTTTTTTAAAAAAATGTCTTATTAGGGAAGGATTCACAAAAGGAGATGACCCCAGGTACGTTTATCACCATAGGACAAACTTGGATGTTATGCGAACCATACGTGATACAGAGTAACAGAATTACAATAGAATAACAGAGTTTGAAGGGACCTTGAAGGTCTTCTAGTCCAACCCCCTGCTTAGGCAGGAAACCCTACATCATGTCAGAGAAATGGTTATCCAACATCTTTTTAAAAACTTCCAGTGTTGGAGCATTCACAACCTCTGGAGGCAAGTTGTTCCACTGATTCTAACTGTCAGGAAATTTCTCCTTAGTCCTCTCCTTGATTAGTTTCCATCCGTTTGCTTCTTGTCCTGCCTTCAGGTGCTTTGGAGAATAACTTGACTCCCTTTTCCTTGTGGCGGCCCCTGAGATATTAGGACACTGCTATCATATGTCCCCTAGTCCTTCTTTTCACTAAACTAGACATACCCAGTTCCTGCAACCGTTCTTCATATGTTTCAGCCTCCGGTCCCCTAATCATCTTTGTTGCTCTTCTCTGCACTCTTTCTAGAGACTAACATCCTTTTTACACCGTGGTGACCAAAACTGGATGCAGTATTCCAAGTGTGGCCTTACCAAGGCGTTATAAAGTGGTATTAACCTGATCTTGACTCTCTCCTTTGGTTTATGCATCCTAGAACTGTGTTGGCAATTGCTGCACATGGCTGGCTCATATTTAAATGGTTGTCCACTAAGACTCCAAGATCCTTCTCACAGTTAGTACAATTGAGCAAGGTACCCAGTGTTGAAATTCATTTTTTTCTACTGGTTCTGTGGGTGTGGCTTGGTGAACGCGGCTTGGTGGGCGTGGCAGGGGAAGGATACTGCAAAATCTCTATTCCCTCCACACTCTGGGGTCAACCAGAGGTGGTATTTACCGGTTCTCAGAACTACTCAAAATTTCTGCTACCGGTTCTCCAGAACTGGTCAGAACCTGAATTTCTCCCCTGAAGGTACCACCTATACTGTATCTGTGCATAGGAAAGGACCTTGGAGTTCTTCTAGTAGTCCACCCCTTGCTTAACCCTATAACTATTCCAGACAGATAGCTCTCCAATATCTTCTTAAAAAGCTCCAGTGATGGAGCACCCACAATTTCTGAAGGCAAGCCATTCCATTGATTAATTGTTCTCCCTATCAGGAAATTTCTTCTTACTTCTAGGTTGCTTTTCTCCTTGATTAATTTCCATCCATTGCTTCTTATCCTGCCTTCAGGTGCTTTGGAGAATAGGTTGACTCCCTCTTCTCTTTGACAGCCCCTCAAATATCGGAACACTGCTATCATGCCATCCCTAGTCTTTCACATTGTTAGAATAGACATCCCATGCCCCACAATCATTCAACATATGCTTTCACCTCCAAACCCTTAATCATCTTCGTTGCTCTTCTCTGCACTCTTTCTAGAGACTGAACCAGAAATATATCGCACATGCCTCTATGTCTCAACTCAATGTCCTTTCATGACCTTTCATAAATTCCATGTTAGCATCATGGCCAAACTTCCTCCCGAAGATTGGCCCAGTGACTAAATAGTAGCCACCAGCAACTCAGGAGATCCACATAGGAGTGCAGGAAGTTTTCTCAGCCTTTGCCAGGAATCAACTCCACTCTTGTGATAATATCTCTTCCCCCCCCCCTATTTCCTCTTCCTGACATTGAAATCAAAAGTCAGGAGGTTGCACAGTTGCTCTTGGGATGGACGTTCACATTTGTCTCCTGTTTCCTTTCATGGCAGGCAAAGGTGGGAGAGGTTCTCCACGGAGAATTCAATTTGGCAGAGTTATGTCGGCTTCCAAACTCTCTCCCACACACTGAGTGCATTGCCAGTGGCTCCCAGCCCAATCACCCTGCAATCCCAATTTTGTGTTGGCTTTGATAAGTGCCCCTGTGTGACCAGCAAAGCAACTCTTAGCCAGTTCTCATACAGTATGATTTCCCTTTGCGACTTCTTCAATTGCGTTTATAAGGCAAGGCTCTTTGTGATGCCAAAAGCTACACGGAAGTGGGGGCGTTATAAGTCATAGGAAAATGACTTGCCTTCAAAATCTGACAGTTTTTGTTTTGTTTGTTCTTATTTTTCTAGCCCAGCAATTTGTTTTCCCTTTATTTTAGCACCGGGCTTTGCATCTAAGTAGGTTTTAACACAGAAGTGAAAAAATCATAGGAGATAAACCCTGTTAACAGGAAGGAAGCTACTGATCCAGATTCTAAGATTAGAAACTACATTCCTACCAAAAAGGATGGGATTTAGTCACTACGTGACAGGTTAAAGAGACTTTTCTCAGATAGATTTTCCAAAGTCTGTTGGCAAGAAGTGGGAAAAGCTCCACATAATCACATATCAATTTTAACTACATTTTTTAAAAAAAAAAATTAACTTGTTGATCATCCAACAAAAGTTCAATCATTTTTGCAATGTCTTTAAACGGAATGGAATAGCTGTCCTGGCTGTTACCACCAGAGGCAGCAAAATAAAGTTGAAGAAATATGCAAAGATTATAAGAAAATGATAAAGAATGAAAAAGAAATTAGACATAACTTCAGGGGTGGGTTGCTAAGGGTTTGCATGGATTAGGGCAATCCTCTAGCTAAGGATCTGCCCATTTGGTGAACCTGCAAATCCCACCCCGCCCACACCCCCACTCTCACCCTGTCCCGTCCCAAACCCGTTTGGGATGCCAGGTAAGTACAGGGCCCGTGTGGAGACTCTAGGAGGGCAAAAAACGGGCCTCATGGAAGTTATGGAAGGCCAGAAATGGGCCTGTTTGGGCCCTCCAGTGGGCCTCCGGAGCCCAGGGAGGCTGTTTTTGCCTTCCCGGAGGCTCGAGAAAAGCCTGGGGAGGGCAAAAAATGAGCCTCTTGGAAGTTCTGGAAGTCTGGAACCAGGCATGTTTCTGGTTTCCATAGGGCCTCCAGAGCCTGGGGGAGGCTGTTTTGCCCTCATGGAGGCTCAAGGAAAGGCTCTGGAGTCCAGGGAGGGCAAAAACATCCCCCACTCATGAAGCAGAAGGCCGACAAGGCCAAACCCACCATGGCCACGCCCACCCAGCAACCGTGCAGAGAACCCGTTGCTAATTTTTTAAGGCCACCCCTGCATAACTTCCTTCTCACTTGCTGAACAATGTTTCATTGATTCTCACTTCATAAAGAAGGCTCTCCAATGAAATGTTTAGACACGAACCAGGATATTTTTGAACTGTTATATTTGACACAAAGCTTTCCTCTTAACCACAGAAAGGAAGAGACCGACATAGAATTCATAAGGGAGAAATGAAGGCACTCACTCAGTTCAGTCCTGCAGTGAGTAATAAATGTGTCAGCTAAGTGATACATGGTTTTACATCAATTTCCTTTTTCTGCACCTCCTTCAGACTATGCCTAGATCAATTCATCAAATTTAAATTGACTGAATTCAACCAACTAAAGATTTACAAATCTGTCAGTGACAGATGTGTAGTTCAGTCTGAATTTGGCCCATTTTATTTTCTTGGTTACTACGGGAGTTTTCTGGTCTGGCTTGTATAAAATAGCTTTTAAAATTGTATTAATTTTCATCACTATTCATTGGATGAAGTAAGCTGGAGCTGCTGCAAATATCTCTCCTCCTAGAATGTCTGTTCTTTGCATATATATATATATATATATATATATATATATATATATATAGATAGATAGATAGATAGATAGATAGATAGATAGATAGATGTAGACGTAGACGTAGACGTAGACGTAGACGTAGACGTAGACGTAGACGTAGACGTAGACGTAGACGTAGACGTAGACATAGACATAGATATAGATATAGATATAGATATAGATAGCATTTCCTCCTAAAGTAACTAGCAAATCTCTTTTGTGGTACAAACATATTTCTGGGTAATTGAGGCTTTTTTAATATCTGTTTTTCTATCGTCTGTCCCCTTTAATTTGATCAGACATTATCCTTGCATAATCAAAACTAGACTGAAGGCTACACAATTGTCCCAGGTGGGTTGCTACTGGTTTGCACTGATTCGGGTGAATTGGTAGTGGACATTGGGACTGGGTCACCGAATTGATAGGGACGGCTGGCTGGCCACACCCCAGAACTGGTTCCCCAGTCACTTATGCTGTTACTGGCATGTGTTTTACTCCTTTTATAATGTTCTACGCATGTGCAGAACAATTGACAAGCAACTGCGCATGCACAAGCAAAGCATGGTGGGCGCGCGAGCAAAGTGAACCAGCAGTAACACTGGCAGCAATCCACTCCTCACGATTGTTAACGTAATTTGAAACTGATAGCTATTCTTTAAGGAAGCAATGGTGCACCTTGATATACCCACAATATCTGGAATTTGTTGAAGACTTTTTAACAAGGTTAAAAACCATAAAAGGCAGAAATTGGAAGAGAAAAATCTCATGAACAAAGCAACTACAGAAATATTGACTTTATTCTGATTTTGGGTTATTAGCTGGCTTTAAAATTAATAAAGGAAAGAAAAACAAGGAATATGAACGTTGAAAACCAAATGAAATTGATGGAAAACCAGGTTTTAAGATTGAGGAAAAAAGTGAAATCAATGTAATTAATATGAATTATATGTTACAACAGAACAATTATTTGAAGAATGAAATCAAGATGGACATGTTAAGGTGGGAGAAATTGCAATTGCCATTGCTGGGGAGAATTTCTGGGATTAAATTGAATGTTTTATCAAGAAAGATTATTTTGTTTTGAACAATTCTTATCCTGACAACAGATGTGGTTGTTAGCTGAGGACTGTACAAAAACTTCATTCATACATCATTTCTGCAATCCAAATTTCCATTAAAAAAAGGACTGTTGCTCTCCGATCACCTCCAGCCCCCTTTGATCCTCATTCATTTCAAATCACAAACTTTGTGGTTTTGGATTTTCCTCCTGTTGATCAGGATTATGGGGACCAAAATTCTTGTATTGAGGTGGCTGAATAAAGAGAATAAATGAGTTGTAACATATACATATAAGGGTCCATCGCTCAAGAGGAGCATGCCAGGAAGCTACGAATAGGAGCAATTGACTTTGCTAAATGTGTTACTTTCTAAATATGCTCCTGAAATGTTATAGCAATGACATTGTAGCAACTTCTGCTCTTCATCTGTTCTTGTGCAAGTGACTGTCTTTTGGCTTGTGTAATCACATAAAAGGATTCTGAATAGATCATAAAGAGAATAATAGAACAGAATAGAACAGAATAGAGTACAGTAGTATAGAATATGGAGTAGAGTAGAGTAGAGTGTAGTAGAGTAGAGTAAAATAGAGTAGAATAGGAATAAGGTAGAGTAGAATAGAATATAGAATGGAATGGAGTGGAGTGAAGTGGAGTGGAGTGGAGTGGAGTGGAGTGGAGTAGAATAGAGTAGAGTAGAGTAGAATAGAATAGAATAGAATATAGAATGGAATGGAGTGGGGTGGAGTGGAGTGAAGTAGAGTAGAGTAGAGTAGAGTAGAGTAGAGTAGAGTAGAGTAGAGTAGAGTAGAGTAGAGTAGAGTAGAGTAGAGAAGAGTAGAATTGAATTGAATTGAATTGAATTGAATTGAATTCTTTATTGGCCAAATGTAATTGGACACACAAAGAATTTGTCTTTGGTGCATATGCTCTCAGTGTACCTATAAGTAACAAAATAATAAATCATAAATCATAAGATACAACCATAAATCTTAAGCTACAACCAACAAAGAGATAGTCATAAGATACAAATAGGAGTAGGTAATAGGAAAGATATGTCCCATAGCTGAGTCCTGAGAGAAAGCATTGAAACAGTTTATGACCAGGATGTAAAGGTATTGTAGATATCAGATCTAGATTTCTGGCTTGATACTAGCAAGTGAAAATTGCTCTCTTTGTGCAGTAGTCCAATAACTACACATTGATGGATCAAGCTCTTTGAAATGAAACACTCCATTTGCTAGAAGGGCTAAGCAATGCATTCCATTTAAAGAAAACTTTTAATAAGGACATTTTCTCTTTGTTGGCCCAGGTTACCATATAAAGCAAATTCATTCCCCATTAAATTGAAATGGTTTCTTCTCCCTAAAGAATCATTTGGTTCTTGCTGTATTTCTCATTGATATGGGGTGAGGGAAGAGAAAGAGAAAATAGCCATGACAAATCAAGTTCTTTTAACTTAAGGAGCATGAATAGGCTAAAATCTTTGTCTTGAAATTATCTCTAGGCTGCAGTACCAATGGGGCATTCCTGAAGTAAATGAGTTGAGGATTGGAGCATTTATACTAGTCAATCTCTAAAAAGCCATATTTAGAGCAGGATAAAACTGTATTTTATGAGCCAATAATAAATCCTTCCGAAGAAAGGCCATAAAAACTTCAAGGTCACCAATTTTTATATCAGGTGATAATCCTGAAATCCAAACCATTTCTGGATGATCTCTCACCCTCTGGAAAGCATTTATCATCATGGCCATGACATCCATTTCTACAGCCATTATGTGAAATGGATTCAATCTGACCTCCTTCCTTCTGCAAATTTGAAATTGTATTCTCTTTCCATGCAGAGCAGGTTGCTCCCAGATTCAGGGATCTAAAATTCATTGTAATTTTGGTTTGATGGATGATGGGATAATGATGATAGAAACAGGGCATGTGAAATCAAAGCTTTTCTCCACTTGACCTACTAGAATGCAAGCATGCCCTGGGAAATACTAGAAAAAAAGATATTCCCTTCATCTTAGTTCAACCCATGATAAGATGGGCTTCAGATATGCTGCTCTATTAGTCTCCCTTATTCTGACACCATCCCAAAACAGCCACAAGGTCAATATAATCTTCTAGGGGGATGCTTCTTCCCTTGTTCACAGGAAAGTCAGGGGAGCGATGCTAACTGGGAAAAGAAATTGGATAAGATTCAGCAAGATCAATAACACATTTCATTTCATGCTAGTATTTTTCTGTCAGCTCAAGGAAAAATGGAGAACAAAAGGGAATGGCCCATAATTGGGATATTCTCTCTCCTTTCTGTTAATTTGGATTCTTCTAAGATGCTACTTGGGAGAAAAATTCAGGACATTTCCCCATACTTCACCATCTCGGCAAATAAAGCTTCTGGAATGGGAATTAAACTGGAGAAGAATAGAAGGGAAAGAATGCTGAACATCAACTACCAGTCAGAAGACACGATGAAAACTCCTTAATTGCACAACATATGACAGTTTCAACTGGGAAACTGTGAGCACCCTAAACCAAACCAGGTCCAAAAATCCTAGAGAATTCCAGGAAGCCCAGCACTCAGACAAATCAGTCATCATCAGGCCCACAGGGATAAACAATATCTACATACCATTTAAAAGAGACAATGCGAAGCCAAAAAGGAAAACAGAAAGGCCACACCAACTCCTCACCAGCAATCAACACCCATATAAGCAGAGATTAATACCAAGATTAATACTAGACCAACAATTAAGCAGTAAATACCCCAATCAAGGAATTGCCAACTCAGAAAAACAATCAAAAAGTAAACAACAACCTAATCAAGGTACCACCAAGAACACTCCTACCAATACTGACAGGGCAAGGCATTAGTACATAGAGAGCAAACCCTATTCCTTTCTAGCACGGAGGATGTTACTATGTTGGGTAGTGAGATGTCTGCAAGAAAAGAACCAAGTTCAGAGAGCATTAACAGAAAGAATGTTGTTTTTCTCACTATCAAAGTTGTCCAGTCTGGTACTTCAGCTCTGGTTTTACCTAAATATTCTGGACAATGGAATAAAATGTCTCACTTACCTTCTTTGGCAACAGGCAAAAACTAATGTTGTGAAAACAATCATACTTTCTTGCTTTAAATGGAATATCCCAAAATGCACCAAACCTTGTATGATGTTAGCAATTTCACTTGCGGAATTTTTCCTACATCTCAGTGAATGACCTGAGAGTTGACCATCTTATGGACACTGAAAATTAATCTCTTTTTAAAAGCGATTTGGGCAGTGGTGAAATTCAAACTTTTTACTACTTGTTCTGTGGACATGGCTTGATGGGTGTGGCAAGGGAAGGATACTGCAAAATCCCATTCCCATCCCACTCTGGGGCCAGCCAGGAGTGGCATTTGCCGGTTCTCTGAACTACTCAAAATTTCTGCTACCGGTTTTCCAAACTATTCAAATTTTCTGCTACTGGTTCTCCAGAACCTGTCAGAACCTGCTGGATTTCACCCCTGGATTTGGGGTTCTTTGGTTACATAGCCAATAGGAGGAATGGTAGCATGTCAACCATTTAGTTTCACATTTAGTTTCGGATGGTGGGAACTCTTGATGGCTTGTCAGGAATTGGCAAGTGTTCATACAACTTAATAATTCTTGTTAACTAGATTGAATACTTGTTTAGAACCTAAATAATAGAAATCAATGTAATTCACTGGAAGCATTTAGAGAGAGGCAGAAAATCAATTTGCTTGCTGTAATTATACAACCAGGGCCAGAGCTCTTAAAAATATAAATAGCAGTCAAAGCTAATACCGGTTGTGTCCTCAGCTGATATATAACTCCATTGCTTACGTGTAGGTTGTACTCAACCAAAGAGCAGAACAAGAACATCTAGGAGCACAGAAGGAAAATGCTTTACAACCTGAAAGGTAAATAAATGATAATTAAATAAGTAAATAACGTTGGAGCAAGTAAGACATGGAGCATATTGTGAGAGAAATCTTAGGGTCTGCATTCACACCTTTAACTAAATTGATTAAATGCCTAAAGGTTTCATCAACAGAGTATCTAAACTGCATTGCTGTAAACCTTTTTGGGGTGTGTGCATGTCTGTGTGCGTGCATGTACATGTCTGTGTTTTGTTTTATTTTAGTCCTCCTTTGTTCTGCGTGTATTGTACAAAACTAGGAAATGTGTTGATTTGGTATCCAGGCGAAGTGTACCAATAATGTTACCTCGTTTGGTAATGAAACATCTGCAAGAAAACCACCAATCTCAGAGAGCACCAAGGACTCCACAATTCATCCTTGAGCTACAAATATCCTCTTCAGTTGGTATCAGGATAAGTGTGTTGTATGAATGGAATCATACAACACACTTATATATTCATATAATGAATGGAGGTAGTAACAGATTTTATTTTCCTGGAGTCCAAGATCACCACAGAAGGGGACTGCAGCCAAGAAATTAAAAGACGCTTGCTCCTGGGGAGGATAGCTATGGCAAATTTAGACAGCCTACTAATAAGCAGAGACATCACCCTGCCATCCAAAGTGTGTATAGTCAAGGCTATGGTTTTCCCAGTTGCAATGGATGGCTGTGAAAGTTGGACCATAAGGAAGGCTGAGCACCAAAGAATGGAGGCCTCTGAACTCGGGTGCTGGAGAAGACTCCTGCGAGTCCCTTGGACTGCAAGGCAGTCCAACCAGTCAGTCCTAGAGGAGATCAACCCTGACTGCTCTTTAGAAGGCCAGATCCTGAAGGTGAAACTCAAATACTTTGGCCACCTAATGAGAAGGAAGGACTTACTGGAGAAAAGCCTAATGGAGCCTAATGCTGGGAACGATTGAGGACAAAAGAAGAAGGGGACAACAGAGAGGGAGGTGGCTGGATGGAGTCACCAAAGTAGTGGGTGTGTGCTTCAATGGACTCCAGAGGATGGCAGAGGATAGGAAGGCCTGGAGGAACATTGTCCATGGGGTCGCAATGGGTCAGACATGACTTTGCCACTAACAACATACCCAAACATAGAAGTCACATCAACAAGTTTTCATAATTATCTTGCATAGATCCTGAAAGAATTATATATGGGAAAAGAAATATCCTCACATACTGTTCCTTAAGAATTTTAAAGAGCTGAATTTGGTTACAAAATCATTTCAAATTTAATTCAAAGGATTGAAGGTTTCCTGAACAGGAGAATTATACCTGATCTTCTTTCGTGATTGGAAAGTTGGAGGTGAAATGAGCATAATGTTGAAATACTGGAAGCTGTAGAAGTGACAGGCAGAGACAGAGTCAAGAGAGGAATCAGCCTGGAGTCCTTATATTCCCACAAATAGTCTAAATCCAACCCCTCTTGAATTCCCTTAATTCTTATCTAGCACCAATTTAGAACTGGTAGTTTGTTTTGTTTTTTTAAGTTTTTATTTTTAGACAAACATAAAACATCCAGACATAAACACACACAAAATAAAAATCCTTCTCCAATTACTTACAGTGTGTCAATTGGTTACAAAACTTTTGTGCTTTCTCACAGTAATCTTCACTTGCAGTTTACATAAAGACTCATATCATCATTCTAATATATATGTATACAATTGTTCTGGTTATTAAACATTCATTTAACTTCAGCTATTATTACATCCTTTTTATGTAAAATATTCTAAATTTAAGATAAATTTGTATTATGGCATTAACATCCTTCTGAAATCATCCAATAGTATTGCATCTTTATATTCTATTCTATATATAATTATTTATCTTTTATAACAAAGCTTTTAAACATCCTCTCCATAGTCCTCACTTACAATTTATATAAAATTTCATATTATCAATATAGCGTACATATATGCATTATTATAATTATTAATCATTTATTTAGCTATAACTATTTTTTCTTTATTTTATACACAATTCTCTAAATTTAACTAAGTTTAACTTAATTTTTATTCTAACATTTCATTTCTTCATCCTGTATCCTTCCAGTAGTAGTGCAGTCCTATGTCTCTTGCCATTTGTGGTATTTGCATTCTAATTATTTTCTTGATAAGTCTTATGTGGACTTCTCTTGGCACCTTCTTGTTCCTTGCATATCTTGTAAAAAGTCAAAACCCTCCATCTGTTCCTTCTACCCGCTTGCATTTAGTTATCACCGGTGCTTCTGCCAAAATTTATCTCATTGTTTCTTCCAATTGTTTTCCCTTTTTTTCTTCCATATTTTGAGGTTTGAGATAGCGTTCCAGTTCGTTAATCTCTCCTTTCAACATTCCACTTCTGTCATTTCCAACCATGCTCAATTTGCTGTCAATATCAACAATTTTCTTATCACTTTGTTCATATTTCAATTATTCAATTATTCAATTTTTTTGAACTCTATTCTCAAATTTCATCATCATTTTATAAATATTCTCAACTCTTCCCTCTGTTTTTTCTGGTTTTTGTTCTATGTTCTCCATCTTCTTTTCAATGTTTTTTGTACTTATTTATACTTTTTGCATTTCACACATAATTCATTAACAATGATAATTCTTTTTCTTCTTCATGTTGCACCATTCTTCCAGGTTATAAACACTGCCACTAAAACATCCAAAGCTTTTTGTTAAGTTTCAAACAGGTTCATTATAATGTTTCAAGTCAAGGTTTTCTCTTCACTCCAGTCCAGCTATTGATAGTACTCCAGAAGAGCACCTGCATAAACAATCCACACTCTTCCCACTATTCCTTTCAATAAACAAAATAGATATAAGTCAGATGTTCAAAGAAAAAAAATAAAAAATGACAACGTTTCCAAGCCTCCAGCCTCTAGATGGCAGTGTTGCTTCTTTTTTCTTTGCTCTTACACCCCTCTTTGTATTCCAAACTTAAGGAGAGGAAAAGTACTTAAAAGCAAACAATCCAGCCGAGCGTTGTAAAAAGAAAAGAAAGAAAATTATAATATGAAACAAGAGGAAAAATAGAAGAAGAGGGAAAAAAGAAACCAGTTCAATTTAAAAAGTAAGAGGCATTTGTAAAAATTCCATCCATAAAAAAACAAAATTAAAAAAAGATAGCAATATAGCAATAGCAGTAGACTTATATACCGCTTCATAGGCCTTTCAGGCCTCTCTAAGCGGTTTACAGAGAGTCAGCATATTGCCCCCAACAATCTGGGTCCTCATTTTACCCACCTCGGAAGGATGGAAGGCTGAGTCAACCCTGAGCCGGTGAGATTTGAACCGCTGAACTGCTGATCTAGCAGTAGCCTGCAGTGCTGCATTTAACCACTGCGCCACCTTGGCTCTAAGTTTAATTCAGATTCAATTCGCCGCTTGCTCTCTTCTGTCTTCAATTTTAATTTTACTCTAAGTCTTTTTGGGCGTTCTCTTCTCTAATAGTAAAATTTATTTCACCATTTCAACACACTGTCTCTCCTGCTTTTCTTCCATTCAGGGGCTGTCCCAACCTTCTGAATCTTAATGGCTGCTTCTCTTTTGCTGGAAGAAAGAGCTTCTCCTGGATCAATCAGGGACTTTGTGATGTCCCTGAGATCAGCAGGACATGCCCTTCTCTATCATCGTCTCTACGGGATGGCTTAGGTTCAAAAGGACCATCCAGCAGCAGAGATATCGACAGCAATCCTGGAGCTCCACGATTGTATGTCGTGTCGTAATGACGTCAACCTCGCCCCCTCAGAACTGGTAGTTTGTTGATGAAATTCTTATGTATAGACAGGAGCAATGCATCATCTTAACTGGAACTGAATGTAGTCCTAATTCTTCATGCCTGACAGAAGCCAAGTTGGTATGGCCTTTTTCAGGCTTTGCAACCTTGAGATAAAGAAAGAGGGAAGAAGAGGAGAAGTCTTTTAAGGTAAATGGCAGAATAATAAATCCTAGGGCTACCAGGACAGCTATAGTTCATAAAATCTTCTACATGTAAGTGCCACTGGGAAGGACTTTGAATACTTTGAACATTGCATTCAGTTTTTGCGACCATACTAGGGGACTGGAGGCCACAACATATGAAGAACGGTTGCAGGAACTGGGTATGTCTAGTTTAATGAAAAGAAAGACTAGGGGAGATATCATAGCAGTGTTCTAATATCTCAGGGGCTGCCACAAAGAAGAGGGAGTCAAGCTATTCTCCAAAGCACCTTAGAGTAGGACAAGAAGGATTTAGTGGAAACTAATCGAGAGAAGCAACTTAGAACTGAGGATAAATTTCCTGACAGTTAAAATAATTAATCGGTGGAACAACAACTTGTCCCCAGAAGCTGTGAATGCTCCAACTATAGAAATTTTTAAGAAGATGTTGGATAACCATTTGTCTGAAGTGGTGTAGGGTTTCTGTCTGAGCAGGGTGTTGGACTAGAAGACCTCCAAGGTCCGCTCCAATTCTGTTATTCTGTTCAATTTTACTATAAAAAAAAGATGTAGAGACTCTGGAAAGAGCGCAGAAAAGAGCAACACTGATGATTAGAGGGCTGGAGGCTAAAACCTATGAAGAAAGATTGCAGGAATTGAGTTTGTCTAGTCTTGTGAAAAGAAAGACTACGGGTGACATGATAGCAGTGTTTCAATATTTGAGGGGCTGCCACAAAGAAGAGGTAATCAACCTATTTTCCAAAGCACTTGAAGGCAGGACAAGAAACAATGGATGAAAACTAATCACGGAGATAAGCAACCTAGAACTAAGAAGAACTTCCTAACAGTGAGGACAATTAATCAAAGGAACAACTTGCCTTCAGAACTTGTGGTGGCTCCATCACTGGAGACTTTTAAGAAAAGATTCTCTGAAAGACTCTCTTGCTTGAGCAGGGGTTGGACTAGAAGACCTCCAAGATCCCTTTCAACTCTGTTATTCTCAGTGACCAAGGTGTGGCCTACAACCTTCCACATTGCAAATTGGAGCTCTGCCTTAATACCATAAAAATCTAGCACATTTTAACCCGATTCCAGTGCACACACTTGTCAAATGCTGCAAATGGTTGCCACATGTTCCAATAGACAGGAATATAACTGAGCTGCTTTTCAAAATAAGCACTTCACTGACAATCGTTGCCTGCAGCTCCATGTTGTCCCTCAGGGAATCAATCCTTTCACTCTTTGGGAGGATGAAATTGGACAGCTTTTTAAATTGCCCCTCAGATAAATATTTAAGGTAAAAGTAGAATGCATGTACATTTTTCATGTTGGTGACATTTGTTTATTTATATTGGTGAGAGCCTGTCAAGAGGAACATGGCCATTTGGGACTTTTAAAAGAAATACCAATGTTCGAAAGAATGCAAAGGCATAAGATATGTAGCTCAAACAACCATCTTCTTTGCCAGAATTACTAAGCCAGGTTACAAGAAACAGGGACTTGAAGATGAACTTTTATTAAAGGCTGGCTCTTTGAATTATTGGGGTATCTAGGTCCATGATGGACAACCAATGGCATGTGGTGGCATGCAGAGCCCTCTCTCTGGGCATGTGTACCATCGCCAGCTGCTCTTTTGGCTTCCAGCTGGTCTTTGTGGGTGCCAGAGCACCAGAAAACGGTCTGAAAATGGCCCGATAAACAACCCCAAAACAGGCTGTTTTCCAGGCCATCTTCAGGATGCTTTTTGGGCCATTTTCAGGCTGTTTTTGGCACGCAGGCTCTCACAGCTGCTCTTCTGGTTTCCAGCTGTTCTTCGTGTGTACTAGAGCACTGGAAAACTGCCCAAAAATGGCCAAATGAAGGCTGTTTTGGGGTCATTTTCAGGGTACTTTTGGGGCTGTTTTCAGGCCAATTTTGGCCTGAAAAATGGCCTGAAAAAGGCTTCAAAACAGCCTGAAAAACAGCCAAAAACTGGCATGCACATGCCGGCCATGGTACATAAATTTTTAGGCAATAACAAAAATCCTCACTACAAAAAAATTGTCGGAAGAATGCTGAAAGCATTTCAAGCTTTAGATTGCCTGATGAGTTTGAAAGTGCATTTCCTCCAGTCCCACCTTGACTACTTTCCTGAAAATTTGGGAGCTGTGAATGAGGAACAAGATGAATGATTCTACCAAGACATTAAAGAGATGGAAAGGAGATACCATGGAAAATGGAGCATTACAATGATGGCAGACTTCAAAATATTGTAATAAAACTTTATTTTTATAAGTCTATTTCCATTTATTCCAAACTTTATTTTTATAAGTCTATTTCCATTTATTTTGAGGTATTGCCTTATTTAACAGAGTTAAATAAGACAATGGGGATTTTGCAGTATCCTTCCCCTGTCCCACCTACCAAGCCATGCCATGCCCACCAAGCCATGCCCACAGAACTGGAAGTAAAAAATTTGGAATCTCACCACTGAGCATGAGTAATGAGATCCTCATGCTCCAGGTAGGACTCCAACTGATATACCAGATGAACAGATTGATTATGACACTTATACCTGCTAGAATGGGCAGAAATAGTTCATGCACACACACACACACACACACAAATACTAGCAGTTTACATATATGCATGAACATAAAATAAAACATCCATGCTATTAAAGAGACATTATTACCTACAAACACACACAATGGAAAGAAAACCGATCATATTGTACTCCCAAATGGTCTCTGAAATACTTCCACTTTTAATAGCTCAAGGAAAGCCAAAAATGTGGGGGATGGTTGAATTTGGTGGAGAGATGATATTTCAAGCTGTAAGGGCAGCAACCAGAAAAGGACATTCATGGGTCTCCAAACTCTTCCAGGAGTTTTGCTTAGCAAGTCCAAAGTTAGTAAAAATGGTCTTGCAAAGATGGTCTTGGGAGCCAAGCCAGGGAGGGCTTTAAGGATAAAAACCAGCCTTTCTAAACTTTACTTAGACATGAAAAGGAGCCAGAGCAGGGCCCAAAGCACAGGTGTAACATGCTGAACTCTGAGTCAGTTGAAACTCATGGGGTTTGAGCAGAGGTGGTATTCAGCCAGTTCTGACAAATTCTGGAGAATCAGTAGCAGAAATTTTGAGTAGTTCGGAGAACGGGCAAATAGGCTGGCCCCGCCCCCGATGTCTCCCAGCCTCTCAGCTGATTTTATTTGTTGCCCTGTACAGGAGAACAGAGCTGGAGAGCTGGTTAGTGGAGTGGGGAGGGAATGGGGATTTTGCAGTAACCTTCCCCTGCCCCGCCCACCAAGCCACGGCATGCCCACCAAGCCGGTAGTAAAAATTTTTGAATGTCACCATTGAGTATGAGTAATGAGATCCTTATGCTCCAGGTAGGATTCCAACTGATATACCAGATAGACACGGCAAGAGTCCTCTTGGCCCTGGCTTCAACCTGAGCATCTAACAATAGATAGAAGGCAACGAGCCTTCTTTCCACCCAAAGACTTCCTCCTTCAGGGATAGAACTTCCTCCGCAAAGCCAACAGGGCTCAGTGATGAAACAGTTACTCTGTCTTCCTTGCATTTCATTTAAATTTCTTTTTCATCCCATCCATACCTTCCCTTGCAGCTTCCAGACCCTGAATCACAGCATCTTTAACATGACCATTCAATCAGTCACATCTATTTTTAGGCTCACATAAAAAACCTTGAAAAAAAGATATTTCTGCTTTAATGAAGTCTGGAACATTTCTTCTGAATCATTTTCAAAAGGTGTGCAGTCCAATTAGATGTGATTACATGGTTCCGCGTGACCTGACATAGGCCTCTTCTCTTCTCTTCTATTCCCTTCCCTTCCCTTCCTTTCTCCTCTCCTCTTCCCTATCCTTCCCTTCCTTTCTCCTCTCCTCTCCTCTTCTCTCCTCTCCCTATTCTTCCCTTCCTTTCTCCTCTCCTCTTCCCTATCTTTTCCTTCCTTTCTCCTCTCCTCTATTCTTCCCTTCCCTTCCTTTCTCCTCTCCTCTTCCCTATCCTTCCCTTCCTTTCTCCTCTCCTCTCTTCTCTCCTCTCCCTATTCTTCCCTTCCTTTCTCCTCTCCTCTTCCCTATCTTTTCCTTCCTTTCTCCTCTCCTCTCCTCTATTCTTCCCTTCCCTTCCTTTCTCCTCTCCTCTTCCCTCCCCTCCCCTTCCTTTCTCTCTCCTATCCTCTTCTCTACCCTTCCCTTCCCTACCCTCCCTTCCCTTCCCTTCTCCTCTCCTCTTTTTTTTTCTTTTAAAAAAGTATTTATTGCTGAGGAATGACCCAACATTTTATAAGGCATCATAGCTACCTGTCATCTCTTTATTTGCTGTGAGATTTCATATTTTCCCGTGATGTTTCCTGCACATTTGCTGTCTTTGTGGGTGTGGGGAGGTGATCCAACAGAGTGGATATATATAAATGTGTGTGGGTGCATCCAAAGTATTCTTAGTTCATGTACCCCCAGCATGTGCTTCAGCAGAAGGAAATCCCATTTAGCCTACATAATTCTCTCTGGCCTCTGTCTTTTCTTTCTTTTCAAAGCTCCAAAATTGGAGGACATCATGTTTTGGACAGAACATGATCAAAGAACTGATTTCCCGTAGACTCTATACCCCTTAAGGTCAGTATATTTAAGACCATCATATCTGCGAAAGTCCTAATAGTCCACAGATGACCACACAAGATAGAAAAATATCTATCTAAAAATAAAACATTTTACCCCTGAATTAGATCCATAAAGTTAAAGGGAGGTTGAATTTAATTGACTTGTGGCTAGATAGGGATACTAGGCTGATCCCTCTTTTAATTCTGACCCCAGGTTCTGTCACTCCTCCTCCCACATACTATGCCTATATGAGAGTTGCTCTCCTAAGCCTTTTTCTAATTGTTTGAAATGTCTTTAATGCACCCCAGGGACTGCCTATTTAAAATCCCTTCTATTTAAAGTTCTTGCAGTTGACTCCCATTTATTTAAATAAGATTTGCAATTATCCATAGTCGGCTGCCTTACAAAATATGGAACCATTTACCATATAGGATCGATTTGGTGTGAGACAAGTGGGGTAGTCACCATGCAATCTGAGGATTTTAATGTGCAGGAGATGATAGATGGAAGTAGGCAAATTTCAAAGGCATTTGAAAATTGACCATTCTGCAACATTCTTAACTAGAATTCTCATAGCGCGCATTCAATACTTTGCAGTGTCCACGATGTTCAATTTTCCAAGAAGGTGATAAACCTGTTTCTGGATCGTAGCATTACAGACAGAAAGTTTCAATTGCATGAAACCAAAGACGGAAACAAAGACAGATGCATATGGGTCAACATAAAAGAAAAAAAGAATGACATGGCCATAGGGGTTAGCAACCTGTGGCTCTGGAGCTGCATGTGGCTCTTTTGTCCCTCTGCTGTGGCTCCCTGTCGCCAGTCGGATGCACAATTGATAGGGCTTTGGTTAGGACAAATAAAGGAAAATGGATGCCATGCGAGGAGGAGACTCTATGGTAGGGGAACTGGACTTGCAGTTGGCTCCAGAGTTGAACAGGGGGCTTTCAGTTAGGACCTTTGTGGCTCTTTGAATGTTTAAGGTTGCTGACCCCTGGTGTATACTATAGGCCAGTGATGGCTAACCTTTTTTCCATCGCATGCCAAAAGCGAGGGGAGTGCAGGGGGATCATGGGCGGGCATGCCCACACCCATAATTCTATACATGTGACCACCCCCCCCCCCAATGCATGCATGTGCAACCTCTGCTTTTTGTGCACAATGGATCCATTTTTTGCCCTCCCCGGGCTCCAGAGGCTTTCTAGGAGCCTGGGGAGGGTGAAAATGAGGGTAAAAAGAAGTTTTTCCGAACTTCTGGGTTACCCGTAGGACTGTTTTTTGCCCTTTGAAGGCTTTCGTGAATCCTCCGGAGGGTGAAAAATGGCACAACGCACAAACTGGAAGTCCGTTCCCGAACTTCCGGTTTGTGTGTTGGGTTGTTTTTCGCCCTCCGGAGGCTTCAGGGTGAAAAATGGCTGAAAATGAAGGCTAACGTTAGCTGGGCGGTGCGTGCATGTGCACTGGAGGTGTACAGGGCAACACCTGCCATGCCCTAACAAATGGCTCCACATGCCACCTGTGGCACATGTGCCATAGGTTCGCCATCACAGCTATAGGCCACCCAATCAAGCAGTAAAAAAATAGATATCCTTTTTGCCAACCAACTAACAAACATATGTAGGAAACACACTAAAATAGTAATGTGGGACTTCAATTACCCTGATAACAATTAGAAAACTAATTTTGCACCAAGTGAAAAATCAAATAGGTTACTAACCAACCTAGCTGACGACTTGCTAACCAACCTAGTTGGCAGCAACCAATGCAATCCTAAATTGCATTAACCGAGGGATACAATCAAGATCAAGGGAGGTACTAATACCACTCTATAAAGCCCTAGTGAGACCCTAGCATCCCCTAAAGTTGGTAAACAAATGCTATACATTCTTCAGATCATTGTCTCTCAACCTTGGCAGCTTTAAGAGATGTGGCTTCAACTACCAGAATTCCCTAGCCAGCATGAAATTTCTGTCTACTTGTAGCTGTTCTTTATGTAAATAGATTTCATCCCAATAATTGCTTAAAGGCTAAGATTTCAGAAGACAGTTTTTATTTTCCCCAAATCCCCCCCAAAAAGGTCTCCATATTTTTAATTGCTTTTTACATGGCATACATTGCAACTGGACCTTTTAATATTTTTTAACTTTTATTTGGGTGATGATAATAACACAAAAATGTGAAATCTTTCCTTCCCTCCTCCCTCCCTCTGCAGTGTCATGCTATAAAACAGTTTAACTCAATTTCCACACTTTGGATGGAATCAAGTTTCTCTGATTTTTTTTTTTTTTGCTCCACAAAGCACTTTATGAGAAAGTTTATTTGATTACCTTAGATGAGATTTCCAAAGATACATAAAAAGGCCATCAGAAAATTCACTATTTAACGGGAACAATAAACGCTGCTTCACGGACAGAGTATAATAAAAAAAGGTTTAAATCAAGGAATGAGTGTCAGTTGTGAAATGGAAGCGTTGGGGTGGTTATGTTGAGAGAACATGGCATTATATCAGTTTTAAAATGAAAAAGATTCTTATAGCAATAAAACTCTGGGGGCTCAGTCCAAAGTACTGTCTTTTTCAAGGTGACAAGCAGGAAGAGGTCACCGTGATGTAAAAAAGATGTTGAGACTCTAGAAGGCTAAAACATATGAAGAACGGTTGCAGGTACTAGATATGTTTAGTTTAATGAAAAGAAGGTCTGTGGGAGACATGATAGCAGTGTTCCAATATCTCAGGGGCTGACAGAAAGAAGAGGGAGTCGAGTATTCTCCAAAACACCTGAGGGCAGGACAAGACAAAACGGATGGAAATTAAGGAGAGAAGCAACTTTAGAACTAAGGAGAAATTTCCTGACAGTGAGAACAATTAATCAGTGGAACAGCTTACCTCCAGAAGTTGTGAATGCTTCAATACTGGACGTTTTTAAGAAGAGATTGGACAACCATTTTTCTGAAATGGTAGAGCAGGGTTTCCTGTCTGAGCAGGGGGTTGGACTAGAAGACCTCCAAGGTCCCTTCCAACTCTGTTATTCTACTCTACTCTACTCTACTCTACTCTACTCTACTCTACTCTACTCTACTCTACTCTACTCTACTCTACTCTACTCTACTCTACTCTAGTATCTTCTTTTTATGTATTCTTATTTTCTGAAAAAAAACCCTGCTTTTTGTCCCCAAAGAAGTTTTGGTATCTGGATACTTAGGTTAGAAATATTTTGATAAGAAGTGCTATAACTGGGAAGGGCAATGTCTTATGATCAAAGGTTCTACTTTTTCAGGGGGAAAGAAATATCCTTTCCTGGTTGGGTATTATGCCATGGAGTCATGCCAACAAATGATTTAAAAAGTTTTTCTGACTATGTTCTCCTTCCCTCTTTCTCCTCTTCCATTTTACTTGTGCTCATCTTAACAAAAGACTTCCAGAAGATGGCAAGGAATTGTGCAACCCATCTTTATGTACAGATGAAATTTCAGGAGATTTAAGGACTGGAAGCAGCCTGCAGCTGCCTAGCCTCACGTGAAAGGATCATAAATGCAAAGGTCCAAACTCATGTTTTTTCAATTCATGGTAGGTAAAGGAAAAGGTTCCACTTGCACATATGTGCTAGTTGTTCCCGACTCTAGGGGGTGGTGATCATCTTTGTTTCAAAGCCGAAGAGCCAGTTCTATCCAAAGACATCTCTGTGCTCATGTAGCTGGCATGACTAAATGCCAAAGATGCACAGAAGGCTGTAACCTTCCCACCAAAGGTGGTTCCTATTTTTCTACTTGTATTTTTTATGCTTTTGAACTGCTAGGTTGGCAGAAGCTGGGACAAGTAACGGGAGCTCACACCATTATGCGGCGCTAGGAATTCGAACTGCCAATCTGCCGACCTTTCTGATCGACAATCTCAGTGTCTTAGCCACTGAGCCACCATGTCCCTATTCATGATATTGTAAAGTTATTCAGCTTTCCTAAGGCTTGATTTCATAAGAACCAACAGTTTAGACGGAAAATGTCCTGTAGCACGGCTCAGGATTGTAGTTCATCTTTTGCCATGATGACACATGCCATCAGTATGTTCACATAAGCTTTCTCATTCAATCACGATTCTTTCCTCTTTCAAAGCACATAGATTAATAGAGTTGGAAGGGACCTCGGAGATTTTCTAGTCCAATCCCCCACCCCTGCTTAAGCAGGAGACCCTATACCATTTCAGACAAATGGTTATCCAGTCTCTTTTTGAAAGCCTTCAGTGATGAAACACTGCAGGAGACCCTATACCATTTCAGACAAATGGTTGTCCAGTCTCTTTTTGAAAGCCTTCAGTGCTGAAACACCCACAACATCTGAAGGAAAGCTCTTCCATTGGTTGATTGCTCTCATTGTTAGGATAGTGTTATGGTCTGCCGGTGGCCTTCAGAATCAGACAGTGAGGAGGTTGGGGAGGAACATGGCCCAGTCCTGCAGTCTGGGGAAGGCTTGGATGAGGGCTCTGGGTGAAAGGCAGAGAGGGGGCCAAGTCCATCTGGGAGTTATGTCGTGCTACCTCCGGAGCTCCCAGAGTTGGACAGCAGCAAGGCAGAGGAACAGGCTCCCCCTGTTCCCAATGCATGCATGTGCAGAGCTGCCAGAAGGCAAAAACAGTTAAAACAGAAGGGATGAGTCGGGAATAAGGTTTGGCGGTGATTAGCCCCTCCCATAGGACATAAAGGAGGAGCAAAGGCACATGAGCCTTTGTAGGAAGCAACTTGGATCATGCTGGTCAGTTTACCTTCTGAAAATACATTTGGACTCTTTGCTCCGTGTGGCCTTGCAAAGCTAATTGCCAATTAAGTCTTTGGCAGTGTTTTCAAAGAAGATAAAGGTGGGTCCTTATCAGCCTTATCCCAAAGGACTTTGGCAGCCTGCTGTAAACCTCTTTCCTACTATTTGGAGCTCATTAATACTAATTATATTAATTCACAGTCTTTGAAATAATAAGAGGGGTTTTGACTTAATCATGTCATTTTACTGTATCAGGAAGCTTAGGTCAAAACAGATATTTTTCCTTAGCTCTAGGTTGCTTCTCTCCTTGATTAGTCTCCAAACATTGTTTTTTGTCTTGCTTTGATGCTTTAGAAAATAGCTTCATCCCCTTGTCTTTGGGGAAGTCCCCCAAATATTGGAACAGTGCTATCATGTCATTCTAGTCTTCCTTTTCATTAGACTAGACATACCCAATCCCTGTAACCCTTCTTCACATGTTTTAGCATTTACCTCCTAATCATTTTTGTTGCTCTTCTCTGCATTCTTTCCAGAGTCTCAATATCTTTTTTATAGTGTGTTGACCAGAACTGGATGTAGCATTCAGGTAAGGTCTTAATAGGACTTTATAAAGCAGTACTAGAATTTCACATGAACTTGATTCTATCCCACTCTTAATGCACTACAGCTCATTTTCTTTCCCAGCTAACTTTCTAAAATTTATCTTGAATTTAATAAAGACACACACACACACACACACACACACACACACACACACACACACACACCCAACACAGATTTCAGAGGGAGGATTGTTTACACGGTTGGAGAGCAGTAGCTCCATGGCCCACAGATGAAAGGAGGACTGCCGATAAGTCCATAACCTTCCTGGAATCCGTCATACACTGAAGTGGATGGAATAGAATGTTATGAATCCCGGAATACCAATAAGAAGATACAAAACATTTTCAATTAATTTGATACCTGCAAGATTTACAGAACAGCCTGGCAGGTTACCTAGAAAGGCAGTAAGAAAATTTTGTAATAAAGCAGATTGATTCTCAAATGAATTGAAGCAATTGTATCAATAATGAGGGAGTGAACGAGCCAGAATCTTGAAACATGCCTCCAATATATTATCTTGTCCTATAATTCTTGAACTTCTGATTTATAATCCATTACTTAAAAGGGAGGAGACACCAGCAATAAACAAGTCTGCCAGAGACAATATCCAATTCCCACCTTCTGGATTTATTTTGTCTTTTATTGTCGCGCTTTCAAACTCATTGGGAGTGCTACAGTCTTATTTGAATTCTTTTTAATGTTCTCTATTGTTTAGAGCTACCATAAAATAAAAATAAAATGATAAAATGAAATAATTTGGTCACCAGAGGAGATTGCAAACTGTGGGTTCATCATTCATGGGGGGAAAGACCACCTTGTAAAGCTGAGAGTTAAAATGAAAGTAATTAATCGGAGCATAATTGTTCGACAAATTTTATTTTCGTTTATTCCACACTGCTTCGCCTACAGTGATGTTAGGATTGCAGTTTCCCAATTCACAACCTCGGTGGCTGACCAAGTTAAGGACAGCTGATTTAATATACTTAAGAAGTGTCACTATTGCCCTTGATCTCTGCTACTGAATTGGCATGAAGGGAGGAGGAGAAGAAAGCCACAGTGATTCTTCTGGCTTAAGCTCACCCACTTTATGGAAAATAGAGAATTTAATTCCTTTGTTTGAACTTCAGTAGGCAGAATATGTTCATTTGAAATAAATTAAATTCTGGTGTGGTGGAAATTATTCCATAACAATGGACTTGGGAATAGAAAACAGTTACTCCTGTATAATGCCATTATTAAACACTTAAATTCCATTATACCAGGGGTGGGTTGCTGCCGGTTTGACTACTGGTTCACAACCCCTGTGCAACCCCCCATGCACATGTGCTTCGCTCGTGGCAGATGTGAAACACTCACACATGCACTATTCAATGTAAATTGTTCTGTGCACATGCGCAGAAGAATTTACAGTGAACTGTGCACACGCAGTCACTAAAATCCAACATGGCAGCGACATCAGCAGTAGCGAGGGAACCGGTTTGCGGGGCATGTCAAGCCTGGGTTGCTGCCGGTTCTACGACCAAGGCCTGACTTCCACTACCAGTTCGGCTGAACCAGGCCGAACCGGGCCGAACCGGTATAACCCACCTCTGCATTGTACTGTTGAATGAAAGACTCATTAGTTAAAGCTAAGGATAGAATAGAATAATAACAGAGTTGGAAGGGACCTTGGAGGTCTTGTAGTTCAAGCAGCAGACCTTATACTCGGGTGGCGAACGTATGGCATGCTTGCCACAGGTGGCACGCGGAGCCATTTGTCAGGGCACATGAGACATTGCCCTGTCACCTTCTTTTGAGGCCATTTTTTGCTCTCCCCAGGCTCCAGAGGCTTTATAGGAGCCTGGGAGGGTGAAAACAGCCTCCCCCATGAGGCCTTACTTCATGAACTTCCCTGAAGCCTCTGGAGCACAAAAAACTGGCCCTATGGGCAAACCGGAAGTTCAGGAACTGACTTCTGGTTTACTCGTAAGGCCAATTTTAGTCCTCAAGAGCCTTCAGGGGCCTTCCGGAGGCTTCCCTGAAGGCTCTGGAGGGCAAAAAAACGGCCCTACGGACAAACCGGAAGTGACTTTTGGTTTGCTTGTAGGGTCATTTTTTTTTGCCCTCCAGAGCCTTCATGGAAGCCTTCAGAAGACCCCTGAATCTCCAGAAGCCTCTGGGGGGCCTCCGAGGGGCAGGGAGGCTCTTTTCGCCTTCCCAGGCTCCTATAAAGCCTCGGAGGCTGGGGAGGGTGAAAAAAGTATACCAAAAATGGGGGGGGGGCGTACTGGTCATGCACACATACATGCTAGGGTTGTACACATTGCATTATGGGTGTGGCACGCCCATGCCCGACCCCCCTGCGCTCCCCTCGTTTTTGGCACGCGAGCCAAAAAAGATTCGACATCACTGCCCTATAGCATTTCAAATAAATGATTGTCCAGTCTTTTTTTTTTTAAGCCTCCAGTAATGATGTACCCACAACCTCTGAAGGCAGGTTGCTCTATGGGTTGATTTCTCTATCATTAGGAAATTTTTCCTTCGTTCTAGGTTGCTTTTCTCCTTGGTTAGTTTCCATCTGTTGTTTCTCGTCTTACCTTTGGGCGCTTTGGAAAATAATCTGACTCTCTCATCTTTATCCCTCAAATATTGGAACACTGCTATCATGTTTCCCAGTCATTAGACTAGATATGCCCAATTCTATGCTGTCCCATTTAGAGACTTTTTTGTATCCAAAGCATATACACAGAAGGCTGAGTACATGTGTGGCAGTGGTGGGATACGACCGGTACTCCTCGGTATGCCTCTTACCTGTATTTAAGCTGATCGGGGCTTCTGCGCATACACACGGAGCATACAGTGCCTGCGCAACACTCTGTTGAGAAGCTGGAGTGTCGTGGAGCATCGCGGGCAGTAAGTATGCATGTGCCCACTGCGCGCATGCTGCGAGCGTGCCTGTGGTGGACACCTGGCCCCATTGTTCCGTACCGGTTGCAACGGGATCCTGAACCCACCACTTATGTGTGGACAGGGTGAGTGAGAGTGAAGCTTGCATAAGCGTTCATATTTGCAAAGGTAAGTGAATACCATCCCTGGATTTGTAGCATATAAATGTGGAATTGCCACCCTTCATTCTACACGCTCCCTTCCTTCCTGACAATTTTAGCAGCTCGATTTTGAAAAGAGGGAGAAAATCCCAACGAGTGGGTGGTTGACTCCAGTGAATCACAGGAAGCCCCTGTGTTCTAGAGGCTTATTATATTCCAAAGCTTCTCTGAAATGCTGAGTAATGTTTCGCTGATATGGCTTTGGATATTTTTTAAAAAAAGAAACCATGCTATTTTTATGCCAGATAGCTGAAAGCTAATAATGCTGCAGAAGCTTGCCTTTAAAAAAAAATTTCCATCTCATCTTCTAACTTTTCCTTATTGTTATTTGGTGTGTGGAATAACCTTAACAATAGCAGCAAGCTGCAATTAAAGCCAGTGAGGATTTAAGCTGCAGGTGAAACATCATAATTGGACATAACCCTGTGAAAAATCCATCTCTTTCTTCAGGTCACTGACTGAATAGTCTGATATGGTGAGACCCAAAAATGTCTTTCTGAAAACACACATAAAGCCTTGATGAGGCAAATATATAGAATTGGATTTGATTTGGAATTCTTCTTGTGGAAGCCCTGAAGGTGCTCAGTATGGTGGAAGAAATGTCTTCAAGGGCTGACACTTTTAGTAAATTGCTTATCTAGGGAATTCTGTAGGTGCAGCTAGTTCAGGGGTGAAATTCAGCAGGTTCTGACAGCTTCTGGAGAACCGGTAGCAGAAATTTTGAGTAGTTCGGAGAACCGGCAAATACCACCTTTGGCTGGCCCCAGAGTGGGGTTGGAGTGAAGATTTTGCAATATCCTTCAACCAGGAGTGGGGAAGGAATGGGGATTTTGCAGTATCCTTTCCCCAGGAGTGAGGAGGGAATGGGGATTTTGCAGTATCCTTTCCCCAGGAGTGGGGTGGGAATGGAGATTTTGCAGTATCCTTCCCCTGCTACACTCACCACGCCACACACACAGAACCGGTAGTAAAAAAAATTGAATTTCACCACTGAGTTAGTTTATGGGACCATGTCATATATTTGATATGTATACAGTGCGGTTTGCTTCCAAAGTACAAAGGGAAGAGAGGATAGAAGTTGGTAGTCGGCTGAGAAAGAAGGAAAGTAATTTGACGTATGGATGAAGGAGAATATATGTGGCCCAGGATAATGTTGCAGGATCCAAACTGGATCACCGGGACCAGAGATTGTGTCTTCCCACCAGCTATTGCATGCTAAATATAAATTTGATTT
The DNA here is from genome assembly GCF_051295495.1 of Thamnophis sirtalis. Taxonomy (NCBI): domain Eukaryota; kingdom Metazoa; phylum Chordata; class Lepidosauria; order Squamata; family Natricidae; genus Thamnophis; species Thamnophis sirtalis. The sequence continues at coordinate 78,630,757 of NW_028261382.1, forward strand.
ATACATGGAGGGGAGGACAAGGCGGAATGGGACAACTTGCTATGGCCAACTTGCCTTGGCCAACTCATTACGGGCAACTCGCTGCAGGACAACTCACCACAGCCAACTCACCAGGGGACAAATCGCTACAGGACAATTTAACACTTCTATTTAATTATTTTAAAAAAATAATAAATGTTTTAATTTTTGCCACTCATACTTCATTCTGTCCCTTCTTTTGCATTCTTTTTTGAATGATTCTATTCCACCATTTCTTTGATATTGGTATAAACTCTTCTCCTGCAGCCAATTGTCCTGTGACAAATTAGCTATGGTGAATTGTCCCACAGGGTTTTGGCTATGGCATGGAGAATGATCATAGACCCAGGAAAAGGCTGGGGTAAGATAATCCAAAGGCTCTTCACATGCATTTTTTCTCTACCCACAATGTTTTTTACATGCGTGTTTTAATTAAAAATTTAATGCCATTCTGACCCGTATTTTCTAGTGAAGAATTCTGTGTAAAGTCTTTCAGCCGGGAGTTTATTCTGGAGAGGGAAAATTTTCTGGGCACTAAACGTACAATAACACAAACTCACATCCAATTATGAGTAAATGTTGACCTTCACATCCATGAGCACACCATAACAGACATTTTCTGATTATAAAAAAATGGATAAAGAATAAGTATGAATAGGAAAGGATAAAAAAAGAAAATGGACATTCCACAACCCAGTCATATTTTCCTGATCCTGCATGATACAAGATGATACACATTAACCTGTGTAATGACTGCAGTGTCAACATGTTTCTGTGAATGGAAAGAACATATGGCCAAATTCTTCCCCTCTTCTTATCCTTTATTTGGTCCTAAGAGTTCTAAATGTTTCAGCAATTGGTTGTGATGAAATGGAGATCTTGTTTCTTCAGATTTCCTGTGTGAGAGGGTTTTCCAGTACTAGTGGCAAAAAATGCATTTTTGTTGTTTTGGAAAAGGAAAACACAACTCCTGCCAAATTGTCTCCTCCTGAGTCCTTTCAGAGGTCCATGAGTCAAGGGCATTCTTGGAGAAGCCTCAGCCCACTTTCACAATTGCATAAATGCCTCTCCAAATATGCTCCACATTGTTCAGAAACATGGATCTACAGAGAGGCTTGTTATGTGTTCTGCTGATGGGACTTTCCCGTCTGGGTTTTAGTCTCCGACCATATTGCTACCATCTGGATCACATGACATGATATGCCCAAAGCAAAGGGGTCATTTGATGTCTACGAGCTTAAAAATAACACACATTCCACCAAGACATGTTTTGAAACTAATAAGCTTTTCTGTGCAGCCAACCCCCCGCTGAGTTTGGTGATGGTTTTGCAATGCCAGTGAAATGGCCGTCAGGAATATTCACCACAACATAGAGTCACCCTAAAGCCTTGGATTAAAAGTAAGGGAGAACCACAATGGAATATATAATTGGCATTTCATCTCACCAATGTTTTTCCACATGGTTTTGCACCAAAACGCACGCTATAGTAAAAAATCCTTTGCAAGCTTATTAGTGTTACGGGTAAGCGTAGTCACGGACAACACGCTTCCCAATATGGAAGAATTATGGCTAGCGGATAAGGTCATGCTGTGATCTGAATAGGATGTTTTGGATCATTCCTGGAAACTCTGAAACCAATGAAATCCAGTTGATTTTAGGTAGCATAGGATGCTGTCCTTCAGCTTGTATTAATTGCTCATCATGCTTTTAAAAATGTCAATATTTTATTTTAACAGACCAATAGAATAACAGAGTTGAAAGGGACCATGTAGGTCTTCTAATCTAATCCACTGCTCAAGCAGGAAACCCTATGCCATTTTAGGGCAAATGGTTGTCCAACCTCTTCTTAAAAACCTCCAGTGTTGGAGCATCCACAACTTCTGGAGGCAAGTCATTCCACTGGTTAACTATTCTAATGTCTCCTTGCTTCTCTCCTTGATTTAGTTTCCATCCATTGCTTCTTGTCCTGCTTGCAGGTACTTTGGAGAATAGGTTGACCTCCTCTTCTTATGGCAGCCCCTTAGATTTTATTTTTAGATTTTATTTTTTGTGCCTTCAAGTTAGTACCTGCCCGGACAAGTAGAACTACCCAAGCAAGTCCTGCAGGGGTTTTTTTTTTGGAAGTGGTTTGCCTTTGCCTAAAGTGGGATAAGAACCAAGGGTGGGCTCCTGGGGGTTCATAGGGGTTCGGGAGAACCTCTATCTAAGATTCTGTGCAGTTTGGAGAACCCCCAAATTCCACACCTGTCTGGCCCCGCCCAATCCACTCCTCCCAGGAGTTCCACATGGCCTGTTTTGAATCCAGGTAAGTGCAGGGTGTGCGTGGAGGCTCGGGGAGGCCATAAAATGGGCCTACTGGAAGTTCAGGAAGGATGGGAATGGGCCTGTTTCTGGCCTCCAGAGGGCCTCCGGAGCCTGGGGAGGCCGTTTTCACCCTCCCAGAGGCTCGAGAAAAGCCTCTGGAACCCAGGGAGGGCAAAAGCACTCCCACTTGGTGCAGGAGGCCAACCACAATGGCCACGCCCACCCATCATCTGGCCAGAGAACCCCTTGTTAAAATATTTGAAGCGCACCCCTGATTAGAACTCATGGTCTCCAGGTTTCTAGCCTGATGCCTTAACCATGACTCCAAACTGGCTTTCAGGATATCTTTAGTATCTGTCTATAAATAAGATAAGAGTTCTGATTGTACTGTCATGCCCTCCATCTGGACTGTCTTGATTTTAATTTGCGGCTCCTTGCTGCTCACCTTTCTAAAAGTTTTCAGGCTGCATTGGCATCTACCATTTTTTCATGGCTGGGAGGGGGGGCAGAGATTTGAAATTATTCTCACTTGGACAAATCCAATAGCTCACAGATAGAAAGCAAATTATGAAGAGATCTGCAGTTTTTTCCTCTTTTTCTTTTCAGTGACACTGGGAAAAAGAGAGACGCTGTCACTCTGGGAGCAAAACAGAATACCTGAGGCTGGAAAAGCAAAATGTAATCACAGTAGTGGAAAACGCTTTATCTGGTAATCTGAATGAAACAACATGCTTTACCATCGCTTAACAAATGAATATTTTAAAAAATACATATTGCAACTGGCTACGGTAAAATGTTCATATGTGTGCTCTTACACACGGGTGCTGATCTAGAGTAAAAACATAAAGACAATATTGAAAATATAACTCAAAATACTTCAAATGTGGGCTCTGATTATTTTTCCTAATATAATATACTCAACTGCAATTCCAGTATTCATTTTAATATGTTCAATAATGTTCCTATGGAAACCAGAACTTTCATCTCTTTCTGTGACTTGGGCAGCTGTTACGAAATCTTCCTTCCTTCCTTCCTTCCTTCCTTCCTTCCTTCCTTCCTTCCTTCCTTCCTTCCTTCCTTCCTCCCTCCCTCCCTCCCTCCCTCCCTCCCTTCATCCCTCCCTCCCTCCTCCTGCTTTCCTCCTTTCTGACTTACAAGATTGATGTTGACCAGGAAACATGGCCAGATGAGCTAATGGTACATTAACACAGAAGTGAAATCCAGCAGGTTCTGACAGGTTCTGAACAACCAGTAGAGGAAATTTTGAGTAGTTCAGAGAGCTGGCAAATGCCACCTCTGGCTGGCCCAATAGTGGGGTGGGAATGGAGATTTTGCAGTATGCTTCCCCTGCCACACCCATTAAGCCATGCCCACCAAGCCACAACCACAGAAAGGGTAGTAAAAAAAAACTGAATTTCACTACTGCATTAACAGAATCTTGCAACTTTGAAAGTAGAATTCTTGCCACCCCCCACTCCCGCCATCATTTTTACAGTTCAAAAATTTAGCAAGAGTTCCTCTTGAGTCTCTTGCTCTACCCATTATGTAGCTATAGGCTACATGCCCTCTTATCTGACCATTCCCTGGGCAGAAACTTTTTGTCTGGTCTCCTAGGTCTTTCTCACATATTATTTCATTAGCATAGGCAGAAGAACGATTTGCTGTGGTGACTTTAAATGGAAATTGAGTTTTAAATAGCTCAGCTGAATTGTGGCTTTTTTCACCTATATTCTGCAATCAAATGTGGTTGGATTGTACCAGTCTTTTGATATCAATCCTTCATCTCCAGGGAAGGATGACAGAACTTTAGCATAAGACATAGAAGTATATTATATCTCAAGATCTTTCAACTTTATGAAAACTTAGAATTAAAATTCTACTTTTGAGAAATGTTCGATCCACACGGACCACAAGTTCTTGAAGTAACTTCTACTCTAGTTTTGAAAATTACAACAGAAAACATTCTGAAAATGTTCAAAAGATTTTCTAAAATATCCTTCAGGCTCCTATGTATCCCAGTTTTATTTCAAGGAGAAAAACACTGTCAAATGATCTGTGTGTGTGCATGTAGGGAGAAACAGATGGGCGCGGTGGCTCACTGGCTAAGACGCTGAGGTTGTCGATCAAAAAGGTTGGCAATTCAGTGGTTCATATGCCTAGTGCCGCATAATGGAGTGAGCTCTCGTTACTTCTCTCAGCTTCTGCCAACCTAGCAGTTCAAAAGCATGTAAAAATACAAGTAGAAAAATAGAGACCACCTTTGGTGGGAAGGTAACAGTCCTCCCTTTAGTCATGCCAGCCACATGACCACGGAGACATCTTTGGACAGCGCTGGCTCTTTAGCTTTGAAACGGAGATGAGCACCACCCCCTAGATTCGGGAATAACTAGCACATATGTTCAAGGGGAACCTTTACATTTAGGGAGAAACAGAACAATAGGAAACCACTGTAGATGTGAAACTTGGTGGGCTTTGGTCCAGCCAAGCTGGATTGTAGCTCTATTAAAAAAACAACAACCACGAGGTGATGTTTTAAGTTCCTACTAATGTAAGATGTCATTTGCAAAAATGAAATAGGACAGTAAGACAGGATTTGCATCTGAGATGAGGAAGGGTTAGTATGGCTGTATATTTTGGACCATAATCAATCTAGGTCTTGGGAATGCTTAGACTTCTGTCTGAATCATTACAGTATGTCTCAGTGAGACATCATAACTCACTGGTAAGAACATGCTTTGTATGCAAGGGGACTAGTTTGTATCTTCACATGGAAAATCGGACATAGAAAGAAGGTTGCCTAAGACATTAGAACTGGCTTTTCCAACAGCCTTCCATATGCTATTAGCCTGCAAGTCAAATCATAATGGGCAATGCTCAGGGATGATATGCAGATTTATACCCCTGTAGTAGTTCTGATTGCAGAACATACAGAAAGAAGGAAAGTTTGAAACAACTAGTATTGGTTGAGATTGATAGAGATATTTGTCTAAATCTGTGTTTCTCAAACTCAACAACGTTTGGGTGTATGGACTTCAGCTCCCAGAATTACCCAGCTAACATGCTTGAATCTTATCTCATTTGATGAATTAGATGGGACATAGGAAATTGAGTTAGTCCAATTACTGAAAAATGCATGATTTTGTATTCTTACATATCTTTACTTGGAGCAAGCCCAAAGTGCCTTCTAAGAACAATTTCAGAATGAACAAGGTCATCTTGTACTCAAAACGATTTAGCTTTTTTGAGGTTAAATTGAAAACTTTCATCTTCCATAAAGCTGATTTTTTTTCCTCTCTCAAATATAACAGCATATATTCTTCATAGAAAAATCTGAGTTTAGTGGCAGAATCTCATTTCAAAAAATGAACCATGAAGCAAGGGATAGAGGGGGAAAAAAACTTTTAGCCCAAGTGGAAACTCATTTCAAAACAGAATCAAATAATGGAACAAAATGTTGTAGCGCATCTTCAGGGGTGAAATGCTGCTGGTTCGGACTGGTTTGCCCAAACCGGTAGTAAAAGAATGCTACCGGTTCAGGCAAACTGGTATTTCCGACGATCAGCTGTGATGCACAATTTATATTAGCTAGAATCGTCAGATTTCCTGCTTTCTAGCTAATCTAAATCTTGTGGCACAGCAGATTTCCCCCTCTCTATTTTACTTACCGTTGCAGACTTGGAAGGCTTCCAAATATTCTTTTTTTATCACTGTGCGGGCGCACCTCAGGCGTGCATGCACGCAAAGCACGCTCTTGTTAGCAGACTCACTGAACCGGTAGCAGACTTTGGAGGATTTCACCACTGGACATCTTATCTATTTTTTTTTGCAAGTTGGGATGTCTTTCAGCTCTAGGGCATGTGGGAAAATCACAGTTAGAACATCCTCAATAAATAATTAGTCAACCTGAAAATATCTCTAGTGGCAGAGAGCTTGCCACACTTCTTAGTTGAGTGTCAAACTGTTCATGCCATTCAACACTTTCTTAGCATGATAAAGTCCAATGTGTGTCAATGTTCCATTTTAATATCATTCTAACACTTGCCTGACTTTTACTATAAATAGCAATGTTGGTGTAAAGTCATTCGGTGGCCACTTCAATAATTGCAAATTCCTATGGAAAGAGATAAATGGGAGGAAATGTATAAATGAGAGCATTATTGTCAATTTGTTAAGAGATGCAGTGTCTCAGCGGATAAGACGCTGAACTTGTGGATCAGAAGGTTGGCAGTTCGAATCCCTAGTGCCATGTAACAGAATGAGCTCCCATTACATGTCCTAGCTTCTGCCAACCTAGCAGTTTGAAAACATATAAAATGCAAGTAGAAAAATAGAAACCATCTTTCGTGGGAAGGTAGCACCATTCCGTGCGTCTTTGGTGTTTAGTCGTTTAGACCACAGAGAATATCTTCGGACAGAGCTGGTTCTTCAGCTTTGAAACAGAAATCAGCACCACCCCCTAGAGTCAGGAACAACCAGCATGTATGTGTGAGGGGAACCTTTACTTTTTATTATCAATTTGTTATCCACAGCTCTTCCATATTAGCAGTCTTTGTAATTAAGGATTGTTTTGTTACCAATTTAGACAGAGTTTGAAGATGTGGGAAAAATCATCTTCCCACTGTACCAATTACATTAGAAAGCCATTTCATGACAGTTTTATTCATAGAAGAAAATCACTGTCTAGGACCACTGAATACTGGAGAAAATAATTAGTCTCTCTCTCTCTCTCTCCAATGGAAGAGAATCTATGTAGCTGAGGGTTGAACTATGGAGTCCTTGGGGTTCTCTGAGCTTGGTTGTTTGCTTGCAAATGTTTCATTGCCCAACTAGTAAATAGGTCTCTTGAAAATTCATGAAATCTATTGATGTAGATTTAAGTGTTCAAAATGCCAGTAAGATAAAGGCGATCCAAGATCAAATCCCTATTCAGTGATGCTGTGGTGGAATGTAATCTGGATACCCTGGAGGGAGTGGTTGCTTTCCAGAGGAACAAGAGGCAGCAAACTTGGTTAGGAGAAAGAAAGTTAAGGTAGCTCGTCCATAAAAGTTCTTAAAGTATATATTATAGAGTACAATTTTGCAAAGCTTCTTCTCCAGTAACATTGCACTGCAAACTAGGGCATACAAAACCTTTGCCAGACCAATTCTCGAATACAGCCCATCTGCCTGGAATCCACACTATATATTGGACATTAATATAATTGAGTTGGGAATGACTAGCACATATGTGTGAGGGAACCTTTACCTTAATACAATTAAGTGGGTCCAGAGGTATTTCACGAGAAGAGTACTCCACTCCTATGCTCACAATAGAATCCCTTATGCCACCAGGCTTGAAATTTTGGGCTTGGACAATCTAGAACTACAGTCCGCCTACAGTCTGACCTAAGCATGGTACACAAAATTGCCTACTACAAAATCCTACCTGTCAATGACTACTTCAGCTTCAACCGCAATAATGCACAGGCAAACAATAGATACAAACTCAAGGTAAACCACTCCAATCTCGATTGCAGAAAATATGACTTCAGCAACAGAGTGGTCAACGCCTGGAATACTCTACCTGATTCCATTGTTACATCCTCAAACCCCCATAGCTTCAATCTTAAACTGTCTACCATGGACCTCATTCCTAAGAGATCCATAAAGGGGGTGTGCATAAGCGTAGCAGTGTGCCTACCCTCCCTGTCCTACTGTCCCCATTTATTTGTACTCATTTCCTTTGTTCATGTCCATGTTTATACTTATACCTGCTATCCTGTACATGTTTGACAAAATAAATAAATAAATAAATAAATAAATAAATAAATAAATAAATAAATAAATATCTTTAATGATGCAAGTAAAGTTGAGCTTTAGTTTCTATCTGTAGGTGTAGAACAATAAAGGAAAGTGCTTAGAAGAAACTCAGTATGTCTTTCTTGGTTTCTAGAGCCTGACAGATGGAGCTTACTAGGTGTCTTTCTTATTGTCATTCTTTGCCTAACCTACACTTCACACATTTGTTCTTAAGAATGGAAGTGGAGAGTGTGGGAGGATGAACTCTTTAGGGCCTTTTGACCTCCTTAGAAAAACTGCAAACTCTTAGGTGTAATAAATAAACAAAATACTTAAGGACAGCATTGTGAAAATCTATTTAATTTTACTTTATAAAAGAACTGAGCTTCTAATGATTCCTCTGATACAATAGCATGCACTTAATAGACCAATTTGGTATTTTTCTATTTCCGATGCTACAGTACATGAGAACTGAGAAGGTCAGGTTTGAAGGTCACATTCATAGGAACTCTCTAGGTGACCTTGAGTTCCTTTCAACCTATCTCAGGAATCAGAGCTGTAGAAACTTCTTGGATGAGAAGTGAAATGTCTTCAAAGAAAAACAAGAAAGTCCAGTTGCCTCTTGAAAAAGCACCTTTGAGACCCTTTCAGGATCTAGTTATATTTCTTCCTCCCAGAAAACAGAAATCAATCCAATGTCTGATAATACATTTATTGTTTAATCAGCAATGTGACATGTTGCTTCCTTTTGCTTTTCTTGATGACTTTTTCCTTTTGTTCACTCACAATCCTGGGGGGTCTGATATGTATCTCTGTGCAGATTGACTAAGAGCTTGATCATGCAAATCCCTTCTCAATGCATCTTCAGATTTAGGAGAACTAATTGTCATTGTCCGGGAAAGAGGAGAGGAGAGAAAAAAAAGCTTTTCTAACAGCTGAATTAGTCAGTCCATAGATAACTTCCTTTTCACTGCTGATGGAAATGAAATATACTGGGTTTTAATATAATAACAGTGGTATGGTTGGTGGCTGCCAGAACCAGCTTTTCTGCACTTGAGTAAGACAAAAGAAGACTTTAAATCACCAAAAACTCATTTCCCCTTGTTCAGGCCAATGATGAAGACTGATCAAAGAGGGTTGATAAAAATCAGAGAAAATACTTTGACTGGAAATGTAAAACAAATCACCCATGAATACATATTGCAATGAACCTCTGGTATCCTCCCAGATTCCACTTCAGTACAGATATAGGAACACCTTCATACCAAATGCTGAATGCAAAACATATTTCTTTGTTTAATATTTATATGAAGAGAGTAGAATAGAGTAGGGGAGGGTTAAGATAAGACAAGAGAAGAGAAAGATTTCACCAATGAACTTTGAAAAAGCCTATACTGAGTAAATCTAAAGCACAATTAAACACATCAAAAATTCTGCTTTACATTTAAAACTATAGACTTCATTTGGAGTGGAAGTAAAAAAGTGTAGCAAAATCCAGATCACTGAAATAATGCTCTAGCCATCAACATGCACAGTATTATTCCATGCTATATGTCCTTAATAAAATCAATCAATGTTATTCTCTAATTAGCAATGACATAGTCCCTCCCCATTTATTCAGCTCAACCAATGAGACCAATCTACACATTTTGTTATCGTTTAAGGAGGATCACCTACCTTACTGTGGCTTATCAGAAGAAAACATTGTCTTGACTGACTCCAGTGGCATCAGAAGCACAGTTAAAAGATAGAAGGAATCCAAAGGAAAGAAGACAGGGCAAAAAAATCTGAAGACTGGAAGTGAAGAATATAGTCAAGTATGGATTCAGGATCTGGAGCAGATGACTAAAAGGGCAAGGAGAGGATCTGTTAGCTAAGCAGTTTGCTTGGATCAGGAAAGGAATATATAAGAGCCATGGTGGTGCAGTGCTTAGAGTGCAGTACTGCAGGCTACTTCAGCTGACTGCTACCTGCAGTTCAGCAGTTCAAATCTCACCGGCTCAAAGTTGACTCAGCCTTCCGTCCTTCTGAGGTGGGTAAAATGAGGACCAAGACTGTTGGGGGGCAAGAGGCTGACTCTGTAAACCGCTTAGAGAGGACTGTAAAACCACCATGAAGCTGTATACAAATCTAAGTGCTAAGTGCTATTTCTATATAATGAACATACTTATATAAAGCAGTGAGAAAAGGCTGAGTATACTATGGTATCAGGATGGGGTTTATGAAGTAGAGTAGGAGATATGTACCAAGGAAACTACTCTGCACCTACCTATCTATTATAGTTATGTCTTGTATTATGAAATATCCAACATCTTTAATCATTTTTGTAAGCCGCCATGAGAACTTGGGTGGCCGTATAAATTTTTTTGATGAACAAATAGCAGCCATAATGGTGTAGTGGTTAGAATGCAGCATTGCAGGCAAACTCTACTCACAGCCTGCAGTTTGATCTTCACCGGCTGAAGGTTGACTCAGCCTTCCATCCTTCCGAGGTTGGTAAAATGGGGACCCGGATTGTTGAGGGGAATAGGCTGACATTATAAACTGTCCAGAGTGTGTTGTAAAGCACTATGAGGCAGTATATCAGCCTAAGTGCTATTGCTAAACGCTATTACTAAATACATTTCACCCTTCCTTCATGTTTAACTGACAATTTGGTGGCACGACATTAGGGCAGGACATGAAGTTGTACACAACTGCTGGCGTCTGAAGACATGCATGAACTGGATTTATTTTTCCCATCAAGGGCGTTTGTAAGAAAAGGCAGGTCCTCCGTGGTGAATTGTCGTCCATATCCCTGAGATCTGTTTTTCATTAATGAGGTCTTTTGAGCTGCCTACAGAAGTCTTGCCCATTAACCAAGCCATGGAGCCCATTCAAAGCTTTCAGAGTAAGTCGTAAAAATTAGTGGCATTTATAAAGTTTTAATCTCCCCGAGCATAGCAAGGGGCCCCCAAATTAAAGGGAAAATGTTGCTCTTTGCACAATGCAAGAATGTGGAGGGGAGATGGGGACAGAGAAAAGATGGGATTCATTTTCTCGTTGGCGCTGTAGAGCGGTGATGCTAAGGAAGGTTTTATCACTTTTCATATTTGGTGTGGACTGGGGCCTTTACAGAGTCTGATAATAAATATACAAATCTTACCGCAGTCCAAAACTGGTGAAATGGAGTGGAATTTGTGCTGAATTATAGAGTTAAAGGGTTCATACATAATACTAAATCAGTACTAACCTTTTTGTCATTGCTTGCCAAAAGCACATGCGCATACAATACATACCCACAGCCATAATACAATCTGCATGAGAATCCCCTTATGTGCCTACCCCCTCCCCATGCATGTGTCACCCCCCCATGCTCCCCTCCCCCTGAGCATACACACATAACCTCCTGCACTCTTTCCCAAACCCTGTTTTGGGTCTAGTAGGCATCCCAGCAGCTTCCTTGGACCAAAAATGGGCCATGGAGGTGGAGTGGGGAGGAGAGTCACACTAGGGATTCAAACTGCCAACCTTTTTGATAGACAAGCTCAGTGTCTTAGCCACTGAGCCACCATGTCCCCTCTAACCATAGTGATTTGTAAAACCATGGTTTATGGTTGAGGGCAAGGATAGGCAAGGAACAGCCCCAGAGCTCTATCTGGGCCAAGTATCCATTTTTTTGTAAGTGTAGGAAGCCCCTTTGACTAGGATGGCTGAAAATAGAAATTGTTTTTATCCATCTTAAATAGGACCTCTAGCAGAAGCCCCAGAAAACATAGTTTTAACAAATTATGGGCTATTTGTGGCTTGGGTCCATGGTAATTTTGATCAGACTCAGGTAGAATTTTCCTATTCTCTATGTCCAGACCAAGAGGTTGTGTTGAGATTCCTTCTGTCAATTAGGTTAAGAGGAGGGAGGGGAGTACCCAGAAATAGACTTGGACTTCAGGGTGAGCTTGGCCCCTCTGTTAATGTTTCAGTAGGCAGTGAAAGCAATTCTTTTCTCATGAATCTTCAGGAAGCATCTGTATGGGGGTGGTAGAGCAGCATGATGCCTTAACTATGATATTTGAATGTTTCTGTTGGTGTAATGCCATCAGGAATCCACTGAGGACATCACAAATAAACAAATAGATCCTCCTCAAAAATCAGTCTAAAGAGTGAAACCTGCACGCTTTGTAGACCTCTGCCCACACTAAATGGAAACTCTTGACCATCAAACCTTGCTTGCCTCAATAGGGTGTGCAGAGTTTATTAATTCTCTGTAAGAACTCAAGAGAGCTGCTCTTGGGTTGAGGTGCTCAGTGCCAGTTGCAACACCAGAGTGGGTCTATATGTGATTTTGTTGAAAAGGAGCACCTGTTCAAGGGGAGGGACTGTGCTGGACTCCCCTTCTCATTGTAATTTGAGATCGGAGTTTGAACTGTGGTGCTTGAGAAGGTGCTTGCTTATTTTGGGGATACCAACAGTGACCAACAAGCAAGTACTGGAGCACATAACACTAGGCATATCACTAGAAGAGAAGTCACAAAACTGCATCTCACTTATTTTGATCACATCATGCAGGGGAATTCACTAGAGAAATCAATTATGTATGGACGAATTAGCAGTAAAAGGAAACCAGGCCAACAAAGAACAGGGTGGTTGGACATCATCAAAGCTGACGCCAGCTAGAGCATAGAAAAAGTCAAAGAAGTAGTGCAAGATTGGAAAAGGTGGAGAGACCTGGCCCATAGAATTGCCAAGATTCAGAAATGACTGAATGAAAAATCACCACAGCCACCACCTTCTCCTGCTCTTCTTGCTCCTCCTCATCGATTGGATTCAGCACCTGATGTCAACTAGATGTTTGGCTTTTGATCTCCATCAGCCCCAACTGCATTGCTGAGGGCAAAGGGTGCTAGAAGCATTGGTCCAGAAAATCTAGAAGACAACCGATTGACTGTCCTTCACTTCTGGATACTATTAACATGGGATAAAATTAGAACAATAGCAATAGCAATAGCAGTAGACTTATATACCGCTTCATAGGGCTTTCAGGCCTCTCTAAGCGGTTTACAGAGAGTCAGCATATTGCCCCCAACAATCTGGGTCCTCATTTTACCCACCTCGGAAGGATGGAAGGCTGAGTCAACCCTGAGCCGGTGAGATTTGAACCGCTGACCTGCTGATCTAGCAGTAGCCTGCAGTGCTGCATTTAACCACTGCGCCACCTTGGCGAGTACATCGCTGAGTGATAGTGTTCAAATGGGGTCCAATGTGTCAATATTTTGTGTGGCTACCATTATTTTCTAGCACTGCCTTAACTCTCTTGGGCATAGAGTGTGTGCTTATGAACCTGTTGCTAAAGTTCGCCTCTGGGAACAGCTGATGGGGGATATTCCTGGCGGCTGGTCCACCCGCCAATCAGCTGCTGATGCTGAATCAGGCTAATGTGCTGAAAATGACCAGGCTGTTTGCTAAGGACGCTAGCCAGAGGAACACCGATGGATGCTGGTAGGCAGAGGCAGATTTTGTTTTGTTATTTTCCTTCCCAAAAAGTAAGGTGTGTCTTATACTTCGGAGTATCTTATACTCCAAAAAATACGGTAAATGTGCCAAAGAGGGGAATCATACAGGGGTGTTTATCTTATATGACTAAGTTGACCAATCCCAAAGCTTGATTGTATCTCCTTGTCTGAGGTTATGTAAAACCTGTTGTGAAAGCTTATTACCAAAGAAATTCTTTTTCTATTTTCCTTTCTGCTAACCACTCAATAAAAGTTTCAGGGATGAACAAGTTGAAAATCAAATTTATCACTTCCTTCTTTCTCATGGCCAAGGGAACAGGAACAATCTTTATAAGCTCTCTCAGAGGGTGCATAATGTTCCCATTGGAGTCCAAGTTGTGTGGCTGCACGTCTCTATACAAGATCCATTGGTAAATTATTGAGAGTATATCATAAAACTGTCAAACAGGATAGGTTTATGGGGCTAAGGAGCATAGGGTTAAAAGGAGTTATGTACAATAATAAATGTTTGGAGTAAATAGCCTGTCCACTTATATGAAGAGCACCATGTGAGTTGGATGCTTTAAGCCCCTAAAGAGAAGATGGCTTGAAGCTGATGCTACATCAATTTATTGTTTCAGCAGTATCAGAATGAAACATAATAATAAAATCTTCCCATTTGGTATCCTTTTTTTCTGCAGCATCTCTTGAAAAATGTTTGCTAATTAATTTACATTTTCACTAAAATATAAAAAAAATAACGTGTTGAGACTCTAGAAAGAGTGCAGAGAAGAGCAACACAACCAATTAGAGGACTGGAGGTTAAAGCATATGATGAATGATTGAGGGGACATACTGTAATAAGTCATATAGTTATACCTGAAATTCTGCTATTTTGGATAGACACAAGAACTCCATAACAAACATTAATTTAAGGAACCTCAACCCAATCAACGAATGAATGAATGAATGAATGAATGAATGAATGAAGGAAGGAAGGAAGGAAGGAAGGAAGGAAGGAAGGAAGGAACCAACCAACCAACCAACCAACCAACCAACCAGTCATCCAGTCATCCAGTCAACCAGTCAACCAGTCAACCAGTCAACCAACCAATCATGTTGCTCAACTTAAAGTATAAAGTTAATGGTAAAGGAGGTTGCTTCCTTGCCTTCTTAGCCAACTCTGCCCTTGCTAACCCTTTTTCATTTGCATATTGAGCCATTTTTGTCATTTAAAAAGAGCAACATATTCTAGAGTAGAAGAAAATAGACTAGAAAACTCTCTAAAATTCCCAGGAGCCAGGCCAGTTATCAATAGAAACCTCTTATTATGGTAAGATGCCCATAATGAACAACAGAGTTCTTGTTGTCAAGAAAAAAATCTAGCCCATTATAAATCTGTTTGACTTAATCTTTCTTGCTACTGTCTTTTACATAATTTATTTAAAGAGTTCTACCATTTTCCATTTCCATTCTCTGTTCTCTAGACAGCATGACCAAGTTGTTGAATTCCAGGATTACTTTCCATACTGTTAATTGTCTATATAAGAGATGACCAGGCTGAGCCGGGGAGCAGAGTGAAACTTGTCATGAGTTTGGAGCTGCTACACTGTCACAAGAGACCTAGGCCCAGCCCCCTTTGAATTCCGTTGACTCTTACTTAGCTCCAATTTGCCTAAACCTTTAGTAGATCAGATTCTTGTATATAGCTAAAGGTAAAGGTTCTCCTCGCACATATATGCTTGTTATTCCTGACTCTAGGGAACAGTGCTCATCTCTGTTTCAAAGCCAAAGAGCCAGCTCTGTCCGAAGACATCTCTCTGGTCATAGCTGGCAGGACTTAACTCCAAAGGTGCACGGAACGCTGTTACCTTCCCACCAAAGTTGGTCCCTATTTTTCTACTTGCATTTTTATGTGCTTTTGAACTGCTAGATTGGCAGAAGCTGGGACAAGTAACAGGAACTCACTCCGTTAACTCAGCATCTTAGCCACTTAGCCACTGTATATACGTAGGTAGCATGTAATAAATTCAAAATACTTTGGAACTGTATCCTGGCTCTTGGATTCTTGTGCCTGACATTGTTTCTCCTGCACTTCTCAAATCTGCTCCAGTTTGCCATCCATCTCTTGTTCTTTTTCTTGCTCTTCTTCCCAAAAACTAAGACTGTTATTTTTTTTTAAAGCCCCATGAGAGCCTATCCCATATTTTAAACTTTCATGCCTGAATAGTTCCATGAAATCTGTGCATTCCAGTTTTGAGGACATTTTTTTCATTTGTTAAATAGATTATGCTTCTATTTTCCAAAGGCATATATGTCATTTCTTTCTTCACTAAAGTTCTAATGACCTCAATCCCTCATATATTCACAGGCATTTGTTCTTTCTGCTACCTAAGCCATAACTTTCAGCTTAGCCATCTACATATGCTTTCAATCTGAACTTTTCAACATTTTCCAAAGCTCCCAACACTTAACCACAAAAATGTTACATTTATTTTTCCTTTATTCCCGACTTAATCCGCCCAATCTGATTTTATATCTTAGAGTCCCTTACTCATTTCTACATCATGCCTCCCGCTCATAAAATACTTCACTGGGCCAGTAATAATCCTAGAAAAATGAATTGGGCTAATTCCAGTGGAAGTGGCTTGTGGATCAACCTTGGCAGTTCTTTAATGAAATAACTGGGAAGGAGTAAAAACAATCCAGGAAATCTACACGCCTTTTTTCATCCACAGTCTGCTCTCACTTCAAAACAACCAACCATATTAAAGGATTTCATGCTGCATTTCTAATTGTAGCTATTGCATAAACCTGTAGCCTTCTCAGGAGGAGGAGGAGGAAGAGGAGGAGGAGGAAGAGGAGGAGGATGGGATCTTTGGTGGTCTCTGAGCCTGGTGGTTTTCTGTAGATGTTTCATTATCCAACTGGTTAACATCATCAGTGCTAGAAGTGAAGAAGGAGGGGGGAGGAGGAGGGGAAGGGGAGGAGGTAGAGGGGAAGTGTAAGAGGAGGGGGAGGAGGAGGTAAAGAAGGAGGAGGAGGATTGGAAGAGGAGGAGGAAGAGGAGAAGGGGAAGAGGAGGAAGAGGAGGAAGAAGAAGAGGAGGAGGAAGAGGAGAAGGGGAAGAAGAGGAAGAGGAAGAGGAGGAGGATGGGTTCTTTGGTGCTATCTGAGCATGGTGGTTTTCTGTAGATGTTTCATTATCCAACTGATTAACATCATCAATGCTAGAAATGAAGAAGGAGGGGGGAGGGGCGAAGGGGGAGAGGAGGAAGAGGAGGGGGGAAGAGGAAGGGAAGGAGGAGGGGAAGGGGAAGAGGAGGAAGAGGAAGAGGAAGGGTTTTTGGTGCTGTCTGAGCATGGTGGTTTTCTGTAGGTTTCATTATCCAACTGGTTAACATCATCAGTGCTAAAAGTGAAGATGGAGGTGATTGATGATGGTGAGGATGATAATGATGATGATGATGAGGAATGCAAAAGAGAGCCAGTTTGGTGTAACAGTTAAGGCTAGAAAGTGGGAGAACATGAGTCCCACCTTAGCTCTGCAAACCAATTGGGTGATTTGGGGCCATTCACTCTCTCTTAGCCTCACCTATCTTAAAAGGTTGTTTTTATGGGGAAAATAGGAGGAAGAAGGTATGTTGGATATGTTTGCTGCCTTGGGTTATGTGTAATAATAAAAAACCAGGATGTAATCAAATAAATAAAATAAAAATGATGGGCTCCAAGTATATTACAAGTCCAAAAACTCTATAGAACAGTCCAGTGTTTTAGGAAAGAAGGCTAGGATGAGAGAAGCTGTTAACTAAAACGGTTCAGCTATTATGCAGCACAGACAGGGCCTTCAATGACATCTCTGCTTAGTGTAAAGTGATGGTACAATTTGTCTGAGATGAATTTGCTGCATAGCAGTAATATATTGTCAATACAGCCTTATATATGTTGTATTCCAAATATGAAAATGAAACAGAGACCTAGAAATGCTGAGGATCTTGCTATTTTTTTACTACCTGTTTTAATCTAGATTGTTGGTATGTTAACATACACAGGTTCAAGATATTGTTCATTCATATATATCTGATGTAGAATATATTTTTTAAAAATAAAAAGTTCCAGTTATATTTCTACTGACTAATTTCCCGGACGTGATGACCCAAAGATGATGCGAAGTGGGACGCAGTGGCTCAGTGGCTAAGATGCTGAGCTTGTTGATCAGAAAGGTCGGCAATTCGGTGATTTGAATCCCTAGTGCTGCATAACAGAGTGAGTTCCCATTACTTGTCCCAGCTTCTGTCAACTTAACAGTTCGAAAGCATATAAAAATGCAAGTAGAAAAAATGGAAACCACCTCTGGTGGGAAGGTAACAGTGTTCTGTATGCCTTCAGCATTTAGTCATGCCGGCTACATGACCACGGAGATGTCTTCAGACAGCGCTGGCTCTTTGGCTTTGAAATGAAGATGAGCACCACCCCCTAGAGTCGGGAACGACTAGCGCATATGTGCGAGAGGAACCTTTACCTTAATTTCCCGGAGAAAGCAAAGATGGATAGTTATTTTTCCATCTCACAACTTTGTTCATCATCTCCACAGTTGCAAAGTTCAGCTTTCTCAGAACAATCAATTTTATTTCATAATCCCTTCTAATCAGTTCCCCAGTGCTAACACCCCAATGTGATTTTCCTAGCAGATGATACTTTACATTGGCTTTCAAGTAAAAACTGATTGCTCTGTAATTTTGAAGCACCTTAAATGCAGGAGCACATGGAATGAGCAATGGCCCAGAATGCTTGTCACAAATGCAATCAAGGTAAAGGAGAAGAGAATTTTGAGATAAAAATAATTCAAAAGGATGGATTGGAATATTTAGGATGTGTTCTTTAAGAGAGGCACATATTGCTGATTCTTTGGTGGCATGTTCATTCTTACTG
Source organism: Thamnophis sirtalis (assembly GCF_051295495.1). NCBI lineage: Eukaryota > Metazoa > Chordata > Lepidosauria > Squamata > Natricidae > Thamnophis > Thamnophis sirtalis. Next base: position 78,649,258 of record NW_028261382.1, read on the forward strand.
TAACATAACCTTTAGGGCATACAAAACCTTTGCCAGACCAATTCTCGAATACAGCTCGTCTGCCTGGAATCCACACTGTTTATTGGACATTAATATAATTGAGCAGGTCCAGAAGTATTTTACAAGAAGAGTACTCCACTCCTCTGCTCACAATAGAATCCCTTATGCCACCAGGCTCGAAAATTTGGGCCTGGACAACCTGGAACTATGCCCCCTTCAGTCTGACCTAAGACCGATGATACACAAAATTGTCTGCTACAACATCCTACCTGTCAACGACTACTTCAGCTTCAACCTCAGTAATACATGGGCAAACAATAAATTTAAAATCAAGGTAAACCGCTCCAAACTCGATTGCAGAAAATATGACTTCAGCAACAGAGTGGTCAATGCCTGGAATGTTCTACCTGACTCCATTATTATATCCTCTAACCCCCACAGCATCAACCTCAAACTGTCTACCGTGGACCTCACCCCATTCCTAAGAGGTCCGTAAAGGGGGTGTGCATAAGCGCACCAGCGTGCCTACCGTCCATGTCCTACTCTCTCCATTTATTTGTACTCATTTCCTTTGTTCATGTCCATGTTTATACTTATACCTATTAACTTGTACATATTTGACTAACTAACTAACTAAATAAAAATAAAATAAATAACAGAATAACCTTCTAGTCCAGGGGTCTCCAAGCTTGGCAACTTTAAGACTTGTGGACTTCAACTCCCATAATTCCTCAGCCAGCAAAGCAGCCAGCAAACCAAAGCTGGCTGAAGAACTCTGGGAGTTGAAGTCCACAAGTCTTAAAGTTGCCAAGGTAGGAGACCTCTGTCCTCATCCAACCCCTTGCTCAAGCAGGAGACCCTATACAATTCAGGACAAATAGCTGTCCAAGCTCTTGTTAAAAACCACTCACAACTTATGTAAACAAAAGATTTCCACTGATTAATTATTCTGATGGTCAGGAAATTCCTCCTTCGTTTTAGGTTGCTTCTTTCCTTGATTAATTTCTATCCACTGCTTCTTCTTCTGCCTTCAGATGCTTTGGAGAATAAGTTGATCCTCCTCTTCTTTGTGGCAGATGCATGACATCATGGCTGCTATCCTGTCTCACAGGTCCCCAGAGGTGGTTGAACCTGTGACTCTTCATATATTGCATTTATTTTTTTATTTATCTTATTGAGTACCTTCAGTCAGGTCAATGTTGACCTCTGGTGTCTGTCTGAAGTAGTCCCTGTAGCATTTTTGGCAACATTTTTGGAAGTGGTTTGCCATTGCTTCCTTCCTAGGATAGGAGACAGTGTGATTGGCCCAAGATCACCAGTCTGATTAACACAGAACTAGAACTCACAGCCTCTGATATATATATATATATATATATATATATATATATATATATATATATGTGTGTGTGTGTGTGTGTGTGTGTGTGTGTGTGTGTGTGTGTGTGTGTGTGTGTGTGTGTGTGTGTGTGTGTGTGTGTGTGTGTGTGTATTCTAGTATGTCAACTTATCTATCATTCTAGTACATACATAGTATCTCTTTCTAGGTCCACCTAACCTGATTCTTTCACATTCCAACTTCTACCTTGGGTTCTACCTTGGGTTTCTAACCATTGATAGAATCTATCCCAGGTTGCATAGTAATCTACATCTCCTTTATCTTTTATTTTTAGCATTAGTCTGTCCATTTCTGCACAGACTAGTATCTTCCTTATCATCTCCTCTTCTGGAGGATTGTTTTTGCTCTTTCACTGCTGCACATACACATGTGTAATGTTAGGTATATTGTCCCTCTATCATAGCCATTTGGCATAATGCCTAATAAAAATAATTCTGGCTTAAGCTCTATATGTCATTTTTTTTAACCACCTGTGAATTTGTATCCAAAATTTCCTTACTTTTCTACAGGTCCACCACATGTGTTTTGTTTTCTAGTTCTACTCACCTCCATTGCAGAGGTGTGGTGGCTCAGGGCCTTAATGGTGCTGGAGATAAACTCAGCTCTGGCTGTTCAAGCCCTAGCTCTGTCTGAGAGAGTGAGCGCCTGTCATTTGACTCAGCTTTTGTCCCCCTAGCAATTTGAAAGCATGTTCTTTGTGAGTAGATAAATAGGACGAGTTGGTGCTCTGTGCAGACAGATTTCTCCAGACAAACAAACCTTCATATAGTATATCCCAAGTATAACTATTTGAGCCTAGTCACTTGCACCTCCGGTGTAGAAAAGATGGGACACAAAAGCCAGCTCTTCAGAGAAGGAAATAAGGAAATAAGGAAATGTTTATTGCGCAGGTTCAGAACGAATGGCCTGAACAATGAGTGAAAGTCAGGAAATTCCTTCTATAGTTTATCGCTTTCAGCTAAAGCCACCTGTTAGTTTTGGAAACACCCCTCAAGATTTGCCCTTGAGTTACAGCAATATTATGTTTACAGGATGTCATAATACATAAGTCAGCCAACGGACAGACATAGCATGTATTTTGAGGAACTAACAATATGTGTCTACCAAACAGATTTACAGCCAAGCCAGCAAATGGGCTGAAATGGATGCTTTGCTTCAGCATATTTCATGTGCAGACTTCCTTCTAACCCGTGTCTAACCGCACCTAAAAGCAAACCTTGCAATTGCTATATGAACAGTTAAAGCTTAATATCATGAAACCCTAGTTTGGTTCAGGCTTGAGGCCTACTTTGCTTCAGCCTGCCACCTTACCGGTGGGAAATTGAAATTGATTATCTGAGGAACTGTTCGTTTTCTTTGTTATCTGCGGTATTCCCAGGAGTCTTTTCCAACATCATTGTGGTAATATGTGCCAGGTATTTGTTTACATTTCCAACAGTTTGAGGACATATTGCTAAACATTTTAGCCAATCTTGCTGGGGGTAGGTGCCACCTGTAGAACATTTTATACAGATTTTCCTGATTTGATGTGGCCATTGTTAATTTCCAATTTCTCTCCTAAACTAGTTTAGTGTCTTAATCACTAAGTAAACTGGCTCATTGTGAAATTACTCTTCTTGCACATTCCTGAATAGCATGGCCAGTGATGAAGGATCCTGGGATTATAGTACACAAATAGGATCTCTCTCTTCTCCATAGTGTTGCAAGAGTGATTTAAGAATGAACATGGGCAGTTTGATAAGACAAGCTTCGAATTAAATATTTTAGTGGCTTCTCTATCCAGTTTCCACCTCAGTTGACTTGCACAAGCACATTTTAAGCCATCGTTTTTGAAGCTGGATTGAGTTCTCTACCCACTGTCAAAACTAAGTGCCATGGAACTCTGTGTTGAAATCAATCCAAACAAGAGATATTCATCTCGAGCCCATGGGACCCCCCAAAGACTCTTCAGAAAGTGCCTGTTCTGATGGAAGCGTCCCAAGAGCATGAGGCGAACTCCTTGTCCCGACAAAAACCCTTTTATTCATTTACTGTGAATTCTGCTCATTCACATCCAGCAAAGTTTTTCAAGGGAGGATTTACAGTCACAGACCTTAGCTGGCTTGGAGGCCTGCCAGGCCGATGACTACAAAATGTGGCAAAATGACTTGGAGAGTCACGAACCAATTAAGTGAATTAATTGTCTCCTGCAAATGCCACTTCCCTTTCTCTCCTCTTTTATTTCCCTTGGGAGGGGCCATTCATCATCCACCTGTGGCCTTACTCCCAAGTCAACCCCTGTTCTTTAGCTGTTCCCTTCGTCTGGCAACTTGATGCATGTGCACACTGAGAACAGGCTCCAGTTGTTTGTCTGCCTCACTGATGTCTGAATGCAGCTGATAACTGGCATATGGCCCTGGCTTCTGCCTCTGACACAGAGCCCTCATCAGAGCCTTCTCCAGACTCCAGGACTGGCCCATGTTCCTCCCCAACCTCCTTACTGTCCAAATCTGCTGACAGCTCCTCTGGCTGCTGGTGAGCCACAACAGTGGCACTAACTTATAAGTTAAGTCAACCTTAGTTTTTGTTCTGTCACCACCCACTTCCTTGTCTTGCCTGGCTGACATTTTAAGCCCTTGATATATTGCTTAAAGGCTAAATGTGGCACTTGACCAGGGAGAGGCTGTGCATCTTTGATTCAAGCAGGGAAATGTGAAGGGGTTAGTTTGAAGGACGTTGTCAGCTATATTGATTTATTCCACACGTCTTGGGACCACATCATCAACCATTCCATTGGGAATGCCCAATCAGCATGGACTGGGAATGCTGGAAAGTAGCATCTGAGACTATCTGGAGGGCACCAAGTTTGGGACCGAAGAAGTCCAAGTGAAAATTTAGTCTCAATGCAAGCAAGTTATGGTGCTGATTTCCAACTATTTAATTCATACTCCTTTATTTGACTGGGATTAGTGTACTCCCATCTCGTTTCAGGCTTTTAAAATACTTTCCTGGTGGCAATGCAGCATTCCTCATTTCATATGGAGCGATGTAAGTATCGTCATTTCCATTTTGCATTTTTTTTTTAGAAAAAAGAAAGGCAACATATGTTGCTGTCATCTTTTACAAATACTGCCGCCTCCTGTCTTTTCCAGTCTTCCAATTGTACAAACAATTTTCTGACACATGGTGGATAAATCCCAACAGGATAAAAGAGAGATACTGCCAGTTGTTGAGTCATCTGGATTTGGGATAGTCACCATCATCCATGTCCTCCTCCAATCTATTGGAAATGAGCGGATGGATGTTTAATTGGTGGCCGTTCCTATTACACCATTTTAATTCTTACATTTCAGCTCAAAAGGAACAACTTAAGACCAAACCGAACTTGTCAGCCTCTGCTTTGCTGCTGCTTCGGCTGCCATGAAACGGGGAGGGAGGGCATGGTATTTGGGAGGGGTTTACTAATTGTGCTGGAGGAAGATTCTGGAGCTCAGCTGCCTGTCGGACTACGCATGCGGAGGAGGTTCCCGCCAAGACTAACGGCACCGACATTCCATCTTAGTGATGCCTTTTGAAGTTATCTCACACCTGACACTTAGGGGAAATATGATTGGACTGTAACTGTGATGCCAAGGGGTGGGGAATGGGTTATTCTATATATCAATCGCTTTCGCGCCTAAATAATCAGACTTCGCTTTGCTATGCCTTTAATCATTTATAATTAGTAAAAGTACACTTGATTTCTACCTATGGAGTCTCATGGTCTTCTTTCCTAATTACCCAATGAAGAGGTGCTGACAGAACTGCTACATTGCACTGAGAGGAAGGGGCGGATAAACAGCACTGAGTTTTCACTTTTTAAATTTTGTTTTCTAGTTCTACTCACCACCATTGCAGAGGCGTGCTGGTTCAGGGCCTTAATGGCGCTGGAGATAAACTCAGCTCTGGCCGTTTGAGCCCTGGCTTTGTCTGAGAGAATGAGTGCTTGTCATTCGCCTCAGCTTTTGTCCACCTAGCAATTTGAAAGCACGTTCTATGTGAGTAGATAAATAGGTATCACCTTGGTGGGGAGATGAGTTGGTGCTCTGTGCAGGCAGATTTCTCCAGACAAATAAACCTTCATATAATATATCCCAAGTGTGACTATTTGAGCCTGGTCATTTGTACCTCCAGTGGGAACTTGGAGTTGATTGTCTGATGAACTGTTTGCTACCTGTGGTATTCCCAGGAGTCTTTTCCAATATCATTGTTTAAAGGAGTTAGAAGTAGTATTCGGAGGTAGTATTCAGCCAGTTTGGACCACTTCATCCGAATTGGTAGCCGAAATTGCAGGTGAGTCTGCCCACTCGCCCTGGCTCTATGCCCTCCTATTTAGGCATGTTTTTGTGTCTGGGCACAAGTGGGAAGGAACGCACACAAGCAAAGCACATGTGCGGAAGGCTGGGCTCATGCGTGGAAGGGGCATATGTACAGTGAACCAGTGGTAACAAAATGTGAAACCTACTGCTGGTCCTATTTCTTGAGAGTCTCACTCTTGTTTCCATATTTCCATGTCACAGGGATAACTGCTGCATGTATGATTCTGATCATCATGGATGGACAGGCATAAGCAAATCACAACTTCTGAATACTATTCTTAGGGCCTTCATTGCTACTCAATCAAGTGCTAGTTTGTTGTGTATTTCTACTGCTGGTTCCTTTATTGTTGACAGTCGGCCTCAAAGTATTGAAGTTATCCACCTCTTCAGTCTCTTCAATGTCAATGATTAAAATAGGATGCTTTGAGGATGAAAATTCCTGGTGCTGTGGAAAATAGGAGTCAATGTATTTTCCAAAGTACCAGAAGGCATGGATGGAAACTAACCAAAGGAGAGAAGCAATGTAGAAGTAAGGAGAAACTTCCTAATGGTGAGAACAATTAACCAGTGGTGTGCCTTGCCTTCAGATATTCTGGAAACCCTATCACTGGAGCCACTTGTCTGAAATGATATAGGGTCTCCTGTTTGAGCAGGGGGTTGGACTAGAAGACCTCCAAAGTCCCTTCCAACTCTGTTATTCTAGGTTCTATGTTTAGTTCTAAGAATAGTTAGAACATAGATTAATAAGGTTGGACAGGACCTTGGAGGTCTTTAAACACAAGCAGGAGACCCTATACTATTTTGGACAAATGGCTATCCAGTTCTCTTCTTGAAAACTTCCAGGGTATCTGTTGTCATTCATTTGATCTTCTTTACACTATATTTAACTGCACTAGTATATATTTCCACTATGTTCCTTGATTTGCCTTACTACCGAAGTACATTAGAGTGGAGGCCTTTTTATTTTCTTTGTAACAGCTTCCTGATGATCTGGTGAAGGATCAGGTGTCTTCACTGTTAAGGGGAAAGGTAGCAATGGATTGCTTCAGTGGTGAAATTCATTTTTTTTTTACTACTGGTTCTGTGGGTGTGGCTTGGTGGGCATGGCAGGTGAAGGAGACTGCAAAATCCCCTTTCCTACCCCATTCCTGGGGGAAGGATACTGCAAAAACTCCATTTCCATCCCATTCTGAGGCCAGCCAGAGGTGCTTTTGCTGGTTCTCTGAACTACTCAAATTTTCCGCTACCGGAAATGGAGAGAAAGAGAAAGAGAAGGAGAGAGGATAAGAAGTGGAAGAGGAAGAGGAAGAGTAGGGGAGAGGTAAGGGAAGAAGGAAGGGGAAGGAGAGGAGGATGAAAGAAAGTAGAGAAGTGAGGGAGGGAGAAAAGAAAGGGAAAATAAGGTGGTGTTATAACAGGCGGAAGGGATGGTAAATAAAGCAACCCAAATTGTATATTATAAACTATTAAATGGAATAACAAATTTATAAGAATGACAAATGTAAAGAAGAATAACAACTATGTGAATGTATACTTATAACTGTATGTAAGAGAATTAAAAAATAAAACAAACTTCTCAAAGAAAATATATTTCACTATCGGTTCTTCAGAACCTGCTGAATTTCACCCCTGGATTGCTTGCATTATAGCTTCTTGACTTTTCATCAGTCTGGGAAATATCTGATGTGGCTTGTTAAGGAGAATAGCTAGTTGGCTGTGCCCTTAGCATGTTTATTGTGGAGCCAAAGAACGTGTAGATTTGGAATGGTGATTTTTTTTTAAAAAAAAGTCTTCCACCAGTTTTGCACTTGGACAAATGAGGCTTGCTGACTAAAATGTCAATCAATCAGAATAGAGCTGGAAGGGACCTTGGAGGTCTTCTAGTCCAAACTCCTGATCAAGCATACCGTTTCAGACAATCTTTTCTTTAAAACCTCCATTGATGAAGCATCTATAATTTCTGGAGGCAAGCTGTTCCACTGATTAATTGTTCTCATTGTTAGGAAGTTTCTCCTTAATTCCAGGTTGCTTCTCCCCTTGATTAGTTTCCATCCATTGTTTCTTATCTTGGCTTCTGGTGCTTTGGAAAATAAGTTGACCTTCTCTTCTTTGTGGCAGCCCCTCAAATGCTAGAATACTGCTATCATGTCACCCCTAGTTCTTCTTTTCTCTAGATTGGCCAAACCCAATTCCTGCAATTGTTCTTCATATGTTTCAGCCTTTAATCATCTTAGTTGACCTTCTTTGCACACCTTCCAAAGCCTCAACATCTTTTGTTTGGTAATGTGGTGACCAAAACTGGATGCAAACAGATGTAGTCTTAACTCTTGACCAGGAATAGGTGTGCAGGGAAAGGAAAGAAGGCCAAATATGAATTTCTGATGATTTTTAATACTGGGAAATATCATAGGCGGGGAAACAACAGAACAGAACATGAACTCACAACACAGGGGAAAGGAATTTATATAGACTTAAAAGAAAGAAAGCATGGGCACATTTTCACTTGGAATGTCTTTCGCGTGTTATTCTCCCTTTGTTCCTTGGAGCTGTTATGAATTATATATTGTAAATATGCTTCTTGTTCTTACGTATGATGTGTATGTGTGTTCTTGCTTTGTTTTCCTATGGCTGATCAAATAATTGTGTGAAACAGAGTTTGTTTTGTTGTTTTTAAATGCCAGTCCTCCATTTGTATTCCTAAATGCTATTAATGAGTGTGATGGGAAAAACGCTTTCCACTCACGTGGCATCTTCCATTTCAAACACATTTTGTGGAAGAAAGTTGGTCTCACCCGAGAACGCGAGACACGGAGCTGGAAGGGCAGAGATGTTTTCGGAGTTGTGATCTTACTTCGATCAATAATGTATTTGTGTACGCCTGTGTCACAATGTATTCCTGTATGTATCTCTGTGTGTGCTGTAACAGTATTACAATACACACAGTACTAGTGGTAGTAGTAAAATTTCCCATCACAGGGGAATCGACTGTCTGTTGTTTGTGTGAGTGCTTACTTAATTTATCCATTTGTGAAAGGCAAATCTATTCGCTAATTTAAAAACGATTCAATTTATGCTTTATGGCATAGAATAGATCCATGATGGTGAACCTATGGCACACGTGTCAGAGGTAGCATGCAGAGTCCTCCTTTGGGCACGCATGCTGTTGCCAGCTTGTCTTTGCAGGCACCAGAATACCGGAAAACAATCAGGAGAAATGGCCAAAAAACCAGGCTCTTTTTCAGGCTGTTTTCAGGACATTTTTGGGTTGTTTTCAATCTGAAAAACAGCCCCCAAACAGGCTTGACAAATGGCTTGAAAATGACCAGGAAAACGGCCTCAAAATGGCCCGAAAAATGGCCGAAACTGTCCAAAAACCAGGCATACTGATACCGATCATCTGATGTTCGGGTTTCTGGTACTCTGACGCATGCGAACACCAGCTGGCTGGTGTGCATGCAAGTTCCGGAAACCTGAAGACCAGCTCCAACACACACACACATGCATTCAGTTTTGGGCACTCATGCTGAAAAGGTTCGCCGTCACTGGCATAGATTTATGATATTTTATTACTTTTTAAAATTCTTTTTGCTATAGATTCAGAAATGTGTTTGATATTTTGATGAATAGGCAGCCTATATAATTTTGCCTTTTTCTGCTTTTGTTTTGCTTTGTTTCGCTAACATGGTATCTACATTGTTTTTCAGTTTTTCATGTTTTTGTGGTTTTCTCCCAGAGGTGGGTTCCTACTGGTTTGGACCGGTTCAGCCACACCGGTAGTAACTTGGCTGCCTGGGTCGCTGGAACCGGCAGCCACCCAGGCCTGCCATTCTCCCAAACCATCTTGTTTTTGCCTTCTACGCATGTGCAAGAGCAATTTTTGTTGCATTGCGCAAGTGAGGGAACTGGCAGTAGCGGTAGCCGGAACCCCCCCCCCCCCTGGTTCCCCCCTTATTACTTTCTGTAAAACGTGTTAAGATAAAATAAAACAACTATTTTAAAAGCCAGCTGTGTGTTCTTCTTGGGAAGACAGTCCCCTTGAATTCTGAAGAATGGGTACTGGTGTAATTTGAAAATAATGTACTAAAGATAGCACGTAGGTGGATAACTTCCACTAATAAACTCAGCGAGAAGGAGAAAGGCTTCAGTTACTTTTCAAGGCTAAAATTCCTTTTAGAGATAACAATAACAATGCTATTCAAAAGTCCCAAGGAAATAATTCTATGGTCAGTTTTTTTGTTTTTAGATTTAAGAGAAATGATGCAGAATATACCCAGGGGTTGTATTCACTCACTTTCTCTACCGGTTCACAAATGGAAGGGTGCAAATGTGCTCGGCCTTCCACAAATGCGCTTTGGCTTGAAAACGTGCCTAACTAGGATGGCATAGAGCTGGGGAGGGTGAGCAGATCCAGCCACAATTTCGACTACTGGTTCAGGTGAACTGGTCCGAACCGGCTGAATACCACCTCTGAATGTACTCGATGGGAGATAGGATTGTAATTAACATAGGCTCCACTTACAGATCTTGGTCATCTCATAATAGAGCAAGTGCACAAATAGCACAATTCATTGATAGGAATTCCAGTGCAATTTCTTCTTCTTTGAAATAAATGTTGAAAAGAATCCCTCTATTCATAAATTGGATTTTAAAAAAATCATAAGGGAAAGAACATATACATATAAACCAACTGTTGTGGCCCGCCAGCAGCAGATTTGGACAGTGAGGAGGTTGGGGAGGAACATGGGCCGGTCCTGGAGTCTGGGGAAGGCTCTGATGTCAAAGGAAGAGTGGGGACCAGGGCCGTCTGACAGTTATCCACTGCCTTGGAGATATCAGTGGGGCAGAAGAACAGCTGGAGCCTGTTCCCAGTGTGCGCATGCACAGAGTTGCTAGGAGAAGGGAACAGTTAAGGAACAAGGGCCGACATGCCTGCTTTCCAGAGATGTATCTCTCAAGACGTTGCTCTGAATTAAGGTAGCCCTAGACTTATGACCACAATTGAGCCCAACATTTCTGTTGCTAAGTGAAACATTTGTTAAGTGAATTTTTCTCCATTTTAGGACCTTTCTTGCCATGGCTGTTCAGTGAATCACTGCAGTTGTTAAGTTTGTAACATGGTTGTTCAATGAATCTGGCTTCCCCATTGATTTGGCTTGCCAGAAGGTCATAAAAGAGATCACATTTCCTCATACAGCAATGGTCATAAGTATGACTCAGTTGCCAAGCATCTGAATTTTGAGCTCATGACCCTGAGGATGCGGCAAAGGCGCTAAGTGTACAGAGCAGTCATACATCACTTTTTTCAGTGCCGTTTCAGTAACTTTGAATGGTCGCTAAATGAACTGTTGTAAGTCAAAGACTAACTGTGCTTTTTTAACGTCAGTAAGGATAAGGAAACTTGCCTTTGAAAAGGAATGCAACAAATGATTTGTGCTATTGGCATGGTTATGTTATATTCATACAGCTTTCTCCTATCTCTGATTCTCCAGCTTCCAACATTCCTAACCAGCATCCTAGCTGAGAATTTGGGAAGTTAAACCCAACAAATCTAGAAGATGCCAGGTTGCTGGAAACCAGTATTCAGCCAGTTCTGACAGGTTCTGGAGAACCAATCGCGGAAATGTTGAGTAATTCGGAAAACCGGCAAATAGGCTGGCCCCGCCCCTGCTGCCTCCCAGCCGATCTTCTTTTGTTGCCCTGAACAGGAGAACGGAGCTGGAAAGCAGGTTAGTGGGGTGGGGAAGGAATGGGGATTTTGCAGTATCCTTTCCCTGCCATGCCCACCAAACCACACCCACCAAGCCATGCCACACCCACAAAGCCAAAAACCTTTTGAACCCCACCACTGCTGGAAATGACATTCAGTGTTTTTGATGTATATGAATCAATCATATGCCTGCATATTTTTACGTTACAATGTAAAATTTCATTACAATTGTGGATGGCTATTTCTATTTTATTTTATTTTTTCAGGAAAGCACTAGTAAGCACCTCTTCTATTCTGTAGGATGAGCATCACACCTAGCCAGGGTTTACTTGAAGCTGAGCGTTCTCCATCTGGGGAATATAAGCGATCAATCCCTTGCACAATTTCTTCATATAGAATTAATGTGATTTCTACGAAGGGACCTTAATAATGTATACAGTGCCCTCCTGTGGTTAATATTTTTTCTTTTCCACAAATAATAGTTCTTTCCTAGAATACACTGCTTCATATCTTTTTCTCCAAAATGCTTTCTCCAAAACGCCCAACACTGTCAAATCATTCACTAAGGCTGCATTACTATTGCTATTAGTCTTCTCATTGTTCTTATCACCCATCTCCTCCCACTTATGACTCCAGAACTGTAACTTTGTTGCTTGCATCCTTATGGTTTACATTGATATTGATTATTTCCTGATTGCTTATTTGTACCCTATGACTATCATTAAGTGAGGTACCTTATGATTCTTGATGAATGTCTCTTGTCTTTTTATGTACACTGAGAGCATATGCAGCAAAGACAAATTCCTTGTGTATCCAATCACACTTGGCCAATAAAGAATTCTATTCTATTCTATTCTATTCTATTCTATTCTATTCTATTCTATTCTATTCTATTCTATTCGTTGAACGCGTTGATACTCTGGTCCTGGTGCCTTAGAAGTTACAGGATATTTACAGATTGGCGGGACAGAGAAGAGGCTATTCTATGATACAGGAAGATAAGTAGCACTTAGAAGGTTTCAAGAGTGTCCCACAACCACATTGCCACCATCTGGCCAAATTTGAAATGCAGGACTGTACCTTTTCTGTGTGTCAGGGTTCCAAATAGCATCCAAAACTAAATCAGAGTCCAAGGCAAAGTATTGCTCAAAGTTTCAATTGATTAAGAGAGCCATGTTGGCACATCCGAGAAAAGCCGAATCTGAAAGCTTCCCAATTTTGTCCACCTAGTTGAAAGTTCAAGATCTTCCCCCCACACCCACAAGTCCATCACATGGTCCAATTTCCCACTGCCATGCTGGCAGTTCTACCCATCCAATTCTGGTCAGGTGCAGAGGTCCAGAGACAAAGGATGACCTTGGCTTTCTAGAAAGAATTTTGTTATGGCTACGTAGTATGTAACTCCTTACAATCCTCCCTCCCATTTTCCCACAATAGAAAATGCATAGTATGAATAATAGAAAGTGTGGCAGGCCAGAGATCCCAAAGAAAAGATGGCTGCAGGCTTGACACTGTGATCCCTAAGATCAATTAGATATCCTGTTATAATGATATGTACATAGATAACATAAATCAAACATTATTTCAATATTGGGAGAATTGGGCAAAAAAAGAGAAAGGGATACTGAATGAATTGGCTTTTTGACTTTGATTTCTTTCCAGGATGTATTTGGAGATACGATTGTTATTGGAAAGTTGGCAGCCCAGGGCTGAGACCTGAGTGCTGTGTGACGGGGTGAGCTCCGGTTCTTGCCCTAGCTTCTGCCAGCCTATCAGTTTGAAAGCATGCAAATACGGGTAGACAAATAGGTACCACTTCAGTGGGAAGGTAACACTGCTCTGTGCTCTGTGATGTCATGCTGCCCATGTGACCACAGAAATGTCTTTCTCCAAAGTGCCTTATGGGTCTGAACTAAGCTCAGTTTCCTGTGGATATTCAGAGAGTAATATATTTTGAGAGAACCTCTCCAAATGAAGAAGATATTAAGGGTCTGGTCCCATGCAGTAGCAATGTATGGCTGTGAAGGTTGGACCATAAGAACGGCTGAGCGCCAAAGAATTGACGCCTTTGAACTATGGTGCTGGATAAGATTCCTGCGAGTTCCTTGAACTGCAAGGCGATCAAACCGGTCAGTCCTAGAGGAGATCAACCCTGACTGCTCTCTAGAAGGCCAGATCTTGAAAAGGAAACTCAGATACTTTGGATACCTATTGAGAAGGAAGGACTCCCTGGAGAAGAGCCTAATGCTGGGAAACATGGAGGGCAAAAGAAGAAGGGGATGGCAGAGAATGAAGTGGCTGGATGGAGTCACCGAAGCAGTCGACATGAGCTTGAGTGGACTCCAGAGGATGGTAGAGGACAGAAAGGCCTGAAGGAATGTTGTCCATGAGGCCACAATGAGTTGGACACAACTTCACAACTAATAATAATACATGCAGATGCCAAATGTCTTAGAAGTTACAGGACATTTAAAGATTGGTGGGAAAGAGGAGGAGCTATTCTGTGATACCAGTAAATAAGTAACACTTAGAAGGTTTCAAAAGTGTCCCACAACCACATTGCCACCATCTGGCCAAATTTGAAATGCATAGTCAGCAACGACTAGCGGAATAAAACCCACAGGGACTCCCTTACCTTTCTTGATTAAACCCAGATAAACCCAGGAGAGAAATCAAAGTCATAGCCTGGAGTATAAGGAGTATAACAAGCGAAGACCAGGGAAATATTAATAAAAGCATAATAGGAATGAATATACCCTGTATTCTTTATTACATGTCAATACCAGCATCTGTGAACGAAGAAAGGTCATCTGTGAACAGAACTGTTGTCGGCTCTTGCACCATCTGAAGACAATGGAAGCTTTAAGGAAATACCAGGACCATCCATCCATCCATCCATCCACCCACCCACCCACCCATCCATATTTATTTTAAAAATCACTTTCTTTCCATCCCCATCTCCATGAACCTCCCCTCTAGTTCTTTTATATCAATGACAAAAGGGAAAGACAACAAGTACAGTTATAATAAGGAGAGAAATAATTTCTTTGATAATAATGACAGATAAAAAAGTGAATTAATCCAGAAAACAGTTGAAACATAGAGAGAGAAAAATAAACAAGGTGACACCTATTAAAACAAATGAATGAGGTTATTCAGATCTTACGTAACAAGCAATTATACTTTAAGAAGTTAATCAATTCTACAAAGCTGCTGAGGACAGGAGAAGAAGTAATGGATGGAAAATTATCAAAGCGAGATTCAACCTAGAACTAATGAGGAATTTCCTGACAGTGAGAACAATAAATCACACAAATAGCTTGCTTCCAGAAGTTGTGGGTACTCCATTCCTGGAGGTTTTTAAGAAGAGACTGGACAGATAATTAATCCATAATGATGTAGGGCAGGGGTGTCAAACCCAATTTTATTGAGGGCCACATCAGGGTTGTGGTTGACCTCAGGGAGGCCAGCTGGGCAGGGATGACTGGGTGGGCATGGCCAGCTTGATGCCACTCCCCAAACTGCTGGCATGTTTCTTCTTTGCATTGGGTAGACTGGGCCAAAGCCATGCTGGCCTGATCTTTCCTCTTCACATTGAGTAGATCAGGACGGCCCGGTGGGTCAGATCCAACCACACCATGGGCCTTACCTGGCCCATGGGCTTTGAGTTTGACGCCCCTGGTTCAGAATCTCTGACTTGAGGAGGGGATTGGACTAAAAGACCACTAATGTTTCTTCCAATTCTGTATTCTTGTGGTGCTCAGCTTCTCTCTCCATGATAGCTTTGTGGAAAAAGAACCAAACCTTCTTGTAATGTCATCACACATTTTTTTTAATTAAGTTATAGAATAGTATAAAATACAAAAGTAAATAGAAGAACAGTGAGGGGGAGAGGAAAGGTGGGAGTGAAGTGAGGAAAGATAGTGGGGAATGAAAAAGAAGCATTGACTTCTGATTCTCTCTGTTACAGTAAAATAAGGCATTAACATTAAATCACAGCTTTTTGCTTTTCCATAATAGTATGAACAAGTCACTTCTATAAAGATCTATCAGTCTAATTCAGGGATGCCAAACTCAAGATCCATGGGCCGGATGTGGTCACATCCGGCCTGCAGGGCTGTCCTGGTCTACCCAATGCAAAGATAAAATATGCCAGCAGTTTGGGGAGTGGCATCAAGCTAACCATGCCCACCCAGTTGTCCACACCCACCCAGTTGACCATACTCACCCAGTTGACCACATATCCCTCTGAGGTCAACCACAGTCCAGATGTGGCCCTCAATGAAATTGAGTTTGACACCCCTGATCTAATCTGTAAAACCCAAAGTCAGAGTTACATTCTTTTCCACATAAAGCATGAAGTTCAGAAGCGGTTTCCATGTGGAAACCAAAGTACTTACCATATTTTTCGGAGTATAAGATGCACTGGAGTATAAGACGCACCAAGGGACAAATTAAAAAAAGTTTTTGCACTCTGCAAACCTCTAAAAAATGGCCCGTTTTTTGCAAAAATGGAACCATTTTTTTGGTCAGAAAAAGGGCATGGATAGCCTTTAGGAAGCTTATATAGTGCTCCTGGCAGCTGGGGGGGGGGGCAAAATTGAGCAAAAAACAGCCCATTTTTTGCTTGTTTCTGCCTTTCCCAGCCCCAAGGAACAATCTGAAAGCCTTCTAAAAGTTATGCATGGCCATTTTGGTGAAGGGGCGGGGCTTCAGGAGGCAAAAAATGCTGTATTCAGTGTATGACACACCCAGATTTTGAGCCCCTTTTTTGAAGGAAAAAGGTGCATCTTATACTCTGAAAAATACGGTATGTACTTTTCTTTAATCAAAGTTTTTTCATTTCCGCCAACTCCATTAACTTCCGCAACCATTCATCCATGGCGGGGATCAAAGTGTCCTTCCATTTTTGCCCATACAATCAATAGTTGTGCTGCTGTCAACATGTATAGTAACAAAGTTCCATTTTTTTTCTCCAGTTCTTTTTCCATGAGACCCAAAAGGAAAAGTTCTGGCTTCGTTTTTATCTCCGTTTTCAGAATTTTCTGTATTCAAATATGAATCATACTCCAATATTTTTTTTTGCTTTATCACATGTCCACCATAAATGATAAAAAGTCACTTCTTTATTTTTACCCCTTCCAACATTCATTTGACATGCCTTTATACATCTTGGATAACTTATCTGGTATTAAATACTAACCATATATCATCGTATAGAAATTCTTTTTTAGTTTATAATTTAACGTACATTTTAAACCCATTGCCCACAGTTTCCCATTGTTCAAGCATCACATTATATCCAAAATTCCTTGCCCACTGAATCATACAATGTTTTACATGTTCATTTTCCAAGTTCAATTTCAATAACATTTTACAAATCTTAACAATCATATGTTCCTCGTTGCCACATAATTAAAGTTCCCATTCATTTTTTAGCAAAGTCAAATCCATAGCATTTTTTATCCAATTTGAACCTTTCTTTCAGTTGCTGATAAGTAAACCAGTGGCAAGCATAACCTTCTGTTTCAAATTCTTCCCTCGGCTTTGGTATTGAGTTACCAGAATTATAAGATAAAAGTTTACCATATGCCAGCCAATCTGGCTTTGCCACCATTTCTTTTTTTAAATAAAGCTTCCTGTAGTGATACCCACAGGGGCAGCTTCATAGAGAGTCTTGTTTTACCCTGTTTCCCTGAAAGTAAGACCTCCCCAGATAATAAGCCCAATCAGGTTTTTGAGTATATGTGCTAAAATAAGCCCTCCCTGAAAATATTGCAACACAGCAGCAGCTATGAGGTGACCACGCTTGCCGCCTCCTGCACCTTCAAAAATAATAAGACCTTCCCAAAAATAAGATCAAGTGCTTATTTCGGGGCTCAAAAGAAAATAAGACCCTGTCTTATTTTCAAAGAAACACGTATATGTTAAACGCGCGCCCAACTGGTAGTAAAAAAATTGGCAAACCACCACTGAGTGCCTCTTTTTTGTAATTTGAACCTGAGCAATTGAAAGCAAGCTCTCTCGATATCTGAAAAACGATTCATTTTCCTCTTGCAATTCAATTAGTCACCACTGGGTGGCAGGAAAACATTACGGAAATACAGGGCAGGGTTATTTTTTCTTTCTCAGTTTTGTTTTTGGTTTTGTTCATGATGGGTGATCTTATTGCACCAGATGCTTTGGAAGTAATACACCTTTTGGAAGTCAAGACGTCAGAGATGCAGTGTGACCTGAGCTTTTGACTGTTCGGGGCAGATGAAAATGCAAAGTGGGTGCCTCCTACAGTGCACCTGTTGTATGTGATCAGGAGTATCCAAAACTCTTCATGTGCAGGGAGTTGAAAAATATAATTTCATAGGGGTTTTGTTTTTTGGGGAGCGAAATATTTCAGAAGCAAGGATGAAGCCTGAAGCTTGGTAGAGCAGTCTTTCTCAACCTTGGCAACTTTAAGTCCTGTGGACATAGCTGGCTGGGGGATTCTGGGAGTTGAAGTCCACAGGACTTAAAGTTGCCAAGGTTGAGAAAGACTGTGGTAGAGGATTAAGTCACCCTTTAATTCTTTAAGCTTCATAAACTCTCTTAGAAACTTTTAGAAACTCTTATCCCTTTTCTTATTTTTAAGAGTATGCCTCCCTCCGCAGTTTGATACACAATAGCAATAGCACTTAGACTTATATACCTTTTCAGAGGGCTTTACAGCCCTCTCTAAGTGGTTTACAGCGTCAGCATAATGCCCCCGAAAATCTGGGTCCTCATTTTACCAACCTTGGAAGGATGGAAGGCTGAGTCAATCTTGAGCCTGGTGAGATTCGAACTGCCGAATTGTAGACAACCGGCAGTCAGCAGAAGTAACCTGCAGTACCGCATTCTAACCACTGCGCCACCATAATACCCCGGGAGGTCATGAAGGTGTTAGTAGCCTAGGTCAGAAGTGTTAAACTCGATGTCATTGAGGGCAGAATAAGTGTTGTGTTTGACCTCGGAGTGGGGGGGGGCAGATGGGCATGGCTGGGTGGGGCATGGCCAGCTCAACGTCACTCATATTGGGGGTGCCTGTAGTGGCCCAAGCACTCTGCCAGGGAAAGCAGGCTCCCGAGCTCTGTTTTCGGCTGTGACGGCCTCCTGCAAACCTCTGCCAGCAAAAACAGAGCTCAGGAGAGCCACATGTGGCCCTCCTGAGCTCAGTTTTTGCTGGCAGAGGCACCGTGGGCCAGTCGTTTGTGTTTCCAGAGTGGCCCGTGGGCCAAATCTAAACACCCCATGGGCCAGATTTGGCCCCCGGGCCTTGAGTTTGAAACCCCTGCTCTAGGTTATGTTAGTTTTACAGACATGGTCTAAGGCCAACTCAGTGGCTTCATCTGAGTAGTTCTGAGTACTAAGAACCAGTAGCAGAAATTTTGAATAGTCCGGAGAACCTGCAAATACCACCCCTAGCTGGTCCCAGAGTTGGGTGGGAATGGGGATTTTGCAGTATCCTTCCCCTGCCACGCCCACCCAGCCACGCCCACAGAACAGGTAGTAAATAAATTTGAATTTCACCACTGCTCCCAGTCACTAGTTTATCCAGTCTTGTCCATTTGTGCAATGCTTCTCCAAACTGATCTTCAAAATATCATTATGAACAGAAAGGCAGGAAAACTAAAGTTGAAGTGCAAATATGATAATCCCAAACAAACATTCACGTTCCTTTCCCTCCTTCTGCTCTGCTCTCCCCTCCATCCCTCCCCTCCGCATTCTTCTCTCCTCTCCCCTCCCCTCTCTATTCTCCTCCCCTCCTCCCCACCCTTCCCCCATCCCTCTCTTCTCTCCTTCTCTCAAATTCTCTCTTAGCTGAATTGGCTGGGAGTCTTGTTTCTCTCAGAATAAGGAAAGAGGTGAGAAAAAGAAAGGGGGAAGATTAGTTAAGTACAGTATAGGCCTACAACTTTGTGTAAAAGGCTGTTACCATTGTTTGTAAGTCATAATAGTCTGACTGTTCTATCCACTCCCCCTCACACACACAAAAAAACTTGAAAAACAGGATAATAAAAGAAAATGCAGCTATTTCCACCTGGGAAGCAGATTTACCAGCAAGTCAATCACATTTACAGTGCATTTGTTTAACTTAGCCTGTAAGGCATTTATTTCAGGCACAAACCTGTTTAAGAATTCTCTGGCTTTGTATTTATTTCATTTATTATGTAAAGTTGTTTTATAGGTTATTCAGAGGTGAGGGCCAATCCTAGCATAATCAAATGTCTGTAAGGTAAAGGTAAGGGTTCCCTTCGCACATACGTGCTAGTCGTTTCCAACTCTAGGTAACGGTGCTCATCTCTGCTACCAAAGCCAAAGAGCCAGCGCTATCTGAAGACATTTCTGTGGTCATGATTAAATATGATTAAACACTGAAGGTGCATGGAATGCTGTTACCTTCCCACCAAAGGTGGTTCCTATTTTTCTACTTGCATTTTTACGTGCTTTCGAACTGCTAGGTTGGCAGAAGCTGGGACAAGTGATGGGAGCTCACTCGGTTACGCGGCGCTAGGGATTCGAACCGCTGAGCTGCTGACCTTCTGATCGACAAGCTCAGCGTCTTAGCCACTGAGCCACTACGTCCCAAATGTCTGTACCTACATCATAATTATGCTTGCTGTGTTTATCTCTGGAGCCGCTTTTTCATTTTTAATGGACCACTAAAAAAAGGCAGAGTCCTCGTCCCGACAAAACCCCATTTTTTTCTTCTCTTTGAGATCCCTGGCATAGGTTGGGGAAATTTAATGGAAAGAGGCAAAGTTTGGCAGTACTTTTTGTTTTGTTTTATTTTTTAAAAAAATAAGAAAGCGAGAAGCCAAATCGGGGCATTAGTCCTTCCCTAACTTTAATGCACTCATTAGACTCAATTTTCTACAATCTTCTGAGACGGAAATGTTTGGCGATGCCATTTCAGATGGCTCCCTGCTGAGAGAGGGTTGGGGAATACATGAAATGGTAGTTGTATGTCTTTTATGTACGTCACTCTTGGGGAACAATCTGGACCAAGGATCAGACTGTTCTCAGGTCTTTGAAATGAATCAGTGAAGAAGCTTGAACTTCAGAAAGGTTTGTTCTGACCTAAGCTTCCCCAAAAAGCACGAAGCAGAGTCCTGGTCCCAACAAAACCCTTTTTATTAAACGAATGTGAATTCAGCCAGGGAGGCATTTGGGAGTTCGCCGAACTGGGCAGAATCCTAGTTAGAGGATCGCCCAAACCTGTGTGATCCCCCAGAAGCCCACCCCTAAATGTTATCCTTCTCTCCATGCTACTACCATATTTTTCGGAGTATAAGACAAACTTTTTCCCTCAAAAAAGAGGCTGAAAATCTGGGTGCGTCTTATACACTGAATACAGCACTTTTTGGCTCCTGAAACCCCGCCCCCTTCACCAAAATGGCCATGCAGAGCCTTTAGGAGGCTTCCAGAGTGCTCCTGGGAGCTGGAGAGGGCAGAAATGAGCAAAAAACAGACCCGTTTTTTTGAAAAATGGGCCTTTTTTTGGGAGGTCTGCAGAGTGCAAACACCTTTTTTTTTTAATTTGCCTCTTCAAAATCTTGGTGCGTCTTATACGCCAAAAAATATGGTAAGATGACCAGGACTTTGTAAAGTGCTTGTTGTGACTGACATCAGCTCCTTATGAACATGGATTAAATTTAGGTTGGAGGGGATTCTAGACCACACCTAGCAACTAAGTTGTGTGGACTTCAGCTCCCCAAATGAACTGAACTATAATGAATATTATTCTGAAGCTCCAAAATTTATTTGTTTATTTAATGTTCTTTCCTCTCATTTTCCAGGATTTGATTGATTTCTGAGACCTACTTTTTGCTTTAGCCAATGCCTGCAAAAAATACTAGCATGATTAGCACATTTGGGCTTAATTTTTTAAAAATTAATAATGAATGAATGGACTGATAAGATTAGATTACATTTAACAAGGAGCTAAAGAGCCCTATTGATAGCTATCACATTTATTGTTGCAAAATAGTGGGAAAGTAAAATAAATCTCTCAGACGTATTGAAAGATGTGGGGGAATAGATTGAATTTTGCATCAATGCAAAATTCTATAATGAAGGAAAGGCGTAGTCAACTCTGCCACCATTAATAGCTATCTTAGAAATGTCTTTCATAATAAGATTACCTTCCTTTGTGCAAATGTTATTTTGAACAGAATATTGAATAATGGATGATTAAAATGTTTGCATTTCCCATTTAGGAGAAAGAGAATGAGAGAGAGAGAGAGAGAGAGAGAGAGAGGGAGGGAGGGAGGGAGGGAGGGAGGGAGAGGGAGGGAGGGAGAGGGAGGGAGGGATATAGAGTGTGGTGTAGTAGTTAGGTGCAGGGGTGGGCTTCAAAACCTTTAGCAAGGGATTCTCTGCTGGATGGTTGCTGGATGGACGTGGTTATAGTGGGCGTGGCCTAGTCGGCCTCCAGCACCATGGTGGGGGAAGGGGAATTTTTGTGCTCCATGGGCCACGTGGGGCTCCTGAGAGGGGAGGGGTGGGTGGGGCCAGCCAGGACTGGGATTTGGGGGTTCTCCAAACTGCACAGAATCTTAGCTAGAGGTTCTCCCGAACCCCTGCAAACCCCCAGCAGCCCACCCCTGAGTTAGGGTGATGAAGTAGGAGTTGTTTTGGTTAGGTGACTTGAGCCAACCATTTTTTCCCCAGCTTTGGGCTGAGAAGTATGTATATATATATATTTCTACCTTTTCTGACTCTCATGATTTATTTATTTATTTATTTATTTATTTATTTATTTATTTATTTGTTTGTTTGTTTGTTTGTTTGTTTGTTTGTCTTGTATGCCACCCACTCCTGAAGGACTCCGGGCAGCTCACAATAGACAAGGGAAGGGGGATAAATAGACAAAGACAACACTTTAAAAAAAGAACGCAACATTCACAGTTTCCGTGGGGCTGGATGTTTCACAAGCCCCCCGGCCTGCTGGAGCAGCCAGGACTTGGTGGCTTTGCAGAAGGCCGGGAGGGTAGTAAGGGTCCGGATCTCCACGGGGAGGTCATTCCAGAGGGCTGGAGCTGCAACAGAGAAGGCTCTCCCCTGGGGAGTCGCCAGCTGACATTGGCTGGTGGATGGAATCCGGAGGAGACCTAACCTGTGAGATCTGATCGTTCTAAGGGAGGTAATCGGCAGGAGGCGGTCTCTCAGGTATGGATTAGGATCTATAAATTTAAATGTACATAGCTACACATACAAATTCTTATATGTTCACCAGTTCCCCTTTCCCCCCTCCCTTACTGCTTTTCTGTCTCTTTCTATTGGTTTAGTTTCCTTTTCAAAATGGTATCCCTGTAGTTTGCTTGGCTGGCTTATACATCATTAAGTGTTGGTTTGCATTGATTGAGTAGAATTCTTTCAAAACATAACTTTTTAATTTTTCCCCCAGGTAAAATTAGTGCACGAGATTGGTCAACTTCAGAATAGATCTATTGCATGTTTGTAAGGGACTACATGTAATGGACAGTAACTGGCTTTACCAGCTGAGGATGATGGGTATTGTAGATGGAAGCTTATGCAAGCTATAATCAGAAAGAGTTGGCATCACATGTGAAAAAAATGGGTTAGAATATCAGAGGAAGCCTGGGAAAATCCCGTTTAATTCCGCAATTTGTCATGAAGTATCTGGATGAATCAGATTAACTATCTCCCAGGGCTGTTTGGAAAAGAGAAAGAAATGATCTTAGTTTTTTGATGATGAATTTGTACGTGTAAAGGTTTGTTCCCTGGCACACCTTTGTGATACCATGTAGTAATCAAGATTTTATAAACAAAAACTAACATTGGCTTGGGGTTTGGTTACAATCAGGAAAATGAGCAGCGTGTGCAATAGATGGTGTATATTTATTTAACACCAAGAGTTTGGTTCTGCAACACGACAGGCACAGATTTCAGAGGATAATCAGAACTGCCGAAAAAACAATTACTGCCAACCTGCCTTCCATTGAGGACTTGTATATTGCATGAGTCAAAAAGAGAGGCATGAAAATATCTACAGACCCCTCAGATCCTGGACATAAATTGTTTCAACTCCTACCCTCAAAGCCATGCTATAGATTACTGCACACCAGAACAACTAAACACAAGGACAGTTTTTTCCCCAAACGCCATCACTCTGCTAAACAAATAATTTCCTCACCGCTGTCAAATCATTCACTAAGGCTGCATTACTATTACTATTAGTCTTCTCATCATTCCTATCACCCATCTCCTCCCACTTATGACTGCAGGACTGTAATTTTGTTGCTTGCATCCTTACGATTTATATTGATATTGATTGTTTCCTGATTGCTTATTTGTACCCTATGACTATCATTAAATGTTATACCTTATGATTCTTGATGAATGTATCTTTTCTTTTTATGTACAGTGAGAGCATATGCACCAAAGACAAATTCCTTGTGTGTCCCATCACACTTGGCCAATGAAGAATTCTGTTCCGTTCCGTTCCGTTCCATTCCATTCCATTCCATTCCATTCCATTCTATTCTATTCTATTCTATTCTATTCTATTCTATTGAGGTTGTATCAAGCATGGAGCCTAAGCCAAATCATAATTTTTAGTTATAGGAGGACATTCATCCTGCTTCAATTCAGCACCCATTCAATTCACTTCACTGCACTGCAACTCAGCACCCTTCCATTCACGTTGAATTCATATTCATCCTGCTTCAAATAACTTCAATTCAGTGAGGCTTAAAGGAAGGTGCAAGAGCATCTGATTGGGGCTAAAGTTTTGCCCATGTGGGGAAAGGTTATTGGAACTGTAGAACAACAGAATAACAGAGTTGGAAGGTAACTTGGAGGTCATCTAGTCCAACCCCCTGCTCAAGGGGGAGACCCTGTACCATTTAGGACACATGGCTGTTTCCTTGGTTAGTTTTCATCCATTGTTTCTCGTCCTGCCTCCAGATGCTCCAGAGAACAGGTTGACCTCTTCTTCTTTGTGGCAGCCCCAGAGATATTGGAACACTGCTATCATGTCACCCCTAGTCCTTCTTTTCATTAAACTAGACATACCCAGTTCCTGCAACCGTTCTTCGTTTATTTTACCTCCCTAATCATCTTTGTTGCTCTTTTCTGCACTCTTTCCAGAGCTTTTACATCTTTTTAATAATATGGTGACCAAAACTGGATGCAGAATTCTCTCTCTCCCCCCCCTCTCTCCCCCCCTCTCTCTCACTCACACACACACACACACACACACACACACACAAACTAAAATAAATGTCCTGATTTTCTTTTCAGAGGCTTTGCAGTTATTTACCCTCTAACCAGTGATGGGATTCAGCCGGTTTGCACCACTTTGGGAGAACCAGTTTTTAACTTTTTGATCATTTTGGTGAACAGGTTGTCAGAAGAAATCATTAGGACAGAGAACTGGTTGTTAAATTATTTGAATCTCACCACTGCCTCTAACCCTATTGATAGTAAACCATAATAAAAGGTAAAGGTAAAGGTTCCCTGCACATCTGTGCTAGTCATTTCCGGCTCTAGGGGTAGTGCTCATCTCTATTTCAAAGCCGAAGAGCCAGCGCTGTCCAAACACGTCTCCATGATCATGTGGCCAGAATGACTAAACACCAAAGGCGCATGGAGTGCTGTTACCTTCCCACCAAAGGTGGTCCCTATTTTTCTACTTGCATTTTTTACATGCTTTCGAATTGTTAGGTTGGCAGAAGCTGGGACAAGTAACAGGAGCTCACCCCATTATGCAGCGCTAGGAATTCGAACTGCTGAACTTCCGACCTTCCGATTGACAAGCTCAGCAGCCACTGAGCCACCACAACCTTAAACCACAATAGACCCTCCAAATGTACTGTTTGTAAGCTGAATCAAATATAATGCTGATTTGAAGTAGGATATATTATTTTTCAAGAAGTGATGGTGTTGAATGAAGTATTCTTCATCTGCCAGTCTGTCTGGGGGGTTAATTAGTTCCATGAAATGGGATTTCTGCTCTATCGATGTAGATTTTTTATTTCCTTGTATGATTATGCACGCCACTTACTTTTCCCTCTGTTCTCTCTGCTTTTGATCCTTTCTTTAGTACTGACCTGATCTGACCTGATCTTTAATTTTGTCTTTTAACCGTGCTTCCAATAAACAAAGCTTCAGTGTTGTGAGCTTCATCTACAATAGCTTTGCCTAAAACAGAGGTCAGAAGAACTGTTCTAGCACCACAAAGAAGGAAAGGAAAAAAGAAAGAAAGAGCAAAGAGAGGACAACACAAGGTGATCATTCGTGGGTCTCGGTGATGGAAATTGGAGAACATGAACTGGGTGATTCTTCCCACAATAACCTGCTTTGCTGTGCCAGAACATCATGTTCTTTTGATGTTATTGTTTTGTTCTTTCAAGAATGTAGAAGGCCCTTCTAAACAACTCCTGTTCAAAGCAAATTTTACAGTAAGAACCAAGCAATCATTGCCACGGAAATGCCTACTTACAATTTTGTAACCTGATTAACTTGAGAGAACATTCTCTTGTCTCTGTCTCTTGTCTCTAAAAGCCAAATTTGGCAAACGAAGGTCATACTTTAAGGTTACAACCTAGTGCCATGTATCAGCAGTAATTTCATGTCCAGATCCTTATGTCAACTTACAGGGAGTCCTCGACTTATAACCATTTGTTTAGTGACCATTCAAAGCTACAGCAGCATTGAAAAACATGACTTAGGACCACACATCTTTCTCCTTCTGTCCTGGCCACTTTTTACAGAGGCACGATTGAGAGCATTTTAACAAACTGCATCCCTATTTGGTTTGGTGACTGCAGTGCCTCAGATAGAAAGACCATACAGAGAGTGGTAAGGACAGCTGAGAAGATTATAGGAATCTCATTTCCCTGTTATTCAGTATGCTGATTATAAGAGCTATGTGATTAGAGCTCAAAGCATTGTTAGGGACCCTACATGCCCACTTCACAGTCTATTTCTGTTGCTCCCCTTTCAAAGTATCTCTAGTAGGACTATCTGATTCTGTAACAGCTTTGTTCCAGGGGTGAAATGCTACCGGTTCTGCCCGGTTCACTGGAACCCGTAGTAACAAATGCTTCCAGTTCCCCGAACTGGTAGTAAAAAATGCTTTAAAAAAGTTTACAAAAAGGTTCTCAGGATTGCACAGCATAGCTGATTGTCACAGCTGATGAACTTTTTTTTAAACTTTTTAAAAGCATTTTCTACTACCTATCTGCCCAACTGATAGTAAAACAATGCTTTAAAAAGTTTTAAAAAGGTTCCAACTATCCGCTGTTTGACAATCAGCTGTTCTGGGGGATGCTGGAACCTTTTTCTTTTTTTTAAACTTTTTAAAGCATTTTTTTTTTTACTATTTATTAGCCTTAACTGTGACTCTGTGAGGTTCCTGCTTGTTGTGGGAGCCATTCTGTGTGAAGTCCAGCTGCTTTTGCATTGTGTGTGAGTCAGTTTTGTAAGAGTCAGTTGTGTAACATTTCTGTTAATTTTGTGTAAAGTGTGAGAGTTGATTTTTGAACTCCCTGTGACTCTGTGAGCTTCCTGCTTGTTGCAGGGGCCATTTTGTGTGAAGTCCAGCTGCTTTTGCATTGTGGGTGAGTCAGTTGTATGGCTTTTATGTTGTTTATGTGTGAAGTGTGAAAGTTGGTTTTTGAGCTCTTTCTGGCTCTGTGAGGTTCCTGCTTGTTGCTGCAGAGGACTTTTGTGTGCTTTTGCATTGTGTGTGAGTCAGTTGTGTAGCTTTTGTATTGTTTGTGTGTGTAGTGTGAAAGTTGGTTTTTGAGTTCACTCGGTCACATGACCACATCCACCAAGCCACACCCACCAAGTCTCATGACCAACAAGCCATGCCCAACAAGCCACGCCCACAGAACCGGTAGGGAAATTTTTTAGATTTTTTGCACACTGAACCGGCAGTAGCAACCTACCCCTTATACATGTGTGCCTGCCACTCACTTAAATGGAGCACATGTGTTTGTTCCTCCACTGCTGGCACACGCATTCACCCACTGGCTGTTTCCTCAGCCTGGTTGCAAACCCCTCACAGCCCACTAGTGGGCCACAGCCCATAGGTTGGGGACTCCTGAGCTATGTCTAAGAGCCGAGGTGGTGCAGTGGTTAAATGCAGCACTGCAGGCTACTTCAGCTGGGTGCAGTTCTGCAGTTTGGCTGTTCAAATCTCACCGGCTCAGGGTTGACTCAGCCTTCCATCCTTCCGAGGTGGGTAAAATGAGAACCCGGATTGTTGTTGGGGGCAATATGCTGACTCTGTAAACCGCTTAGAGAGGGCTGAAAGCCCTATGAAGCGGTATATAAGTCTAACTGTTATTGCTATTGCTATGTCATGGACAGCTGCACTGAATGAATTTCAGACATTGACTGAAATAGGAGAGGACCATGCAGAGCCTAAGGGCGGGGTCAAAGGCATAATTAGTTTGGAGTTGTTACATCTACACAGGTATCCCAAATCTATCCCCTCCTTTGAATTCTGCTGACTCTTACCTAGAGCCAGTTTGGATTGACTACATGTAGATTAGATTCTCAAGTATAAGTAGCATGAAATAAACTTTTAATGCTTTGATCTCTACTCTGGCTTTTTGCATCTAACATTGACTGCATGAATGGCCGCAGTGAATGAAATCTTCTACAGTCTCTTTAGTTAATATTTCACATCAATCAACTTTGCCTAAGGAGAGGAACCCCAATGTCTTCTAAATATTATTTGTTCATGTCTGTCATTATTTCATATGGTCTGTAACTAATGGACGGTGGAGTCCCATCAACATCTGGGTGGTTGTGGGTTCTGTGGGGTCTTTGGTGGTCCCTGAGCTTGGTTGTTTTCTTGCAGATGTTTCATTATCCAACTAGGTAACATCATCAGAAAAGAGTGGGGTTTGCTTTCTGTTTATATACAAGTGGATTGACCTTGTTAGTTTTGATGGGACTACTTCTTGGTAGTTTCAAGATTAGTCTTGATTTACTTTTGATTATTGGTCTAAATGGGTAATTCCTGACCAGAGTATGATTTGATTGTTAGTCTGGTATTGATTTTGGTATTGATCTCTGCTGATGTGGATGTTAATTGCTGGTGTGGAGTGTTTGGGTCTTTTTGTTTCCCTGCTTAGCTTTTAGTCCCTTTTGAATGGCATCTAGATGTTATCTGCCTATTAATGGCTGATTTGTCTGAGTGCCAGACTTCTAGGAATTCCCTAGTATTTCTTGGCTTGGTCCAATAAGTTTCCCAATTGAAACCATGGTGTTGTCTCTTCATGTCTTGTGCAATTAGTGTAAGTGGATTGTCCTGTCAATGTTTGGGAGTGTTCTTGGTGGTTCCTTGCTTAGGGTGTTTACCATTAACTTGTTTATCTAAGTTGGTCGTTCCTTGGTCAAGTTTATTTCTTGATTGGTGGCCTTCTTGGTGTTGATTTCTGCTTATCTGAGTATTGTTATTTTGGCCTTTTTGTTTACTTTATCGCTTTTTGATTTTCTCTTTTGAATGGTGTGTAGAGGTTGTTGATCTCTATAGGTCTGCTGATAGCCAATTTGAGTGCCAGGTTTCCAGGAATTCTCTAATGTTTTTGGCCTTAGCTTGGTCTAGGATGCTCACAGTTACCAGCTGAAGCCATAGTTAAGTCTGTTTATGCATTTTGCAATTGGTGCAAGTGTTGTTGTCCTAGCAATGTTATGGGAGTGTTCTTGGTAATTCCTTGGTTAGGCACTCCTTTATTATTAGCTTGTTTGTCTGAGTTGTAGTTCCTTGATCAAGTTTGGGTTTAAACAAAGTTTATAAAACTTTTATAAAAGTTATAAAACTTTTAATATTCTCTCTCTCTCTCCCCCACCCCTATCATGGACAATTTACAAATTATGCTCCCTAATATAAAATACTTTTGAGCAGTCTTTCACCTAAAATATGCAAATGTATAATATGGTTCCCGTTTGTTTGTTACCTATACTTTTTGATAACTAATTACATTAGTAGTGAACCGAATCACAACATTGAGAACATTGCAAATTTCAGCATACACACCTGCTTTGTAACAACATGCAAAACTCTAGCAAGAAAAAAAATTGGGCTTCTTTTCCTATTCAAAGTAGGTTTAGGAAAACAAACATAGTAAATTCATGTAAAATATAAAGGACTGGACAGTTATTTCAGTCCATACGGCAGTCTTCCTGCTCCACACGCTAAAGCTAGCTATAAGATTCACCATACAGATTATGCCATGAAATGTTGACCCTAGTACACTGTTTTTCCACCTTAACAACTTTAAGATGTATAGACTACAAGTTGAGAAACACTTCACTAGAACAGTGTTTCTCAACCTTGGCGAGTTGAAGTCCACAGGACTTCAAGTCGCCAAGGTTGAGAAACACTGCACTAGAAGATACATTAGACTTCACACATTTAGGGAACAGTTAAGAATACAATTGGTTTTTTTAAAAATGTTAATCCTTAAAAGATCAAAACAATATATTCATTTGTGTGCTCTCCGTGCACTCAATGTACCCTAACATGTTTATGTATTGAATGTTTGTCTGGGATTATAATATTTGCAGATCAACTTCTTTAAACCTCCTGCCTTTCTGTTCATAACAATATTCAGAAGCTCAGTTAGGAGAAACATTGTACAAAGATTGGGCAAGATTGGATAAACTAGTAATAGGGGAGGCAAGGTTATAATGTCATGCATCTATTTTTGGGATGTTCAATCTAGGTATTTCTCCCATCTCTATCCTCGTCTACTGCCTAGTTCTTTTGATTAATTATTCTCACGGTCAGAAAATTTCTCCTTAATTCTAGCTTGGATCTCTCTTTAAGTCAATCCCCTCTTCTCTGCATTAGTCCTTCAAGTACTACGGGAAGAAAAGCAGTTATCATGTTCCCTTTATGTCTCAAGAACATTCATTTCTGAACATGGTAGTCGTTTACCTCCCACGTTGCCCTCTCATTTTAAAAGATTAGACAATTCTCATTTATGGCAGTGGATCAAAAGACAACATCAGAAGGAAAGAACATCTCTTCGTTCTTTTGCCTCATTAACAGCAAAGTATATTTAAAAAATCTCACACAGTGAATCCTATTCATGTGAAGTACCTGTAATATAGTAATTACTCCCTCTGGGATTTCTCATGAGAGGGGTTAGGAAATAATAGGAAAACATACTGTATGTCAGGGTTCCAAGTAACACCCCCAATGAAAGAAGATTCTGAGGCTTGGGTTTCCTCAAAGTTCCATTTTATTAGAGACGTCATATTGGCACATCTGGGAACACCTGAATCTGAAAGTTTCCAGGTTTCCCCCACCCAAAAGAAAGTTCAAGTCCCTGCCCAGCACCTACATATCCATCACATGATACAATCAGGCACCATCCAAAACTGGAGATGCTTCCCAGTCACGCCACTCCATTTGCAGGGCAAAATGTCCTTGACTCTCTGAGAAAGGAATGTTATTTAGACCCTATGGCACCCATACTCCATATAATCCCTCCTCCTATTTTCCCATAGCAGAAAATGTGGCAGGCCTGAAGGCCCCAATATAAAAGATGGTTTCCTGTCCTGACACTGTATATGCTAATCACCGCTGCAAAGGAAACTGTTTTAACAAAATGAAAAAGTTAAAAAACCTTATTCATATTTTACTGCTGTGCCCTACACAAGGGGATAGATTTTTCCAGTCTGATATTTGATGGCATCTTACAAACTTATCTAATGTCCCAGCTCCTGTTCAAATTTCTAAACTTTACAACATCACCAAAGATCATCTCAAGATTTAAGTATTCATAATTACGATTTCACTAGTGTTCTTCAGACAGATCTTCAGATTTCAGCATTCATTTTTTTTAAAAAAAGAAGAATATACTTTGATTTGAATCCTGAGTTCATGGGCACTCTTCTGACCCTTGGAACATGTAAGCATCCTGTAGCCAACAGAAGAACACAGTCAATGATCTCAAGGCAATTTCCACCCAGATGTGTTGGCTGACTGGGATTTGTGACAGCTGCAGCTGTAAGAGGGTTGTAAGCTAACACATAAGAGTTCAGTTTCAGGAAAGTTGGTCTAGCTGCGGTCATAGAGTAAATATTTCTGTCTAGATCAGGGGTGTCAAACTGTAGGCCCGTGGGATGGATCCGGCCTGCAGGGCCATCCTGGATACAGCGAAGGACCGGCCTGTGGTCTCTCTGCTAGCAGGTCGCTCCTTCACTTTTTCACTGGCAGAGGGTTGCAGGAGGCACTCAAAGCCAAAAAATGAAGCTTGCGAGCAATGGTGGGATTCATTTTTTTTTTACTACCAGTACTGTGGGCATGGCTTGGTAGGTGTAGCTTGGTAGGCATGGTGTAGCTTGGTGAGTGTGGCTGGGGAACAATACTGCAAAATCCCCATTCCCACCCCACTCCAGGGGAAGGATACTGCCAAATCCCCATTCCCTCCCCACTCCAGGGGAAGGATACTGCCAAATCCCCATTCCCTCCCCACTCCAGGGGAAGGATACTGCAAAATCCACATTCCCTCCCCACTCCAGGGAGAAGGATACTACAAAATCTCAATTTCCACTGCTGGTTTGCCAAAACCAGTCAGAACCAGTTGAATACCACCTCTGCATGTGAGGGCCATGCATAGCCCTCCTGACTCCCGAGCTCCATTTTTGCTGGCAGAGGGTTGTTGAAGCTGAAAATGGAGCTCATGAGCCTTTTTTTCACTGGCAGAGCACTCAGGCAATCACAGGCGCCCCTGACACGAGTGATGTCCAGCTGGCTATGCCTACCCCAGCCCTTTGAGGTCAAACACAACCCTGATGCAGCCCTCAATGAAATCAAGTTTGACACACCTGATCTAGATTGTCAAGGGGGATGATTAGTTGAGGAAAACTCAAGTTTTTGTTACCAAGTATTGACTGCTTTTGCCTTAAATGTTGTTAGGCACAAAACAGTGAGAAAGAACAGGATGAAAACTAATTTAATTCTGCGCAAATTCAGTCAATTGATTAAATGCAACTGATAGAATTGTTGCCCCTTTTATCAAGTTATAAAATGCAGTTTGATAGCTTCTCTTGGAAATGCAGGTTAAACATTAGTGGCTACATCTAGAAGAAAGATACTGAGTCAACATTCCAGGAGAATTAACTTTACGAAATGGTTTCACTGCCAAGCTCATTTCAAAATGTTTTACTTCCTTGGTACATTTACATTTACTGTTGATTTCAGTAGAACTTACTTCTAAGTAAAAAAAAATGCCCAGAATCATAATTTGGGAATGGAAGCTATCATGACCAGCATATTGTTATTTTCTTCAGGAATATATTTAATACATTTTGTATCTCCCAAAGCCATGAAAATCTCTTCTACAATTCATTAGGCTCTATGAGGCTTATGTAAATACAGTTAGTTTACTTTTTACAATTAGGTTCATGCCTTGGTGACATCATTTTACAATGATGTCATCATTTTACAGACTCATCCGTTTTATCTTAACCATTGCAGTTTGAAAGTCTTCACAGACAAAGAAGAGGAGCAGCAGAACAGCAGATAAATACAGGAGAGGCTTCAGAAAAATGTCTATATCAGCATGCTTATTCACTTTTTGTTTGTTTGTTTACAATTTCCATTCAAAGAAGCTAGAATCATCTTGGTGCTCAATAGAGACCCTCAGAAGGTCTGCAAAATGAGAATTGCTATAAGATATTTTGACTAACAAATTACCATCTTCACCCCTTTCAGGCTGCAGGGAACAAAATTGGAAATTTCATTTGAAATTATTGTTGCATAGCGTGGGAGAATAATGTTCTAGGACACATGATACCACCCACATTGAAACTTTCACAACATTCAGAGAAAGGCAACATCACAGTGAAAATTACTTCTGACAATTTTTTCCTGAAAAGTATGACTGAAAAATGGCCCGAAAAATGACCTGAAAAAGGCCCGAAAAATGGCCCAAACCCCAAAACAGCCTGAAAAACAGCCTGAAAAATGGCCTGAAAAAGGCCTGAAAAAGGCCTGAAAAAGGCCTTAAAAACAGCCTGAAAATGGCCTGAAAAACAGTCTGGAAAATGACTTTAAAATGGCCTGAATAACAGCCTGAAAAATGGCTAAAAATGCCCCCAAAACAGGCATGCGCGCCAGCCAGCTGCTCTTTGGGTTTCCAGTGCTCCGGTGTGTGCGAAGACCAGATAGCTGGTGTCCATGTGTGTGCCGAAAATCCAAAGACCAGCTAGTCAGCGTGCACATGCACACAAGCCAGCTGATCTTCAGATTTCCGGTGCTCTGGTGCACATCCATGCACCCATGTTCCAGTTTGGGCACTCGTTGCTGAAAACTTTCACCATCTATGGAACAGGTGCTTTTAAAAAGCATTTTGTAACTAAACTTTGCAGGTGGTCACTTTAACTGAACAAGTGTGTTGCTGTTGGTGACTGATCTGGTGATTGTCTGCTGTGGTCATCCAGCTGCTCAGAGGAAGTATTAATCATTTTGAAGAGAAGAAAGAGAGGAAGATTTAGTATTGAAATGTTTGCAAGAAAATAACCAAGCTCAGAGAGCACCAAGGAGCCCATGGTACTCATAAGCATGAACTGCTACAAAACAGCAGTGATACGAGCAGTGCTTTACAATGACAAAGTCTGCATTTTCAAGAATAGCTTTACTAACCATTGATTTCCAAAAGGTTAAGCATAATAGCTATTGCAAAGTTGCTTTGCTTGGTCTCTTGCCAGGATCTGATTCAAAGAATCGGACAAAAAGAGATTAATGCCACAGAAAATGTAAGAAGGAATCATTTTTCCCACATCTTTTTTTTTGTTTCTTTTCATGCCTCTGCTTGTTTTGTTATTTTATTTTCTAAAGCTTTAAAGAGTCATACTGTGACTTATGCACTATTAGAATTAGATGTAGTCAAGGACGCACATATTTCACCTACACATATAAAAGAGAAGGGCTTTGTGGCCATCACCCTGACAGTGTTTTACTAACTCTCCCTGCAGATGCCCATAGTTTCAGTAAAAAGAAGAAGAAAAATGAAATCACTGAACCTTAGTGGTGGTTAGAACTCGGAGAGATGTTCATTAGCAAAATGAAGAACAAACACAGTAACAAAAATCTAATTTGGTATTGTGGTTAAGATCCTGGTCTAGAAACCAGGAAACCATGAGCTTCAATCTTGTCTTAGCCAGCTGGGTGACTTTGAGCCAATCACCAGGAGACTGTGAGTTCTAGTCTTGTCTTAGGTATGAAAGCCGAATGGATGACTTTGGGCCAGTCATTCTCAGCCCAACTTAACTCATAGAGTTGTTGTTGGGGAAAATCGGAGGAGGAATGTTCACCACTTTAACATATTTATAAAAATAATAGAGGCAGGGGAAGAAATCTAAACAAGAACCAGAAATCAAGAACAAAGCATTTGACCATACACCCTATATGTCTATAATTATATTATGGGAACT
This sequence comes from Thamnophis sirtalis, assembly GCF_051295495.1. Lineage (NCBI taxonomy): Eukaryota > Metazoa > Chordata > Lepidosauria > Squamata > Natricidae > Thamnophis > Thamnophis sirtalis. The sequence continues at coordinate 78,684,146 of NW_028261382.1, forward strand.
GCACATTGTCAACAATGGTGTTATTCAGGGGTCTCCATTTGAGATTAGTCTTGGCTCCAGAGTCTTTCACTCGACCATTCTTTTTTTGATGCCTAGTTTCCAAGACAATTAAGACTTTAATCACTATGCTGTAAGAGCATTTGGAATGGCTGCCACCAGTTATGGAATGCTGTGGTTTGGGATGGAGCCATTTCTTCTCAACTGTAGTAAAATCCAGGTGGGAACTCACAAAAGCCTTTGGCTTTCTATCGACAGCTTGTCAGCGACAAATGGCGCCTTGCACTCCATTCCTGTCTGTGGGTGTCACTCAAGAGGGCTTAAAGTCAGCAGCCTGCAATGTCTGTGCTTGCACAAACATTTTCAGTTTTCCTTGACCTCAAGTGAAGTTTCTATCAGCTGTAAGTGAGAAGAAAGGGATATTAGCTTTCTGGAGAAAATACTTCCTTGATCTTCCCTACTCAGCCTTTTTTAGGGTGAAGTTGCAAAAAGGAAGAATGGTTCAAGTGAGTTTTGAAACATTTGCAAATCTGCTGAGGTCTATCCTAGACTTTCTAATTGATTTGTAACATTTATTTTACTGTGATATCCTTTTTGGAGGGCCAGTATGGTTTGGTTAGGGTGTTGGATTGGGCTTAGGATGCCCATGTTTAAGTCTCCAGTTACCATGCACCTCCCTGGGTGACTTTGGACAATTATTTTTCTCAGCCAGCCTAACTCACATGATGGGTGCTGTGTGGATAAAATGAGGGGAGACCTCTATATATCATCCTGAACTCCATGGAGAAAAGGTGGGATATTAATGTATGAAAAGACTAGAGTTTCTTGATTATAGCTCTTATGCAATTGATTATATTGATGGATTTTCTCTTTATGCTTCTTCTCTTTGACCAAGACAATATCAATCAACATAGATCTAATAAATCTTAGCTTATGACGCCAGATAATAGACCGGCAAACAAACACAAGAATATGATTAAGATACTTTTTCTAAAATATCTAAAAAGGGTTAGAATTAATAGTACATTGTACAACACTTGGCTGTGATCAAGGAAACAAAATCAGATTGATCCAATAATAACATTTTGAGATAAAGCAAATCAGAATGACCAGGATATTTAGTAAAGAGTGAGAATAATAATGAATTCTTGGTGAACACTTGCATAGAGAGAGCAATAAAGAATAACAGGTTGCATCAATTCAATTAACAGATTAACAGAGTTGGAAGGGATCTTATAGGTCATCTGGTCCAAACCATCGCTAAAGCAGGAGACCCTACACCATTTCTGACAGATGGCAATCCAATATCTTCTTGAAAGTCTCAAGTGATGAAGCCCACACAACTTCTGAAGGCAACTTCTGTTCCATTGGTTGATTGTTCTTACTGTCAGAAAGTTACTATACAGAATACAGTAATATAGGAATTACTGTATTACTTCACCACATGAGCACAATCTTTGTTTGGAGGAGATTTTTTGGGCATCTTCCTTCAGTAATGACTGGTGTCCAGTCATGAAAAACCATAAATTTATAATTTAGCATTTTTGCCTGGCTCCAGGAACATTGAAGCTGTCAATCATAATGAAAGGGGCCAAGCCAACTGGAGAAATCGAAGTCTGGACTCATATTTTCACCAGCCTAACCTCCAGCTAATGAAGTTAAAATGACACTTCCAAGTAGCTGACATGGTGGTTTTGTTAACAATTAGCATCAAGGGTGTCACAAAGAAATTGATATAAAAGAGATAATAGTTACCCAACATGAATGATCATTATGTTGGAAGACTTGAGCAGGGAATCTTCAATTGAAGATGGCTTGAGGGAACTTGTGTCCATAGGTACCACATTGAAATGATGCTAGAGACCCATAGTAACATTCAGATTCTCCAGTTCCTTTTATCTTTAAGCGCACATCATGCACAGTGTAGAGCAGATTAGGTCCATAATTAAGGTCTTTGATGCACCCAATATGTCCTTCATTGCAATGGACACATATATTGCTTTAAGTAGAGTGACCATTAAAGCATTGGGCAATGAACAGCTGCCATTAACAGTTCACAAGATGAACTCATTTCCACTGTTTCGCATTACCAAAATTTTCGCTTCTAAAAAAAGACAGCAGCTGAGCTAACCAGGAGAATGTTAGCAAGCTTTCCTATTAAGGAAGAAAGACAGAAAATGTAATCTGAAATGTTGAACGTGTTGAAAATGTGGCAGGAATAAAAAAAAAAGAGGAAGGAAGTTGAACATAGTGTTTAGCTTCACATAATTTTAACAAGTTGTTTGATTGAGCACTTGACGTTTACAAAATTGTGAAATGATGGCATATTTCCAAGTATTGAGCAAACCCAAGGGACAAAAGAGAGGAAACTGAAAGCCTTTTTAAAAGTTGCACTAGCCAGCTTAGTTTCTCCTTTTCCTTTTCCACTTCTTTTATCCACCTATAGTCCTTCTCAAGGACCTGGAATAGGCAGATATTGATGTTTGATGGTGTTAGAGAGATCATTGCAAGATATTATGGATATTATGGTCCGAATTCCATCATCTAGCCAGTGTAGACTGGCAACTACCCGGAGGAGAGCCTTCTCGGTGGCTGCTCCGACCCTCTGGAACGAACTCCCCGTGGAGATTCGGACCCTCACCACCCTCCAGTCCTTCCGCGCCGCCCTAAAGATCTGGCTGTCCCGGCTGGCCTGGGGTTAAGACTCTAACCCCACTCGAATTTGTGTGGCTGTTGTGTTTTTTTAATATGTTGTATTGTCTGTATGTTGGAAATTGTTTGTCCCTCCCCCCCCTTTTTTTGAACTGTGAGCCGCCCTGAGTCCCCCCAGGGAAAAGGGCGGCATACAAATAAAGGGAAAACTATAAAACTATAAACTATTAGGTGTTCCGAGCAAAGCTGCTTTTTGAATTGACCACATCAACAGCTTACAGAATGCTTTGTCAGTTGGAATCCAGCAATGGAAAACCTTAATCCAATGTATTCCAAGAATACCCTGATGGACCAAAAGTTCATCACGTTTTTTCTTGTTTATGCATTGATTTAGAATTTAGAATGGAATAGAGCTGAAGGCACATTGGAGGTCTTCTAGTCCAGCCCCTTGCTCAAACAGGAGAACCTATACTATACTATACTGTCTAGTCTTTTCTTAAAAACCTTCAGTGATGAAGTACCCATAACGTCTTGACTTCTTCAGGCTTCTTGACAAATGTAGAAGATATAAGATTGAAAGGGTGGGAACCATTGGTTTCTAGCCTAGAGAAAGCCATGAAGCATCTTTCACCTACTTCCTAAGCCACTCAATGAAGTATTTGTGAACTTAGAAGCGCAAGAGGAAAGTGCAAGAGGAAAGAACCTTAGGACTTCTACTCTGAAGTATAGAAGCTTTGAATGTCTAGCATTATAAAAACAGACAATTGTTGGATATAAGGTGTCATTCTTGCCTGCAGTGAAGATCCTAATGTCATAAAACCATTTCTCAGAGTTTTCTGTCAAGCTATGTCTATTTCTGAACAAGAGTTTGGAAAGCTATGATAATGGAAGAGTTGATATCGGATGACTTAAACTGTTGCAATTCCCTTGTTACCTTCACAGAAATTGACTTGGGTTTAAGTAATTTTTGCAGCATTTAAAATACAGGTCGAACTATTATTTCCCAGAAATAGTAAATATTTTGGTCAGATCTATATGCATTTCATCAATGAAATAATTCATGGCTTTGCAATTAGATTTAACTGATGTGGCAGTTCAATAATTTATGAAAATTTCCATTAGTCTGACAACTATGACAAAAAAGTTTTAAAAAAAACTGACCAAGAAAAGAGATCAGACATTGAGACAGGACATCAAACAGGCAAGAATTATCTCTAATTTTCAGATTTGGCTATTTATTTAGTAGGAATATATAACAGAGAAACAGTTATATTTTCAGGAATATTTATTGAGAAATGAGATACTGGGGAACAACAATTATCATCAGGATTGGTTTTAGATTTTCTGATTAGAAAAACTTATTATTTGTAAATGTTCAAAGGCTTTTCCATTTCATTTGGCTTACAATCTTAAGAATGTGTTGTTTTTATTGTAAGGGTATGATACCTAAGTGACATTCTATTGCCACAACATTTTGCAACATGTCCCTTTGCGGTTTTGTGATTAACTTCACATTTCAATCAGTGATCAAAAGTCAAAGCAGTGTTTGTGTTGTTTACTTGGGTTTTGAAAGTACAGTAGGTGCTTAAATTGCAGGAAATAAAAACAAGGACACCACCAAGTACAGTTGGATAGTGACGCTGGTACTGATTGAAATTACAGTAACAGCATTATCTATGCATCATTTTGCAAGGAAATTTATGTACAGAACTTGTAGATACAAACATTTGCCTCAAGATGTTCCCCTCCCAATATAATTACAAAGAACACACAGATCATTGAGATATAGCTCCTTGTTCTAAAGTCTTCAAAAACAATTAAAGTTCTGCCGATAGTTTGGGTAACTTTCTCCAAATTTTCCATCTTCCAGTGATGGGGACTTCACCTCCCAGGACTCCCTAAGCAGTGTGCTTATTGCTAACAATTCTAAGAGTTCATTTACACTTCTCAATAAATGGCTGTAATAAAAATAAGTTCATATATGGTTGGTTTTGTTATTTGCATATGATGTATTAGAAATGTTGCTGCCAAGACTAATAAAAAATAAAATCCTTCTCAGAATAACAGAGTTGGAAGGGACCTTCTAAATCTTCTAATCTAACTCCCTGCTCAAGCAGGAGACCCTATAACACTTCACAGAAGTGACTGTCCAGTCTCTTAAAAGCCTCCAGAGATGGAACCCCCATAACTTCTGAAGGCAAGCGGTTCCACTGGTTCATTATCCTCACTGTTAGGACATTTCTCCTTAGTTCTGGGTTGCTAAGGAATTCTGTTTCATCTCATATTCAATAACACAAAGCATTCCCTTGCAATGTATGTGTCTCTTTCCCCTTGTTCCTTTGGTCTTCTGAGAATTAGCCTCAGAGATGACCCTAGAGCAGGGGTGTAAAACTCTAGGCCCGTGGGCCGGATCCGGCCAGCAGGGTGCTTAGATTTGTCTCACGGGGCTATCCTGAAAACAGCAAAGGACCCTGGGTTCCATTTTTGCTGGAAGAGAGCTAGAAAAACAAACTAAAAACAAAAGGAGAAATGTTTCCCCTTTTGCATTTCAGCATGCAAGAAGGGACATGAAAGGAGAAAGGAAAAGAGGAAAGAAAAAGAATGGAAGATGGGAAGAGAGCAAGGAAGGAAAAATAAGGAAAGAGGGGAAGGAAGAAGGAAGGAGAAGGAAGAGGGAAGGAAAAAGAAGAAAAGGAAGGAAGGAAGGAGATTATAATGAGAGGAAGTGTCTCAGGGAAGTCCTTCCTTGACAGTTGGCCACCACATCTGTGGATGTCCCCGATTTGAGTGATGTCGAGATGGCCACACCCACCATGGCCAGGCTGCTGGCTACACACACCGTCCCTCCAAGGTCAAATACAATCCTGATGCAGCCCTCAATGAAATTGAGCTTGACACCCTAGACAGTTAGATATCATGTCCTAATCAAAGGTCATAACATGAAGCTAACTATTTCTCAGGTTTATGGGAAGATGCAACTGAAAATGACATCAGTGGAACTGTTTCTCACATTGATCATTCCAATCAATCAGGGATAATGCTGGCGTAAGATAACATGGTGTGAATGCAAAGCTGATTTTCTATATTTGTGCTTGACAGATACTAAAGAAGAAATGCAAAGAAGAATTTGTGTAGATTTTATTTTTCAATTAAGGGGGAGAGAATTTGGAAATGCAAAGTACCTTAATATCACTAATATAACTCTCTTGATAAAAATGCAGTCTTATTCTTTTAAACCTGTATTAAACCATCATACAAGTGTTCAATGTGATTAAGAAATGACGTACTCTATGAGGACTCATATTTCCTAAGTACTGTTCTTCCTTATCTGTTAATAAACTGAAACAAGAGTACAATTATAGGTGATCAAAGAAAAATAACGATGTGATTGAGTTGTGCAAATGTTAGATGTTTAGGTCATTGCTACACTGAAAACATTTTAGGCTACTTGTCATCAAAGCTCAAAATATTGATCTAGGGTGATAAATTCTCTTTTATTGTTCAGAACAGTATCATATCTGCAAAAATGATTTTCGCTCGAAAGTAGATTGGTTTCTGATTGCCAAAGGAAACTCAGTGGTATGAAAACTATCCCCAAGTTGTTTGCAAGATGGTTGATGTATGAATGGTGGTTATTATAGCAACTTAAACCTGCTTCTTCCCTTCCCTGCTCAGTTCTGGACAAAGCCAGGGTACCCTGCATTAAAAAAACCCTCCTTTTGCATTGATATCCCAAGAAATAGGAAACCAGATGCAAAAATAAGATAGGGGCTTGTTTACTTTCAGTAATTGCCTGAAAGGGAAATTTGCAGGTGTCCTCACCATTCATATGAATGGTTACAGCAATAACACTTGGTCTTTTTACAACTTCACAGTGCTTTACAGCCCTCTCTAAGCGGTTTACAGAGTCAGCATATTTGCCCCCAACAATCCGAATCCTCATTTTACCCATCTCAGAAGGATGGAAGGCTGAGTCAACCTTAAGCCGATCAGAATTGAACTGCTGGCAGTGAGCAGAGTCAGCCCACAATACTGCATTCTAACTACTGCACCTCTATGGCTGCTTTTATTTCATGAAAATCTCTTGGTACAATTATTAAAGAGGGAGGGCTTTTTTTTCTTTTGCAGCTGTTCATCCTAAAATGCAACATTCCCTGATTTCAGTAAGAATGTTTGAATTAGTCTTGCCTACTGGCAGGGACGATAGAGTGTAGAAATGAGAGAGATGGCTTTGATGGAGGCAAGAACTGTGCATCAGCAAAGAGGGCTGAAACATTCATTAAGTCCCAAGAAATAAGCTACCATTTAGAAGAGCCTTGGGCTCCCTTCTCCTCATTCACTGGGGTTTGTGAGGGAGGGGAAATAAAGGAAAAACAAGTTGCACTATTGATGTCAGCCCTTGAGGGGCCCTATGTACAATTTGAACAAATGAATCAGATGACATCACAAATTTCAACTAGTTAACTAAAGCATTGCTCATAATCCTATTAAACAGGGGGATTTTTTTTTTGCCTTGGGGGGGAATTCATGAACAGGACTTTTGAGAACATGACACAGAGATGCTCCTGTAGGAGAATGACATAGACATATTTGCGACAATTGCAATACTTTTTGAGTTGACAGATATCCGTTGAGATGAAGAGAGATGACACAATCTTCCTGTATGAAGACATTGAAGATCAACTTAATCTGAATGTAGGTCCTTTGCTGCCAACTCATCCTAGCACTGTCCAACACTCTGCATTATGTTCCTACAGGGATAGGCAGCCAGTGTGATCCTCCAGATGTTGAGGAAATTCCAAGGCTGACCTGTATAGCTAATAATCACAGATGCTATAAATGGTGAGATGCTGGCTCAACAACATCTGAAGTGCTTCAAGTTGGTACTGCCATTGCTGAATAATACTGGATCTCCATGAGTTGCACCCATTCGCTCTCTCTTCCAAGAAAACAAGAAAACCCAAACCCTATCCTGGATTTATTTAGTAGATGAAGAGGAGTAATTACTTGGTGTTCTCTTCTATAAGACAATGAACATGCATCATTTTTTGACTAAAGAATTAGGACAAAGCCAGATCCATAGACTTGAGGAGGCCTTGCAAATTCAGTTTTCAAACTCATGTTTGGTACACGAATTCTGAGCTTCAACATCCTCTAAAGCTGTTTAGGCTCTAGATTGAAGCTTATGGTAGGGACCCTTTACTTCCTCTGTAAATTGCTTATTCTTGCTACTAATGTTGCTTATAATGTTCAGCCGATACCAATCTTTGTGTAACTCGCACTATGAGAGCTAGTCCATTTTCTAAGAAAGACAATAAGAATTGACTTTTCTCTGTAACAGTCTTCTGAAATGTACTCTCAGCTGCCCCAGCTTTCCAGCATCTCCTCCACACTTAACAGACTAACAGAGTTGGAAGGGACCTTGTAGGCCATCTAATCCAACACCCCACCCAAGCTGGAGAGCCTACACCTTTTTTGACAGATGGCAGTGCAGTCTCTCCTTGAAAGCTTCCAGTGATGAAGCTGCCACAACTTCTAAAGGCAAGCTGTTCCATTGCTTCATTGTTCTCTCTGTCAGGAAATTCTTCCTTATTTCCAGATTGAATCACTCCTTGTTCAGTTTCCATACATTGTCCCTTCTCTGACCTTTGGGTGCTTTGGAAAAGAGCTTGACCCCCTTCTCTCTGTGGCATCACCTCAAATATTGGAAGACTGCTATCATGTCTCCCTTGGTCCTTCTCTTCATTAGACTAACCATGTCCAGTTCCTGCAACTGTTCATTGTATGTTTTAGCCTCCAATCCCCTAAGCATCTTGGTTGCTTTTCTCTGCACTCTTTCTAGAGTCTCAACATCTTCTTTCTGGAGTGGTGACCAAAACTAGATGCAGTATTCTAGGTGTGGTCTTACTAAAGCTTTATAGAGTGGTATTAGTACCTCACTTGTTCTTCATTGTATCCCTCTGTTAATGCAATTAAGGATTACATTGGCTTATTTGGCTGCTGCCACACACTGTTTGCTCATATTTAATTGGTTGTCCACTAAGACTCCAAGATCCGTCTCACAGTTATTGCTATTAAGCCTGGTTTCACCCAGCCTATATGTATATTTTTGGTTTTTCTTGCCTAGGTATAAGACTTTACTTTACATTAAATTCCCCACATTGAATTTCATTTTGTTAGATAGGGTCCGGTGTTCAAATCTGTCAAGATCCATCTGGATCTTGAGCCCGTCTTCTAGGATGTGGGCTATTCCTGCCAACAAAACTTAACAAGTGCCTTTATTCTTTATTCTATTTTATTCTTTTCTCACATAACTTGTCCTCTATATCTATGACAATTTATGTGGTCCTTCTCTAAAGTGGTTCTCCACATTCTCCATGAATGGTAGAGACCAGAGCTGAAGGCCCCACATGAGGTCTGAATAATGCAAGACCAAAGTTAAACTCCTTCTCAGAATTTGGAAATTATGTCTCTCATAATGTACCACCCAACATAGTGATTCTTTTGTATTATACTGAGATTGACCTCACTGCAACCACTGGGGACTTAAGCTGTCCAGCCCCACCAAGAGCAAATCAAAGCCACTGATCCCCTATTTCTTTCCCACTGTCACTGTTTGCACTTTGATCTCTGAAAGGCACAGAGAAAATTCAAAATGGAGGTAGGCTCCTTGAGTGGAGAACAACAAAAAAAAAAGATACAGGCTGAAGACAAGTGAGTGCAAGTCAAGGGTGGGTTCCTGCCAGTTCTAACCTCTTCTATAGAAGAGGTTCCACAAATCTACAGTGCCATTTAGAACCGGTTCCAGCTCCCTCTCCCCACCTTCACACATTATCAAGATGAAGAGCGAGAGGAGCAATTCTGGGAGTTGAAGTCCACAAGAGTTAAAGCTGTCAAGTTTGAACACCCCTGGGGTTTTTTTTCTAAAGGGTTAGGGGTGCAAAGGTCTTGTAACTTGACAGCTTTAAGACTTGCGTGCTTCAATGCCAGAGTTCCTGAGCCAACATGACTGGAGGAGGAATTCTGGGAGTTGAAGTCCACAAGTCTTAAAGCTGTCAAGTTTGAACACCCCTGGGTTTTTCCCCCCTAAAGGGTTGGGGGTGTAGGGGTCTTGTAACTTGACAGCTTTAAGACTTGCGTTCTTCAAATGCCAGAGTTTCTGAGCCAACATTTTGGTTGCTAAGCAAGAGTGTTGTTAAGTGAGTTTCACCACATTTTACAAGTTGACCACACCCACCCAGTCAGATGACTGGCAAGCCACCCCCCCGGTCACATGGCCAGCAAGCCACTCCCAAAAAGCAGGCCACACCTACAGAAGAGGTTCTAAAACATTTTGAAACCCCCCACTGGCGCAAGTGTATTCCACATGACGCAGAGACACAAGGAAGGAATAGGATTTTCATTTGGGGCATTTGTCTCCTTTCAATTTTTGGGTCATTCCAGTGAAAGTGTACAGATTATTGAAAGCAGACTCTAAAAGGAAATATGATTATAGCTTTTCCAGCCAATGCATTTTATTAAAGGGTAGGAACTATTACGAACTTCATCAGATGCACAGAGGGGCTAGACCAATGATGGCTAATCTTTTTGTCTGAAAGCACACCCATAATGTGCCCCCCTGTGCATGTACGTGTGACACCTAGCAGGCCTCCCTGGAGATTTCTGGGCCCAAAAACGGGGTGTGAGGGGAGCGCCGCACCCCCCATGCTCCCCCACCCCACCTCACATGTGCACACGACCCACTACCCACATGTGCGGGTGCCTCACACATGTGCACCCCTGTGTGCCATAGGTTTGCCAGCACAGGGCTAGACTGATGCACAATTTAAATTGGTGTGGGTAGTTATTCAAATGCAAGTTACATGTAAAACAGATTACCAATACCTTATCACTTAACGGATTAAGACCCCCTTGCGGTTGTTGAAACCTTCTGATCCTAGTAACATAGTTTTAATACAATACAATAGTAGAGTTGGAAGGGACCTTGGAGGTCTTCTAGTCCAACCCCCTGCCTAGGCAGGAAACCCTACACTGTTTCAGACAAATGGCTGTCCAACATCTTCTTAAAGACTTCCAGTGTTGGGGCGTTCACAACTTCTGGAGGCAAGTTGTTCCACTGATAAATTGTTCCAACTGTCAGGAAATTCCTCATCAGTTCTAGATTAGTTTCCACTAAATGCTTCTTGTCCTATTCTCAGGTGCCTTGGAGAATAGCTTGACTCCCGCTTCTTTGTAGAAGCCCCTGAGATATTGAAAAGTTGCTATCATGTCTCCCCTAGTCCTTCTTTTCATTAAACTAGACATACCCAGTTCCTGCAACTGTTCTTCATATGTTTTAGCCTCCAGTCCCCTAATCCTCTTTGTTGCTCTTCTCTGCACTCTTTCTAGAGTCTCCACATCTTTTTGTCATCATGGTGACCAAAACTGAATGCAGTATTCCAAGTGTGGCCTTACTAAGGCCTTATATATATTTTAATATGTTTCAAGTGTAGCTTGCATCTGTCTTAGGTATTCCATGATAACACATCCTGTAAGTTGACAATAAATGTTTCCTTGTGCAGTCCACAATGAATAATATATGCTTTGTGCATAAGGTAAGACTAGAACTCACAGTCTCCCAGTTTCTAGTGGCACCTTAAACCTATACAGCAACCTGGCTCTTTAAGCAGTAATACTTTTTTTCTCCCATGTTCAAATGAAAGCCCAAATAATATTGAGCTGCTTTAATGAATGCCAAAGACATTTCCAGAATACTGTTTGAAGCATACATAACCCTCTTGCTGTAAATAAAGAGTGCAGGGACTTTTGATTTCCATTGGTTTTTAATTAAAAGTGCCCATAAGATACTTACTAAGATAATAAATGTCAAGGGATCTGTGGACACCTGCTGCTCATACATACCACATTGCTTAATCCAAAAACTAGAGAATGACAATGAGCATTTAAAGAGATGAGCAGTCTGAGCAATAAAGAAAACAGTTCTCTCTATTTACATACAAACTCCTCAGCTGGGAACAGTCAATAGCACTGCAATTGGGTTTGACGCTATTGGAAATTGCATCATTCAATGAATATTATGTTTTGCTGTTGGGTAATTCTTTTTTGCATTGTCATAAACTACGAACATCTCAGGGAACTGATGGGATACCAGTGTGATAGCAGGTACAGATTAACAGAGTTGGAAGGGACCTTGCAGGTCATCTAGTCCAACACCCTCCTCCCTGCCCAAGCAGATCCTACACCATTTCTGAGAGATGTAAATCCAGTCTCTTCTTGAAAGCTTCCAGTCATGAAGCTCCTAGAATTTCTGAAAGCAACTTCTGTTCCATTGTTGATTGTTCTCACTGTCAGGAAATCCCTCCTTATTTCCAGGTTGAATCCCTCCTTGTTCAGTTTCCAACCATTATTCCTTGTCTGGCCTTCAGGTGCTTTGGAAAATAGCTTGACCTCCTCCTCTCTATGGCAGCCCCTCAAGTATTGGAAGGCTGCTATCCTGTCTCCCTTGGTCCTTCTCTTCACTAGACTAGCCATGTCCAGTTCTGCAACCGTTCATCATATGTTTTAGCCTCCAGTCTCCTAATCATCTTGATTGCTCTTCCCTGCACTCTATCTAGAGTCACAACATCTTTTTAATAGTGTGGTGACCAAAACTGGAAGAAATACTCTAGGTATTCTAATTGCTTTATGGAACAGACTGTGGAATGAGATCTACAGGCTTTATAGAATGACATACGTACCTCCCTTGATCTTGATTGTATCCCTCTGTTAATGCAATTTAGGATTACATTGGCTTTTTTGGCTCATATTTAATTGGTTGTCAACGAAGACTCCAAAATCCTTCTCAGAGTTACTACTATTAAGCCTGGTTTCATCCAACATTGCCACTTTTAGAATCTTTGGCAACAGAGAATACCTGTAGGTGCATAAGGAATGGTTTTGAAGGACAGGAGAATAGTCCCAATACCAAGTTAACAGTCAGATAAGAGGTACTTGAGCCTGGGCCAACAAAATAATTTGAGAAAATGCCATTCCCTAGTTTAGACAAAGATAAAGCAAAGGAGGGGGGAGCCACATTCAGACTTGTAGCTTATATTACTATAGATGTTACAGTTAGAATAGTCCTGACCTATATGACATTGATTTCTTAGCCTGGTCTGCCATGTTGGGTTGACAAGACCTCATTCCACAGTCTGTTCTATAAAGCAATCAGAAACTTTGGTTTTAGGAATTAAATTATGGAAAAATATGATTGAATATTATTGATATCAGGTTCTTGAAGCTGCAAATTTGGCAATATGTCCCAATGAATGGAATAGGGTTTCATAGAAGGGATGGTAACCCTTAGACCTCCAGATGTTGCTAAATTAAAATCTATATAGCTTGCTATGTTGCTTAGGGAAACTAGGAGAAGCCCAGTTTTTGTCAATTTCTAAAAACTTAAGGGACTATTGTAAAAAGAAGAAGAAAAGAATTCTGAAACAAAAATCTCGATGTGCCTGTTACATATAACTGTACATATAACATTGCTATTTAAAGACAACGGAAAAATTGTCCCTCTATTAAGTGAACTATTCTCAGAAATTATTTCTGTTATGAGAGATTATTTGTCTCACTCCGAAGAGCAAGAAAAAGTGTGGGAAGGAAATCTTTAGCTCACTTTATTCGTAGGTATTTGGCTTTCATTAAGATAGATCATACTGCATTGCTGATGTTATCTAAAGCCTACTTGAAGATATAGGAGTGAACAATGTCATCTCCTTGTCTTTTGGCCTATTTTTTATCGATGTATCCGCCATGGGCAGTGTTGGCGAACATTTTCAGCACCGAGCGCCAAAATGGGAGTGTGTGCATGCGCACATGTGCCAGAAACTGGAAGAGCAGCCACTCAGTGCGCATGCATGTGCCGGCAAGATGATCTTCTGGTTTTCAGCGCTCGCATGTGCACTGGCCAGCTGGTCTTCATGCATGCCAGAAACTGGAAGGCCAGATAGCCGGTGAGCATGTCAGAGGTGGGTTCCTACTGGTTTAGACTGGTTCGGACAAGTAGGTAGTAACTCGGCCTGCCACGCCCCCAAGACGGTTCTATTGGCATTGGCGCCATCTTGATTTTCAGACAATCTTCATTGCAGAAATATAATTTTCCCCTTTTCTAACGCTGTGCACATGCACAGACATTTTTAGGTGCAAATGTGCATGTGTTTGGAATGTGTGTTTGGCGCGTGCACAAAATTGTTTGTGTGCCAAACCAGCAGTAATGCTGGCAGTAACCCACCCCTGGTGCATGTGTGCATCGGAAACCAGAAGATCATCTTCCTGGTGCATGCATGCACACCGGGCAGCTGCTCTTCCAGTCTCCTGCACTCCCACATGAGTGAAGAGCAGCTGGCCAGTGCACCAGAACCAGAAGAGCAATCGGCAATGGCTTGTGTGCCCAGAGAGATGGCTTTGTGTGTCACTTCTGGCATCCCTGCCATAGATTTGCCATCATGGCATTAGGGAAAGGAAGATGGTGTGCCATGCCATATAACAAATGACATGAATGAAAAGTGATTATGAATAACTAATGGACATAAGCACAATTTTCTTCTACAAGCCACAGTGACATCAAAATTATGGGTTTGTGAAATGGATTCATTATATCTTGATGAATCAGCTCTTCCAGTCAAGATGAAGTAAATTCATTTCATAGAAGCCAATAAATGCCCAAATGATCATCTATCCTAAGAAATTAATGATGAAGCCCATTTTTTTAGTCGTGATGGTGCAGTGGTTAGAATGCAGTATTGCAGGCTAACTGTCGACTGCCAGCAGTTCGATCCTGATCAGCTCAAGGTTGATTCAGCATTCTATCGTTCAGAGGCTGGTAAAATGACCCAATTTGTTGAGGGCAATTATATCTGTCAATCGCTCCGAGGAGGCTGTAAAGCACTATGAAGTGCTATTGCTGTTGCTTTTAACCTAAAGGCAGCCATGTTCAGATGTTAACAGTGTAATTTTGTACATTTAAACTCTTACACCGTGGGACAATATATATTTATTTGTTTATGTCTGCATTGTAGTTTCATTTCCTCTATGAAAAGTAGCATTTTTATTTTGTGGCTTTTCTCTTGGAAAAAATTATAATAGGAGAGCTTCTGCTATTGGGGAGGCTAAAATTATACAGATTGAGTAGAGGTGTGAGTGAGTGTTGGGAATATTAATATTTTCTGGTATGGTCTTCCTTCCATTTAAAGTACCAGTAACTGGAGTTCTTTGGGCAGTTTGTCAATGAAAAACTGAAAATATAGGGAAATAAAACAAGGACAGTCAAACAGATCTGAGGAATAAAAATGGAATCATAACCCCACAAAAAGAGTCTGCAGGAGAGAGAGAGAAATAGATAATGATGATTTTACCAAATGAGGCAGCATATGCAAGAAGTGAACATATGGGGATTCCTAATGCTTTGCATTCCCCAGACTCTGGAAGAAGAGATGGAGAAAAATAATAACTTGGACTGAGCTAAAGAAAGAATTGGAAACAAATTTAGACAAGGGAGGGAGGTTGAGAGTATAGTGTTAAGTATAAGGGTCAAAAGATTAATTTTCATGTGTTGTGGTGAACAACTACAAATAATTTACACAGAGAGTTGGCTTATGAAGCAGTTATTCTCAATCAATAAACTATATTACAGTCATTGACCAATTCATAAAAAAAGAAAAAGACAAATATTTTAGCTCTAGCAAATAAAACTTGAATAAATATTATAGTGAATAAATGGTAGAGTCAAAATGCAGCATACTTTACAAGAGATAAAGCAAAATGTAGCCACATTCAGAGAAAGGGAAACAGATCAAACAATAAACATTTAGACAGAATTAATCCGAGTACCTGAAAATGATCAACAATTATTACAGCGGAGAAATACAGTATGTGGTGATCTAGAAGTTTCCTTGTCTACCGACTTGTGACTGATGATCTCTTCTTCAGAATCGAACTATAGAGGCACAGAAAGACAAATTACTGGGTGGTGGTTCAATTGGGTAGCAGCTATGAGGAATGACCTCAATTGTGGAAATCTGGTTTTTTTAATCTCTTCATTCTTTGATCACTCTAAAACAGGACCCTGTTCTCAGTGTAAGAAAGCTTGTTGGAGAAGCCATTTCTAAGAAGGCAATGGGTGGAAAACTTTTTCCTCCTCTTTCCCTATTCTGAGGAAAGAATTTAAAGTTTCTAGATCAAGGCCAGCATCAAACTGAGATAAGAAAAGCATTAAAGGCAGGTCCATATATGCAGAGGCATGCATATATTGTAACACTGGTTTCTCCTTTATCCTCCTCTCTAAGAGAAATGTTAAAATCAGCATAAGATGTGGCTTGAGGCTACTTCTATAGCACTTCACCTAGACAGGCTTTGGCATTTTAATTAGTTTGGTGCCATTGCGAGAGAGGACTGATGGTGATGGCAAGGGCAGAAGTTGGGAAAGAATACAAGCTGGCCACCAAAGAGAGTTTCAAAGGCTCACATATCTCCTTGTTTCTAAACAAAGAGAAGATTATTTTGCCTTTGTCCTCTTGGAATGAAGCTGCTGTTTCTACCTTGACTTCTCTTTCTCCCGAAATTGCCAAACAGACTAGTCAAAAGTAGATTTTCCTTTCCCACTCTTTTCCCTCACCAAAGATTTCTGCTTTACCTTTAACAGGAGGTTGGGTTCTTGCCCCCCTTTTTTCACACTCCTCTTTATTTTGTCCTTGTAGATGTCTATCCCAGGTGGAGACAAAAGGAGAGATTATAAAGGAAAAGTGGGGTCCCCTTAAGGCAATTGAAATGATCCACTCTGCTCTGTGAATCATCTCCTAGTTCCCTTTTCAAAAGCCCTTTGAATGCATATTACTGCTGCCCAACATTTGGATGGCCAATATATACATCTCTTGTTTCAGAAAATGGAGGGGCTTGTGGAGATGTTACATGAAGAGAATTATAAAAGGTTCCTGGGTTTTTTTTCCCCCAAACTGAAAAATCTATTATTGCATAAGGTTTTCTCCCCTGTAGTGAAGGCAAGGGTCCTTTTGGTAACTGCATTGGCATGGATTCAGTCTTTCGCCCAATAACATCATTTTTCAGAGTCTACAAGCCAACTCATTGAGCTCCCTGATGATCAACTAGCCCTAAATGCTAGCAACATTGAAAGAAGGTTAGATTGTTCAAAAAGTGTCCCTGACTCACAAAATACTACAAAATCCAACTCACTGCTAGTGTCCTCCTTGGAATTTAAAACCCCTTGCACAAGAGTGCCCAAATTTAATTGTATTAGCATGCCAGTCAAGGAGAGCTCTGGTGTGACCACTTAATCCCTTCCTTTTGCCTTAGATTGTTCAAAAAGTGCCTCTTACAAAATACTACAAAAACCAACTCATTGCTGTCTTCTCATTGGCATTTAAAGCCCCTTGCCCAAGAATGCCCAAATTTATTATTTGGTGGTATTAGCATGCCAGCCAGGGAGAGATCTGCTGTGACTTCTTAATACCCTCCTTTGGGTTTTTGCCTTGGGGGCTGTCTTGAAAGAGCTCTTCCAGGTATCATTGTTGGAGTTACATGCTAAGCCAGCTGGAAACCTGCCATCTAGTAGTACTTGTTCCAACTTTGAAGTTGTGCAACACCTTTAGCAAACACTTCCTCATTTAAGGGCATGAAAGCTGGAGCACTCATTACTCGCTTCTCACAGTCAAAAGGAGAACTGCTCAGGTTGGCTAGCTAGCAAGCAGAAAGAAATCTCTTGTCCACCAGCCAAATTCAGGATCCATAATGATCCAAGCCCTCCTGGTTACAATATGCTTAACAATGTTTTCATTCCAAGGTAAGATGTTTTCTTCAGTTTCATTTTTTTCAGATTCTTATTGCTTAAAGACTACTGTACCTGAGAAGTTTCTATGGTTTTTCTTTTGATGATTAACAAGTACTTGTCCCAGACTAGCCAAAAGAATGCTCTCAAAGATCTCAATTGTGCTAAAATTACATTGAGGGTTTTTTTTTTTTTGTATTTGCTTAAATGTTGCCATGCAGAAAACAGATCCTAAGAAAGAAAAATCCTAAGATCCTAAGAAGCAAAGCACGTTCAAGTTAGAGGGAAAGTTTTCCAATTATGTGAGTGAAAATTAGGGTAGAAGACTGAAGGGGATAGAGAAACAGAGTTGGTGTCAAGAAAATTTCAGGAAGCAAAATATGAAAGGAAAGATAAATATTTTTCAGTTTTAATTTTCTTCCATTAGAGCTCCTGTAATTAAGCTTGCATAATATTCGTTGTGCTATTGTTGTTATCTTCAGAGAATCTTCACACTGTACATAAACTAATGTGACACCACTTAGTACTTTTCTCAATATAAGATTTTCAGATGTATGCCAGCAGAGAAATGCAGATTTTATTTTCCAGTTAGCATAGATGAATATTCTTTAAAATCCATGTGAAGTGTGAACTTTCCCTTTCAATATGAGACTTGGAGTGGGGGGGAATTGTTTACTATGGTAGGGAAAGCTGTATTTATCCAACATGTTTAACTAATTTGGTGACAGTCTGGGCGAGGGTATCACTAATGGGGTATATCAATTATAAACTTGGTTATATGATTTTGAGGTTTAGTGTATCTATAAAGTCAGTCTGGTTGGTAAATTTAAATAGGGCTCGGTGTAGCGTGCTGGGTTAAGATGGTGGCATGAACCACTTTCAAGCCAGGATTTAGAGTGGGATGCAGTATGGAGATCTACTTTGGTTGTGCTTGTTTTTGATCTGTGGTAAACCTAGGATGTGGGTAGTGCATTCATCCTGATTCCCTTGATCTCTCAGTAGCTTTTGATACTATCAGCAATGGCATCAAAGGTTGCTGAGGGAGTTGAGAGTGGGAGGCACCATTTGAAGAACACAGAGTTTTTCCATCTTTGGTTTTGCATGGGATGGTACATTCCATTCAGAATTTATGAGCAGTCTGGGGTTTCTTCTGAATCCATAGCTCCTACTCCAAGAGCAGGTGGCAGCTGTGGCCAGGGAGACCTTTGCACAACACAAATTTGTGCACCAGTTTTGTCCATTCCTGGGCTGCAAGGCACTGTCCTTGCATTCACTCATGTCTTAGTCACTTCCTGATTGGACAACTGCAAAACACACTTCATCGGGCACTACATAGTCCTTGAAGACTATCTCAACCTCCAAAATGGTATCACTATCCTAATTTATTTGTTAATTTGTTAATTTGTTAATTTGTTAATTTGTTAATTTGTTAATTTGTTAATTTGTTAATTTGTTAATTTGTTAATTTGTTAATTTGTTAATTTGTTAATTTGTTAATTTGTTAATTTGTTAATTTGTTAATTTGTTAATTTGTTAATTTGTTAATTTGTTAATTTGTTAATTTTAGGAAATTTATATTGCCACCTATTCACACATGGTGACTCAAAGCAGCTTACAATATAAAAGCCTCTTATATAAAACAATAAAACTAATAAAAGAGAATGATCATATAATAAATAAATAAAATAATATAATAACATAATCTCCTACCCCCCACCCCAGTGACATCACATGAGCCATTTAATGGGCTCCATCCCACTCTGCGTTCCCCATGCCCGCTGGCATTATTCTTCCATTTGTGCTTCTTTCCTATTTAGGATAGTGTCTTTTTTGTAAGTAGAAGCAGGGATGCATTGCTTTGTGAAATCTGATGGGAGTGGGAAAGCTGGACCAAACTTGCTGTGTAATATGCATGCTTGGATCTAATCAAACTGAATCAGCACTATGGCATGGAAGGAGATGCCTTTATCTTTCTCCCATTTTTTCTCCAATCCTGCTGTTTGCAATAGAGCAAGTGTGGTTAACTGTAACTGTAAATTCAAAGAGTTGCTAAATGAATGGTTCTAAGACAAGAATTACCTGTACTTTCTGGGAAATTTGCAGCATTTTTTTTTTTAAAAAGAGAACATTTATATTTGCAAACCTTGCATCATAAAAGGAGAAGAACAGGAAAGTTTCCTGTTTTTTTTAAAAAAAGGTTATTGAGCAACTTATATTAACAATACATCAATTAGGTGATTGTTCATAGAACTTTTATGTGTTAAAGTATATTGGCCATGCATAAAGGCCATCTGAAGATTGATATAGTCTAGGTTAAGTGTATGTTGAAAAGAAATTGCATTGAACACTTTCATGCGTTTGTGTATTGTGGACCAAAAAACAGTCAGGTGCCATCACAACTCAGTGTATGTTAGTGTTGGTGGCTTTAAGATCTGTGGACTTCAATTCCCAGAACTTGAACTTCAGCTCCAAAATTCTGGGAGCTGAAGTCCACATATCTTCAAGTTGCTAAGGTTGAGAAACACTGGTCAATGTAACCCAATTCAAATGGGGAACGAATCATGGAAAAGAGGCAAATCTGTAGATTTGGAATAATTTCTGTCTTCAGGTTCCTATCTAGCAGCTACAAAAGCAGTAGCACATATCAACAATTCAATAACTTGGAAGTGAGAAGGATATTTCCTTTCACAAGCTCCTTACATGACTCTGACTGAAACAGCCATCACTCTGTTTGCCTCACAGGTGAAGTCTTGTGTTAGCTGGTGGCACATTTTGTTCTCCAGGTTCTGATGAATAATTTGCTTTTAGGTTGCCTTACCCAAACACCCATGCAGAAACTAGTTTGCATTTACTTACTGATATAAAATCAGCGGCAGTCAAATAACACAAAGTAATTGTTTGGAAAGACTTGATTCCTTAAAAAGCAACAATTGAAAATGGTTGATGGTTCACTTCTAGCAGATTGATTGCAGGACAATACTGACAGGTCCAGACCCAAATCCTGCTCTGATATAGATAAATGGAGCAGATCTCCTGATCTTCTAAGTTGTACTTCTAATTCATTTCTGTAGAACAGGGGTGTCAAACTTGATTTCACTGAAAGCCATATTAGGGTTGTGTTTGACCTTGGGGTGGGGGGAGGCATGGCCAGCTCAACGTCACTTGTGTCAGGGGCACCTGCGGTAGCCCAAGTGCTCTGCCAGCGAAAATGGGCTCCCAAGCTCCATTTTTGCCTGAGACAGCCTCCTGCAATCCTCTGCCAGTGAAAACAGAGCTTGGAAGGGCTTGCCCATGGCCCCCGCTAGCTCTGTTTTCACAGTCGTCATGAGCCAGTTCTCGGTTTCCAGGGTGACCCCATGGGCCAGATCTAAACACCCCATGGGCCGGATCCAGCCCCCAGGCCTTGATTTCGACACCCCCGCAATAGAACATGGTATCTGGCAAATAACTTTTAAAGATCAAATTGCTCCTGGAAATATCCATTGGACCATTAGATACCTAAGAAACCCTATACCAGTGGTTCCCATCTTTCACAATTTAAAGATAAGTGGACTTCAGTTCCCAGAATTCTGAGAAATGGCTATGTTCGCTGTGGAATTTTGGGAGTTGAAGTCCACATATCTGGAAATTGCTAAGGAAATCCTACTGTGTATGATCAGATAAACAGCCATTGCTCCCTTGGAGTAGGGCTGTCAAATTCCCGGCCCATAGGCCAGATGTGTCACAGGCTAGTCACACCCATGCCCAGTTTAGTGAATGGGGGGAAAGTCCCGATATGTCATGTGACATTGGCGTGACAACGTCAATTTGACATCCCTGCCTTAGAGGTTCTTCTAATCAGAAGTTTCTAATTAGACATTTTTGAGTTTAAATAGCAAACTGCCTACTTAAAAAGCAAGTTCCTAACCCAGACAAGTCAATGATTCCACCCAGGGAAGGAGACACTGTGTTATTTCAGGCCAAATCATTCTTTCTGTGAACCCCATTTGAAGTTAGCTCACTAGGTCTTCACATCGATCAGTTTTTCTTATGAAAAGTTAAACAGGACTTCATGCAATCAAAGCATTCCGGAGTTAAGAATTTTGATTTCTACCACTCCTTCTAATGAGGTAACCTAACGGCTGCTTGCCAGCAGAAAGAATAAAAGAGATTAGTGTGCCAAACTTTAAACTATATGCCTGTAGAGGTTTTAACCTTAAATTTAATGTTTAATTTAAATGCAATCCAGTTGGATTGCTCATATCCACTTTTTGGAGTACATACCAGGTAGGGTACCCAAAGATCAAATATGGCCCTTGGTGGGGGAGGGGAACATAGACCTCCATTATAGGGATTGTTAGACACCCTTAATCATCTTCTTCACCATGTTTTGAGGCTGTTCTGCTTGTTTATGTTCTTCTGAAAGGGTCATACTAGAGATCAGAAGTGGTATTCAGCAGGTTCTAACCAGTTCTGGAGAACTGGTAGCAGAAATTTTGAGTAGTTTGGAGAATCGGTAAATACCACCTCTGACTGGCCCCATCTCTACCTATTCTCTGCCTCCGGAGTCCCAGCTGATTGGGAGAAAATGGAAATTTTGCAGTATCCTTCCCCTGCCATGCCCATCAAGCCATGCCCACCAAGCCATGCCCACAGAATCAGTACTAAAAAAAATTGAATCCAACCACTGCTAGAGATGATACCTTTGGCATCCTTTGAGTTATTTCTACTATTCATAACTTGTTGTGTAGAATCCATACTATCGATACAGCATATCCTGCTCTGTTTCTATCAAGCATTCCTATGTAATGACCTGTAATATGGATCTATTTACTCCCTAATTACTTTACTATTATTCAAGCTCAAGTGGAAGTTGTCTGCACAGGTTTTTTTAATCACTCTGAATTACACACCACTACTAATGTTTCATAGCTTCAGGCTGGCATAAGGGCTTAGGTGTTATAAATATACAGGTGGTTTCCAAAGAAGTAAGCAGAAGTAGGATCTTTTAGCTGTAAGTCATGTTCCCTCATGACCTGTGTGAAAAGAACAACCTTTGTGAAAAAGTCCTTGTTGAAAGGATGAGTCCAGATTAACATAGTTCTTCAGTCATATTTCGTACCCTCACCACCCTCCAGACCTTCCGCACAGCCCTTAAAATCTGGCTATCTTGTCAGGCCTGGGGTTAAAGAATGTAACTCACCCCCACCCGAATGGTATGAATGTTGTGTTCTATTTTTAATTATGTATTGCTCTCATGTGTTATTGTTTGTATCCCCCTCCCCATGAGTTGTAAGCCGCCCTGAGTCCCCCCAGGGAAAAGGGCGGCCTATAAATAAATTTTCAAATACTTTTCAAATATATGTATTAATTTCAGAGGCCTTTTGGGAGGGATCAGATCTCTGACAAAAAGCCACCCATCCTCTTTTTTGGCAGCCTGCTGTGTGAAGAGGAAGGCAAGAAGGAAGGAGAAAGTTAGAGAAGGAGAATGACTAATGTCCCTTCTTGCTTTTAGCTTTGTCCCTGTGTAATATTGGTACACTTACGTAGCCTGCAACAAATTGTGACACATGAGAACAACTGCTTTAAACTGAATGTAGACTGCTTTAAATTTGATTGTAAAAAAAAAAGATTTTTATAACAGAGTTATCAAGGTCTGGAATATTCTACCCAATTTTGTTGTTTCAGCTACTAAATTTCAGTTTTAATTCCAAATTAACTTCTGTGGACCTCATTCCATATTTAAGAAGTTCCTAAGGAGGTGTGCCTAAATGCACTAATATGCCTATAATCCCTGTCACATTTTAGTTCTTTCATTTTGTTAGAATTCATAATTTTTGTTTCATGATGATGATACATGATTTAAGATAGAAATAGATGATAGATGATAGATAGATGATAGATGATAGATGATAGATGATAGATGATAGATGATAGATGATAGATGATAGATGATAGATGATAGATGATAGATGATAGATGATAGATGATAGATGATAGATGATAGATGATAGATGATAGATGATAGATGATAGATGATAGATGATAGATGATAGATGATAGATGATAGATGATAGATGATAGATGATAGATGATAGATGATAGATGATAGATGATAGATGATAGATGATAGATAAATTGATAGACAGACTGATAGATAGTATTTGTAGGAGAAAAGCCCCCAACAGAATATGCCCCCAAAATGTTGGCAATTCTCCACAACAGGTTATGGCATGACACCCTGAGTTTTTGCAGATAACCAATATGATACAGTAGATACGGGTTAGTCAAGGATTCAGGAAGGCCATGCTTAAGTCCGAGAGGGCAAGGTTCTGAGCATGCATATACTGTATGTATAGAAACACTCTGAATTAGAAACCAGGAGCTGGAGCATTGCATTTTTCTGCTCAGATACTCACTTCCTTTAGAATTAGGTTACTATCCCTAGTTGTAGAGAAATATTCTAGTCTTCATCCCACTCATCCCCTGACAAGAATTACAGGAGGGACTTTCAGGAATGGATGTGTCAGCTTACCTCAGGGTAGAAAAGAGGATGGTAGAAATGTTGAACCGAAAAACTCTGAAGCACAAATGTGCACAAGAATTCTCTATTATGTGCAAGTGATTCATAATTCCCTCTCTGGCCGATTCATCCTTGACTTTGTGTTCTTGATAACTATGCTTACTATGCCATAGCCCAACCCTCACCCACGTTTCGAGACTCAGTCTATTTACTTTTAAAGCTGAAGGCAGGGAATTTTCTAGTTTCTGGTTGAAGAGTCCTTCATTCAGTAGCCTCAGGCCCTGAGAACATCTGCATTTTACTTAGAATAGGGACGATGATGAATGAAAGAAAGAAAGCTGATTACATATTTATTTCTTTAGTGTTACAGTGTTTTATTAGCTACCCAATGTTATTGCAGTAATTCAAATACAAAGCAATTAAACTAATGCTAGCCTCATCAGGTAGTCTAGGTAACAAGCACAAGAATGAATATTAGTTCTCTGTAAAGGTATATTAACAGCATCTTGCAAGGATGAAATTATTTCTTCCCTCTGTGCTTTTACTCTCCAGAAATCCCATAATCCCTTCCGAAATGCTTCCCACGTTCTCCTTCCTTTTGCAAGCTGAGATACCTTATACAAGCTGACCTCTTTGTGGTTCTTCCTCCTGTCGCCCAAGTCATTCTCACATAACATAACAAATCATGATACTCCACTGATTCAGATGGTTGCCCAAACACAATTAAGAATTAGAAGTTCATTGGAGTAGCCCTGATTTTTTTAAAAAAAACCAAGGACAGGTGGGATTCCCCTTACCAAGGAGGCAGCTTCCAAAATTAGAAAAGTAATTGGTAGAGAACAATTTGGTAAAGAAGAAAGGGGTGTGGAATTGCTGCTTTTTCTACGCTCTAAGCAGGAGATAATAGTAACGTTTCTTTCCCTGGAGGGGAAAGCAATCAAACCCCTCCCATGTTTCTGGGAGCATCAGGTACAAAAAGGCAGGTACATAAAAATATGAGAAAGGTGTAAATTTCTGCCTAGTCAGTGATGGCGAACCTTTTTGCCCCCCCCCCCCCCCAGTGCCCAAACCAGAATGCACATGCATGCACGCTGGAGTGCTGGAAAGCCGAAGACCAGCTGGTCGGCATACATGCACTTCCTGGCCAGATGGTCTTCAAATTTCCAGCATGCAGCTGATCTTCATGCATGCCGGAGCACTGGATACCCAAAGACCAGTTGGCCAGTGCACACATGCCTGGGTTTTGGCCATTTTGGGGGGGTATTTTCAGGCCATTTTTCACCACTCCGGCACTCGTGAAAACCAGCTGGTGATGGTGCCCGTGCCCAGAGAGAGGGCTCTGAGTGCAACCTCTGGCACGCGTGCCATAGGTTTACCATCATAGGCTTAGGGCTTTCTTTGGAAGATGTCCATCAGTCTCAGAAGATTCATTTTCATGGCCAAATGCTTAGTCTTCAGTCACTCTCTACCTTAAGAAATCTCTTTCCCTCTCTTTCCCTCTCCCTCTCCCTCTCTCCCTCTCTCTTTTGAATGGAAGCAGACGATAAAGACTGTCTCACTAGGTGTTTGGATATTAAGTCCCCCCCCCCTTACTGGGTGGCTATTCATATTTTACTTTATTGTTTCATTTGCAATTATAATTATTGTTGTTATCATTGCATTGTTTTGTAATGTGTATTGGGCTACTTTGATGTTTACAATGTTATGAAAAGACTGAATTAAAAAAGTAAAGAAATAAATAACCTTAATATCTACTGTAGGAGAAACAATTCCGAGTTGAACCAGCTTCTGGTAAATTACATGGTGATAGTTATGTAGTTTGCTTGGCTGCAGAATGGAAGTGATTTTCCACTATTTTCATTCTTCATGAGTAACTGAATAACAAATTGTGTTGCAGATGTGAAAAAGGTAGAATAACATACCAAAGTGAATCTTTTTATCTTTTCTTTGTGAAGCAAGCTCTACAAAGGATTCCTGGAAGGTTAAAGATTATGAAGTAGTGTATCCACAAAAAGTCCATGCAGTGCACAAAAGAGACGTGGGAGAAGCTCAGAAACCTGACCAAAAAGTAAGAAAAAGATTTGCTTTTCATCAACTTGTTTACTGATGAATCTGACCATAGGTTTTGCTCAAGATTCACGTGAATCAGAGTTAAAACTACACTTCTTTCAAAATTTTGCAAAGGCAAAGTCTCAACTGTTTTTATTGTTCACTAGCTGATAATCCGATGCTGCCCAGGTATTTATTTATCCCAACCGTCCTTCCATGAACATCATCACAATTTCTAATGTTGGATTTTCCCCCTTATCAGAGGGAGCCCCCTTATGGAGTACTGTGAAGCCATTACCATGGCAACTGCACTCTACAGTAGAAGCCATTTTATGGCAGTACAATAGAAACCATTTTAAGGCACAAAAGGCTGTATTTTAACAGAACACACATCCCGAGGGGTGTTATGGGTGTCTTACCCCCACAGTATTTGTTTCCAGATGGTAAGTCATCTGTGTACCAAGTTTGGTTGAAATTGCTCGAGGTGTTGATGGAAGGGAGGTTATAATTTGGAACCTATCACCTGCTTAATTTTTTAGATTGGATCTGGCTTGTCTAGGATCCTCGTCCAGCCCTTAGAGATCTTTGAATAATACTTTAAATAATATTTGCATAGATGGATTTTCATAAACAGCTGCAAGTAAAGAATGATTTCCTCTTTTTAACTAGACATACCGTAAACCTCATAAGACTGAAAAATTCCAAAGGGGTGTTTCACTTTGATTAAAAAAATGGTCAAGTTGCAGAAATCTGAGAAAAGTCATTGCACACATATCAAGATTTGCAATTGATACTGTTTGAGTGAAACTTACACAGCCCCCATATTTTATGGGAGCGAAAAATCCTACTGTGCAGGATCATTTAGTCTGGCTAATTACTCTGTTATCAGCCAACAGAACATTTAATGTCCTTTTGCTGCCATCTAAATTTGCCATCTGCTTATCTGGATTTAGGCACTGCAATCTATGCAATTCCTTGGGTAATTACTGATTTATTATTAATCTGTAATAATATTAATCTCTATATATGGCTGCCCAATTCAACACAATTGAGGAGACCAGGGGTGGGTTCTGGCTGCTGCTACTGCCAGTTCACTCAGGGACTGGCTGTGCACATGTGCACACTTTGCACGTGTGCATGCTTGAGGCACACTATACGCGCATGCACAGTAGTAAAAAATGCTTCTGAGCATGTGCAGAAGCAAAAAACAAGATGACGCCACCCACGGTGCCACGAGAGAACTGGTTTGGGGTATGGCAGGCCAAGTTGCTACCTACTCGGCTGAACCGGCAAGAACCCACCTCTGGAGGAGAATGCATCACTTGGAAATATAAAAGTTGTATTTGTAGATGAAAATGGCATAGTGAGGTTAAGACCAAGAACTGGATGCAGGTTCATCCTCAGCCATAGAAAAGCTCATGGGACAACTTTTGAGTCAGTCACTGTGTCACAATCCAACCTCATTCATCAAGATGTTGAAATGGAGAAGAAAACCTTGAACCTCTGGAGAAAGTTTAATTTAAGAATCTAATAAATGAATTGGCCGTAACTTTCCATTTGACACAGGTTTTTGAGTTGTTAAGAATGTACACGTTTTGTTTCCCTATTTTTAAAAGAATACTCCACTGTTATTTCTCTAAATATTGAACTCTTTGCATTTCAGACTACATATGATGATACCATGCAATATGAATTTAAAGTGAATGGAGAGCCAGTGGTTCTTCACCTAGAAAAAAATAAGTAAGTTAATTCAGAAGTTCTTTTAACTTTGATAAGATGATGTGAAAAATATATATTCTTGGACACAGTCCAAGAGAAATTACATTGTATTGCTTTGTTTGGGAAATTAAAACTAAATTAAATTAGTTAATTGAATTAAATAAAATATAATTACTGTAAAGGAGAAGGGGATAGAGTTAGTGAACATGTTAATTATGTCTTACCCCAGAATTGAGAATTTCTTTTTTCCTGCTTTCTATGGTAGACTGATGAACCATAACTATTCTAGATAAAGTTTAACTACTCAAGGCTCATAAACTTCAGTCCCTTGATTACCTAGGTTAGTTATGAAATATTAGAGATTTAAATATGATTGGTAACACATTGATGCTGCTCCACAGACCCCCCCCCCAGCAATCTGTATAACTTTTCTTAAGAGCCTTACATAACAATAGCACTTAGCCTTATATACCACTTCACAGTGCTTTACAGCCATCTCGAAGCAATTTGGAGAGTCACCCTCTTGCCCCCAACAATCTGGGTCCTCAGTTTCTCGACCTCAGAAGGATGGAAGACTCAATCAACCTTGAGCCAGTGAGAAATGAACTGCCTAACTGTAGCCAGCAGCCAGCAGACGTAGCCTGCAGTACTGCACTCTAACTACTGCGCCAGCATGAATTTACATCAGAGTTTACATGTTGAAGCATGAAAGGCATGAAAGGGGACATGACCTAAACAAGCCCAGATTTCAACACATCATGTTAGGGTTTGTTTGGGGGTTGTTTTTTCCCCCATTTCTTTCAGTGTTCTCCATTTGAACTGTAAATCAAGATACCAATAAAGATAATAATAAGTATTATTATATAATCCACCTGGATTATATCTGCATAATAACTAACCAGTGGAACAGGTTTTGCATCTTTCACTGACTTATCTAGCCAGGCCACTGCGTTTTTATTAGCAGCTTTGTTTCAGTAGGGGGAATAGACACGGACTGAAATTATTTCTCCCGTCTAAATAAACTACTTCTACTAGTAATAAAAATAGGTGTATAATTTTATTGCCTCAAATCCAGTAAATGTCACATCAAAGTTCAAATTAGTATAGCAGCCACTGCATGGTAAACATAGGAACAATTGTTTAGAATCGAATCTCTGCAGCCCTGATGCAATTTAATATTAACATTAAGGCCCAGATACTACATACTGAATGCTTTGGGAATGACTTCCTGCTTTTGATTTTAGAATGTATTTTTCTATCTATCCTGCTATATGTGGCCCTCTAAATGTATATTGATCTAATTATTAAGGATGAACTGTAAAGAAACTGCCCCATGGGTGTGTCATTTTATCTTATATTGTTGAGCTATTTTGTGTTAAATTAGATGATGTGTGTTTTTGAAATTATCATGTTACGCTTTCCTATTGTCTAAATCAGTGGTGGGTTGCGAGCGGTATGCCCTGGTATTGGTGTACCAGAGTCTGCCCGGAGCACTGGGTACCGTTCTGGTATGGTGCTCTGGAAGAAGCGCTCCTTACCTGTCTTTAAAGCCTTTGGCGCTTCTGCACACATGCATGGCGTGTACAGCACCTGTGCGACGCTCCACTGAGCAGTTGGAGCATCACAGAGGTTTGTGGAGGCATTGCTGGAAGGTAAGACACATGTGTGGGTGCCGCACATGTTCATGTGGACGACGCCAGGCCCCATTACAACTATGCCAGTTGCAACGGGATCCAGAACCCACCACTGGTCTAAATGTGAAGTCTGGGTAGAATTTCATGGGTAGCATCTGGATCAAGGGTGTCAAATTCGATTTCATTGAGGGCCACATCAGTGTGGTGTTTGAACTCAGGGGGCTGGGCTGTGTGGCCAGGGTGAGTGTGGTCAGCTCAATGTCACTTGTGTCAGAGATATCTGTGGTGCAGCTATGGGATCCTCCTGCCCCCCCTGCCAGAAAAAAAACAGAGCTTGGGAGAGCCGTGATGACCTCCTGAAGCTCTTTGCCAGTGAAAACAGACTTCAGGAAGGCAGCCTGGTCTAAGGCTATGGGCCAGGTCTAAACACCCCACAGGCTGGATCTGGCCAGTGGCCATGAGTTTGACACCCTTGATCTGGATGACCTTATTTGGACTTGGAGCAAAACAGGGCTAAAGCAGGGGTGGGTTCCTGCCAGTATTACTGCCTATTCAGTGAGCCTGCAATTTTGCATGCATGTGCTTGCTTCACTCATTCACGCACGAGACATGCATTCTGCACACATGCGCAGTTGCCTACAAAGAGATCTGCACATGCACAGAACATTTAAAAAAGGGGGGAAAAAACATGCCGTCCTGACCGGGGAACCAGTTTGGAGACATGGCAAGCCTGGTCACTGATGGTTCCAGTGATCCAGGCTGGAAAACTACTACTGTTTTGGCAGAACCAGTCCAAACTGATAGGAATCCACCTCTGGGCTAAAGTTAGGAGACCAGTAAGAAATGCCAGGTGCATATTAGAAAAATGGAAGGCAATGCCAAGAAATGGGCATGAATGTGTCTCCATAACCAGCAGGAGGAGAAAATAACTCCATTGTGTTGATTTAGAGCAAGGGTGTCAAACTCAAGGCCCGGGGGCCAGATCCGGCCTGTAGAGTGCTTAGAACTGCCCAGCGGGGCTGCCCTGGAAAGGAACCAAAGGTGCCCTCGACATGAGGGATGTCAAGCTGTCCATACCAGTAGTGGGTTGCAGGTGGGACACCCCGGTACAGGCGTAGCGGTGCCTGCTGGGAGTACTGGGTACTGTTCCAGTATGGTGCTCCGGAGGGCCTGCCTGTCTGCTTCATGAAGCAATATGAGCCCCTTTACTCTGGAACAAAAGGAGCTAAATTGTTCTCCTTTGCAGACCTAGCAGCTTCTTTGGGTTGTCACATTGGCCAGAAGAATCAACGAAGAGGCAGTACACAATGTCTCCTCCTGGTCAATCATGTCCCCTACAACAGTAGTTGTAGACTTATTATGCAATTATCTATGTTCTCAAGACTAAATAATGTCTTCTTTGTATTATTTCTAGGGAACTTTTTTCCAAAGATTACACCGAGACTCATTATTCCCCAGATGGCAGAGAAATTACAACAAGCCCTTTGGTTGAGGTAATGTTCAGAGCATCTCACTTTTATGAAATAAATTGAAAATATTTGTGCACAATAGTCAAAATATACTAGACCAGGCTATTCAAACAAGAAGGGCTGTATATGCATGAAGTGTCTTATATTGAGAATGTTCTGTGTAAGGATTTGTGGGTTGTTAAAACCCAATTGATTCTACTTATTGAATTAGAGCAACATCTTAATCAATCAGTTGTTTCCTACCGATTAAAAACAAACATTTTGGTGGAGAAAAGTTCTTGTAACTTAAAAACCACATTTTATATTCCTTTGTTGATTGTCTGCCCAAATGTTCTTAGCTATTTCATCCATGGGGTTCCTCCTGCAGTGATATTCTGTACTTCCAAATAACCAAGAGTTATTTGTAAAATTCATTTGTTTGAAATTCAATGTCTTTTGGCATTTGTGTACTGCATGTGATTATTTCTCTCTGTTATAGACATTCACTTCCTTACATTCAGAACAGTTCAAAGCCAGTTCTGTTCTAGGACCAGCATTTGCAAAGTCATATCTCATTTACAATCAGTACAGGTTTTGGTACACCTTAATTTCAATCTCTGTGGGAGGACATTTGATCCATTTTGGGGACTGGGTGGCTTTGTGCTTGCTGAGAGATCTCATTTTTAGAGATTTATCACAAGGACACAGGTGTTGCTGTCTGTATTCCAAGACAAACAAATGATTCTCCACCACCCCAACACACACACATATCTCAATGTTATTAATCTATTAAAGAGATGTGTTGGACTTCAATTCCCAGAATTCCCTAAGCGGCATTGCCTCAAGCATTCTTTGAGATTTTCTACAGAAAAAGTCATTAAGTCAGAATACAAATTATGACTATGTTAATTAAAACCACTTGAAGAAGTCATTGCTTTGCATGCAATTCTAGATTATTTCCTTTGATTCCCCTTTTTTAAGGTTCTGTCTGAAGGAATTCTTCCCCTTTTTGGCATGCTCAAAGAATTTTCTACTTTTATCCCTTTTTCCTGATATCTGATTCACACAAGACACTTCTCTTAAATGCTTTTTGAGAACTTTTCAAGGAAATGGCAAAAGTCAGTTAAATCTCACAAGACTAGTGTTTATGCAGCAAAATGTGAATAAAAAATGCTGCAACATAAGCTAAAAAACCTGATTTAATTTAGAATGAGCAAATAGATATTTGGAGCCCTAAATGCTGCATGGATTAAGCTGGAAAGGGAGTTTATTTATTTTTTTAAAAAATCTTATTTAAATTATGTATAAGATAAAGGTGAAGAAGTCCCCGTATGTTTTACTCCAGTAGCTGTAGCCAACTTTACAGGGTGTTTCTTTAAGCCATTGAGACTGTCTGAAGATGAGACATCATGCCATAGCACAAAGCACACAGCAAAACACAGAGTGCAGGTGCTTTTCCACCAAAATAGTACCTATTTTTCTACTCACATTTGCATGCTGTCAAACTGCTAGGTGAGCAGGGGCTGAGGCAATTGACAGGAGCTCAACACTTGGGTCTCAAATGTGGGCTGTTGTTTTCCAGCTACCATACCTAGCATCTTAACTGCTAAGACATCACACCAGATTGTGCTGCATCAATTCAACTATGCTGGGATAAGAGCCGTGGTGGTGCAGGAATTAGCTAACAGTCATTTACTTGTAAGATAAGGGAAGTTAGATCTGCCACAATCCAAAATGACATACAATTGAACAGCAGATGTTAGAGAGAGCCTGCTGGTGGAGGATTACTCCAGTTTCACTTGAGGGCTTTCTAAAAGCATTTGTTTTTTTATAGCTGATAGCACATTGCCCCTATCCAGAAAAACTCTTCCCTTTTCTTCACATGAAAAAGTCTAGTGAGTATCTGCTTTGACTCTTGCAAAATATTGAAAGAGACAGTGGTTTTGTATTTGTTGTTGTTGTTAATTGCAAAGTCATGTCTGACCCATCACAACCCCATGGACAATGTTCCTCCAGGCCTTCCTGTCAGTGGTGAAATTCAAAAATGTTTACTACTGGTTCTATGGGTGTGGTTTGGTGGCCATGGTGTACCTTGGTGGGCATGGCTTGGTGGGCATGGCAGTGGAAAGATACTGCAAAATCTCTATTACCACCCCACTCTGGGACCAGCCAGAGGTGGTATTTGCCGGCTCTTCAAACTACTCAAAATTTCCACTACTGGTTCTCTGAAAAAATTTCCACTACCAGTTCTCCAGAACCTGCTGGATTTCACCCCTGCTTCCTGTCCTCTACCATCCTCTGGAGTCCATTTAGCTCAGGCCAACTGCTTCGGTGACTCCATCCAGCCACCTCATTCTCTGTTGTCCCATTCTTCTTTGGCCCTCAATCCATCCTAGTTCTTCTCCAGTTAGTCCTTCCTTCTCATTAGGTGGCCAAAGTATTTGAGTTTCCTCTTCAGAATCTACCTTTCTAAAGAGCAGTCAGGGTTGATTTCCTCTAGGACTGACTGGCTTGGTTGTCTTGTAGTCCAAGGGACTTGAAGGAGTCTTTGGTTTTGTGTAGGAAGCCTCTTCCTAGACTCAATTATCAATTTGCAAATGATGTTTCAGATCTG
This sequence comes from Thamnophis sirtalis, assembly GCF_051295495.1. Taxonomy (NCBI): domain Eukaryota; kingdom Metazoa; phylum Chordata; class Lepidosauria; order Squamata; family Natricidae; genus Thamnophis; species Thamnophis sirtalis. The sequence goes on from NW_028261382.1 coordinate 78,717,582, forward strand.
GAAGTGTGAAAGTGTATCTTGCTTTGGTTTTTGGTGTTGGAGAAAACTTCGACATAATGCTGTTCCTCAGTGTGTTTATGCATATGGTACATACATAGCACATTCCTAAGTAAAGACTCAATGTGCTTGTCTTGCTCTTTGGAATAGAATGATTTATAGGCAAATTTTTTGGAAGCAACTTCTAGCAAAGTGAAAAGAAAAATATTTTAACACCCTTTCTACCTTGTCAACAAAATCCTGATAAAAGCAGATAGGCATAGAATTTTGATCAACAAAATCCTGCATCAGACAATAGGAAAATCTAAGTAGTGACTTTAAAAAAAATATATTTCTGTCAATTAAGCAAGAAAATGTGAGAGTCTGCTTTTTATTTTTAGCTGCCATCCAAAACACTAAGTCAGCCAATGATTTTACCAGCTTATATATCAAGTAGGGTGGAGAATCAGAACTGGTATTGAGTCATGAAAAGCAGCATCTGGGAGACCTTCTTTGGCAGGGAATAAATTATTGGAAGGTGGCTCAGTGGCTAAGATTCTGAGCTTTTCTATCAGAAAGATTGGCAGTTTGGCAGTTTGAATCCCTAGCGTTGCATAATGGAGTGAGCTCCTGTTACTTGTCCCAGCTTCTGCCAACCTAGCAGTTCAAAAGCATGCAAATGCAAGTAGAAAAATAGGGACCACTTTGGTGGGAAGGTAACAGTGTTCCATGCGCCTTTGGTGTTTAGTCATGTCAGTCACATGACCACGGAGTTGTCTTCAGACAGCACTGGCTCCTTGAGTTGTTCCTAGAGTCAGGAATGACTAGCACATATGTGTGAGGGGAACTTTTACCATTACTTTAAATTATTGGATGATTTTTAAAATGCCACATAGATGCATCAAACTGTACACTGAGAATTGCCAATCTAAAATTTTATTTCCCTTTAGTTGTTTTTCATGCATTTCTCTCTCTCACTCTCATTTGGAATGCTCAAGTATTTCACAGAGCCACTTATAGCTCTCTCATTAGTAAATTAAAGCAATCTTTAAGTAACATTTTTAACATCTTTCTATGGGAACATTTTTGAGATTTCTTTTAAATGGACTCAGTTCAGAAAAAACATTTCCCCATCTAGGAATGATGGTGTCAGAGTTTATGAAATCTTGAGGATTACATATTCCCCAATTCTGCAATAGAATTCTTTATTAGCCAAGTGTGATTGGTCACACGAGGAATTTGTCTTTGGTGCATATGCTCTCAGGTACCTAAAGAGAATTAAATACATTCATGAAGAATAAAAAGATACAACACTCAGTGATAGTCATAGGGTACAAATAAGCAATCAAATCATACTAGGAAACAATCAATATAAATTGTAAGGATACAAGCAACAAAGTTACAATCATACAGTCATAAATGGGAGGAAATGGTGATAGGAACAATGAGAAGATTAATCGTAATGCAGACTTAGTGAGTAGTTTGACAGTGTTGAGGGAATTATTTGTTTAGCAGAGTGATGACATTTGGGAAAAAATGCTGTTCTTGTGTCTAGTTGTTCTGGTGTGCAGTGCTCTGTAGTGTTGTTTTGAGGGTAGAAGTTGAAACAATTTATGTCCAGGATGTGAGGGATGTTTTTCATGTTTCTCTCAAGGATATTGATTGATTGATTGATTGATTCAATTTCTATAGTTGCTCATTTCAAGCAATAACTCTGGACAGCTTATAAAAATCAAGATAGCAAAGTTCTGCCTGTTTTTGGTCTGTATTGCAATGGCGCCAGCAACAATATTCTTTGGATATCCTTGAATTCAGGTTAAGTTCTCCCATATAAGCTCTGTTGAAAAGTTAAATAATTTGGGAGCACAGGTGTGCAGTTCATCTTGCTTTTAGGGAGAATTGTGTGTTTCTACAAGTCTACAAAATATACTCATTTTGAAACAATCAGTCATTCTGATTCCCACAATGGATTAATGACTGCAAAAGTTGGTGGAGTTAGCAAAGATGGTTAAATTGAATGCTTTGATTAAAGGGGAAAAATCACAATTACTTTTGTTTTTCCTTGGAAGCCACTTCTGGACTTTGTGCTTGAGGTGGGAAAAAAAGTGAAACTTTGATTTTGGGTTTTACTGATTAGACAGGTTTGTTGCTTTAGAAATGGCTAGTTTATACTGTTATGTAAAAGTAAAAAGTTGAGGTTTAATACTATTATCTTATTTTACTGCACCAAAAGGAGTTGGAAGTCAATGCATTTTCTTTCTTTCCCCCCCTTTCCCTATACTTTTCCCTTCGCTACTTTCCCACTATATTCTTTTGTATTTTATATTATAAGCTAATAAAAAAAAGAAACAATCAATAGTAGCCAGATTTTGTATCCCACCAATCAAACTATTCTGGACTGTTTTCTGTCTTGCTCATTACTTCACTTATGTGATGGAATACATTGGAACCACATTGCTGCTTAACAAATCACAGTCCAATCCAGTGTAGTCTTCTTGCTTCCATACAGGATCACTGCTACTATAGCGGGCACATCCAGAATGATACTGACTCAACTGCAAGCATTAATGCGTGCCATGGTTTGAAGTAAGATACTGTCTTATCTTTTCTTTATTTCATAAGAATGAAGTATATTATTACTGTTCTTAAAGCTGTTATAGTTAAAAAGTGGAACATCACTTTCTTATGAAAATTAGTTGCATAACTTTAAACTTTTTGGTTGGATACTTAGAAGAACTGCTGCTCGCCAGCAGATACAGTAGGGAGTTAAATCTCTGTCTAAAGGAGCTTCCAAGACCCTGTCTCCTTTGTACAAAGAAGCTGATGTTACAGGAAGAGAAGATAAGTAGGTTTCAGATTATGAAGGAAGTGTAGGACGTAGCTAGGAAGTATACAGGAAGAAGTAAGCAGACTTTCAGTTCTACCAGAAACATTTTCTTGAGCCATTCTGCACACTTTCTCCAACCAGCTAGATATCTTAGTTGTATAAAGATTCCAAAATTTAGAAGGACCAAATTATCATTAGCCTGATTCAATGTCTTCCTGACAGTCATTACTGAAGGAAGACATCAGGAGATCCCCTTTGAAGAAAGACTATGTCCATGTGGCAGAAGAATAATTGAAATGATAGAATAAGTTGTTGCAGGTGTTATTATGTTAGGTATTTACTAAATATCCTGATAGTTTTGACTTCTATCTAAAGTTGTTATTGTCAGATCAATATGATTTCATTTCCTTGACCACAACCAAGCGCTGTTTTACAGTTTGTATTCTACACACTATTTTCTCTTACATATTTTAGAACAATTATATTTTATCCTTTTTTATCTTAATTAACTGTGACTTTCATGTTTTATGTGCTGATCTATGAGCAACAAAAGATTGATTTGATTGTCTACAGTAGGGAAATATATAAGATATATAGTATTTCACCCCTGTGAAATAAAATTTTACAAGAAAACCTGAATCTTCCAACATGTATAGTCTTACATTTTCACAGCTAGAAACATTTTCTACCTGTTAAACAATAATTTAGGAATTGTACAGTGTTGGATTCCATGACAAACTAAATCCATACAAATGTTGTATACATAATTCATAATTGTACTGATAAAGTGCAATATCTTATTTTTTTCTGAGCTTAAGGTGTATCTTTGAGAAGCAGGAGAAAGTGATATGTAAACTAGGGAAAACTATGACTCAGTTTATTTTCAGGAGGGATTCATAAAGATAAGTTATGTTGACTTTCTTAGTTAAAACTGACTATTCAATATAGAATAGCCAGTTTGAACTGGCTTTGTGTTCTCTGAGCTTAATTGTTTACTTGCAGATGTTTCATTACCCAACTAGGTAACATCTAGTGCACTAATGAGGTTACTAGCTGAGTAATGAAATGTTTGCAGGAAAACAACCAAGGACCTCACAGTTCAACCCTGAGCTCCGAATATTCTTTTCTATTGGTCTTCCACATTGTGAAATTCATTTTTTTTACTACTGATTCTGAGGGAGTGGCTTGGTGGGCATGACAGGGGAAGGATACTGCAAAATCCCCACTCCCACCCCACTTTGGGGCCAGCCAGAGGTGGTATTTGCCAGTTCTCTGAACTACTCAAAATTTCCACGACCAGTTCTCCAGAACCTGTCAGAATCTACTGGATGTCACCCCTGGTCTTCTACCTCTAATCATGCTTTTGAAAATGAACCTACAATTGTTTTACAGAGGGTATTTCAAGAATCAGGGTGAGAAGTACCTTATTGAACCTATGAAGCTTTCTGACAGTGAAGCCCATGCAGTCTACAAATATGAAAATCTGGAAGAAGAGGATGACACCCCCAAAATCTGTGGGGTAACCAATACTACTTGGGACTCAGATGAGCCCCTCACAAAGACCTCTCGGATGAGCATGAATATTGAAGTAAGTCTCACATTAAACCCTCAAGAATATGACATGGTTTGAGAACAGGGATTCATTTACTTGTTTTTAAATTGTAAAATGAAAGATAAATTCTCTAGGACTGCTAAAAAGATTTCAGAAGATAAGATCCCTAAACATCCATTCCACCCATGCTGCAGAAGAACATATGGAAACACAATGAACAGAAAATACACATTTCAGGTTTACACCATTTTCTATGGTCATCCAAACTTAATTTAGAAAATAGAAAAGGAATTCTTTATTGGCCAAGTGGGATTGGACACACAAGGAATTTGTCTTTGGTGCATACGCTCTCAGTGTACATAAAAAGAAAAGATACATTCATCAAGAATCATAAGGTACAACACTTAATGATAGTCAATAGGGTACAAATAAGCAATCAGGAAATAATCAATATCAATATAAATTGTAAGGATTCAAGCAACAAAGTTATAGCCCTGCAGTCATAAGTGGGAGGAGATGGGTGATAGGAATGATGAGAAGACTAATAGTAATAGTAATGCAGCCTTAGAGAATAGTTTGAGAGTAGTGAGGAAATTATTTGTTTAGCAGACTGATGGTGTTTGGGAAAAAACTTGTGTCTGGTTGTCTTGGTGTGCAGTGTTCTGTAGTATCATTTTGAGGATAGGAGTTGAAACAATTTATGTCCAGGATGCGAGGGATCTGTTTTCATGGCCCTCTTTTTGACTTGTGCAGTATACAGGTCCTCAATGGAAGGCAGGTTAGTAGTCATTGTTTTTTCTGCAGTTCTGATTATCCTTTGAAGTCCGTGTCTGTCTTGTTGGGCTGCAGAGTCAAACCAGACAGTTACAGAGGTGCAGATGACAAACTCAATAATTGCCTTGTAGAACTGTATCAGCAGCTCCTTGGGCAGTTTGAGCTCCTTAGGTTGGCGCAGAAAGAACATTCTTTATTGCACTTTTTAATGACGTTTTTGATGTTAGGTGTCTATTTTAGGTCTTGAGATATGATAGAACCTAGAAATTTGAAGGTCCCTACCATTGATAGTGTGTTGTCTAGTATTATAAGAGGGCATAGTATAGTAAGTGGTTCAAAACAGATTCAGCTGAGTCTCCAAATCATCACAACTTTCTGAATCGGTTTAGAAATAAGTGTAATCAAATTATCAGTTGGAGGCCTCTTTTATTATGCATCCATAGGGGACTTGGGATTGAGGGTAAAACTGGTTTGAAATACTAAATCAAAATGCTTTGCGATGTCTAATTAGACCAATACCTAATCTTGATTCAATTTTCCAATATGACTTGAATCATCAAGTTGGATTGAATAAAAATTGACAAAGTGAATCTGGTTAACCACTGCATAATTTCCTCGTCCTGAGAAATTTCCTAGCACATTCTAAAGTGCTGAAGTTTTAACAAGCTCTCTCGCAATAAATGTCTTCTTCAAAGAGCCAATATTTCTAAAAGTTCAAGGACTTTGTCGAGGGAGTATAACAAGATTATCTGATGATGACCCAACATTTCTGTTGACTGCAGGAAGCAACATGTCTAAACAGTCTTTTGGTTCATGTTTTGTCTAGAAACAGGAATACTTGCAGGCCAGAAAATATGTTGAGTTTTATGTAGCGGCAGACAACAGAGTGGTAAGTATCCTGAATACCATTTTTTTTCTTTCTGCATTGAACACAAAATTTTGTTTTTGTCTTTTTCAGTGTGGGTGTTTTTGAAGACATCACCAAAAACAACATTCTAACTACATTTTATCCTAAAATATGTATTAAAATATACTTTAACAATTTTTGTTTTTTTATTATTGGACCTGACCCCTATCTCCAAACTTAAGACACAATTGAAATTCAATGATTCTCTGATTTGTACTAAATTGTTCCTGCAATTTACCTAAATTTTAATGATAGTTTATCCAGAAATGCCCAGATCAGGAAACTGAAGTTAGTTAACATGGAGAATATAAATGAAGAGTAAAAGAGAGAATCACCATACGTTTCTTCTACCTGGGAAATCTAGCATTCCAAGATCCAGAGGAAAATTCACAAGGAGATTTTTGAATTAGTGGGAGGATGGGCAAATCTGGATGTTTTGCTTTCCCTTATTTGTTTGTTTATTTCAAAAGTCTTACATTCAAGTGGCTTTTTAAATTACATTGAAATATAAATATACTTTGGCTTCTATGCCTCCCAGCATATAATTTTTTTTTATTCACACTTTGCTTGATTTTGAAAATAAGTTTCCCTAGCAGAAACATATTTTAATTTATTTTTATGAATATATGGATTTGAAATTGATTTTCTCCTTTTGTGTGTTTGTGCAAGTATGAGTTTCAATTAATAAATTGGTTCAAGAGGTCAACATTATGTATTGTTAATTTTCAAACTATCATTCATATCATTGGTGGAATTCAAATTTTTTTACTACCGGTTCTGCAGGCGCATCTTGGTGGGCATGGCGTGGCTTGGTGGGCATGGCAGGGAAAGGATACTGTAAAATCTACATTCCCTCCCCATTCCAACCTAATTTCATTTCCTCCTGATCGGCTGGGACTTGGGAGGCAGAGAATAGATGGGGGCAGGGCCAGTCAGAGGTGGTATTTACCGGTTCTCCAAACTACTCAAAATTTCTGCTATCTGTTCTCCAGAACTGGTCAGAACCTGCTGAATACCACCTCTGATTCAGTTTAAATATATTTCTCCATCATAACTAGCTCAAATAGAAGCTAACCTTTGGTTAATAGACAAGTAAGATCCACATTTTACTTAGCCAACCTCATTTGCAGTAATATAGCATTTGCAGTAAAACAACTCTTGGGGATATTTGAACTCTCAGAATGTGCACATTTCCCCCCAATAAAATAAAACTAGATACCAGTCTGAGCTTTCTCTTTTAATACTATTGCAAAAGGGAACATCTTATGCAAATTTATTTCAGGGAAATTGGTCTCAGGCTGGTGGAATTTAAATCCAGTTTGTAGTGAAGAATGTTTAACTTTTCTGAGCAGAGAAATACAGTTTCCAATTAAGGAATTGAAAGGTTTTCAATAGGCTGACCAAAATTTTCTCCAACCAGGAGGAAAACGCATGTGTGATGCTGAAAAATTTGTTAATATATTAATGTAGATTCAAATTAGGTTAAACAATCAGCAAAAAATAATTCATCAGTGTGCTTGGATATAGAATTATTATTTTTATCTGAATCAGCAAATTCCATGAATTTTTTTAAGTCTCTTACTTTCCCTGACATGTTCTTTCTCTCTCTCTCTTTCAATCCCTCCATCCAAAAAATACCTCTTCTTAACCTTTTTGTCTTTTCTGTAGTTCAGGAAGTACAACCGGAACATCACAGAAGTAAGGCTGAGAATATTTGATATGGTCAACTATATAAGTACGGTAAGACAACATGGCAAAAGTTATTTCACTTTTTGGATTTAAACCTCTCAAATTTTCACTGTGTTCACACAACAAACTTAACCAGGTAAAGAGACCTAGGAGATGCACTTCTACAAGAATGTTAACTTTTCCAGTTTTGAGTTCAGCAAAGCTGGGTCATTTGGTAAACTTGTGATCCAGTATGCAAGGCCAGTTCAGAAAATGGGTTAGTTCAGTAACTAAGTTAATAAGCCTCTTATGTGAATACAACCACTGTTTCAGGAGGATGCAAGTCCAAAACTGTTGCAATAATTCAATCAGTAATAGATTTCAGTAGCTGGATTCTTTCATGGCTGCGGTTACTCTGCTGAACTTGAAGATTAGAAAGAGGTTATTTTAGTAAGACTATTTTAAAGTTAAATGATTACGAACATGATCTCTGAGAAGAAAGCAGGAGAGAGGAACCCAGTTAACTTGGACAGTTTGAGTTGAGGGGTGGGCTGCTACTGGTTCTCCTGGGATTAGGAGAACCCATAACTAACAATGACTGGTTCAGAGAACCTCCAAATACCACCCCTGGCTGGCCCCACCCATCAACCTCACCTGCCACTCCCACCTCACGCCTCCCCTCCCAGGAGTCTCCAAGCAGCCCGTTTTGGATGCAAAGTAAGCGCAGGGCCCGCCCAAAGGCTCAGGGAGGGGAAAAAATAGGCCTCCCAGTAGTTCCAAAAGGCCGGAAACAGGCTCATTTCTTGAAATGGACTTGTTTCTGGCCTCCAGAGGGCCTCCGGAACCTGGGGGAAGCAGTTTTCGCCCACCCAGAGGCTCAAGGGAAGCCTTTGGAGCCTGGGGAAGGCGAAAACAGCCCTCCTGCTGTGGTGCAGGAGACCAGCTAGGCCACACCCACCATGGTCACGCCCACCCAGCAACCAGGCAGAGAACCCATTGCTGAAATTTTTGAAGCCCACCCCCGGTTGGGCTGTGACACTTAAAAGGAGATCCACTCATATTGTACTATTATATAGTATACTATTATACATCTTGTACCTATTCACCTTGTTCACCATCTTTACTGTTGATGATTAGTTAGAATCAGGGAAACCAGAGGAAGACAAAGGGTCAAATCTCCCTTAAAGTTCTCCTCCACTTTTGTTGCTGATGAAAGAGAATAATCACCTGTTTATCATTTATTTCTCCTGCTTAAAGAATAGCAATAGCAATAGCAGTTAGACTTATATACTGCTTCATAGGGCTTTCAGCCCTCTCTAAGTGGTTTACAGAGTCAGCATATTTCCCCCACAGTCTGGGTCCTCATTTTACCCACCTCGGAAGCATGGAAGGCTGAGTCAACCCTGAGCCGGTGAGGTTTGAACCGCCGAACTGCAGCTAACAGTCAGCTGAAGTGGCTGCAGTACTGCACTCTAACTACTGCGTCACCTGTTATTATTCTCTATGTAGAGTCTGTGGTCCTGTCCCAGTCTGACTAAATGTCTGCAAGCAAGCCACTAGGCTCAAAGAGCATCAAGGACTCCATAATTCAAATCTTTACTCTAGAGATTTTCTTCTATGGATTCCCAAATCTATTCCATTTCACTCACCCATAGAGGCCAATGTCAGTTGCTTTTTAGTCTTGAAATGTTTCTCAAAGTTTACTTGTGTTTGAGTTTCTGATTGATGTCATGTCCACCACACAGGTTTACAAAATTCTGAAAATTCACATAGCATTTATTGGCTTAGAAATTTGGTCCGATGCAGACAAGATTGAGATCAACGAAGCAGCAGGTGTCACTTTGGACCGCTTTGCGAAGTGGAGAGAGTCTGTTTTGAAGATGCGCAAAAATAATGATATTGCTGAGTTACTCACGTATGTCTGATTGTTGGGAAAAGGAAGGGGGTGGCCGGGAGTGGAGGATTATGGGAAAGTGAGTGCTTGCACAGAACTTCCATTCTATGCTGCATGCTTTAATAAATTTATCTACATCTACATCTACATCTTTAAACCACGTGTAAACGATATTTCAAAGCCAAACATTTTTTTGTAGATGAGATCTAGTTTTGAAAAATCCTTGAATGATTGCAGGTCAAAAACTCAGCTTGATTTCATTTCATTTGGATTTGAAATTGAAACTGAACTGATTATCTTGTTATGCTTTGGCTGTACTTATACCTGCATTTTTAACCCGATTAAATGATGTTTTGGTTCCCATTCTGTACCAGCTGAATGAATACTTCCATTACACAAGAGATAAACCAAGAATAAAATAAAATAATAAAATAGCTAATCTTGAGTTTGACAGGTTGTCTAAAACTGTCATCTAAATCTTAATGTGATCAGGTTATAGATGCAGTGTGAGTTCAGCCTATATATTGCCATACAATTTTATGAGTGCAAAATTGACAAATTTACTGGATTATATCTATAATATATTGGACAAGTAATAACTGTGGTGTGAGCAATCCTACAAGATCTGTGCACAACGTATGGGTCTTATAAAATATATTAGGGGCTAGATAGAATGCATATCAAAGCAAAAAAGGAGAATATAAAAAATTGAAAAAAAAATCAATTTTATTTTTCCCACAGATGTTGATTTAATTCCTCCCCTTAATCACTTTTCCAAGCTCAAGTTTTTTTTTATAACACCACAGCTAAACTGATAGGAGAAATCGAATTATGAAAGAAATCTGCATTTGGGTTTTTTACAGTACATGGAATTTAAACTAACCTAATGGGCTGGATTCATACAAAATGCTAACCCTTTTCCCCAACTTAATGAAGGTTAGCATCAGCCAAGCTTAGCATGTAGTGAAAATTCACCCTGTATATGTTTAACAATCTGCTTAGTCAAATGACTTGTGTGAGTAGAGCCTAAAATGAATTCTAACATCCTGACTGGCAGGAACTGAGGACAGGATTAGCAATAGCAATAACACTGAGACTTATATACCACTTTACAGTGTTTTTACAGCCCTCTCTAAGCGGTATACAGAGTCAGTGCCCCCAACAATCTGGGGTCCTCATTTTACACACCTAGGAAGGATGGAAGTTAACCTTGTGTCTGGTGAAATTCGAACTGCCAAATTGCAGGCATCCAGCAGTCAGCAGAAGTAGCTTGCAGTACTGCACTCCCACCACTGAGTCACCGCGGCTCATAAGAGGTTTCATACAGCCCAGGGGTGGGTTCTGGCCAGCATTACTGCTGGTTCGCTTGGGTGTGCGCTCCACAATGCACATGCACTGGATGCACGCTGCGCGCACATGCACAGTTCAAGGGGAAAAAGATGGCAATGGCGGCGACCGGGGAACTGGTATGGGAGCGTGGCTGGCCTGCATCGCTGCTGGGTCTGCAACTCAGGCCTGCATGCCACTATCAGTTCAGCGGAACTGGTCCAAACCAGTAGAAACCCACCTCTGATATGGCCCAAGGCTACAGATTGTGCTCCCATCTTCTACAAATTTTACTCCCCTTTTCTTTCTTATAGGGGTATTGACTTCACCGGACCAACTGTAGGATTGGCTTTCCTCAGTACTATGTGCAGTCCTTCGTTTTCTACAGCAATTATTCAGGTTGGTAGAAAAGCTGCCTGTTCTGACTTCGGCTTCAGGAGAAAGCATAAAGCACAATCTTAGTCCCCCAAACCCTCTTTTATTTAGAGGGCTGTAATTTATGGTCATTAACACTCCGCAAGGCTTCAAAACAGTCTGTGAAGGTTCCGACAGATGTCTGCTTGACTTGCCACAGTCTTTCAGGGGAATGTTGATAAACACCCCCATTATCTCCCTTGGAAGGCTGCCAAAGACCTAATTGCCAAATGCAGAGCAAGGCCAAACTGAGCACAGAGTCAAACAGAACTTTTCAAAGCTTGAACCGACCAGATGAACTAATTGCTTCCTGCAAAAGCTCACGGCCCATTTGCTCTTCTTTTATGTCTTATGGAGGGGCCAATCATCTCCAAGCCTTACTCCCAAGTCGACCCTGTTTTCTTAATTGTTCTTGCCTTCTGGCAGCTTTGCGCTTGCACACACTGGGACCAGACTCCCGTTGTTCTTCTGCCTTGCTGATGTTAGACTCTGGAGGCTCCAGAGGCAGCAAATAACTATGAGATGACCTTGGTCCCCTCTCTGCCTCTGACGCAGAGCCCTTGTCCGAGCCTTCCCCAGACTCCAGGACTGGCCCATGTTCCTCCCCAACCACCTCACTGTCTGAATCAGCTGCCAGGTCTGCTGGCCATAATACTATCTGTTACTTGGTTATGGTCAATGAAAACACGTTAATGCAGGAATAACTTTATTACAAATAAAGACTTTTTATATTTGATCCACAATATTTTTATCCATCTTTATATATATGAATTTGACATCTCCAAACTATAATTGCCAATCTCAGTTAAGTTCATAAATTGAGGAATATTGGTGTAATCCTTTAGCTTCCGGTTTCAGAGAAACATACTTTTTAGTGCTTCTCCACATTAAAAACCAATCACTAGTTGCAAACCCTGTTGCCTATAGAAAAAGCAGCATGATCTGGAGAAAGGTTCTTACCCCTTCCACTCTCTTTGAAGCTAGATTTCTATTAAATTAAAAATCTATTAAATGTTTTTAACATGGACAAATAAATAATACTTTTAATTAATAAAAATAATAAATAATAGAAGACCCCTTTGTACTATCACAGCATTCCAGTGAGATAATTGTGGATGAAGTGTCATCTCTAAGCTACTGAAAGGAAAACTGTTAGTACCCTTTGTTATTTTAAAGAAAGAGAATACTTTTTATAGGAAACTCTAGTTCAGCTTTGCAAATTATTAATCTTTTTTTCTAACTCTTTGATTTTTTCATTAGAAAGTCCTTGAGCAAAGGTTTCAGCTCAATGCTAGTAATAATTAAATTCACTTTCAGTTCCTTGGAGGACTAACAATAGACAAAGTGTTCTCTTGTTTTCAGGATCACGGAAGCAATCCACTTGTTACTGCTTCAACAATGGCCCATGAGATGGGTCATATTTTTGGCATGGAGCATGACTCAGATAAGTGTACTTGCAAGAGTGGCAGATGCATTATGGGTGCCCAGCAAAGGTAACGGCTCAAGAAAACTTTTAATGCCTTTCAAATCGAGATGTTTTCAAACAGTTGCAGTTAACCATAGTGTAAAGAAATAGCATAGGAAGCATAACCCAAGGCTACTTCTGCTGCCTGCTGGTTTCCTGGAGTTTGGCAGTCCGATTCTCATTGGCTCAAGGTTGACTCAGTCTTCCATCCTTCTGAAGTGGGTAAAATGAGGACCCATATTGTTGGGGCAATAGGTTGTCTCTGTAAACCAGTTAGGAAGGGCTGGAAAACACTGTGAAACTGTGTGTAAGTCTAAGTGCTAGTGCTAAAGACTTCCCTAAAGTGGGAAGCAGAATGGGAAAAAATATTCTGAACTAGGCAACAGCAGAAGGAAAAGGATAAATTAGTTTCTTGTGGGTTTTCCTGCCTTGCTCCTTTATCAAGGTAGAAGATATGTTATATCTTTCATATATTGCAATCTGCTGAAATCAACAGGTAGTAACATACAGGTAGTCATCAACGTTTGTTTAGCAACCATTTGAAGTTACATTTGAAGGCACTGAAAAAGCTGGCTTAGGACTTCACTTACAACCATCCCTTCAGTTGCATGGCAACCAGCAGGCCTTTATGATGGTGGCAGCCTCCTGGGTTCATGTGATTACCATTTCCTGACCTTTCTAACTGTCTTCTGATAAGACAGTGGAGGAAACCTGACTTCTTAATGGTTTTGTGGTTCACTTAACAACTGCCTTAACAAAAAATAATATATATATATATATATAAAAAAACAACAACTGCCTTGTTTACCAATGGAAATTCTGGTCCCAGTTATGGTTGTATGTTGGGGATTTACCTGTATTATATTGCTAGCGCTTGTCTAGCCTCTACTTCTTCAAGAAGGAAAAGGAAAAGGAGGATAGAATGTTTCAGGTAACTGAGGATTTAATAGCTGCCAGCTGATGTAAGGTTGTAATCTGTAAGCTAATGCAATGAGGATGATTCAGCAATATATGGTATTGCCTTGTTAAGACTCTGGTGGGGTCCACACAAGGCATTTCTCCTTTAAGAGGTATCTATATATAAGTGGCCATTAGAGGGCATTTTTCTCTCATCGTGTATCTCATTTCTCTCCTTCAGCTCCTTCATAGCTGAGTGGTAAGGGATTTATTTACCATGTGCATATCTGTATATATTTGTATATAAACCTCTATTAATTGTATAAAGGTTCTGTGTGTTGTGTGCTCTGTTTTGCTCCTGGGTTTATCTCATAATAAATGCAAAAACTCTGACAGAATGGAGAGGAGAGGAGAGCAGAGAAGAGGAGAGCAGAGGAGGAGAGGAGAGCAGAGGAGAGGAGAGGAGAGGAAATGTCAGGTCTTAGGAATTGTCTGTTGCAAAGCACCCAATTACCTTGTGTGCAAGATTTTTGTATAGCCTCAGTGACCATGCCACCTATTGTCAAATTTTTGGTTTCTTCTGCCGAAATTCTAGGACTATGTTGCCTCATATTTTATGCAATGGCAATGAGTTCAGGAAGTATTGAGAATGCTATGTAATGCTATGTAACCTTTCCTGCCTTACTTTTTGTGCGTCATTGTTACTTTTTAATACTTCAAAACCACTTTGTGGTATTTTGTGCAGAAAGCCTTGCATAGAGAACAGTTTGCTCAATAAACCTCATTTAATGGCTCTGGTGCAACTTTGGTCTTAAAAGACCATATTGTGACTTTAGTGGCCCCCAGCAGATCATCTTTGGGTTCTTGCTTTCCCTCTAATTTGAGGGCCAATAATTATGATTTGTAATATTAGGAAGGGGCTTGGGTGGACTTGGCGATAGCATGTTGACATCTCTTTAAGTATGCACTTTCAGAACCCAGTGGCAAGTTGGTAGTATTATGACCTTTTCAGCAAAAGAAGTCTAATAGTATATTAACTCTCCCTTTACCTTAAAATATTCCAAGTGTGTGCCTTGGTAAGGCCACACTTTGAATACGGCATTCAATTTTGTCGCCATGATTTAGAAAAGATGTGGAGACTCTAGAAAGAGTGCAGAGAAGAGCAACAAAGATGATTAGGGGACTGGAGACTAAAACATATGAAGAACGGTTGCAGGAACTGAGTATGTCTAGTTTAATGAAAAGAAGGACCAGGGGAGACATGATAGCAGTGTTCCAATATCTCAGGGGTTGCCACAAAGAAGAGGGAGTCAAACTATTCTCCAAGGCACCTGAGGTAGAACAAGAAGCAATGGGTGGAAACTAATTAAGGAGAGAAGCAACTTAGAACTGAGGAGAAATTTCCTGACAGTTAGAACAATTAATCAGTGGAACAACTTGCCTCCAGAAGTTGTGAATGCCCCAACACTGCAAGTCTTTAAGAAGATTGTCTGAAATGGTGTAGGGTTTCCTGCATAGGCCGGGGGTTGGACTAGAAGATCTCCAAGGTCCCTTGCAACTCTGTTATTGTATTGTATTGTATTATTCCTTTGTTATAAAAAGTACAAACCTTTCTTCTTCAATAGCAATAGCAGTTAGACTTATATACCGCTTCACAGTGCTTTTACAGCCCACTCTAAGCAGTTTACAGAATCAGCATATTGCTCCCAACAATCTGGGTCCCCACCCGACCCACTCAGCGGGTCACACACTTGACTTCGTATTCCTCTCGGAGCAGTGGAGTTGTGATCTTGGTCTGAGGGGCATTGAGATCCTGCCCCTGTCGTGGTCGGACCACTGCCTACTGAGGCTCGACTTTCGGAGGCCAATCTCCCACTGTAGGGAGGAGGAACCGATTAGGTGGTTCTACCCCAGGTGCCTTATGGACCCTATGGGCTTTCAGACGGTGCTTGGTGTTATACCTGATACTCTCACCCGCGATTCGGTTGGGACTCTTGTCGCTGCTTGGAACTCAGCGGCGACAGGGGCCTTTAACCAGATTGCGCCTCTACGGCCAATCTGTGGCAGTGGATCCAGGAGGGCTCCTTGGTTTACTGAGGAACTCCAGGAGATGAAGCACCAAAAGAGACGCCTAGAGCGCCGCTGGAGAGCCAGTAAGTCGGTGTCAGACTGAGCCTCATTAAAATCTTGCATCAGAGCCTACCTCCGGGCAATCAGGACATCAAAAAGAACCCATATTGCTGCTCTGATAGCTTCCGCTGAGTCATGTCCAGCCGCCTTGTTTGGGATAGCCCACTCCCTCCTTAAAGGGAGGGATACGGGCACTCCCTTGCAAGGTAAGGCTGAGGAGTTCGGTCAATTCCTCACGGATAAAGTGGCTCGGCTTCGGGCAAACCTGGACTCCAATTGCGCAGAGCCAGCCGAGGTACCAAGGGAGGGTCTTGAGCACCATCGTTGGATTGATTTTCAGTCTGTTACCCCTGAGGAAGTGGACAAGGCCATCGGAACAGTGAGTGCCTCCACTTGTGTACTGGACCCGTGTCCCTCCTGGCTGGTTGCGAACAGCAGGGAGGTGACACGGGGCTGGATCCAGGCGATTGTGACCGCGTCTCTCCGGGAAGGGTCTTTTCCCCCCACTTTAAAGGAGGCGGTGGTGAGGCCCCTACTGAAGAGACCGTCCCTGGATCCAGCCGTTTTAAATAACTATCGTCCAGTCTCAAACCTCCCCTTTGTTGGGAAGGTTGTTGAGAAAGTGGTGGCCTCTCAGCTCCGTCGGTCCTTGGAGGAAATCGATTATCTAGACGCCTTCCAATCTGGTTTCAGGCCTGGCTACAGCACGGAAACTGCTTTGGTCGCACTGACCGATGATCTCTGGAGAGCCAGAGACGGGGGCTGTGCCTCCGTTCTGGTTCTCCTGGACCTCTCAGCAGCCTTCGATACCATCGACCATGGTATCCTGCTGCGACGGTTGCGAGAGGTGGGGGTGGGAGGCACCGTTTTTCGGTGGTTCTCCTCCTACCTCTCGGGCAGGTCGCAGTTGGTGTTGGTTGGAGGACAGAGGTCGACCCCTAGGCCCCTTAATTATGGGGTGCCACAGGGGTCGGTCCTGTCCCCCCTCCTGTTCAACATTTACATGAAGCCGCTGGGAGAGATCATCTGACGGCACGGGATAGGATACCACCAATATGCGGACGATACTCAATTGTATCTGTCCGCCCCGTGCCAACTCGGTGAAGCAGTTGACGTGATGTGCCAGTGCCTGGAGGATGTGAGGGTCTGGATGGGGGTGAACAGACTGGCTCTCAATCCTGACAAGACCGAGTGGCTTGTGTTTTTTCCTCCCACAAATTGGCTTAGTATTCCATCTCTCAGGCTGGGGGGTGAAATTATATGCCCCTCAGACAGAGTTCGCAATTTGGGAGTCCTCCTGGACCCACAGCTGACTTTAGATCACTATTTGTTGGCTGTGACCAGGGGGGCGTTTGCCCAGGTCCGCCTGGTGCATCAATTGCGTCCCTACCTGAACCGGGAGGATCTTACAACAGTCACTCATGCCCTCGTGACCTCAAGACTAGACTACTGCAATGCGCTCTACATGGGGCAGCCCTTGAAGAGTGTTCGGAGACTCCAGCTGGTCCAGAATGCAGCCGCGCGAGCGATTGTGGGTGCACCCCAGTACACCCACGTTACACCTATCCTCCGCGAGCTGCACTGGCTACCGATTGGTCTCCGGATACGCTTCAGGGTGCTAATTATTACTTATAAAGCCCTACATGGTATTGGACCTGGGTACTTGAGAGACCGCCTTCTGCCGATTACCTCCCACAGACCCATTCGATCCCACAGATTAGGCCTCCTCCGTATTCCATTTGCCAGCCAATGTCGGCTGGCGACTACTCGGAGGAGGGCCTTCTCTGTGGCTGCCCCGGCCCTTTGGAACAAGCTCCCCATGGAGATTCGGACCCTCTCCACCCTTCAGGCCTTCCGGACGGCTGTGAAGACCTGGCTGTCCCAGCAAGCCTGGGGTTGAGTTCCCCCCCTACTCGAATTTGCTGTGTCTGTTGTGCCTTTTAAATTGTTTGTATTGTCTGTTTGTCTTTGTCTTACTTTTGTAATTTCCCCTCCCTTGGCTTTGTTCAGCCGCCCTGAGTCCCTTCGGGGAATAGGGCGGCCTACAAATTGAATAAAATCCAAATCCAAATCCAATTTTACGAACTTCAGAAGGATGGAAGGTTGATTCAACCTTGTACCTGGTGAGATTTGAACTGCCAAATTGCAGACAGACAGTAGGCAGCAGAAGTAGCCCGCAGTACTGCACTCTAACCACTTTACCATCTTGGCTCCAAATGAAGAAAAGAAAAAGAGGGTCAAGATTTTACTCTCTTCCCTTCAATTATGTTATTGCTCCTTCTTCTTCATCACATCAGCAACATCAGTGTATCATTTCCAGGCCTCCCTTCCACAGTGAGACTGACCAAAAAAGAAAACAAAAGGCAGCCCACTCAAACACCAGAAGTAGCTTAAGCAACTAAAACCACATGGAGTTCTCCATTGCAAATTCATTGTGTTAAAAAAAAGAAAAAATGTTAGTGAAATTAAAAATGGGGGAACATAATCTGGTAGTAAGATCAAGTGGTGCAAAGAGTTCTTGTTAAAGCCATCTTGTTAATTTTAGAGGAAAAAAAACACTGTTTTGTTCATTAGCCATTTTTTCCTATTTTATAAGGTTGTGGGGTTTTTTTGTTTGTTTTGTTTTGTGATGAATTCTGTTCCTGGTCGAAATATGGATGATGTCATGATCTTATATTGGTTCACCTTTACAGCTATACCCCTCCCCAGGAGTTCAGTTCTTGCAGTTTACAGGAGTTTCAGAATTTTATCTTGAAGAAAAGCCCACAATGCCTCCTCAACAAACCCACCGGGAAAGATATAATTTCACCTGCAATTTGTGGGAATGACTTCGTGGAGGAGGGAGAGGAATGTGACTGTGGTTCTCCAGAGGTATGTTTCTTTTTCTTTTTTTAATGAACAAGGGTGGTTCCAAAAAGTCTATCAAAAATAGGAATCCTTGCAAAATCATCTGTTTTTCTAACTGGCATGAGCCCTCCAATAGGTTGATTTGTGAATGGCATACGTTTGTGTCCTTTATGTACATATATTATGCAGTGGTTTCCTGGATTTAAGACAGTTATAGAGGAATGGAGAACTGATACCCCACTACTACTTTGGGAAGAATAACATATTTTAAAATATGAGTGATTTATCACTCCAAGAAAATCCTTCCCTACTGAAAACCCCTATTCTATTGAAATGGTCACATTACTTTCTCAACATGGCCACATTATCTATCCCCACTATTTTCTTGAGCTTCTTCTTCCCAGAATGTATTATCCTTAATCTCTGCTTTCAACATGTAGTCCTCAATGGAAACTACATCTACATAGAAGGAAGTGTGCACTGGGGTAGCTCAATGTTCTGTCTTAGGCCCAGTTCTCTTCAACAACTTTATAAATGATCTAGATGAGGGGATAGAAGAGAAACTCATCAATAGCAGCAATAGCAATAGCAGTAGACTTATATACCGCTTCATAGGCCTTTCAGGCCTCTCTAAGCGGTTTACAGAGAGTCAGCATATTGCCCCCAACAATCTGGGTCCTCATTTTACCCACCTCGGAAGGATGGAAGGCTGAGTCAACCCTGAGCCGGTGAGATTTGAACCGCTGACCTGCTGATCTAGCAGTAGCCTGCAGTGCTGCATTTAACCACTGCGCCATCAGAGTTGCAGATGATTCCAAGCTGCCAGGAATTGCCAACACTCAGTGACGTGCGGTGAGGTTTATGGCTGGTGAGGCAAGCAGGCAAAAGCTGCCCTATGTCGGACACAGCGGCAGGGCACCGTGTCTGTCATAGAGCGGGATATGTCCCACTCTATGTTGGACATGGCAGCAGGGCTTTAAAGCCCCGGTGCCGTGTCCGCCATAGAGGTGGGACGCATCCCGCTCTATGTTGTCTGCCATAGAGGAAAAACTTCCTTAGACCAACGGAAGACTTTAAAAGCAGAGAGGACCTATGGAAAGCTTCAAAGAATCAATGCTGGATGAAACCAAAGCCGCCCCGGTGCTAGAGGCAAAAGCCGCCCTGCCGCCCCGGCACTAGAGGCAAAAGCCGCCCTGCCGCTATGTCCAAAAGCCCTGCTGGCCGCTATGCCCCACATAAAAAATAAAGTGCCAGCCCACGCACCAGCATAGGCGGGTAAAACACACACACACACACACACACACACACACACACACACACACACAAATTACTTACAATAACACAATTATTTACAAATTACATTAATTTTGAATTCCTTCACAATTAGGAAGTGAGGATGTTTTTATTTGTTTTATTCTTTCCACATAAGAAATATCAGATTATATTTCACATAGAGATGCCATCATCCATTTGCAATAACAAAAACCCAGGTAACTATTAATCACACCCACTTCCTAGCTTCAATCAATAAGAAGGAGCACACAAGGCAGAAATAACAGTTCTCCTTTTCAAAATAGACCAATTAAAAGAAACCAGGAAGAAAAGTTTATATGCTTGGTTTTCAGGAATGTAAAAATGATTGCTGCGACGCTGCAACTTGTAAACTGAAACCTGGAGCAAAGTGTGCAGATGGAGAATGTTGTGAGAAATGCCAGGTAAGTCTTGTTTATTTTTAACACCAGGAGAGATTTTACCTTGTTCCTTACTAGCCGCATGAAAATGTGATCTCTCGGTGGCTTACTGGGAACAAAAACATTTTAATCTATTCCCATCCCTTCTTCCAGTTCATTGGACCCTTATGAACATATCCATAGGGAGGGCAGCTTAGCGAAATTTCTGTATTGTACTGTCTCAGTCTAAAATACACTTGCTGTGAAAATAATATATATCCTTCTTTGACTGAGTTTGCATGGACACACAGTTTAAATGGGTTTAGTCCCCCAAAGGAGTTAAAACACAGCACTGAGACCTTAGGTGGGGAGCCCAAAGGACCATGAAGGCAGTCGGGGTGGATTGGTACCATGATACCCTTCCCCTTTCCTTTGTCAACTAATTTTAACAGGGTTTAATTATTCCTGTCTCCTTAAACATTTTTTATACTTTTTAAGTTTTTAATTTTAAATATTCTAACATTTTAATTTTTATATAGTATTTCATATTTTGATGTGTTATTATATACCTCCTTCGTGGACAGAGATGAGCAGTTCAGAAATGTAAAACATGAATGAATGAATGAATGAATGAATGAATGAATGAATGAATGAATGAAGGCAATGTTTGAGATTGATGCCCTAACTCAGTTCCTTGGCTTTCTAGAAGATTCTAAGTGACCATGGCAGTTACTTTCCCATAGCAAATAAGGGAAGCTGGGACCTCTAGGCCCTAGACACAATGTCTTAAGATCTGGAGCCATTTGTAACATAGCAGCAATGCCTTGATTGGCAACCCTCAAGACAGATGAAGAGGAGGCTTTGAAATGTGTTGGGAATCATGGTGTGTCTCTTTGACCTCTGATGCTAAAGAGTGACAGCTGGGAATATTTTTCATTCTCATCCACAGTTTAAGGAAGGAGGAACAGTATGCCGAACAAAAAAGCATGACTGTGATTTGCCTGAACTGTGCACTGGCCAGTCTGCCCAGTGTCCCTTGGATCGCTTCAGTGTGAATGGAGGCCCATGCCAAAACAACCAAGGTTACTGCTACATGGGGAAGTGTCCCACCTTGGCAAACCAATGTATTGCTCTCTGGGGGCCAAGTAAGTCAACCTTAGGAGTTAAGAATAGTGATATTGCAAAACGAAATGAAACAAAACTAAATGAATCAAAACAAAACAAAACTCTAAGACAATCATTCGGCTTGATCAAAGACATTTTCTTTCTTTTTTTTCATTTCTGTTCTATATGTATTTTGTTCATAATCTTTCAAGATGAAGTTTGTTCTTCAGAGGTTTTAATGCTCAATGCTCCAGATCTTTTGTTTTAAAGCTCCAAATGTTGCTACAGAACCTGGTTCAATAGTTAAATATGATAGCAATTGTAAACCAGAAATCTGAAAAGGCTGACTTTGGGGAAGGATGCAATCCCAAATTGCACAAAGATCTCTCTGTGTATGTGTCTGTGTCTGTGTGTTTGTGTGTGTGTGTGTGTGTGTGTGTGTGTGTATACATGCACACACACACATGCATGCATGCCATAAATAGATTGTCAGCTCAAAACTGTTCTCCAATACTCTTTGTCTTAAATCAACGGGTCTTGTGAAGCAAGCCAATACTACTGGGGAAGCACAAACAATAACGTCAACTGTCATATGCTTAGAATTTTATCCATCTTGCAATGTTCCTCAAAGAGTTAATTGGGGCCACTGATTGACCCATCCCTTTTCACTGTTCTCAGTCAGAGATAATGGAGATTGAAAACGGGACGGTCTGCTAAGAATATTCATACCTGGTGACTAAAATGTTCTTTACATTTGGCATAATAATGAAAGGAACAGGTGTTGAGGGTGTTCTTGTCACTCTCTGGTAGAACATAGAACAGAATTGGAAGAGACCTTGGAGGTCTTCTACTCCAACCCCTTCAAGGTAGAAGATCCTATATCATTCTGGAGAAATAGTTGTCTGATCTCATCTTGAAAACCTCCAGTGATTGAGCACCCACAAATGTTTGGAGGCTGATAAATTCTTCTCGCTGTCAGGAAATTTCTGCTTAATTCTAGGTTGGATCTCTCTTTGATAAGATTTCATCCATTACTTCTTGTCTTGCTCTCAGATATTTTGTCTATGACAGCCCCTCAAATTTTTGAAGGTTGCTATCATGTCACCCCTAAATTCTTCGCACCTACTTCCCACAGCCATTCATGGTACAATTAAGCCTCCAGATCTCTTTATCATCTTTGTTGCTCTTCTCTGCACTTTTTCTAGGGTTTCAGCAACTTTTTTCTGTCATGCTAACCAAAACTGGATGTAGTACTCCAAGGGTGGCCTTACTGGTGCAGTCCATTTATTTAGGCCATAAATGGGACCTTGCTCTTTTATTCCCATGGCTTTCAAAATGGAAACTCTCAATTCAAACAAAGAGATCTTTATTTTGGTCAGTAAATAGCATGAAATGATGTAAAATTCCAAATAATGGTAATAGCTCAATCTTTTGCAAGTAATCCAGTTATATTCAAAAAGGCTTATGCCCAGGAATTGACAGGTATCAAGCTAAGAATGTTACATGATGATTCTTACAAGCAGAGTTTTTTAGTTTTCATACTGTGAATAAAATCCTGTCAGACTGAGATCTCCGCTAACTCGATCTACAATATAATATTTGGAAGGAGATGTCTTCACCCTCTTTCTCTCACACATGATATCCAGGCAGAGTTGCCTCTTATTTCTCTGGAATGCAGTCCCTCCCTCCTGGAATTCTATCTCTTCATTTGTTCTGACCTAGGCTTTCCCAAACCACAAAGTAGACTCTTACTTCTGACAAAAACCCCTTTTTATTAAGTTACTATGAATTCCTCTCAACCACATCTAGCAAAGTCTTTCAAGGGTGAATATACAGTCACAGACCTTATCCCACTTGGAGAGCTGCCAGGCCGATATCTTCAAAACTTGACAAGGAGCCTCTGAGTCACAAACCAATTAAGCACACTAATTGTCTCCTGCAGACTACACTCCCCTTTTGCTCCTCTTTTATTCCCTATGGGAGGGGCCACTTATTGTCCATCTGTGGCCTTACTCCCAAGTTGGGCCTTGCTCCTCAGCTGTTCCATTCATCTGGCAACTCTGTGCATGCACACTCTGGGAACAGGTTCGAGCTATTCATCTGCCTCACTGCTGTTTGACTCTGAAGGCAGCTGATAACTGTCAGACGGCCCTGGCCCCCTCTCTGCCTCCAATACAGAGCCCTTATCAGAGCCTTCTCCAGACTCCAGGACTGGCCCATGTTCTTCCCCAACCTCCTCACTGTCCAAATCTGCCACACCACCACTACATTCCAGCACAGAAATGTATCTGATAGTGATGAAGTTAGAAAATGGGGATACAGAGGAAGGAATCTTTGATTCGGATTTCTCGACAGCCATTGATTTACTAGTCAGTCTTCTGCAAGTTGCATAAGAGTAGCTTCAGTGTTGTCTATAAAGTGGTATAAGCAAGTTTATTGTAACACTGTAGGAGATGGTGAATGCTTCATGCATAATGAGGATTAGATAAGTAATGGGTTACAAAATAATCAGTTACAAATAAGTGAACATTAACTAAATTATCTGTAACTCCTGAGATATCTTAAGCCATTCTTTATTCTGCTGGCATGTTACACATTCAAGTATTTATGTTTCTTCCTCACTCCCTCTTACAGATGGAAAAGTTGGTCCAGATTCATGTTTTGCGGTCAACAGGAAAGGGGTTTATTACGGCCACTGCAGAAAAGTAAATGATAACTACATTCCATGTAAACCAAAGTAAGCAGTCTACATTATTTCCTACTATAGCAATAATAGCACTTACACTTATATAGCACTTCAGAGTGCTTCACAGCCCTCTCTAAGCAGTTTACAGAGTCAGCATATTGCTCCCAACAATCTGTGTCATCATTTATTATGATGATCATGTAAGGGTAATGTAAGGGACATGATTCTATCATGTCACTAAAATTAACAGAAATGTATGTCAATTTCGGAATGGCTAATTTTGTTTGCTGTTGGAGTTACAAGCTGGAGCAATAAAAAGAGGCCATGAAAACTTTTAAAGTACCCTTTAAAAGACTGTGTGTGAAAGGGCAGGAAGTCCTAACTTGCAACCACTCATCAAC
Organism: Thamnophis sirtalis; assembly: GCF_051295495.1. Lineage (NCBI taxonomy): Eukaryota > Metazoa > Chordata > Lepidosauria > Squamata > Natricidae > Thamnophis > Thamnophis sirtalis. The sequence continues at coordinate 78,742,120 of NW_028261382.1, forward strand.
CATTCACCGTTACAACACTGAAAGTGACTTATTTTAGCATCCCTATAGTTATGTGATCAAAATTCAGGTGCTGGTAACCAGCATGTATTTATGAAATTGCAGTGTCCCAAAGTCACATGATCATCGTTTTCCCTTTTCCCAGCCAGCTTCCAACCAGCAAAGTCAATGAGGGAGGTTGGTTTTGCCTAACAACTGTGTGATTCACTTAACAACCATGGCAGAAATATTATAAAATTGGGTGCAACTCACTTAACATCTGTTTTGTTTATCAATGGAAATTCTGGACCCAGTTGTGGACTGACACACAATCAACCTTTCTCTCTGGGCTAACACCACCCAGCAATAGCTTGTTTTGCAATATTTTTGAATAAGCCCTGGTTGGCTGAGTTTATGAATTGCACTTAATTATAAACCACGATTTAGAAACCCACAATGGCTAGATTTGCATCACAAGTTGAACTCAAAAGAAACAATGAGCCACAATATTATTTAGTGGTGTGTGTAATCAAGACTCTGTCTTTTAGACAGTTTAGACCCCGTACAATATTTTCCTACTAAAACAAGGGCAGTTTTTATTTAAATCTTTAATTTCTTTTTTTTTCATATTTATTTGAAATTGAAATGGAATAATTTCCATTTTCAGGGCAGTTTCTCTCTCTAATATTTAATACCCCAACCTTTAGATTTCAACTCACATCATCCCCTGTCATCCAGTCACAGTTTATGGGAATTTAAATTAGAGGTGAAGCCTCCTGAATCTGCTTTAGGAGTTTTCCAGGTGGATAACAGATACATCACCTACTCTGAAGATACGCTTTCTGTTTCAAACTACCTTCACCCTCAAAAACAGAGATTCCACGTGAGCTAGTTAGAGGTACAGAAACTGTGTTTCTCTGTCCCCCCCCCCAAAAAAAAAAACCTGGAAACACTTCTCGAGATTTTTTTTAGTTATCTCTTAAATGCAACCAAGTTCATTTTGAGGCTGAGCAAGCCTCTGGTTGTTTAGCTCTAATTTGAAATAATGTTAATCCAAGAACAATTCATGCAAATGAGCAAAGGAACATTAATCCATTCTTTTTCATTAAAAGGAATTGGTTATTTCCTTTTTAGGGCTCTAAAATGTGGCAAGCTATATTGCACAGGTGGTACCCATATGCCCTCAGATGGAA